>NC_134360.1:199903691-201103691 GCF_048569485.1 Anomaloglossus baeobatrachus | reverse complement strand
AGAAGCATTTCACAACATATGTTTCAACACCACAGATATTCCACACAGATTTAACTAAATTGGCCAAGTAATGTGCTCGTCTGTGTCTTTGCAGGTCTGTCTGTTTCCGCGTCTGTCTCTTTCCCCATCTGTCTCTTTCCCCGTCTGTCTCTTTCCCCGTCTGTCTCTTTCCCCGTCTGTCTCTTTCCAGGTCTGCCTCTTTCCTCGTCTTTCTCTTTCCTCGTCTTTCTCTTTCCCTGTCTGTCTCTTTCCCTGTCTGTCTCTTTCCCCGTCTGTCTCTTTCCCCATCTGCCTCTTTCCCCATCTGCCTCTTTCCCCGTCTGTCTTTCTCCATCTGTCTCTTTACCCATCTGCCTGTCTCTGTCTGTCTCTTTCTTTGTATGTCTCTATCTCTCTGTTTCTTTCCCCATCTGTCTCTTTCCAGGTCTGTCTCTTTCCCCGTCTCTTTTTCTGTGTTTTTTTCCTGTCTGTCTCTCTCCCTATCTGCCTGCCTCTGTCTGTCTCTTTCCTTGTCTGTCTCTATTTCTCTGTCTCTTTCCCCGTCTGTCTATATCAAGGTCTGTGTCTTTCCCCATCTATTTTTGTCTGTCTCTCTGGCTGTCTCCTCCTTCCCTGTCTGCCTGTCTCTGTCCCTGTCTACATGTCTGCCTGTCTCTTTCCCCATCTGTTTCTTTTCCCATCAGTCTCTTTCACCGTCTGCCTCTTTCCCCGTCTGTTTTTCTCCATCTGTCTCTTTGCCCATCTGCCTGTCTCTGTCTGTCTCTTTCTTTGTATGTCTCTATCTATCTGTTTCTTTCCCCATCTGTCTCTTTCCAGGTTTGTCTCTTTCCCAGGTCTGTCTCTTTCCCCATCTCTTTTTCTGTGGTTTTTTTCCTGTCTGTCTCTCTCCCTGTCTGCCTGTCTCTGTCTGTCTCTTTCCTTGTCTGTCTCTATTTCTCTGTCTCTTTCCCCGTCTGTCTATATCAAGGTCTGTGTCTTTCCCCAACTATATTTGTCTGTCTCTCTGGCTGTCTCCTCCTTCCCTGTCTGCCTGTCTCTGTCCCTGTCTGCAAGTCTGTCTGTCTCTTTCCCCATCTGCCTATTTCCAGGTCTGTCTCTTTCCAGGTCTGTTTCTTTCCAGGTCTGTCTCTGTCTGTCTCTTTCCCTGTCTGTCTCTATCTCTGTGTCTCTTTCCCTTTCTGTCTCTGTCTGTCTCTCTCTCTGTCTCTCTCTCTCTCTATCCATCTCCCCACTGACATCTTATTACCTCACATATAAGCTTCTTATACTATGAATGTCTTTTGTTCCTATAGCAACCACTCACAGCTCCTACTAATAACCTGTATTTCCAGGCTCCATTTAGTTTAATGGAGGCATGTTTTTTGGAGAGTAACTGTAAAGCGCGGGGTTAAATTTTCCTATCAAAACATAGTCTACGACGTTCCCTGGGTCACATGAGGTGTCTGTGCAAAATTTCGTGATTGTAAATGCGACAGTGCGGATACACTTTGTGTTTCACATTTTCCCCATTATGTAGATAGGGGCAAAATTGATTGGTAAATTGGAATGTGCGGGGTTAAACTTTCGTCTCACAACATAGCCTATGACGCTCTCGGGGTCCAGACATGTGAGTGTGTAAAATTTTGTGGCTGTAGCTGCGACGGTGCAGATGCCAATCCCGGACATACACACATACACACACATTCAGTTTTATATGTTATATATATATATATATATACCGTATATATGTATATATACAATTTTAGTGGCAATTAAGCCACTGGAATCTATGCTGCAAATATAATTTTAATAAAGGCCGAGTTGCCTACATACCTGTTTTAGTAGTGGATCTACCATCCTGG
Source organism: Anomaloglossus baeobatrachus (assembly GCF_048569485.1). NCBI lineage: Eukaryota > Metazoa > Chordata > Amphibia > Anura > Aromobatidae > Anomaloglossus > Anomaloglossus baeobatrachus. Next base: position 201,101,850 of record NC_134360.1, on the reverse strand, counting down.
GGTGACTGACTCCCTTTAAGCAGAGGACAGCCCCTTTAATCACAGCTTTTAGCCCCTGACCGAGTCATTTGCTAAGGCTGTGAAAGGTCGTATTTTCTAATATTTCAAGGTTTGTAGTTTCCGAGTCTCACGTTCTTCTGGTGTTATACTTTATATATGATTTTTCTCCACCTGTCATATCCTACATGTTTTCCGGACTTGTTCCATGAATGATGTTTATTCATGCTTAGAGGCTTGAGGTTTTTTTGGACTATTTTTTTCTACTTTTATATTTCTAAAAAAACTGTTTTTGTATTATTGGGCGTTCTCCTTGCAGTAGCATTACAGCTTGAAAAAAGAACTCATGTTGTGTAAAACATTGTTGTTTATAGCCTTAAAGCCGCTTTACATGCTACGACATCGCTAAAGCGATGTCGTTGGGGTCACGGATTTTTTGACGCACATCCGGCCATGTTTCGATGTCGTTGCGTGTGACACCTATTAGCGATTTTGAATCGTTGCAAAAACGTTCAAAATCGCTAATCGGTGACATCCCCCCTAATCTCAATTATCGTTGCTGCTGCAGGTACGATGTTGTTCGTCATTCCTGCGGCAGCACACATCGCTATGTGTGACACCGCAGGAACGAGGAACCTCACCTTACCTGCGTCCCGGCTGCAATGAGGAAGGAAGGAGGTGGGCGGGATGTTCGTCCCGCTCATCTCCGCCCCTCCGCTTTGACTGTGCGGCCGCTTAGTGACGTCGCTGTGACGCCGAACGAACCGCTCCCTTAGAAAGGAGGCGGTTCGCTGGTCACAGCGACGTCGATATGCAGGTAAGTATGTGTGACGGGTCCGCGCGATTTTGTTCGCCACGGGCAGCGATATGCTCGTGATGCAAAACCGATGGGGGCGGGTACGCATGCAAGCGATATCGCAGCGTGTAACGCGGCCTTTAGTGATGACTTTGGGGCTTTATTAGGCTCCAGACTAATTTACCGTACATCATGTAATTGTGTGCTATCCATTTTCAAATTTGATTGTGCACGTGATTGAGACCCAAATAATCAATTTCCAGGAATGCTGTTAACACTAACTACTCCATTTGTGATAAAATAATGTAATTTTATCAGGTTGTGATTTCATCTAGAACATGGTAGATTATAGGAAAACACCACCTACCTTTCTTAAGACATAATTTTTCAAAGTCTTCAAGCTTTAATCTTTGCTTCTTATGGTTGTCATCAGGGTTCAGTGACCAAATTGCTATATTCCTCAGAGTTTTCTCAGGGTTAACAGCAAAGGGTCTGAAATAAAACAGTCATGGCCTCGGAGTTGAGCTGCTCTGAGGCCATGACTGTAATCCTGATGTGTCAAGGAGATTACTGTTCCTAACAGCAGTCTACACAATAGCAAAGGGATTAGTCTGTAAAACAATCCAAGAGAAAAAAAATCAGCCAATATTGGGCATATTGAGTGTACCTAGAGCAAAAAAAGCAAAAAAAGGTAGTTATAAATGTTATTTGTGTTTATTTTTGGTGACATACCAGTTACGTAGATGAAAATATGGAAATACTTCTTTATCTATGTCTTATGAGTTTAGGCCTAGTAGCCATATATTGGAGGAAATGATGAGCTAGTTGAAACATTTGCATAAGTTACAGCATCAGTCTGTCATGGTCGTCTCGCTGCTTTTATGAGACTAGTGACAACCTTAGGACTGGAACCTCTCATCTACATCTTGACTCCTCATTTAAACAAGGTTTCCCTTCGTTTGGCGTCTCATGAGTTAATTTCAGTTTTGTTGCCAGCAGCTCAGTGCAGGGCAGGTCAGCTGCTGTTGCTTTGGGCCCACGTCCATTTAGGTTAAATACTGGAGCCTTCCCAGCAGACCCTGCTGCTGTTAGAATCATTTCTACTTTGGCCAGACTGGTGGAAGGAACTGCTGAGGTTTTGTTCTGTGTCCATCCATCTGCTACTTTAGAGTCCGTTTTTTACGGTGAAGTTTGGTGTTGTGTATCCTTCAGTTTATTTCCCCTTTCTGTATTTCCTTTCCCTCCATGTTAATTTGTTTAGTGGTGAGTCTAGCATGATCATCGTCCTACTCACTAGACAGGGTGAGTTTAGAGCCAGCTGAGGGACCCAGGTATCCTTCTCACCGACAGGTTGAAAGAACCTGTATAGGGACGCTAGGGAGCTCAGGAGTCAGCTTGAGGTGAGTGCAAGAGATGACCCCTCACCACTCTCCTTAGCGGCAGGGAGATCGTTGTATTGTGACCCCTGTGTTTCCCCTGGTGTTTTTTGGTAGTGCGTCAGACTCCCATTGGTATGATCACATGTGTCACGCGTTTATACGGACATCTTGTACTCCGTGTGTGACACAGTCACAAAGACATAATGAGCTTGGTTCTGTCACCTGCATGACATGACCATGCTTGACGTGACATGTCACCTGCATGAGCGAATCTGCCGATAATGAACTGGTCGCATAGAATTTATTCAATATGAATCTAATCTATATAGTACTGCTCCAAGGTGTCTCCAGAATCCAAAGCATAATAAACATATTTAAAGCAAAAAATAAAAAATTATGCTCACCCAGCCCACCGAAAAAAAACATACTTTGGTCTGGTTGTCTTCTTCATCCAGTCACCGGACAAGTGTCCACTGTGCCACCATCTGCATCTTCTGGTGCCAAGCATCTTTTGCACCTCCTGAATTAACGAGACAGGTATGTGATGATGTAGCACAATAAATGCTATGATGACACGCCCTACTCAGTACAGGAGATACCAAACACTGTTGGTCCTTGAAAGATCCAGTAAACACTGTATCTGTGACCGGAGTAAAAAAAAAAAAAAAAAGAGTATTGATTTATTTTTGTTGACCCAGCTGGCCTACCATTTTGCTTAAATGTAAAGTGCAAAAGAGCGTAAGAAAGAAAAAAAATACCGTACATTGTTATTACCTGTAATGCAGTTGCTGCAGCCCACCCTCTGGTTCCCTGTGCAATCAAGCCTCTTATTTACATCTTTCATCATAACGCGATATCCTCTTCAGTCTTCCTCAGTCCACCTTCACATATCTGTCTTTCCGGTATGTGTGGCATCCGTTTGTTTTTTCACCGATACCACACATAGCCCTTACAAACGTATAGTGGTGCTCACATGTCCATGTTTTCACATTAACCATTTGTCCTTGTGAACCACACAGAGACAAGTCAATTTTTTGCTCCAGGAGCACGGAGGACAAGAGCCAATACTAGCCTATGATTCCATGAAAAACAGCTGCAGTATATGGATGGCATGTGTGTGCCGTCTGTACCTTGTACGTGCTTTACATTAAATGTATAGGAGAAACATTGAAATATCTTTATTTCTTTAGCCATACTGGAAAAACATGGATGACACATGGATGACACACTGATTAAAAACATCGATGACTCGGGTACTGGTTTTCACATACGTGTTTTATACGCATGTGTGAAGGGAGCCTCAATCACATTCAGGAGTCAGGGTTTTTTTTACATATGAGAAAAACGGATTTCCATCAGAGTTTCAGGAGATTTTCATATCAGCCTCATAGACTACCGTAGGCACTAGTGCTTTCCGTGAAAAATAACAGTTGGCACTCATGTAAGAAAAACTGATGTGTAAATGATCTCTTACTCTGTCACAAGGTTTTTAATGCTAAGTAGACATCTGACATCATAGTGCATGTTGTGATGTCACACGATTTAACATCAACAGGTTACTATCACACTACGTGCGTGGTGAGTGCGTTCAGACCAACAAATATCTGAGGCATAACAAAAAACCTCATCAATATCACCACAAACAAAGGGAAGCACCAGGAACACAATAACAATGGTGGGCCCTGGAGATAGTGGGAGGGTAGATGGAAACCTCCTGCTTTCACCTGGTGCTGTACCCTGCACTCCTCGCCAAACTCTATACAGGCTCCGCACCTGTCGCTTAGCAGGAATATCTGAAGCCCTAAAAAATTCCTACTATAGTCCTAGCTGAGGAGTGGGGCAGTGCGGCTCACTAGGTCCACCACTGCACTAATACAACATGAGGGTAGATGCAACAAACAGGGGGATACAACAAAAAATAAAGAAGATCCAACTTCAGGACAAATCCTCAGCAGCTCCTTCACCAAAAGGGGCAGCATAATAATGGCTTTGTACTCCATGTGCAGAATTATTAGGCAAGTTGTATTTTAGAGGTTTTTTTTATTATTGATCAACAATTATGTTCTCAATCAAAAGATTCATAAATATCAAAGCTTAATATTTTTGGAATTTGGAGTGGGGCTTTTTAGATTTGGCTATCTTAGGAGGATATCTGTTTGTGCAGGTAACTATTACTGTGCATAATTATTAGGTAACTTAATAAAAAACAAATATATTTCCATCTCACTTATTTATTTTCACCAGGTAAACCAATATAACTGCACAAAAATTAGAAATAAAAATTTCTGGCATGCAAATGTCGCGGGCGGCAGGGCGCTGCGCTCGCTAACGCTCGGGTCCGGCGCTGCTACTGCTGCTGCTCGGTGGCTCAAGCGGTGGGCCGGATCCGGGGACTCGAGCGGCGCTCTTCGCCCGTGAGTGAAAAGGGGGGTGGTTTGTTTGGGGATTTAGTTCGTGATGCCACCCACGGGTTGTGGTGAAGATGGGCAACACCGCTGCTGGTGACGGGATCCCGGGAGCGATGTTAGGGAGCAGTTGGGATGTTGTTTTCCTCCTCTGTGGGTAGGGGTTGGTGGTCCCGGGGCCCGGTGGTGAGACGGGGAGGCAGGGTAGGTGAGGTGCAGGGTTGCAGGGACAGCGCGGCGCGGTGCAGGATGGCACGGGTGTACTCACTCAGCAAGAGATGCACAAAGTCTCCGGTAAACCAAATGGCTTGATGGATGGGTCCCGCAGCCGGCTGCAGTGTCTCTCACCGGACAGGTGATGGCGGCTGTCTTTCCCTGCACCTTTGTGTACTGTCTTGACTACAATGGGTCCCCAACCGTAGTCCGCTCCCCGGTGTATGGATGCCAGAGGAGCCCGTTTTGCCTGCAGGCGCTGGCCCTTGGGTCTCTAGCCGTTAGTGGTGGCTGTATACCCTCACGGTGTGGACAGTTGCCTTCTAACGGGTCTTTGGTTGTTAAGAAACCCCTGGGGTTCCTGTCACACTCGGATTTGACTGTTGACGGCGACTCCAAGCCTAGTCGGGGTCCGATGGCCCTGCCTGTGTGTGCTAGCTTCACTTCGCTACCCGGTCGGTACTGGCGGGCCACCGCCCGACCCCGGTCCTACGGTTCCGCGTTGATCCACCACTCCTGCAGACGGCCACCACCGTCTGCCAACCTTGCTGTCAGTGCCTGGGCCACAAACTCAGACACTCTCTACTTTACTCCTCTCACTTCAACCTCCTGAACTCAACTTCTCCAAACTCTAACTGACTTCTTTTCCCGCCTCCAGGCCTGTGAACTCCTCGGTGGGTGGGGCCAACCACCTGGCTCTGCCCCACCTGGTGTGGACATCAGACCCTGGAGGGAGGCAACAAGGGTTTTGTGTCTGGCTAATGTAACTGTTCGGGGTGGTGGGGGTGTGTGTGTGTTACCTGTGACGACCTGGCTGTCAGAGTTCCGGGATTTCCAGTTTTCCTCTGAAGGATCTTGCCCTTTGTTAACATGGAGTTTTCTGTTCTGTTGCCCTACTTCCTGTTCATCTGTTTAAAAGCCCGCCCCTAAGCTTTGTCTAGTTGCCTGAGTATACTGCTTCCTGTGTACTCCTGCCCTGCTGCTCTCATCTCCTGATTGCTGTTTGGATCCTGTTGAAACACCCGACACCAGCTCTGGACTTCCCCTACTCATCAAGCTGTGCTCAGACTCTGTCTGCTGTCTCTGGTCGGCACTTCTGCCCGGTCCCTTCCGTTTCATATCCACCCTAGGACTCACATCACGTACGGACCTTTTTTGGACTATACCTGTTGTCCTTTCGTGTCCCGGCTGCTGCGCATTTAGGCCTTCTGGGGTGATTGCCAGACAGCCCCTGTATAGGGGTTCGCTCCTGGTGGTCTCCCTGGGGGAGTCTGATGCGCGGTCCCGGGAATTCCCCTTTGCTCTAAACCTGGCAGGTATTTACTGTTTATGTTCTACTGTGGAACAAAAAAAGAAGGAACAAGAGGCGATCAATTAGGTCTATTTATTTTTATTGTGAATAAAAGTGCGGACAGGTGGGGGGAGTCAGACCCGGTATACATCACTACAGTCAACATGCACCAATTGTGCAAAGTATTATAAAAAAGTCAAGATTGTGAATACATATGCACCATCAAAGTTACAATACAATTTTGAATTTTTTACCCTATGCAGATTGTATTGTAACTTTGATGGTGCATATGTATTCACAATCTTGACTTTTTTATAATACTTTGCACAATTGGTGCATGTTGACTGTAGTGATGTATACCGGGTCTGACTCCCCCCACCTGTCCGCACTTTTATTCACAATAAAAATAAATAGACCTAATTGATCGCCTCTTGTTCCTTCTTTTTTTGTTCCATTGTATTAGCGATTTGGTCTTAATCCGTGGTCCCTATTCTGCATAATATATTATATTGTGTTGATTATTCACTATCGTTATGCAGAATTTATGTATGCCATTTCTTACTTTACTGTTTTTTGCTGTGTTTTGCACAGATTGTGGTGTCTTCGTAATGGACTACAAAGCCATGGAAACTTCATGGCTTGATCAAGCCGAACAGGTGTTTGGGCAGTCTCAAACGGATATAATTTGTAGTGAACCTAATACGGATTTTCTTTTCTCCGAAATCGTCACCTTGATCAGCAAACGTACTCGTTTGTGGTGGAGTAGATTACTTTTGGAGAAATATGTGAATAATAAACTCATACCAAGGGGTCTTAGGATTCGAGTAACGCCATCATTTGTGGTTGATGACCAAGATTTCATCTCTAAATGGGAGGACTTCTGCAATGTCTGTTCTGCTAATCTTATGCGGCTCCTTATTGAATTTAACACTAATAACATTGCCAAGATTGATCTTATGATTGATCAGAAGCAGGTTGCCTTCCGCGCTGAGTGTCCTCCTGACCGTGCTGAGAAATACGACTCTGAGGCTAAGAAAAAGGTAGAATCATTGGTCAAGCAAATCAGAGATGTTCATCTAAAAAAATTCAAGCGTGATCAAAAAGATGCTGCTGATAATAAAATGTATTTTTGGCGCAAATCTCGAACGGATCAAGATGGAGGTAGACGTCCATCAGCTCAATCTAATATTCAATCTTTGAGTGAATTATCCGATACTTCTGACTCTAGCACAAGATCTGGAACCACATATGGGACCGGTGGCCGTCCACGATACCAAAATCAATGGAATAAGAAATCTAAGGGATTTAATCAAACTAATGATAACAAGGTGATTAACCTTAGTTCACATACATTTAGTGAAGCTGATTTGTCCCTGTTGGCCAAAGGTTTGTCATTCTCCCCTGTGGCTGGATTTCAGACTTTTTCTGCCATTAAAGATCTTCATAATTTTGCTAGAGCATTATTGTTTAAACGACATTTTTTTGATGAAACATCTCGCCTGTTATTTCCCGCAGAAAAAGAACAAGCGGCCCTAGCCACATTGTCCGAATTAGAATTGGAACATAAAGCGGGAGAGGGAGGTAAGATACCAGCTTGTATCAAACCTTGTTCAAAAAAATCCATTCCCCTCTCCTCCTGCACAAATATTGATTTATTTGTGCAGGTGGTGACTAAAGAATTCGAAAAATTGCCTAGCACGATCAGGAATGATAATCTTTCTAGGGCTGAACGCATACGCCTTAAGGAGTTGCAGCAGATATCAGACGTGACTATAAAGCCGGCCGACAAGGGGGGTAACATCGTCATTTGGCCTATATCTGCTTATGAGAGGGAGGCATTTCGCCAATTGCGTGATAAAACATGCTATCAGAAGTTAACATTCAATCCCCTCTCTAAATACATTGATGAACTCAAGTGTATTTTATTACATGCCCAAAATGACGGTGTTATCTCTCCCGAGTTGGCATCGGCGCTAATTACACCTGAACCTAGGATTGCAACTCTTTATTTGTTACCGAAGTTGCATAAAAATGCATCTGTGCCCCCTGGTCGTCCCATTATTTCCGGGAACGGTAATTTCTTGGAAAACATCAACAGATGGCTTGACTATCATCTCCAGCCTCTTGTAAGGAATCTTCCTTCCTATATTCAGGATACTGGAGAGTTTCTCAAACGGATTGATGGTCTATATATTGGCAGTGATTCATTGTTGGTATGCTGTGATGTAGAGTCACTGTATACCAGCATCCGACATGCCGACGGAATCGAGGCAGTGAAATTTTATCTTAATACAACGCAACTGTCTCCACAATTTGTTGAGTTGTTGTTGCGACTGTTGGAGTTCTCTCTAACACATAATTTTTTTGTTTTTAAGGGGTCTTTCTACCTGCAGCTCCAGGGTACAGCGATGGGCGCTTCTTTTGCGCCCGCGTACGCTAATCTGTTCCTGGGGCTGTGGGAGAGGGACCTCCCCCTGCCAGATTGTTCCTCGTCGATGGGCCGTGTCCTCCTGTGGACACGGTACATCGACGATATTTTCTTAATCTGGCAGGGGACTTCTGATTTTCTTTTGTTGTTTATTCAAGAGATGAACTCCAACGGTCGCAACATTTATCTTACTCATCAATATTCTCCGGATTCCGTGGCGTTTCTTGATGTTTTGGTATATAGGGACTCTGAGGATTTTTTACAGACCGATTTATATCGCAAAGCCACAGCCACCAACACATTACTTCATGCATCCTCTTTTCATCCGCCATATATGATCAAGTCCGTACCTGTCGGACAATTCCTGCGTATTCGCAGGTTGTGCTCTAATGACAGTGATTTTGAGAAACAGTCTGTTGAGTTAACCAAGCGTTTTGCTGAGAGGGGATACAGCGGACGTACTATTAAACACGCATACCATCGTGCAAAATATTCGGTTAGAAACGATTTGCTGTATTCCATGAAACCCAGCAAGAATGTGACATCAGTCAGATTCATTACTGATTACTGTTCCGAACATAATGCTATTCGACAAGTGTTGATGAAGTCTTGGCCCATCTTACAAGCCGATTCTATTCTGGCTAGGATTCTACCTCATCAACCACAAATTACAGTGCGCAGAGCCAAGAACCTCAAGGATTTCCTTGTCCGTAGTCTCCATGATCCCAATCCCCCACAACAATTGTTTTTCAAAAATCCACCAATTAAGGGCGGGAGCTTTCCTTGCGACAAATGTGTTGCTTGTCCTAATGTATCGCGCACTGACTCATTTAGTGACTCTTCAGCTACAAAGACCTTTAAAATTCTGAAGAGAATCACTTGTCAGTCTAAGTGTGTGATATATTATGGTATTTGTCCCTGCCCGAAAATCTATATTGGTCTCACGACACGCCAATTAAAGGTTCGCGTGCGCGAACATATTTTGGGAATTGAGGCTGCTCGTGATGTTAGTGATGTAAACACCCTCAAAACAATTCCCAAGCATTTCAAATTATTCCACGGATCTGATTCTGGGAAATTTATGATTCGTGGAATTGATATGCTGGATATAGATATACGGGGTGGTCGGGTTAGCCAGAGATTGGGTCAATTGGAGACACGGTGGATCTGGCGTCTGCGTACTGTCCAGCCCCATGGTCTCAATGAGCATATGAGTTTTGTTCCTTTTTTATAAAGTCTAGTTTCTCCTTTATTTTAAATTGTTTTTAACTACTTTTTTATAAATCTTTAGGCCACCTTTTCCATTTGGTTTCCTGTGTACATAATGCTGATATGGAAATTGGATACTAGGAATTCTCCGTTGGATTACATGCGAATAAAGATGTTTAACGAGTGTTATTATGTCTCCTTAATAAACAAATTTTGTACATTTTTCACATATACTGGAATTGTGACATACCTGCAGGTTGTTGTGTGTAATTGTATTCTTTCTACGGATAGTCCTCTCCTACAGTTATATTATCTGTATGAACTTTTATAGATCTCTAGATGTGGTGCTGCGGGCTGCTGCACATGATCACACTATTTGTATGAACATTTAAGGGCCCTCCTCATCTCGTTTTATGGGGTGTTCTTGTTATTGATGTATTCTCAATTATATTGGTGTGATTCTGTGCGGCAGTTTGCTGTTCTGATATATTGTGTGACAATCTCAATTTGAGATGTTAGAGTACTGGGTTTATTATACCTTCATTCCTGCAATTTGCTATAACACCTATATTGTAATATGTGGTGACAATATATACCACTCGTTTGCCTTGTATCCTTTAATTTTGATATCTGGCTTGCAGAGAAACTATATTTTCTTATTTTCCTCTCTCTCCGTATTGTCGCAGTGCACGCATGCGCGGCCTGTCTGGGATTCTCGCGCTCTCAGCCGCGTCTCTATGGCTACTTGGACGCCGGGTTTCCCGGCGTTCGTGTATCCATGACGCGTCTGTGGGGCGGGACTTCCGGTTGACCGGCCCCATGTGCGTCATCTTGCTGCCCAATCGAAGAGAGCGGTGGCCTATATCTACCTCACTTCCTTCGTGTTAGTTCACGCCCCCTGACGAAGGTTTACACCGAAATGCGCATTGGGCGCAATCCACTGCAGTCATTGTCATCTTTAAGCTATATGTAAGTCTTGAATTGTTGTTCATTATTTCATTATATGTACCTGCTTCTGCATATCTGTTTTTGGGTGATGCTCGTGCCTCGTGCACTGTATGAGTGATTGGTGGACATTATACTGCCACAGGTTCATGGAGTGCCATGTGCTCCATGATACTAGCGTGAAAAAATCTAGTGGTATTTCTCATTATATACAACTCTTGAAATTGTCAGTGTGCAGATGAGGACTTTTGGGATTATAATCTCTGTATTGTATGGGTACTAAATACTATTCTTTGTGATTACCATTATTTCAGCATTATATGGGAATTTTCCGTTGCTGAGCATGGATGTTATGATCATCCATATATGAATGGTGTCCCTATCCTATACATTTTTCCTCTGTACACTGCAACAATAGATGAAGGATATTCTGTTTGTGTGTGCCACTATTTCATGAACTGCTCCAGGTTCTTTGTACCTGTAATCATTTGTGTTTTTTATGATCACCATGTATATGGGGGTCATTGAGACCTATATTGATGCCCTTTGGTATAGTGATCTATGAATTATAGTCTCGTATTTCTGGCCATGTGTTCCTGTGCTCTGAGCCTGGAGCGTTTCATATGATTCATGGATATCAAGCAATTGCTCTTATTATCACCACCCTCATAGAAATCCATGGAAGCCTAATATTTTAGGCATGTAATTTCTGCCCACTAACTAGAGAACTGTGTTATCTTCATGAATTGCTCCGTGCTCTGCGCTTGGAATTATGTCTTGATTTTTTTGGTTCCCATGCGTATATAGAGAGGACAATTAGAGTTACCTTGGTACAGGTCCATATTTGTACTTGGAGTAGTTCATGTGATCTCCAATAAACTGCAATATTGTGCTCTCTATATGTGCATGTATGGATGAGCAAGTCCCAATAAATCAGTAAGGGATATTTGATGAATTTTTTACCCTATGCAGATTGTATTGTAACTTTGATGGTGCATATGTATTCACAATCTTGACTTTTTTATAATACTTTGCACAATTGGTGCATGTTGACTGTAGTGATGTATACCGGGTCTGACTCCCCCCACCTGTCCGCACTTTTATTCACAATAAAAATAAATAGACCTAATTGATCGCCTCTTGTTCCTTCTTTTTTTGTTCCATTGTATTAGCGATTTGGTCTTAATCCGTGGTCCCTATTCTGCATAATATATTATATTGTGTTGATTATTCACTATCGTTATGCAGAATTTATGTATGCCATTTCTTACTTTATGTTCTACTGTGTATATTCTGTCCTGTGTACATATTGTGGTTACATATTATAAAATGTCTTTGCACCAAGAACCCGTCTCTGGTTGTCATTACCCTAACGCAATCGAAATCCTCAGTACATACAGTAGTATTACACTGGCTAGTCCAGGGTGCCACACAAAAACAAAACCCAAAAAAATTAGTGAACAATATAGCCACCTTTCTTTATGATGACACTCAACAGCCTACCATCCATAGATTCTGTCAGTTGCTTGATCTGTTTACGATCAACATTGCATGCAGCAGCCACCACAGCCTCCCTGACACTGTTCAGGTGCTAGAGGTGGGGAGACAGAAGGCGCAAATAGGTTCTGAGAGATGTACTGTTTTCCCTCCCTGTAGATCTCACATTTTATGAGGGACACAGGTTCTCTATGGGGTAAACAAGGGGCCCATGTCATTATTTTTTGATCTCTTAGACCTTTACTGGCCAGCCACGCGGTGGAGTAGTTGGATGCATGTGATGGAGCACTGTCCTGCATGAAAATCATGTTTTTCTTGAATGATACCAAATTCTTCCTGTACCACTGCTTGAGGAAGTTGTCTTCCAGAAACTGGCAGTAGGTCTGGGAGTTGAGCTTCACTCCATCCGCAATTCAAAAAGGTCCCACAAGTTCATCTTTGATGATACCAGCCCATACCAGTACCCCACCTCCACCTTGCTGGCGTCTGAGTCGGAGTGGAGCTCTCTGCCCTTTACTGATCCAGCCTCTGGCCCATTCATCTGGCCCATCAGGAGTCACTCTCATTTCATCAGTCCATAAATCCTTTGAAAAATCAGTCTTAAGATATTTCTTGGCCCAGTCTTGACGTTTTATCTTATGTTTCTTGTTCAAAGGTGGTCGTTTTTCAGCCTTCCTTACCTTGGCCATGTCCCTGAGTTTGGCACACCTTGTGCTTTTTGATACTCCAGTAACGTTGCAGCTCTTAAATATGGCTAAACTAGTGGCAAATGGCATCTTGACGCTTGATTTACCTCAATTCCTGGGCAGTTATTTTGCCCCTTTTTTGCCCAACACGCTTATTGCGACCCTGTTGCCTATTTGCCATGAAACGCTTGATTGTTCAGTGAACACGCTTCAAAAGTTTGGCAATTTTAAGACTGCTGCATCCCTCTGCAAGACATCTCACAATTTTGGACTTTTCAGAGCCCGTAAAATCTCTTTTCTGACCCATTTTGCCAAAGGAAAGGAAGTTGCCTAATAATTAAGCACTCCGTATATAGGGTGTTGATGTCATTACACCGCACCCCTCCTCATTACAGAGATGCACATCACCTGATTTACTTAATTGATAGTTGGCTCTCAAGCCTATAGAGCTTGGAGTAGGACAACATGTATAAAAAGTATCATGTGATCAAAATACTCAAGTGCCTAATAATTCTGCACACAGTGTATTGTCAGCAAAGCTTGCTGGGAGACCTGACTATTTAAACCCATGGGTGTAGCTGACTTTAACTGCAGGAGAGCTGCTGGCAAAAAAACTGGCATTAACTATTTCTGCACTGAAAGAACCCCAACCACATTTAAATGCAGAGTCCCAGATAGAAATAAGGGGCTCCAGTCCACAAGTTGCCACTAATCTCTAAAAACAGAGAGTCGGCAGTGACAATCGTGACAGCTACTTGATGCAGAGAAAAAAAGAGCTGAAGAAGATATCATGTGATGGGGAAAGCTTAAAAAAAGGCTGTGTGGTGTGGAGTATGGACTGTGTGAAGCGCTGCGGGAAGAACAGGTGAGCGTCAAGGTGAGTGTTATTTATGTATTTTTTTTTTATACTGTATATTTATTATACACTGGTTTCTAAAAAGACTTCAGAGGATAATTAGAAACCTTAAATTTTGATGCCAATAAAATTTGTGAAAGTTAAGTAATCTGGCAAATTGAAATCTCCGCAGATTCGCTCATCTCTAGTACTGCTATTTGATCGAATCCGACTTGCGTGCAATAGAATACGACAATACTTTCCACATACAGATCTAGTCAAGTTTGACTTAACACAGATAAAGCACTGGGATATCATGGCAGAAAAAGGTTATCAAGATGGTTTGTCTGACTTGACAAAGAACGCAGACTGCGCTCGAAACGTATTGCCGATCCCCTGGCTCTCTTGTCTTTAGTCATCATTTTGATGCATGTCTACAATTTTTTTGGATTTTAATTGAATAAAAAATAAAATTTTAAAAGAAATATATTGGAAGCTGGATTCTTTCCTCCTTTGCTATCAAGATGGTGCCTTTTTGTCAAGTTAAATTTACCTACATTTGTAGTAAATTTAAGAAGACTGGTCAGGAATCCTTCAGTTCACCAATGGCTTTGCATGGATAGACTTCCGGCAAGCCAATACACTTAGCAGGATCCAAGAGCTAGAAACTTGGTTGTAACCCTTTCATGCATCTACAGGAATCTGTCCTTCATTGAATAGGTGAATAGATCCCTAGACAGCATTGACAGGGTAGCTTCTGGTTGGTGGAAGAAGTTGAGGTTAAATGCATCTAATGAGAACTACAAAGAGGTCAGGCAATACCAGGCACAAATAGATGTCAAGCAATCCATGAGTCAATCCATATGGGCTTCAGAGGGACTTGCATGTAGCTGGATCAGAAATGCAGTAAATTTATTTTAAAAACAATGCACAAAGGTATTAATAGAGAGAGAGTAAGGGAGTATTGGAGAGAGAAACATGGAGCGAAGCCACTGAAATTGAGCAGATAATCGCCGTGACTCTGCAACCTCATAAGAAAAACCAAATCATTAACCTTCGTCAGGCTGCATAATTTTACAACGTTAACAATGACCCCTTATCTCGGAAGGGGGTGGAGATATTTTATTGAAATTTGGCCAATGTATTCTGGACCAAAACTGCAGAGATGTCACGATATTTCAGCCCTCTACGGCTTTTGTAAAAAAAATGTATTGCAATTTTAAAACGGAATAGTTACAATTGTACCTACTCAGCCGGACGAAGGTTAATTGGCAATGGAAGAAAAAAACCTCGGTATTTAACCCTAGAACGTATATCTGGGGCCTTGCAGGCCTGCTAGGTCACTTGTTTAATATGGTAGATTTCTATGGTTGCGCGTTCTAGGGTTAAATAGGAAAAAACCTGACTTCTGGTAAATCCGCTAACTGGCACTTGGTACTTGTCAGCCCGCAGGACTCTCATTAAGGCTATGTGCCTACGGGAGCTTGCTCCTGCGGATTTTACCACGGAAAACCTGCGGATTTATCTCGATTTTGCAGATAAATCCGCAGGTTTCAGCAAGTACAGACACTACCCATGTTACCCTATGGAACTGTGTCTGTGTCCACACTGCGGAATATGCTGCGGATGTCCCGGAGTATGCTGCGGCTGCGGATGTCCCGCAGCCGCACATAACTGCATGTCAATTATTCCTGCAGATTTACCTGCGGAAATCCTGTCTCTCCACTATGAAGATAGAGGCTTACCTGCCTTGGTCCCATAATTACCTGCCTTGATAGCAGACACCCAAGTCACTTTCTTCAGAGGACGGCAGTGGAGCTAGGAGCAGGAAGGAGGAGGTGGGCGGGGCCTGCACGAGCTCCAGTCATGTGACAGCCAGAGCTAGTTCAGGCCCGCCCACCTTCTCCTGCACAGTGCAGGCGCTGACAGACACGGCCGCCGGAGAGTGTAGTGCTGCTTGATGGAAGTAAGTATGAACTCCCCGATCACTCCAGCACTTGTTCTGCATTGAGGATGCAGTGCCGAAGCCATGGTACTGTATCCTCATTGCAGAATGCCAGCAGCATATCCGCAGGACATTCCGCAGCACATCCGCAGCATTGAAAGAGACAAAGTTGTGCTGCAGATTTCTGGGAGCTCCTGCGGAATGTCCTGCAGATATAACCGCAGGACACTTTCCCCGTGGGCACATAGCCTAACACTCACAGCTCTGTCAATCATATTGGCTGAGCGGTGCATACACCACCAAGCAATTTAGGATGCCTCACCTCATCGCTCTTAGAAATGCTACCAGTGATTTTGTTAAAATGTAAATTTTATTAATTTTTATTTTTTAGCAACCTTTGTCTTGATGGCGACATGATAGATTATTGATTTGTAGGAAGATCGATCTTATGCAAGTGTAGATAAATCAACGACAGAAAAGACAAGACTATGTACGAGCCATGTCTTTGTCGCAGTGAAATGTTCCTCGATATGAAGACCTTGTCCATTGACTTCATTGTTGATTTGCCCACAGCTATTTTCCTATTGACTTCCGGTCGTTGCTGCTTTTTGAGTGATCATTGATATGAGTAAGGTAAAGTCCTTTCCAATGTCTAGTTCATCGCCGTCCATCTCAAATGTGTCCCAGTCATATCTGCCAGTAATCAATATCTTTATCTTCTTTCTGTTGAGTAGGAGTCCCATGTTTGAGCTTTCCATCTTGACACTCCGTAATAAATCCTTCATTCCATCTTTCTTGTTGCTATTAATGTTGTACATTCTGTGTATTTAAGAATCTTAATGATTTGTCCAGCAATTTTGATTCCGTCCAATTTATTGCAAAGTCCAGCTGTACGCTGTACTATGAGAGCACTGAAGCTAGCTGGGGATGCAGCTTCAGTGTGCAGTACACAGACAAGCCCACAAGAGGGTGAAAGAGTAGTCAATCAGTATGGGTCAAGCTGGGATTTTACGTCTGTACCGAGGGAGAATCAAGCCAAAATCAGTAAACAGAGCCGAAGTCGGATATCAGAAGATCAGGTACACAAAGGGGAAAACCATAGGGCACAGGGAACAGGAGGACAGACTGGAGGGCGGAGATGTATGGATGACTAGACAGGAAGCGGGGACAGTGGAGACAAGTACAAGCTGGGGAAACACAGGTCAGGTCGGGTCAGGAGGAAAACTGGAGGTCACATCGAGTCAGAGGAAGAACGGAGATCAGGACGGGTCAGGACGGTTAGGAAGGAAGGAGATCAGAACCGGGTAGCAGGGCACAGAACAAAGGTTACTCATGGGGACTATCACACAGCAGAGTCGGAAATGTTACTGATGATGTTACGGAGGTGCAGTGCCAAGATATAGCTGCCTGTCCTCCGGAACGAGGCAGAGTAGAATTAACCCCTTACATGACTACAGACCTAGAAGACAGGAATCTGCCATGGCTCAGCGGTGACTGAGCCAAACCTATATCAATGCACCAGTCTTCCTGAAAATAGAACTGCATATAAATTGAAGAGAAATGGTGACAGGATGCAGCCTTTTATGACGCCTCGCTCAAGTTTGAATCAAGTCTTATCACCGTGTTCCATTTGGACTGTTGCTTCTTAGCTGATGTAAAAGCTCCTGACGAGGCTGATCAGATGGTTCAGCACACCCATATCCTTTATGGCATCCCAAAGTTTCGGTGATCAACACAGTCGAAGACTTTACTGTAGTTCATGAAGCAAAATAGAGCTCATTGATGTATTCTTTGGCTTTTCCGTTATCCATTTGATGCAATCACATCTCCTGTTACTCTTCCTTTACTGAATCTTCTTTGCTCCTCTGGCAGTTGTTTGTCAAAGGAAGACTGTAACCTTCTTGTTAGTTAACAATTTATCAATTATCCTCCAATAAATATTTATTTATTAATCTGTTTTCCTTACTTATATTGCATTTATTCCATAGCACTTTACAGACCTCATTATCATCGTCCGCACTGAGGTTCGTAATCTAAATTCCTTATTAGACAATATATTAATTTATATTTTCTATTTGCTTATAAGTCGTGTGTTGGTGTTATTATATGATTGTTATGTACGAAATTTTGTCTACATAGGCACAGTATGCAATGAAAAGACCATAATTGCTTTTCTTCTGAAACAGACGCAAGTTTGTTTATACCTATAGGAAATACCTTACAGAAATGATTTACAATTTAATTAAATGGACAGAGATTTGGCTGTCCAGCCGACCTGTCGAAGCGAAATGGCAGGATAAAATACCTTGTTATTTTTTCGTGGAACTTCAAAAGCTTTAGGATTAGCTGATGACTCTTGAAAGATATTGAATAGAATATTTCTGTAAATGACCTTTAGATGATACCCATAATTCTATAAATTAAATGCCATTCATATTATTTTTGCTTCTGAGTTCCTAGAATAAGATCATTAATTATGTGGTAAAATATGTTTGGAAATTCTAAAGATCGAATAAATGTGCTGATGAAGAGGAGTGTCAATTTAAACAGACACATGTAGCAATAGAAAATATTTAAATAAATATTAAAATAATAACATTTTTTGGTGGTTTAAAATATGATACATTAAACCTTTTATCTCTGAATAAGTATTTGATTGAATAAAATAAATTTAGTATTTCTTAGTAATTAGATCCCCAATTTTCAAGTAGTATATTTTACACATTTTTGGCAAGTTTATTGAAGAATAGTAATCAGGGAACATATTCAGATTCTGCATAACAGAAAATATTTAAAAATGTACATTTTTATATTAAAGAAGTAAAAGAATATTGTATGTTCTAGATCCTTTTTTAACCAATGACAATTTATCTTTTGTACATCAGCATGAGAAATAAAACGAGATGGTGAGGTGAAAACCATAGTGCTATGAACACAACTATCAGAGACACTGCAATCCTTGTGAAAACCAAAACTGAAATTTCCCTTTATATTTTAGGCTATGTGCGCACTGGGAAATGGAATTTTCTTGAGAAAATTCCGCATGCTCTCAAAGATTACCGCACCCGCGGTAAAAAACCGCGGGAAACTGCACCCGAAAACCGCATGCGGTTTGCCGCGGTTTGCTGCGGTTTTACCGCGGTATTGTTCGCGGTATTGCCGCGGTTTTGCCGCGTGCGGGTTGGGATGTGCTTTATTGCATTCAATGCAATAAAGCACAAAAAAAAAATAAATCATTTAATCCTGAGATAGTAGATAGATAGACAGAAGAATAGATAGAGGGATAGATAGACAGACAGATAGAGGGATAGATAGATAGATAGATAGAGGGATAGATAGAGGGATAGATAGAGGACAGATCGCTGCATTTCCCACGGTCGGCAGTGAGTTCACATCACCGGCCGTGGGACATGACCGGTAATTACCTCTGCTGTCTGCTGTTTTCATTCAGCGATGTGTCTGTGACAGTCGCGGCTGGATGGAAGCAACGCAGGACCTGTGGATTACGCCGGAGTGGTGGATTACGCCGGAGCTTTGGTGCGGGAGGGGTTAATGAAATGGTGAACGAGGCTTGTTTGTTTTATTTAAAATAAACGATTTTTCGGTGTCTGTGTTTTATTCACTTTACTTACGGGTTGATCATGTCAGCTGTCTCATAGACGCTGCCATGATCAAGCCTGGAGTTAATGGCGGTGGTCCCCCACCATCATTAACCCCTTGTATTACCTTGCTGCCACTGCTACACGGCGGCAAGAAGAGCCGAGGACACGCCGGTAGTGCCGCATAATGCATGCGACAGTGCCGAGGCAGCTGCGGCTGATATTCTCGGCTGCGGGAGGGAGAGTGAGGCGGGGGACATTAACCCTGCCCCTATCCCTCCCCAGCCTGAGAATACCGGCCCGCCGCTGTGTGCTTACCTCGGCTGGAAGGTAAATATGCAGCGGAGCCCACGTTCTTTGTTTTCTATATTTCCGTTTTCTTTCTATGTGTGTTCTATGTGTCTGTGTCTATGTGTTCTGTGTCTGTGATGTGTGTGTGTGTGTGATCTGTGTGTTTACTCTGCTCCGCTTCCTCTTCCTGTAATGACATCACTTCCCTGCAAAACCGCAGACAAGCGATGCACATTACCGGAGGTAAACCGCGAAATGCCGCAGGGAATAACGCAGGAAAACGCAGTGAACCGCACAGAATTTGCTGCCTGCGTTATTCCCTGCGGGATTTCATGATTAACATTGGAGTCAATGGAGTGAAATCCCGCAGCGATGTGCGGAAAATAATTGACATGCGCTTGTTTTTGCTGCGGGATTCCCGCAGCAAAACATGCAGCTGTCAAATTCCGCCCAGTGCGCACAGGATTTTTTTTCTCCATAGGATTTGCTGGTGATTCACTGCAGAGATGTTATGAACATTTTCTGCAGCGAAACATGCAGCAAATCCGCGGAAAATCCACGGTAAAATCCGGTAAGTGCGCACATAGCCTTAGACTGAAGTTGGCCAATCAGCTTGTTGGATGGACGGTGGGGTACGTCAGTATCCGTGGCAGGTACTGCCACCCAGCTGCAGCGCAGCCCTCGATCACTTCTTTGCACCGCATCTGCCTCTCCAATGAAGGGGAAGGGTTGTTGGGACTTGTGTTGCAGGGCACTTCCAGGCTGGAGGCCAGGGCTGGCTCTTTCTTCAGGACCTCCTTCTAGCTGCGGGCTGCAGCAGGTCCCAGTACCTTCAGACACCACAGAGGGACACAGTCTTTCTTAACGAGCAACGTTTCTTTACTGAACAGGTGTTTGTACAGATTCTCCTCACACCAGCGGCGGGCATATCTCTTCTCAGTTACGTGGTTCACAACAATACTACAGCCATATGCTCTGGTACCCCGACCGGGTTGTCCATAGCAACCAGACTAATACGGGCGTCACACGAGACGATCTATCATGCGATGTGTCATCGGGGTCACGGTTTTCGTGATGCACATCCGGCATCGTTCACGACGTCGTCTCGTGTGACACCTATGTCCGACTCCAAATCGGTTATAAATCGTGGATCGTGTACTCGTCGCACATTTTTAAAAAATTGTTTAATCTTATTTGCACAGGTTGTTCATCGTTCCCGGGGCAGCACGCAGTGGTTTAACGACTTTGTGCGACACGGGCAGCGATTTGCCCGTGACGCACAAACGACGGGGGCGGGTATGATCGCTCGTGCAATCGCACGATAGATCGTACCGTGTGAAGCCTGCATCACTCTTAATTTGCCAGCCAGCCACTTCCCTGGCAATTGAGCCCCTCATCTCCTCTCCTATCTTCATTCTGCTGAGCAGGATCAAATAGTTCTTCAGGTCACCCCTCGTACCACCCACAGAGATTTAGCTGATAGGTATGATGGGGCCTTCTTGGATGACACTTCTCTACCTGGCTGTCAGGACCTACTCCCGTCGTTGAAGCCCATTGACCTTCCGTTATTTGAGGGGGTTCTTCGGGTATCCTCCAGGGGGTGGCCGCCATCCCAGTGATCCGGACGTCACCCACTCAGGACGTGGTTACAATAGCCCTACTGTCACTTGGGCCCCACGGGTCTGGTACCAGAATACGACCCAGCGAGTCAGATTAATTAAAGATATTGGGGTCTTCTCTCTTCGCAACTCTCACAGATGTGGGTTATCTCTCTCCCATCAGGACTTTCCTGTCTCTTACTCGGGGTTCACCCTTTTTGTGCACATTACTCCTCCATCACTAACCTTTTCCTACCTAGCAAGCACTAGGGAAGTGGCTGTGCACACCATGGCCACTTAGTGGCCATTTACTCATAACATACACAAATGCAGAACATTACATGACACTTATACAAAATGGATTTACAGGTCTGGGATGGGCTGAGCCCTGCACCCCCTCACAAGCTGTCAGCTCTGACAAAGGACCACGTGTCTGAAACACGTTACTGTTTTTTTTTATAATATTTTTCTAGCCCCTCGGAGTCATGTAATGTAATTTTCCCCTTTGCTATATGCCGTTTTTTGAATTTTATGAGCAAGCTTGTAATAAAGCCTGGAAAGATTTAACTTAGAGTGTATTGGAGCTGGATATATATATTTTTTTTTCCTTTTCTGATTCCTACACCGAGTAGGGTGTTTTCTTGCTCCATGGAGCAAGCACAGTCCAGGCACAGGTGAGCTGGCTATACTATACTTTGCTAATGTGTATGGGGGCCTTCCGTTTCTTCCCTGATGGATCATATTGTAGGAGACAAGGTTCCGGCCTTGTCCACACCAGTGATTAACACCCTCCTTACCTCAAGGTGAATATCGCACCTTATATAAGGTTCAATACTCTGTGGCGACTGAAGCCTCAGGGGCGCCACATTACCACATCTGGGCAACGGATGAAACAAAAGTATAC
The DNA here is from genome assembly GCF_048569485.1 of Anomaloglossus baeobatrachus. NCBI lineage: Eukaryota > Metazoa > Chordata > Amphibia > Anura > Aromobatidae > Anomaloglossus > Anomaloglossus baeobatrachus. Next base: position 201,079,832 of record NC_134360.1, on the reverse strand, counting down.
AAACATTACGGCACTGGATCACAGCTCATTTTTTTGTGAGGTAAAACATTTCCATGCCTGCTTTTAATTTTTTTTTGTCTCAAACAAAGAATAATTTGCAATCTTGTGCTGTAATGTCTGTATACTGTTTTGCATCCTCCCCCTGCCCAGGAGATGAGGTATGATCAGACCATGTCCCTGTACAATCAGACACAGCTATTAGGCCTCCTTCGCACGTCCTTGCAAAACACTAACATTTTGCATGGTCCGTGGGAAAGGTACGTATGTGTGTGCGTGTGTCCATGTGTGTGTTTTACGTGTGTTTTCCCTGTGCTATCCGTGTGACATACGGATAGGACATGGACAGCATGAGCTGGTATACTTACTTTATGAGCTGGTATGCTTACCTGTCCCCGACACTGCTATCTTCCATGCTGCTGTTACTTCCAGGTCCGCGGTGCAGTGAATATGCAATATTATGAGTATTATGAGTGGTCCCGGAAGTAACAGCAGAGGCAGAGACAGCAGCGTCGGGGACAGGTAAGTATAAAAATTCTTTCTTTTTAAGTGATGTGTTTTCTAAAGTACATGTCACAATGATGTCACACAGATCACATCAATGTGTGGTCTGTGTGAAACCAGATAACTGACTTAAGGCCATGTGGAGCACACGGACATGTATGTGCTCCACAAAGACACATGGTCCATGTCAGAACACGGACGTGTGCACAGACCTATTGATTTTAATGGGTCTACATTTGTCCCCGTTTCTGGTATGTGTGAAAATGGATGTCACACATACTAGTGACTCGGATGTGTGAAGGAGGCCTACAGTACATAGCAGAGGACCACTTATAAGATTATCTCAGCACAGGAACATTTTTTTAAACACCTCCAATTGTGAATCTGATTTTTATTCAAAGGTCTATTGCTAGTGTGGCGCCCTGGACAAGCCAGGATGTCACAGGTACTACAATAACACACCCCACACCCCGGTCAGGAACACCTAAGTCAGACACAAATCCTTGTTGCCTCCCTCCAGGGGCTGATGTCCACACCAGGTGGGGCGGAGCCAGGCGGTTGGCTCCTCCCACCGAGGAGTTCACAGTCCTGGAGGCGGGAGAAGTGAGAGAGGAGTTGAGTTTGGAGTAGAGAGAGGGAAGTGGTAGTGGAGGAACTGACTGGCCGTGTCCGGGTACGTGGCCCGGGCACAGAAACAGCAAGGTTGGCAGACGGTGGTGACCGTCTGCAGGAGAGACTGATTGACGCACAACTGTAAGGACCGGGGACGGGCGTTGGCCCGCCGGTACCGGAACGGGGAGCAAAGAGAAGCCAGCACAATCCGGCAGGACCTACGGACCCCGACCAGGCTAGGAGTCGCCGTTAAACCGGTCAAATCCGTCAGCGACGGGAACCTCCGGGGTTTCCCAACAGTAAAGACCCGACTGAAGGCAACCGTCCAAACCGTGAGGGAGATAAAGCTACCGCCAAAGCTAGAGCTCCTAGGGCCAGAGCCTGCGGGCAAACAGGGGCTCCCTTTGCCAACCTACCACTGGGGAGCGGGTTACCGGTGGGAAGCCATCGGGGCCAAGAACATAACGTCGGTGCAGGGAGAGACAGTTACTGCCAACCTACCGGGAGTGACCGTCGCAGCCGTCTGTGGGACTCGTCCATCCAGCCGTTTGTTTTACCAGAGACTCCGTGTGTGTTACTGGCTGAGTAAGTACCACCGTGCCATCTGGCACTGCGCTGCCCCGCATCCCTGCACCTGGCCAGGCCCCGCAATCCACCAAACAGACAACAATCCCGGGCCCCGGGACTACCAAAACCCCCCTAACCACGGAGGGGAGAGAAACATCCCAGCTGCTCCCTGTCATCGCTCCCGGGATCCCCGTACAGAGCAGTGGTGGTGCCCCAACCTCACCACACACCGTGGGTGGTGTCACAAACACCAACAAACCACCCCTTTCACTCACGGGCAAGGAGTGCCGCTCGAGTCCCCGGATCCAGCCCACCGCTCGAGCCACCGAGCAACAGCAGCAGCAGCGCCGGACCCGAGCGTGGTGAGCGCAGTGCCCTCCCCGCCTGTGACAACTTGGCATCACGAACGGGATCCTACCATTCTACTGCCTGGTGGAAGTGCGCCTTGTGTCCCGCCGGAGGTGTCCGGCCGAAAATTTTTGGAAGCCGCCATATTGGGCGTGAAAAGTCCCCGCTCGAGCGTCTTCCCGAGCAGTGGAGGCGCGAAAGTCGAAGCTCCGCCCCTGAAGGGGAGGTGCCAAAGAGACACCAAGGGGGGACGCGGATGGAGAAATGGTGGCATCTTGGGGCTGGAGTGTGGGAGCACCCACCACCGGCGCGTCTAAGCTTTGGAGGCGCAGAGGGGGAGTAGCCTTCATAGACGGCGGCCCGGGTGAGCTCCCCACCAGGACCGCTGCGTGGCTGGAATGAGAGCTGGGTTGGTTCTGTACGAAGGTCAGGGCGCAGAGCTTGCAGCAGCTGTTGGATTGGAGGGCAGAGTTGCGCAGGATGGTCGCCGTGGTGGAGGCCCGGACCAAGGGGCCGCGGCGGCCGTGACATGCCGTGACCAGGCCACCCAAGTTCCCGAACCAGCCTTGATTGAGTGGGAGTCGGGGACCGGCCCTGCCGCAAGGGGTCCAGAGAGAGTGCAGCTGATGGAGGAGGAGGTCCCAAGCACGCTGCCCCCGCCACCGTCTCCAACAGCGATCAGTGGTTCTGGACTGCATTGCTTATGGAAGGAGAACCCGATGTACCGTCCGGTCCCGGACTGGGCCGACCTTCCGCGGTGGTAGCCGCCCTAGGGTCAACGATCCCCCACTGCAAGTTGTCCCCGTTGGGACCACCAGCACCGTTGTATGTTGTTGAATGTAACCGAATGATAAGAAGAAATAATAAACCGAACTGTGACCAGATTAGCACCGTGATTAAACCGGCCGTTGCCGGCAACTAGTCCCCGTAGGGACCTTCTGCACCGTGCATAAGGAACTACTTACGGACAAGCCCGAGAACTCGCAGGGCAACCACAAACTTGTGGCATGTAAATAAAAAAAAAATGTTGGCTTGTTACCGTGACCGCCTCCGGAGAGGCTGATTTGGGAGGATCGGCCTGGAGGAAAGGGATGGCCCAGGCCCGCCACTACCGAAACCGGTGGCAATCCTCCGGGGGTCAGGGGTCCCCCCTGGACGTGGGTCCCCTGAAAGAGACCATACCCGCTCGGGCAATTTGGTTCTGGACTGGGGCAAGGGATGCTGCCCACTTCTTAGGGGCAGCATCAGGGCCAGGTTGTTTGGGCGGGGGGAGAGCGGAAGCCGTACCGTTAATAAAATGTTTATAATGTGAAAGCATTGTGCCTCCTGTTATGAGAAGTTTATAAAATGTCTGTGATTTTACATGTTTACCGTTTTACTACCTTTTTCAGTTGTGAAAATAAAACCGGTGATGGACGAGCAGCCCCTGGATGTGTGGCGCCCTGGACAAGCCAGGACATCACAGGTACTACAACAACACACCCCAGTTAGGAACACCTAAGTCAGACACAAATCCTTGTTGCCTCCCTCCAGGGGCTGATGTCCACACCAGGTGGGGCGGAGCCAGGCGGTTGGCTTCTCCCACCGAGGAGTTCACAGTCCTGGAGGCGGGAGAAGTGAGAGAGGAGTTGAGTTTGGAGTAGAGAGAGGGAAGTAGTAGTGGAGGAACTGACTGGCCGTGTCCGGGTACGTGGCCCGGGCACAGAAACAGCAAGGTTGGCAGATGGTGGTGACCATCTGCAGGAGAGGCCGATTGATGCACAACCGTAAGGACCGGGGACGGGCGTTGGCCCGCCGGTATCGGATCGGGGAGCGAAGAGAAGCCAGCACCATCCGGCAGGGCCTACGGACCCCGACCAGGCTAGGAGTCGCCGTTAAACCGGTCAAATCCGTCAGCGACAGGAACCTCCGGGGTTTCCCAGCAGTAAAGACCCGACTGAAGGCAACCGTCCAAACCGTGAGGGAGATAAAGCTACCGCCAAAGCTAGAGCTCCCAGGGCCAGAGCCTGGGGCAAACAGGGGCTCCATTTGCCAACCTACCGCTGGGGAGCGGGTTACCAGTGGGAAGCCATCGGGGCCAAGAACATAACGTCGGTGCAGGGAGAGACAGTTACCGCCAACCTACCGGGAGTGACCGTCGCAGCCGTCTGTGGGACTCGTCCATCCAGCCGTTTGTTTTACCAGAGACTCCGTGTGCGTTACTGGCTGAGTAAGTACCACCATGCCGTCTGGCACTGCGCTGCCCCGCGTCCCCGCACCTGGCCAGGCCCCGCAATCCACCAAACAGACAACAATCCCGGGCCCCGGGACTACGAAAACCCCCCTACCCACGGAGGGGAGAGAAACATCCCAGCTGCTCCCTGTCATCGCTCCCGGGATCCCCGTACAGAGCAGCGGTGGTGCCCCAACCTCACCACACACCGTGGGTGGCGTCACAAACCGACATCCCAAACACCAACAAACCACCCCTTTCACTCACGGGCGAGGAGCGCCGCTCGAGTCCCCGGATACGGCCCACCGCTCGAGCCACCGAGCAGCAGCAGCAGCAGCACCGGACCCGAGCGTGTTAAGCGCTGCGCCCTCCCCGCCCGCGTCACTAGTACTATCAATCTTACATAAAGGAACATTATCAACCAATGTTTTTGTTTCATACTATGAACTAAATGACAATTTAGATAATGGTAAATAATATTTGTGGTTTAGCCTGATTTTTATACATCAGAGACACAAGATTCTTAAAATAAATAATTTTCTTCCATTGAATCTGCAAATTGCATATCACTCTAAATTACTGAATGTTGAACCTAATAAATCAATTATTTGACATTTACAAAGCACAAATTTATAGATTACATTTGGTGATGAGCGGTGTTCGAATCGAACTGTTCGCCAATCTCAAATTCGACCTGTTTTAGGCGATGTTTGAGTCATTCGACGATCATGAACAAATAGTTTCAAGTTCGACAGTTCGAGGTTATGTTCGATAACGGTTCGATCACCAAAAGCGTAACTGGCTTTTCACAATAATACTGTCATTCAATGTTAATACAGTGAGTACGAGAACAATCCGTTCTGGGAGTGTGCTTGTTAACCAGGTTACTCGTTTAGTAGTGTCTGACAGAGGAAGTTCCTCCCTACCCGATATACATCCTGTAGCGGCGAATTACGTGTATCGGGTAACCATCGCGATGAGGGAAGAACTTCCTCTCTCAGACGCTACTCAAAGGCAGCGCGCTGGCCAGTCAGAGTCAAGAGGCTCCTGCCTTTGATGTCAGCGCTCTGGCAGCGGAGGTTCCGGCATCGGTTGCGATGGTTACCCGATACACATCTTGTACCGGCGAACTGCAAGTCCTAGGAGGCCGGCGATGGAACATAAGGTAAGGTGAGCATAATATGTGTGTGTGCGTTCGTGTTTCTGCATGTTTGTATGTGTTTGTGTTTCCCTGCCATTGTTTTCAATGGTGTTCGAAGGTGTTCGAAAGTGTTCGACGAACACACCCCAAGTTCGGCGAACCGAACTCGAACACTAGGGTGATGGCTCATCTCTATTAGTGACGTCTAAGCAGAAAGACTTTTGAGTATGAAACGTATTACATTATATCATATGCACTATTATCTGGAAGGATAAATCTCTGCTGAGCCTGACATTGAGAGCCTCTTTTCTCTATTTCTACAGCATTCTCTATTATATGTATTTGGTTATGCAAATTGTAAACTATATTTTATATTTACATTTGAAACAGAATTTTGGTTATTTTTAAAACAAGTTGAAATGTTAAATTATAAAGTTATTTTCATTAGGAAAACATGAATTCAGTTTTAGATTTTCTTCAATTTTTTTTGGATAACTTCAGATTGAATTTGCTTACAATCTTCTTTTCAGCCCTTTCTTTAATCCTTAAGGGAATGTTTCAGAGATCTATGCCAGTGTGTTATATGCACGACTATTGAGTTTGACGAGGGAACAGTTTCTGCATTTGTTTATAATGCTGACAATGCCAAATAAAGTGTTTTCTCAACTTCTGTAAACAAGATATTTGATTTACGGTTGTAGGCTTCATGAAACTAAAATATCTTTTGTGGTTTCAAGGGGAAAAGTCACTGAGAATATCTAAAAAACGTGGAATGTAAAGCAGATGGATAATCTAATGTCATATGGATTGATTATATTGTTATAGTTCATAACGCAAACCCAAAGAATCTGAAATCTGTCCACTCAAGCTTACATTAACGAAGTACACTACATCATGATTGAACTTTCTTAGAAAGGTAGCAAAAAAAGTGCAAATCTTTTAAAACCCACTTCTCTATTGATTCTCAAGAAGGTCAATGAGTCTGATTTGTAACAAATATTGAATATAGTGAATTATCTCTCATATACTATATAGAAAACTGAAAAATTCTATACTCCTTTTACTCTGAAAGATGTGAAAAATCTCAATTAGCCAACAATATTAAACCCTGAAAATCAATTCTACCCTCTTCAGGTTTTGCATGTGAGATTATGAAGTGCATTATGTTATAACACAAAATGAATTTACGGTATATGTTATAAACATAAGATCATAAATAACAATTGGAAGTCAGAAACACATTTCAGTTTTATACATATATTTGTCGAATTTGGCCAAAAATTATGATTTGCCATTGAATCTGACCACTCACTACTTAATTAGAATGCTACAGATATAGCAGCTTATGCTTAAAGGAAACGTATGAACGGATGTTCATAATACTTACCTAACGGTCGGTGCGGAGTAGACAATCAGATGGGCGTCTCCTTTCTCCAGGTCCCGCGCCTCCTCTTTCGGCCATCTTTGCCCTCCTTCTGAAGCTAGTGTGGATGACGCTTTCTACGTCATCTACACTAGCCGACAGCGAGGTCCTGCGCAGGCGCATTTTGATCTGCCCTGCTCAGGACCTCAATGCGGCTGCATAGGACCTCAGTGTCGGTTAGTGTAGATGACATAGAACATGTCATCCACACTACCTTCAGAACGAGGACAAAGATGGCCGAAAGAGGAGATGCGGGACCCGGAGAAAGGAGACGCCCATGTGACCGTCTCCTCCGCACCGACCATTACGTAAGTATTATGAACATCCGGTGACAGTTCCCATTAAATTATGTGATGATATCAGTTAACTGGTAGAGACAATAGAATGTTTTGAAATTCAAATTTGTCAGCTTCAGAAATTTTTCAAAACAATTTTTCTTAAAAATTGCTACATTGAACTGATTCAATTTGCTCATCTTTGTTGACTGATTGATAATTAGTTTTGATAATTTAATATTTGGTCCTTAAGCTTGAATTAATTTGGCTGACCATTTAAGAGGATAATACTAAATCTGAAGCCTGACAAAGCCACTGAGCACGGCGACACGCATAGGGTCAGCTTTCCTCTACTCCCAGGTTGCTATGGGTCTTTTTGCAATTACACTAGCCTGCTAATCCCTCCCAATGGAGTGATCACTCCTGTATGCCTATGATAGGGTTATTTTATCTCTGGTTTAGTATTATTTACTCTACGTTTGATTCTGTCTCTTTACCACACCACACAGCAGCTTCTGTCATGCTGTACAAAGAGCTAGTAAGACTTAGTACAGAATATACCCCCAATAGGTGGCAGCAGAGTAGTGAAGGAGAGTCAAAGTAACATGGTAACAGAAAGGCAGCTGAAGTACAGCCTAGTAACCTTAGGAGGCAGTGAACAGATGAAGCACCAGGGGGCAATAGAGTAGTCAAACAGTCAGGGTCTAGCCAGAAAAGTTAAGTCACTGCAAAGGGAGGATCAAAATCAAGTGAGAAAACTGAACCGAGTCAGAAGCCGGGAGATCAGACTAAGAGCTCAGAGATTGAAGGCGACAGCGCACCGCGGGGGATAGGGCTTTCCAGTAAAGCAGCCCACTGAAATCCAAAGTGCCAGCCATCAAGAGCACACCTACACTAAACATAATGAGCGGGGCCCCAACAGCTTCAAGCCAAGGGACCACAACAGAAAACTAAATTGTGCACGGAGATGGGCTCCGGATTACCAAGTGACACCGGTGGGAGCGGACACCTGGACGGGTTCCCCATAGTGACTGTGATGAACAGAGACTTTGGTTTACCTTCAGTGTGTGTCTACTTTATAATCCTCATCCAGCACCACGACTACCCACAGTGAGTACCCTGTTTCCCCTGCACTCTGCGCTTCCAAATATCCACCAAAACCCCAGAGACCGGAGCCTTCCTTACCTGTGGATGGACTGGCACCTTGCTGCTCCCCACCATCCGGCCTAGTACTCCTTCCAGCAGCGGTGGTACTCCCATTACCGCAACCCGCAGGTGGTGTCACAAACTTCTCCCCTGTAAATGTATCCCCTTTCAAGGATTGGAGTATCTGCCAAGCCCGGGTCCGGACCCCTCGAGCCATGACCACCCCATATCTGAGCACCCCGGTCCACACCGGGGAAGCACACACACACACATGCTATACTATTTGGTGATTACATAGGATATTCAGGCTATATTGGTCCTGGTTGGACAATCATTATAGGCTAGTGTTTGTTACTGTTATTCAATTCTCCAGGTCCCTCTTTTTACAATTGTATTGTCCTTGATATTGTTGACTGCGCTCCGCATGGGGTGTGAGGGTTGTGGTGTATTTTAAATGTTTTTAATGTGTTGTTTGTGGTTGGTATCTAATAAAATGTTTTCTAATTGTATTTATTGTTAATATTTTTCTCGGTGTGCAGTAGTTTTCATGCAGAGCTTTTTCTCCCTTCCTACATCATCATCTTCACATTTTTTGTAAATTTTTCAAATATCACAAACAATATATATCATATACTTATTTGATATCCCTGTAATTATTACAACATTTAAAAAATAGCGACCACATTAATGATTGTTAAGTGTAAATTGTGCAAAAAATGGCCCAACTGCTTGTTAATGCCTGTATTTATCAATAAGTTAATTAATAAGTTGTTTATTATCAGTCACAATCCGCCGCTCTGATAAACAACGCAATCCGTTTGTCGGATTCCGTTGTTTCCCATAGACTTATGTGAGCGGCGGATTGTGACTGATGCCCTCGTGCGTTGCATCCGCCGTCCGACTGATCAGTCGTGGAACGACTGACCGTCGAGTGGCAGGAACGCAGCTTGTAACGTTTTTTGAGCAGCGGAATCTTTTTGATTTCGCTGCGCATGCTCTCTCTTGGAGGCCGAATGATCAGCTGATCGCCCGGCAGCCGCCTTTTGTCAGTCGCTCTCAAAAGCTGGCGGCCGGGAGATCAGCTGATCGCTCATAGACGCCGGCCGCCGGGCAATCAGCTGATGGCTGATGATGGCTGATGGTTGATGGCTCTCAAAAGCTGACGACTGGCTATTGTGACCGATCACTCATTTTACAACGGAATCTGCTTTCTTGTGACAATGAATTTCAATTCTTGTCACCCGTTGTACAACGCATCAGTCACAAGCGTCAAGCAACGTATGTGACTGATGCAAATCAACGGAAATGTGAACTTAGCCTTACATATGTGTGTCAAAATGGCACCTAAAACTACAGCTAGTTATACAAAAAATCAAGACCTCAAATAGTAAATTGTTCAAAAAAATGTAAAAGCTGTCATGACAATGAATGTGGTAAGGTAAAAACAAATAAAAAATTGTCTGATCCTTAGAACAATAATGGAATTAAATTATATACTTTGTCGTATATTACTGTCATTCTTCTTTTTAAGGTATATTCACACTTTTTTTGCATTCTTTGTTAGAAATTACTGGAAAATAGATGGTCATTTTATTTAAATGTGCTTATTGTACATAAATGTACATAAATATGTACATAAGTAAATAAATGTGTACACACATTTGTGTTTACAATATATAATTGTGTATATGTATAAATTCATTTTATTTGTATACAGGGTGCACATAATGAATATATGCTTATTTTTTGTTATATAAACTTGAATACATTTGTGCACTATGTTTATGCATATGTGATATGTGGATGAGTGTGTAATGCATGTGCACATTTTATATATGAGAATATGTCTGACTAATGTGAATGTGTATGTGAGTATTGTGTTCATATATGTATGTATATACAGTACAGGTGGGGTATGACGGAGACACACAATGAAACACAGATCTGAAAAAGGAGTCCTTTTCTATCAGTAACTGTCACTTAAGAAATGGGCTTAAGAAATAAAACATTTAGGTTTAGTTAAAAAAATTACGTGTGTGTGTGTGTGTATGTATATGTGTGTGTGTTATTTGCATTTGGGGTGTGCATAATGAATTACTAAATATGTTATGTTATATATGCTTGAGTTTGTGTGTACTATGTATGTGTTTGTAATATGTCAATGTGTGTTATGCATGTGCACATTTCATACATTTTTGTGAATATGTGTGACTAATATGAATGTGCAAGTTTACAGGTTTACAGATAGGCCAATAAATATTAGGACATTGACACAAATTTGGCCATTTTATCTGTTTACCAAAGCATATTCAAGATACATTTATATAATCAATAAGGGCTTAAAGTGTAGAATCTCAGCTTTATTTTCAGGGCATTCACATTCTAATTGGAGGACAGCATTAGGAATTACAGCTTTTTAATATGTAGTTGCCTCTTTTTCAAGGGATGAAAAGTAATTGGACAATTATCTCAAAAGCTATTTAATGAGTTGCATGGGCTAGACCCTCATTAATCCATTATCAATTCAGAAGCAAAAAGGTCTGAAGCTAATTCCAGGTGTGGCATTTGCTTTTGGAATCTATTGCTGTGAGCCCACAACGTGTGATCAATCGAGCTCTCAATGGAAGAGGAAAAGATTATCATTAGGCTGAAAAAAAAAAAAGAAAAAGAAATCCATCAGAGAGATGGTAGAAATGTCAGGAGTGGCCAAATAAACAGTTTGGTACATTTTGCTAAATAAAAGACTGCACTGGTGAGTTTGGGAACTCAAAAAGGCCTGAACATCCGTGGAAGACAACAGTGGTGGATGATGAAAGACCCCTTTCTATGGTGAAGAAAAATCCATTAACAACATTCACACAAGTGAAGAACATTCTCCAGGAAATAGTTGTTTCAGTATCAAAGTCTACCATAAACAGAGAAGAAATCTTGAGAGCAAATACAGATGGTACACCACAAGGTGCAAACCATTAATCAACCCTAAAAATAGAAAGGCCAGATTAGATTTTGCCATAAAAAGATCTGAAGACGCTGCCTAGTTTTGGAAACACATTCTTTATAAAGATCATCCTGTACCAGAATAATGGGAAGAAGAAATAATGGAGACGGCTTGGAATGGCTCATGAACCAAAGCACAGACCATGTAAAACATGGTGGAGGCAGTGTGATGGTTGGACATTCAGGGCTTCTAATGGCACTGGGTCACTAATGTTTATTGACAATGTGACTGAAGATAGAAGCAGCCGGATGGATTCTGCAGTGTGCAGGCCTTTACTTTCTACTCAGATTCAGCCTGATGCAGCAAAGTTGATTGGACGGCGCTTGACCGTACAGATGGATAATGACCCAAAACTGTGAATGCAAGCCAGGAGTTATTTTAAGGCAAAGAACTGGAATTTCCTGCAATGGCCAAGGCAATCCCTGTATCTCAACCCCATCAAGAATTTCACATACCTTAAGACAAAACTTAAGACAGAAGGACCCACAATCAAGCAACAACTGAAATCAGCTGCAGTAAAGGTGGCATGCATAACAAAGGAGAAAACTCAGTGTTTGGTGACATCCATCACTTCCAGACTTCAAGCAGTCATTGTCTGTGAAAAATTCTCTACAAAATAATAAAAATGAATATGATAAAGATACATTTGTCCAATTACTTTTGGGTCCCTGAAATGAGGAGGCTTTGTTGAAAATTGGTTGCAGTTCCTAAACATTTCATGGTCCAAATACTTTTAAACCTAAATGTGTGTGTCCTGCGAATTTGTGTCTACATAGATGGGGCATAGTCTAGATAGGTAGGGGCATAGTCTAGATAGGTGGAGGCATAGTCTACCTACTCTACATAGGTCGGGGCATAGTGTACATAGATGGCGACATAGTCTAGATAGGTAAGGGCATAGTCTACATAGGTGAATGCATAGTCTACATAGATGAGGGCATAGTCTACATAGGTGAATGCATAGTCTACATAGATGAGGGCAAAGTCTACATAGTGTACATAGATTGGGGCATAGTCTACATAGGTGAGGGCATAGTCTACATAGGTGGGTGCATTGTCTACATAGTTGGGGCATAGTCTACATAGATGGGGCATAGTCTCCATAGGTGGAGCATAGTCTACATAAGTTGGGGCATAGTCTACATAGTGTACATAGGTGGGGGCATAGTCTACATAGGTAGGGGCATAGTCTACATAGTTGTCATGATTAAGGGCCAGTTCTATGGTAGGTCTGAAATGCGTAGACCCTTGTCTACATCCTGAGCTTTTATCCACTGTATGTTTTTTATGGATTTTTCACAATAAAGCTTCAGAGTTTTTCGAAGATGGTTGCTGGCTTTTTCCACTTTTGTTGTTCATCGCTATTAGGATCCGGCCTGATGTGCCTGGCACCATCCACCATTTGGGATACATATAGGTCTAGGTGAGCTGTGATTACATTATTCTTTTTGCATAGTCTACATAGGTGGGAATATAGTCTACATAGGTGTGGGCATAGTCTACATAGGTGGGGATATAGTCTACATAGGTGAAGCATAGTCTTCAAAGGTGGGGGCATAGTCTACATAGGTGGGGCATTGTCTACAGAGGTGGGGACATAGCCTACATAGTCTACATAGGTGAGGCATGATATTGACTTAGCAAAGGACTCCTGTACCAGATGTGTTCCTATCAGTTATTTCTACTGCAGTAATCTGCTTAAGTAGATTTAGTTAAAAAAGTTACACTTCATTTAACCAAGTTAACAAAGTAAAATTGTGCAAACACATCTGATAAGTTATCATGCCTAACATGGCTCTGGAATTGTAATACAGCTTCAGGGAATATTAAAACCAGTAGTAAATCTTTTATGATTGGCTTGTATTCCATAGGAAGCTATCACTTCCGCAGAAATGCTTACCACTCATAACATCTTTAATTTAATATCATAGTAAATACTGGTAACAATGCCTCATTAAGCAGACATTTACAGCCTGGGAACAGACATTTACCTTGCAAGGTGAATGCTTACTAAAAGCAGCATTTCTAGAAACTGCCTCTCAAACCATTAAATAACGAACCCTAATATAATGTGTATCCACTGATAGATCCTATCAAACGTGTCTCTGATTTAGTAGGGGATAATTCAGGTAGGCATATCAGTGACCAGCAAAATGAATGATAGATTATCTTGGATTTTAAAGAATAAATCACACTGAAAATGCTAACCTTTCTGTCTTCTTGACACACATCCATGTTATTTGTCCACCTGCTCCTTTAGCCTCTGTGGCATAAATATAACTGATAGCCCAAAGTAGGATTAGATTCTTATCCTCCCAGGTTCTGTCATGGAACATTCACAAATCATTTTAAGATTTGGCTCCTCTGAGTGATGGATCGTACAATCTTTTGATTGATTGCACAAGAGATATTGTTCAGACTTGAAAATAAAACACTTGTATCTTCTTGCCACATCAACTTTTAGTATCTAGAAAATCTTTTAATTTTTTTTTTTTAACAGTTCCAAACCAAATTTGGATACAGGTGACGTGTATACCAGATAGGAACAGTAACTGTGATATATACAATTAGAAAAGAATGCCAAAAAACATCCCATTTCTGATGGATTCCAATATGGACCACCTAACAAGCCTCTTGCCCTATTGCTGGAACAGAAAGTTTTTCAAGCTCTGGATCACATGCAGGGCTGCCATCAGGGCATTACTACTGGAACTCCTGTAGCGGCCCGGTGAGCAGCAGGCAGGAGGGGGGCCCGGACACGCTGACAGGCCCCTCCCCTTTCATTCCTCTGCTCACCGGGCCCCAGGGGCAGGAGGCGTGGACGCTGACATGTCACACTACATTTCGCAGGGCTGGCCGTGCAGTGAGCCTATCAGATTGAGGAGGCGTCCTGATGTCAGCTGATGCGCAGGCGCAGTCCTCACATCCTGGTGGTGACTCACACAATTATCAGGATTCAAAGGCGGAAGGTGGCAAATCCAAGTCCTGGTGGCAGGCAGCGGGCTACATGGTAAGACAAGGCCCAAAGGCCGTGGGGACCCTGAGGAAAATGGGCAAACGGGGAAGAAGCCAGTTGTGTCGTCAGTGTGAGACAGATGGCACAAGCAGTGCCGAGTGGCCGCAGCCTTATCTGCCAGCCGACGCGCACTGAATCACTGTATCAGGGGCAGTATAGTTATTATGGGCGCGGCGACTGCTTCCTAGTGCCAGGCTGCTGAAGCTGAGGGGGATATTAGTGCATGAAAAAACAGCTGATGGGCTGTTACTGCCTCCATGGAGTTGTGGCGCCCTGGACAAGCCAGGTCATAGTTTCATAGTTTCATAGTTTTTAAGGTTGAAGGGAGACTCTAAGTCCATCTAGTTCAACCCGTAGCCTAACATGTTGATCCAGAGGAAGGCAAAAAAACCCCAATGTGTCAAATAAGCTCCAATGGGGAAAAAAATTCCTTCATCACAGGTACTACACCAACACACCCCACACCCCGGCTAGGCACACCGAAGTCAAACACAAATCCTTGTTGCCTTCCTCCAGGGGCTGATGTCCACACCAGGGGGTGGGCCAGGTGGTTGGTCCCGCCCACCGAGGAGTTCACAGTCCGGGAGGCGGGAAGAGTTCAGTTGAAGTTTGGGAGAGAAGTGGTAGAGGAGCAGCCTGATGGTGTCCGGGTGTGTGGCCCAGGCACAAACAGCAAGGTTGGCAGACGGTGGTGACCGTCTGCAGAAGAGGCTGATTGGAGTGAACCGTACAGACTGGGGACAGGCGGTGGCCCACCGGTACTGGATCGGGGAATGAAGAGAAGCCAGCACCATCCGGCAGGGCCTACAGACCCCGACCAGGCTGGGAGTTGTCGTAAAACTGGTCAAATCCGTTAGCGAAGGGAACCTCCGGGGTTTCCCAGCAGCCAAGACCCGATTGAAAGCAACAGCTCACACCGTAGAGGGAAACACAGTCACCGCCAAGGCTACAGTTCCCAGGGCCAGAGCCTGCGGGCAAAAGTGGCTCCCTCAGCATCCATCCAAGCTGGGGAGCGGGTTACCGGTGGGAAGCCATTGGAACCGTAAACACAACACAGGTGCAGGGAAAGGCAGTCACCATCAACCTGCCGGGAGGAGAACCACCGCAGCCATCTGTGGGACCCGTCCATCCAGCCGTTTGTTTGACCAGAGACTCTGTGTGGATTACTGGCTGAGTGAGTACCACTGTGCCATGCGGCACAGCGCTGCCCCCACGACCCTGCACCTCACCAGGCCCCGTAACCCGCCTGCCATCCCTACCCCCCTCACCGGGCCCCGGGACAACCAACCCCCCTACCCACGGAGGGGAGAACCAACATCCAAGCTGCTCCCTGTCATCACTCTCGGGATCCCCGTCCAGAGCAGCGGTGGTGTCACAACCTCACCACAACCGTGGGTGGCGTCACGGACAATATCCCCAAACCACACACCAAACCCCCCTTTTCACTCATGGGCGAGGAACGCCGCTCGAGTCACCAGGATCCGGCCCACCGCTCGAGCCACCACCGAGCAGTAGCAGCAGCCGGACCCGAGCAGTGGGTGAGCACAGCGTCCCCTCCTCTGCCCGCGACAGAGTCTTTCATATTAGCATGGTGCATGTGTGTACTGATCTGGTGTCCATGGTATGCGTTATGCAATGTGCTCTGGAGCCATTCATTTCCTCTGCAGATGAAAGATGACTATCCTCTCCCAGGAATGTGGCTTTCCTGTATGTATCTGCTGTAGTCCCTCAGATTATACCTAAAGGGCTATTATAGAAATGGGCCGCTGCTTGCTGTCTCCACGCCGAACAGGACTTTTACAACTGGTCACATGCGTGGAGCGACAATACGGTTGTGTGATTGCATGTGTCACAATAATCAGGAATATAATCTTTCGTCCGCAGGCGCAGAAGGCAGGCAGCGTCATAACACGGCGGAGGAGTCAAGTCGGCAAGCAGCAAGTCACCTGGCCTGGAGGCTACACAGTAAGTCAGTGCCCGGAGGCCGTGGGGTGTGTTTCGCTGGCTGTTCCTCGGTGTTTAGAGCAGGTGTGTGTTAGGGCAGGGGGCACCCAACATTCAGATACAAAAGCCTTGCTGGTGCTTTATTTTCCTAAGGAGATTCTTTCCTATTATAACCTAGATTGTGAGCCCCAATGGGGACAGTGTTGCCATTGTATGTAAAGCGCTGTGGAACTAACAGCGCTATATAAATTAGTAAATATTATTATTATTATTATTATTATTACTATTATCCAGGCTGTAATAAAGAATCTCCTTAGTAAAATACAGCACCAGCAAGGCCTTTGTATCAGAGACTGTTTGGTGCCCCCTGCCCTAATAGCCAGGCTGTAAAAAAGAATCTGCTAAGGCTGTGTGCCCAGGATCAGGGTTAGTGCTGAAATGTACAGTACATGCACAGTGGATGGGATTTCTAGAAATCCCATGCCCACTGTACGTGTACGTCCCGCAGCAATAACTGACCTGAAAGAGTCTACCTTGTTGTGGTGGTAGGCTTAAAAAATCTTTTGGCCAAAACAAAATCTGACTGTGTGTGTGATACGATGTTCAATGTGAATGGTTAATGTGTGATTGGTGAGGTTGTAGTGCAGAAATTAAGTTTTTCCAAGAGTGGCGGTGAGACTATGGAAGATTCGTGGGGTGGAGGCGGAGCTGGGGTGGAGGCGAAGCAGGGGTGGAGCCTCAAGGGGGCCCCAAAATTTTGCCAGTATGGGGCCCTGAAATTCCTAGTGGCAGCCCTGATCCCATGCATCTGGCCATTTTACAGGTTCATAATATTGATCCATGAAATGACTTCCACAGTCTACAGTGGGACCATAATATATCTTGACATGCCTCAAAACCTTTAGGGTAAAATATCTACCATATGTAGCACAGTTTGTGATGCTCAATGCCATAATAAAAAAAAGCTTGCAAACAGTTATGGCTCTTTTAAAGGAAACCTGTTTTCCGATTTGTTCACTATAAGCTGCGACCCCCACCAGTGAGCTCTTATATACAGCATTCTAGAATACTGTATATAAGCGTCCAAGCCGATCTGTATAACATAAACAACACTTTTCATTATACTCACCTTTGGGGCAGTTCGGTCTGAAGGGCGCATCTGGTCTTGGTCTGGTATCTTCTTGCTATTGCTATATAGTCCTCCTTCGCAGCCCGGTGGGGATGACACATTCTACGTCATCCACACAGAGTCCTCTATTGTGTTCCTGTGCACTCGCACTTCTTTCTGCCCTGCGGAGCCCAGATCAGAATATTGTCGTGCGCATGCGCGGGTAGTCTTTGACCTTTCCCTATGCCTGCGCATTACAGTACTTTGCTCTGCACGCAGAGAGGGCAGAGAAAAGTGTGTGGTCAGGAGCGCGGTGGTAGACTGTGTGTGGATGACACGTCATCCACACAGAGCAGGGAAGGAGGACGCTGATCACAAACAAAGAGGAGGCGCCGTCTCGAGACCAGGGATACCCATTCGATAGCACTGCGCCGTAGGTGAGTATAATAAGGGCTGTTTTTTACATTATATAGAGCGGCCTGGGCTCTAATATACAGTGTTCTAGAATGCTATATATAAGGACCTACTGGTGGTGGCCGCAGCTTATAGGGGACAAATCTGATGACAGGTTGAGTTTAAAGTGATGGTGAAAAAATCTAATAAAAAAAAGTTTTGGCTATTATGATTGAAACTAAACTGTTCATTAAGGACTACAAAGACTACATTCAGACAAGAATTTTTATGAACAAGTTCGGTCTGTTTTTTCCAAACCAATGAAAGCACTTGCGCACACAGACAAAAATGAACCCCTGTGCAAGAACAATGTATGGGCCCTTTAGAGTCCAGTAGCTCATCATGATGCAGCATTTCACTTTCTTTTTAGGTGGATATGGGGCCCCTTACCTCTTGGACCCCTGTGAACTCTCCATGAAGTACATACTGTAGATGCTTAAAAAAAATAAAAAACATCCTAGTTGCATCTTAGCACTGTCAGTCTTTCATCTTGGTTTCTAGCAAAATCTGGAGACACCACAATCACTTTTTGTAGCATACAAGAAAAACTAATGAATCACAAATTGTAAAAACACCACACGATGACCAAACAATGATTAAAATCTGATCCAAAAACTGATGAAAATCAGTCTTTTGTTTTTGCCTAAGGGAGAAATGTGGGTGTGCTCCTGATGAAGAATTCACAGGATTCAGCTGAATAGAAATAGATTTGTTATGATCCGGTAACCGTGGAAGATTACAAAAAAAAAATAGCATTGGTGGAAAAACACCAAGAACAACAACATGAGTTGGAACCTGGGCTGATCGCAATCCCCTAAGTATCAGACCACACTAGAAGTAGCCGTGGAGCATTCCTAAACACCTAGATGCCTCGTCACAGCCTGAGAAACTAGCTACACCTCACAGATAGAAATGAGGAAATCTACCTTGCCTCAGAAAAGTCCCCAAAGGAGTAGACAGCCCCCGACATATAAAGATTATGGTGATGTGGGAAAACACGATACACAGATAAGAAAAATAGATTTAGCAAAAGAGAGGACTGACTAATTAGATACAAAGGAAAGGGAACTGATTGTAGTCAGTACAAAATCCCCGCATAAAAATACCAATCTCCTGATAGTAAAAATGGCCCTGGAGGTCGAATGACCTCACCCCTCCACTATATCAGGTACTCTTGTAAATAATGGTAAAACAAAATACCAAAAAGAACACAAAAATACAAAAGTGCAAATAATCAAGTTAGTCAGAGAGAAACTCCCTTTTCTTGCAGCAGAGCTAGCAAAAAGGAACCCCCATGCTCACCACTAGAGTTGAGCGCGGTTCGCGGTTCGAGGTTCTCCAGTTCGCGGCTCGAGTGATTTTGGGGGCTGTTCTAGATCGAACTAGAACTCGAGCTTTTTACTAAAGCTCGATAGTTCTAGATACGTTCGAAAACGGTTCTAGCAGCAAAAAGACCAGGTAATTCCTAGCTGGCTTTCCGCTGTAATAGTGTAAGTCACTCTGTGACTCACACTATTATGAAATTTCAGTGTATAGTGTGCGGGAACAGCGCAGTCAGATCACTGCTGTATGGATAATGGCGATCGCCATTTTTTTTTTTTTTCCCTTGTCTTCCTTCCCTAAGCGCGCGTGTGTAGTGGGGCGGGCCAGCATGTCAGCCAATCCCAGACACACACGGCTAAGTGGACTTTTAGCCAGAGAAGCAACGGCATGTGTGATAGGATGACCATGTCACATGTCCCTGCATTATAAAACCGGACATTTTCCTCCAGCACGCCATTATCTGCCTTCTGCGTCCTTGGTGTCAGTCATCACTGGCGCAGCTCCTATCGCCGATACTGCTGTGTACGCTCCATACACAGCGCTGTACAGCGTAGGGCTAGCACTTTCTATCAGTCCTTTTAAAGGCTCATACCGGCAGGGTCAGAGCCATAGGTGACAGGTCCGTGAAAACAGAGTTTAACAGCTACACAAGATGACAGCGTCTGTGTAGCTAAGGTCAGGGATTTCCTCGCTGCATTTCCCCATTAGGAGGGATAGAAAGGCAGGCTTCCTTTCCTCTACCCAGAGACCCACAACCCTGCCACTGTACCCTCCTGCCCTTTGCACACTCAAACTCATTGTTACTAAGCCATTATACTAGCAAACACTGAGTGAACTTAGTGGCATCCTAAACGTGGCTATTGGAGTTCTGTATAGTCCCAGTAGTGCAAAGATATTTGCAGCACATCTGCCTGCATTGCACACTCAAACTCATTGTTACTAAGCCATTATACTAGCAAACACTGAGTGAACTTAGTGGCATCCTAAACGTGGCTATTGGACTTCTGTATTGTCCCACTAGTGCAAAGATATTTGCAGCACGTCTGCCTGCATTGCACACTCAAACTCATTGTTACTAAGCCGTTATACTAGCAAACACTGAGTGAACTTAGTGGCATTCTAAACGTGGCTATTGGACTTCTGTATTGTCCCACTAGTGCAAAGATATTTGCAGCACGTCTGCCTGCATTGCACACTCAAACTCATTGTTACTAAGCCATTATACTAGCAAACACTGAGTGAACTTAGTGGCATCCTAAACGTGGCTATTGGACTTCTGTATAGTCCCACTAGTGCAAAGATATTTGCAGTATGTCTGCCTGCATTGCACACTCAAACTCAATGTTACTAAGCCATTATACTAGCAAACACTGAGTGAACTTAGTGGCATCCTAAACGTGGCTATTGGACTTCTGTATAGTCCCACTAGTGCAAAGATATTTGCAGCACGTCTGCCTGCACTGCACACTCAAACTCAATGTTACTAAGCCATTATATTAGCAAACACTGAGTGAACTTAGTGGCATTATAAACGTGGCTATTGGACTTCTGTATAGTCCCACTAGTGCAAAGATATTTGCAGCACGTCTGCCTGCATTGCACACTCAAATTCATTGTTACTAAGCCTTTATACTAGCAAACACTGAGTGAACTTAGTGGCATCCTAAACGTGGCTATTGGACTTCTTTATAGTCCCACTAGTGCAAAGATATTTGCAGCACGTCTGCCTGCATTGCACACTTAAACTCATTGTTACTAAGCCATTATACTAGCAATTTATGCTGCCAGTTTAAGTGCCGTAGTTGCATTGTCAGGGATAATTATTGTTGTTTATTCTGCTATTAATAAAGCTAGACCACCGCTGCAATCTACACCACCTCTCAATTTTTACTACCACATTTTAAGTGCACAATCTTGTCGCAATCAACATGAATGGCAAAATGACAGGTGCTGGTGGAAAGGGGAAAAGGCGTGTTGTAAAAGGAAAAAAAGGGTTTGTCCGTGCGGAAGGTGGCAAAGCTCCATTAACATCTGCTGAAGATAGACCATCTACCAGCAAAAGTAAGATGTCTACTACTTACCGTGGACAATCCGATGTGCTCCCTTTTTTACGGACACGAACAACAGGAACAAAGGTAGATGATGGCCAAAAAAGGAAAATGCTTGAATGGATCTCAAGTGGTCCAACAAGTGCCCTCTCAGCCACCTCAACTACCGCATCTAAAAAACACCAGTCCTCTGAGTTGTCATCCCAATCAAACTTGCTTTCTCCCAGCTCTGAAGTCTCCATCAGCCCTGCACAGTATGGTGGAACTGAGATGGCTGAGTCTGCAGAGCTGTTCAGTCACACTATAGCCTGGGAATCAGAGGTCTGCTCCCAAGCTACAGTGAGTACAGAACAGGAAATGGTCTGCAGTGATGCCCAGAACCTTTGTGACTCTGATTTAGGCTGTGAGGACCAAGTTTCTGAGCATAATGTTGACCCTTTGTCACAAACTGTAACACCTGTGGTTATAGACAATGAGGAACATACTGATGACGATGAGACGCAGATACCAGATTGGGATGACAACTTAAATATTCGGTCAGGGTAAGAAGAGGCTCGGTCTGAGGGTGAGGGGAGTGCAAACACAACAATTGATGATGAAGTTCTAGATCCCACCTACTGTCAACCCACAGTCAGGCACTCGAGGAGGTCAACAGAGGCGGTGGAGGAGGATGCAACCGACGACGAAGTTACCTTGCGCCTTCCTGGACAGAGTCGGAGCACTGGTAGCACAGCTACAACTGCATCATCAGCCACCACTCTGCCTCTGAGCACTAGTCGGTGGGGCTGAGCAGGTCGCATGCCCTCTAAGCCTTGCCTAGCCTGGTCCTTTTTGACATAGAAAAAGATCGCCCAAATTATGTGATGTGTAAAATTTGTCGTGATTCTGTTAGTAGGGCAAAACCTCAGCAGTTTGACAACTTCTTCCATGAATCGTCACATGAATAAATATCATATGTCCCAGTGGGAAGCTCACCGTGCTGCAATGCGGCCTAGCGGAGCGAACAATCCACCGCCTGCCCCTTCCAGTGCATCCGCGCACTCTTCATCTTCTAGGACTGTGGGGACAGCTGTCACACCTGGTTTTCCACGCACAACTTCCACCACTGTAACCGAAACAGGCAGTTTGCTTGGTAGGTCGTCAGTTGGTTTGGAAGGGGAAACAAGTGAGTGTG
The DNA here is from genome assembly GCF_048569485.1 of Anomaloglossus baeobatrachus. Taxonomy (NCBI): domain Eukaryota; kingdom Metazoa; phylum Chordata; class Amphibia; order Anura; family Aromobatidae; genus Anomaloglossus; species Anomaloglossus baeobatrachus. Next base: position 201,057,543 of record NC_134360.1, on the reverse strand, counting down.
TACAGCTCTCTCAGACATCGATAGCACCAACGTTGGATGAAGGCAACATCATGTCTCCGCCTGCACTTTCCTCACAAAGCTGCATTTTTCCAGGGACACCCTACTCAACACCGTCTACACACAGCAGCCAGATCTCTGTCCCTCAGATGTGGACAAATAAAAGGCCATTTCCTGCGACCCATGACAAAGCTAAGAGGTTGACTTTATCCCTCTGTAAGCTCTTGGCTACTGAAATGCTGCCTTTTCGCCTGGTGGACACACAGGATTTTAGAGACCTTAGATGCCCAGTCACCACTACTTCTCTAAGAAAGGTGTGCCCGCGCTACACCAGCATGTCGCACACAACATCACCGCTTCCTTGAGAAACTCCGTGTGTGAACGGGTGCATTTCACCACCGATACTTGGACCAGTAAGCATGGACAGGGACGTTACATGTCGCTGACTGGGCACTGGGTAACTATGGTGATAGATGGTGAAGGGTCTGCTGCACAAGTCTTGCCGTCCCCACGACTTGTGTGTCAATCCTCTGTCTGTCCAAGTTCCGCCACTGCTTCTGCCGCCTCCACCTCATCTGTGTCCTCCACCTCCGCCCCAAGCCTGCCTGGTCAGGCCACCAGCGTTCTCACTGCGCAGAAGGAATCACGCACCCCTCATTACTATGCTGGCAGCAGAGCGCAACGGCATCAGGCGGTCTTTAGCTTGACATGTCTTGGGAATAGGAGTCACACAGCTGAGGAGTTGTGGTCAGCTCTGCAGTCCGAGTTTAATAAATGGTTGTCTCCACTCAACCTGCAGCCTGGTAAGGCCGTGTGCGACAATGCTGCAAACCTGGGTGCGGCCCTTCGCCTGGGCAAGGTGACACACGTGCCTTGTATGGCTCACGTGTTGAACCTTGTTGTCCAGCAATTTTTAACACACTATCCCGGCCTAGATGGCCTTCTGACCAGGGCACGAAAACTGTCTGCTCACTTCCGCCGTTCAACCGCCGCAGCTGAGCGACTTGCATCGCTCCAGAAGTCTTTCGGCCTGCCGGTTCATCGCCTGAAATGCGATGTGGCGACACGCTGGAATTCGACTCTCCACATGTTACAGCGACTGTGGCAGCACCGCCGAGCCCTGGTGCAATACATCATGACGTATAGCCTGGGCCAACGAGATGCAGAGGTGGGGCAGATCACCCTGATGGAGTGGTCTCAGATCAAGGACCTATGCACCCTTCTGCACAGTTTCGACATGGCGACGAATATGTTTAGCGCTGACAATGCCATTATCAGCATGACGATTCCAGTCATTTACATGCTAGAGCACACGCTAAACACTATTCGGAGTCAGGGGGTGGGACAACAGGAAGGGGAGGAACTACAGGAGGATTCATATGCGCAAGACACAACAACATCACCAAGGTCCAGACGTTCATCATCACCAACGCGGCAGGCATGGGACCATGGGGGACAGAGATCAACAAGGGCGCATGGTAGCAGGCGAAATGTTGAGTAAGGTGCAGGAGAACATGAAGAAATGGAGGACGAACTGTCCATGGACATGGAAGACTCAGCGGATGAGGGAGACCTTGGTCAAATTTCAGTTGAAAGAGGTTGGGGGGAGATGTCAGAGGAAGAAAGAACGGTTAGCACCTCTATGCCACAAACACAGCGTGGACTTGGTCCGCATGGCTGCGCAAGACACATGAGTGCTTTCTTGCTGTTCGACACATAGTCAACGGCTGGAGAGGATGATACAGGAGTATCTCCAAATGAACATCAATGCCATGACTTTGCAAATGGAGCCTTGCTCATTTTGGGCTTCAAATCTTGAAAAATGGCCAGAGCTCTCCACTTACGCCTTGGAGATTTTGTCGTGTCCAGCTGCCAGCGTTGTCTCTGAATGTGTCTTCAGTGCTGCTGGGTGTGTGCTGACAGATAAGCGCACGCGTCTGTCCAGTGACAATGTGGACAGACTAACGTTCATCAAAATGAACAAGTCCTGGATCCACAAGGAATTTACCACCCCTGTGTCATCCTGGGGAGAGTAATTGCTTGTGGATTTGGAATGTGCTTGATGCAAATCAAAACATCCTGTTTGCAACTAGGGCACAAGTGCTGCCACTAATGGGGTGTCTGTGTGGCCCAATTTTTGGAAAAAAGGGAGACTCCGCTTGGAGTAACCCTTGCTTACATTGTTTTTAAAAATGATCCAAGATGAACAAAGCTAGGATCAGGAAAGACTTTGCTACCTACCCCGGGGTCATCCTGGGGACGGTTAACAATGGCGTATTTTTGAATGTGCTTGATGCAAATCTAGCTGTGAAGTGTACAACTAGGTCAGGTAAAGAGAAAACCGGTTTAAATGCCGCGCTAAAAACCACTGATGTTGTAGATGAAAAAGATTTCCTTTATTTCATAATTCTACGCGTTTCAGAGACATCTCCGTCTCCTTCCTCAGGAAAATAAATCATATTTATATGAATATGAATTTATTTTCCTGAGGAAGGAGACGGAGATGTCTCTGAAACGCGTAGAATTATGAAATAAAGGAAATCTTTTTCATCTACAACATCAGTGGTTTTTAGCGCGGCATTTAAACCGGTTTTCTCTTTACCTGACCTATATTTTATATACTGCATTCCGGGGCCGCTGCTAAACCACAAAAAGGCACTCACATGCCTCACATGATCATAAGGAGTTGTGACTTGCACAACCCTACCAGGTGAGTGTACCTCTTTCTGTCTCTCTACCCTCATACCGGGTAATACCCTATTGCGCTTTTTCCCCCTACAGCTCTACAAGTGTACAACTAGGGCACAAGTGCTGCCACTGAATGGGTGGGTGTGTGTGGGGCACAATTTTTGGAAAAAAGGGAGACTCCGCTTGGAGTCACCTTGCGGTGTTTTACATGATTTTAGAAGGGCGTGCCATGCATATATATGTGTCTCGTCCTCTTTTTCCTCGTTACGCTCTTTTGTTTTCGCATGAGAATTTGTTCTTGTCACTTTCCCATGTGTTTGTGTTGTGTTGTGAGTTGTTTGTCACCTTTTGGACACCTTTGAGGGTGTTTTCTAGGTGTTTTTATGTGTTTGTGAATGCCTGCCATTGTCTCCTATGCAGTTCGAGTTCGGTTCGTCGAACCGAACTCGAATGGGACCTCCGTTCGGCGAACCGAACTCGAGCCGAACCGCGACCGGTTCGCTCATCTCTACTCACCACACAAGAGAAACAAAACTTCAACTGCAAAAAAACAGATACAAAACAAAACCAAGAAAAACAAACACCCTAAGATGTAAACTAGGAAGCAAGGAACAAATTGACAAACTTATCTGCAGAAGCCTTGCACAGGGAAACAGGGAAGGACAGAACTCCAAGCAAATATCAGAGACTGAGGAAAATACAATTATAACTGGAACTGGCACCAGCAAGGCTAAAAGTGCTCTCCTATATACACCAGGCTTGTCTGCAATAAGACTTCCTTAATTCCCAATTAACACTGACACCTGTCTGAGTCACAGGCTCAGACTCAGCTCCACTACCATTCCTGGCCACCAGAGGGAGCTCTAAAACAGCACACATGCAGACGACATTTGCAACATAGATTGTTGTTTATATCCTACGCGTTTCTAGGTTAAATGGACATCTTACTCAGTGAGACCACAATAAATTGTTTGTTATTGTGGTTTCTATGAGGAAGAGGTTTGTTCAACCTACAAACACTTTGGGAATTAGCTACAATCTATTTCTATTCATCCTATTAATTCTCCACCTGCATTTCTCCCTTTTTGATATACCAATGTTTGCCTAATCCAGCCAGTAGAGCAACAGCAGCTTGAGTTTTGTTACCAAAGACTATTCAAGTGCTGTGGTGTGACAGCATCACAAGGTGAGCGCAAAAAGCAACATTAATGCTACATGCTATTTGGTTATTGCCCTGTCATGATGTTACTGCAGGATAGCAATGAAAAGGGGGCACTTTTACTGTCCCTCATGCTAGTGGAGCATAGGCTATCTCTAACCTCAGAGTTACCCCTAACAGTGGAGATGCCTGAGTCCCACTACTGTCCAGAACTAATCTGTTGCTCCTTCTCCCCAAGGCAGGAAGGGTTTGATGGAAACATAGATAAAGACAGAAGGGAAAAAAATAAAACTCAGACACACTGCAAACTCACATGAAAAAACAGTAAGAGACTAAAGAGAAAAGCAAGAGAAGTAAGGCAGCAACAAAAGGACAACAAGGGTTAACATCACACCTGCTCACAGCAATAAAGTACTACAACCACCAGTAAGTCTGGATCATACCACCTCTACAGACCAATATAGACTACCCATAGCTGGCATTAGTGGAATTGTATGACCAGCACATATAGAAGGGGAGTGTATGAATATGTAGTCTCCACAGTTTCTGACACCAGCATGACAGTTGGCGATGTCCTCAAAAACCTCCTTGTGACATGCCCTATGTGCACTTTTTGTCAATTCCTAATCTATCAGCGGGTTTTTGTCTGAGAAAAATCCCAGATGTCTGAATGAGGTCTGTAGGTTAAGGTTGTTAGAATACTTCTCATATTTTTCTTCTCTTTATAAAGCAAAGTAAGAAAGGTTTCTGAAATTTATGTTGCAATTTTGATATGTGCGTGCACAAACAGATTATGTTTTGTAAAATTTTAGTTAGGAATTTTAGGTAGAGCACTTTAATCCATGCTTTATGGCTCTGTATGCATGTTTGAAGAAGGGGCTTGCAGCTTTGTCTCCTTTTCATAAATATATTACTGCTGCTAGAAAATAACATGGAAAAAAACAAACAGCAAAAAAACTGAATAAAAAAAATTACTTCACATTCCTATTTTGCATTTAGTAGTTGTCACACATGGACTTAGGGAAGGTCCAGTGTAGGGTAAAACAAACAACATACAGAGGTTTCACCAGGACACACCAGCGGTACACTAGGGGCACTTTACCAATGATGAGACCCTAGCGCTAGTGACATGGAAGATGGACACCTCCTCTACTTACCTTCAATTGCACCCTGCGCTCCTAGCCAGCTCCTTTACAGGTTCCTCACCTGGTGCCCTGAAAGAACCTGCAGTAAGCCCTGGCTAGTGAGTGGGACGATAAGCATCACTAGTCCCACTGCTGCACTAAAACAACACACCAGGGAAGGAAGACTTTTTTTGGCTGCAGTCAGACACCAGGAATGCAGCCTACACCACAACAGACAGCAAGGGTTCCACCAGCTCCTTCCACCTCCAGGCCAAGTCTCAGAATGAGGATTCAGTATAACTGTTGTGAGGGTAGGCCTGGGCTATAGGTCGTTTGTCCAAAAGTAAAAAGATTATCTGTGTGTGTAAATAATCAAAGTATAGATGTTGTGGCATAATTCTCTGTGTGTCTATATGACAATCGCATAGACGCCATAATATGATTCTAAGATGTGTGTACAGTAAGGTGTTAATGTAGATAATCAAGCCAGGATGAACAATAAACAAAAAGGTATTTAGAAGAGAATCTGTAATCAGTTCGTTCTCACCATGAGAAATGTGGGAGGTTGCCTCCTCGATCTTGCTCAGCAACATGTTAAAGAAGTATTTTCAGTAGCTGGTTTAAGCTGGTATTAGGAAGCAAGAAACAGGCTGATAACATACTGTATGAACATTGCTGGATATTTCTGACCTATCAGGGACAATGTTGAACTGAATAACTGTGTGTATTTTACAATATACGGATCAGAAGACCATTGAGCTTCTCCCGAATAGAGACACGTCTCTGTGTGGTAATTGCTCCTCATACATACATCTACGCAGATTTGATTTGAACTCTGACCTCCGTGACCCAGACGAGGGACCCCATTTGTGGTCTCCCCTAAATTCCCAACTGACACTGGCACCCTATACAGGGAGAAGAGGTATATATAGGGACTGGGAGTGGTCACAAACCGGAAGCACCTGAGGTGAGGTAATGAATATGCTGCTGGCAAGGAGAAACTGACATTAACCCGTTACACACCAAAAGAAAGAAAACTATATTTAATATTGAGAGGCTAGTATGGAAGTAGGAAATGTCTGTCTAGCCCTGAATCTGTCACTAGTCTGATAATGCAGAGAGACAGCCATGACGGTACTGTTTTAGTACAATTCAATATAAGGCCACTATAACTAATAGAACCTTAAGAATTGAAGAGATGGCCGAAAACACAAAAAATCTAGAGTAAACCACAAACATAGTAGACTATAATGGCCCATTAGTTATCCCAGGTGCATTAAAGCATTTGTAACATTTTAATGATCTTTTCCGATTACATTTATTGCTCTTATTCCTCATGTTAGGTAGTTAGCAAAAAAGAAATACATCAACACTTTCAACCTGACTCAATTATTCTACATTATAAAATGTTCCTAATCCTATTAAAAATGTTGTGCTGAACCTATTTATGAGCACATTATAAGGATGTTAGTCACACACATGCTGTGTATTAAAATTCAACTCTTTACATGGCGTGATTATTAGTATATGGGAATGCTCCATCTGACATATGAGTGTAATTGGTATTTTGCAACTTAGATTTTCAATTCCCTGAGATTTGTTTTTTTATTTTTTTTCATTATGATTATTATTATTGTCATTTTACACTTCACCTTTTGTACCAAACGGGTAATACTCAGACTCCTTTCATCCATTGACTCTCCAGGCCTGAAAATAACTTAGTATTTACTGTCATATCTACTACCGAGGTGTGTGCAAGTTAAACTAAACTTGTTTGAAGAAAATAAAGAATGATAATCCAATGACTAAGGAAGGAAACTATTTATGTAAAGCTATTTATTTGTAGACAGGACAACTTTGCACTGCATAAATTATAAACTAAGAATATCAAATCTACTTAGATGTATAAAATTTGCAAACTTATGATAAAAGATTTAAAATTACAAATAGTAGACAAAAACGTGGGACAGTGAGTTTGAAATAAATCACTACATTTTGCCTATTTGTTTGCCTTTAAAGGTTTTTTTTCCCAAAATCATTATTTGGTTTTCGTTTTCTGTACATACAGAATTATATGGAATCCATCCGATTTTTAAGTCTTTCCTTATTCGCAACTATCACTCTTCTAATGATACCCTCCAAGGTCTCTCTTTACTCTTCAATGCCGTTGGATCCATCCTGTGTAATAAAACACTCTCATGATGTCATGGATGTGTCACTGTCGGCCGACAATCCAGTGGCAGTGAGTGATAGAAATTCCCAGAGGTTGGCAGCATGTGTTGTTATCTGAAGGTTCCCTGTTTCTGCAGCAGCAGACTCTAGGACCCTGGGAAATGATCAGTTTTTCCCGCTCAGTTGGCAGCCTCTGACTTCCTTTATAAACCTCACCCTGGGATTATTTGGGTGCAGTTTATAGTTTGTTCCTTTGCTGAGCTCTGGAAAGGTCATCTTCTATTGCTCTAGACTTCTTTGGTACCTGCAGCTCAGATAAGTGTTGTATTTTGCTATCTATCAGGGCTCTAGTGATTTGAGTTGTGTTTTTCCTGTATTATTCCCTTGTGTCTTCCTTTAGTGATATTGGTGTTGACAAAGAGCTCATTCCATCCATCCTTTCTTAGGGCCCAGATCAGGATTTGCCTAGAGTCAGGAATTCCTGCTCGGTGACAGGTGCGGAACCTGTATAGGGCTGGTGAGGGCAGAGAGGGTGAACTGCAGGTTGTTTTCAGGGGTCACCACTTCCCCCCTTTCCCTAGCTATAGGGCATTATTTTCCCCTTTTGTTTGTGTTGTCCTATAGGGACGATTTAGTTTATATCCCTGGCCGTGAAACATGGTATCCTCATTGATCTGACAGCAAGCTGATAGCACAATTTAGCTGTGTTCAGTCATCATTAACAATCTATTTCTTTCATTCTTTCTCTCCCTTTTTTCTTGCTTTCTGCCTCTCATCTTTTTATTATTTTATATCAATCTCTATTAGAGGAACCATACAAAATAATAATAATAATAATAATAATTTTATATAGTGCCAACATATTGGCAGCATTTTGTAATTAAGCAGGACATGTACAGACATTACAAATATTACAAAATAATACTTAATTTAACAGTTACAGGAGGAGTGAGGACCCTGCTTTCAATTTTATAATCTAAAAGGAAATAAGAGAGACACAATAGGTAAAAATTGCTTGTTCTTTATGGTCGAGACATCATTATAATATACAGGGCATTTCAAAAGGTGCATGATCCAGTCACCAGCCAGTATCTGTTTAAGAACAGAAGGGGTGGGGGGCTTGCAGCACCAAGGCAAAGCAGTGTGCTGCAGAAAAATTGATACACAAAGGAGCAGAGGCAGGTGAAAAGGACAAGTTCAAGAAAAAATCTTTATGTTTGGCTTGTACTGCATATAAACAATAGCCATGTAGATACTGTGCTTTCTTAATATTACCATTCTAGAAATAGCCTATTAAGGTCTCAAACAAATGGCTCTGTTTGTTACAGATTTGTGGTGTTGTACACAAATTGAAATCTAGGGACCTTTACAGTCCCTGTGTATATCCCATAAAGGGCATCCAGAGGTTTTTTTTTTAATTCTGCAGATTGAAAGGGAATGCTTGTAGAAAAAACTGTAGTATATAGCACTGCATGCCAAATAATTCATGTATTCTTCCAATACTTCTTCTTGGTCAGAATCTGGTGCCATACAGAAGGAGATTCCATATTACATGTTTGTAATATATGCTTTGGAGGTTTTAATTGGGTATACCCATCTGATAAAGTCATAGTATATTTCTAGGGAATGCAACTACCTTTTGGTTAGTGGTAATAACACCCTTTGGACCCAAACCGTTCTTAAGTAAATGGGTTCAAAGTGAAGCTGTGTTTTTTTCAAAGCTTTTCATTCATAGTGGTGCTCATGCGTTACCTCAGTGGGCCAATAATGCTATTTTTTGCGCAGGATGATCCTGAGAGCACAGTTGTGCAATAGTTCTACTGAGTGAGACAGATGAGTGCACTGCTTTATTAATGGCTTACATGTAAAATCCCTAAACCTTGCCATTTCTTTAGCACATATTCTCATAGCTAGGATAATTGAGTCACTAAAACATGAAAATCTTGAGTGGTGTCATTACATAGAGCATTCTGGGGTTAGCATCTCATTAGGAAAGAAGACTCAAATGGGTTGTAGGCTTAAGAAATAGTTTTACATGTACCCTTAATTTTATTAAAAAGCATTTAATAATGTACTTTTAGCCCTATGTGCTGTCTCTGTTGGCACGTCATCTTGGTTATGTGTGAAGGGAGACTTCTTAGTCAGCCTCTTCTTTGTCAGCAATGATACTAATATATTCATCATATTAATTAAATTACAAAATATTAAATTGTTCTTTATATCTTCATAATTTAAACACCTTTAAAAGCACCAGTACTTTGTATCCTTTTAAGAATATGCAATGAAATAAACCACAAGGATCAGTGTTGTCCTTAGGCACATAAAATTGTGTTTGGAAACTCGAGAATATACTAACTTTCTAAAGTAAAGGGGGCTTTACATGCAGCGACATCGCTAGCGATGTCGCTGGTGAAAGCACCTGCCCCCGTCGGTTGTGCGTCACGGCCCGGGCAAATCGCTGACCGTGGCGTACAAGATCGCTCGGACCCGTCACACGGACTTACCTGCCTAGCGATGGCGCTGTGGCCGGAAAACAACCTCTTTTCTAAGGGGGCGGTTTGTGCGGCATCACAGCGATGTCACACGGCAGCCGTCCAATACAAGCAAAGGGGCGGAGAGCAGCTGCAATAACAACATGCCCACCTTGTTGCCGGAGGATGCAGGTAAGCTGCTGTTCATTGTTACCGGGGTGTCACACATAGTGATCTGTGCTGCCTCAGGAACGACGAACAACCTACGTTCAACAGCAGCAACAACATTTGGGATTTGAACGACGTGTCAACGATCAACGATAAGGTGAGTATTTTTGATCATTAACACTTGCTCGGAGCTGTTACATGCAACGACGTCGCTAATGACGCCGGATGAGCATCACGAATTCCGTGACCCCGACGACATATTGTTAGATATGTCGTTGTGTGTAAAGCCCCCTTAAGTCCAGTCCTCAAGATAAAGACAATTCACTCAATCGCATTAAGTCATTAATCACTGCACATTATACCTATGATAGTCTATCACTTTTTGAGGACAGAGTGGTCCGTGCACAATCGCTGCAGTATGTCCAATATTGATACAACTGTAGGATCAAACTCAGGAATGCAAGTCTATGGGTCTGTGAAAATATTAGGCAGCACTGTGAAGCCATGTGTATGCTGTCCATTTTTCATGGACAGCTAGATAGGAAAAGCTTGAAATACTTTATTATTTATAATCAAAGAAAAGCTGATGAAACTTTGACCAAACTCTCATAAAATTGATGACATTTTGGTCAAACACACTGATGAAACATGCCCATTTTTCTAATACATACGTATGAATGATGCCTTGGCACAGTCCAACTGACATTAATCTATTTGGTGGGAGGAAATCAGATAGTAACGGTTAGTATCCAATGAAATATTTAACAACATGCTACATTAAAAATCTTTTTAGGCTACTTAAGTTGTAAACAAACAAGTTGTTATATTCGGGTAATATGTACAGGTTAAATATTGGATTATTACAACCAGGAATTGTGTCCAAAAATGATTTTATCACAGCATGTACACTTTGGGGGTGGGGGGGTAAGGAGTCATGTTTAAAAGGAACCTGTCACGAGATTTGGTGACTATAAACAGCGGCCACCACCAGTGGACTCTTATATACAGCACTCTAGCATACTGTATATAAGAGCCCAGGCCACTGTGTAGAATGCAAAAATGACTTTATAATACTCACCTAATCGGTCGGTGTGGTGCAGACTGGTCAGATAGGTGTCTCCGTTCTCCGGGTGCGGCGCCTCCTCTTTTGGCCATCTTTGTCCTCCTTCTTCTGAAGCCTGGGTGCATGACGCGTCCTACGTCATCCACACTATCTAGCGTTGAGGTCCTGCACAGGTGCACTTTGATCTGCCCTGAGCAGTGCAGATCATAGTATTGTAGTGTGCATGAGCGGGACTTCAATGCTGGCTAATGTGGATGACGTAGGACGCGTCATGCACCCAGGTTTCAGAAGAAGGAGAACAAAGATGGCTGAAAGAGGAGGCGCCGGACAAGGAGAATGAAGACACCCATCCAAATATCTGCACTGAACGACCGTTGAAGTGAGTATTATAAAGTCATTTTTACGTTCTACACAGCAGCCTGGATTCTTATATACAGTATGTTAGAACGCTGCATATAAGAGCCCACTGGTGGTGGCTGCAGCTTATAGGCCCCAAATCTGGTGACAGGTTCCATTTAAATGAAGGTCTCCTCCTTGAAGAAGCAACAACACCTCGCGAAACACGCGTTGGTAGTGATCCCTTTCTTTCCTGGGTATGTGCATTATGTGAACATGTATTTTTTCCTTGACATTGACATCTGTTATTGGTATGCACTTGCACTTTATATTTTTGGCAATATGTCTGCTAAGGAACTTTTTGGCACTTGCTTAAGTAATCTTTGGTAACTGATAGCCTCTGGTTAGAATTTGTTTATATGGTCCTCCACATGCCTGGGTTATGGTCGGACTCCACTTTTTTATACACTGCAACTGTCAGTTGAATAGAGTACCGGTAATGTCCACCTACCCCGGCGTGTTGGTTATTCCTCATTAGGTCTTTATTGCCTCTCTCTCCCACGACTAGAGGATCATATTATAGCCAGTACTCCTCTCCTCCACGGCTAATTGTTACCATTCTTTTATTGCCTCAACTGCATGCCTCTCCCACGACTACTAGAGACTGTGAACATTAGATTCCATTACCATATTACACCTATTTTGGTTATTTTAATATAATACCATCATATGTTCACCTCTCCCACGGCTACTGGCAGCTCATATATTGTACTATTGTATCACAGTGTATGCCCCCCTTGATTCAGTGGTAGTTGTTCTTAATTCTCTCTTTATTGCTGTTTTGCGTGTGTCTTTTTGATAATAAATTACCATTTGCATATACACTCGATTGTTCTCCTTTTGTTGTACGTTACTACGAGTGGTGCATATACTCCGCCAGCGCAAGTGTGCTGGCGGAGTATTTACCCTATGGCTCATTCCTTGAGAAATTGTCTCATAATAGGTTCCATTTAAATACCTGGAATGGGGAGATTTTTCTTTTGCCTTGAAAAAAATATGGCCACAAGCTAGGCAGCACTTATTCTTTCACGAAAGACTTGGTTTCAGGATTTATCTTTAGTAGAAAAATTGAAACTGAGGTTATAGTACTGCCATAATCGTTTGTAATGTGTGAATATTAGTTAAAAGCTATTATTAAGGTATTGTCCTGCTGTATATTACAGATTACTCAATTAACAGTCACACTATGTAGCTCCAGCACCTCCCTATATAGCTTGAGTCATGTTATTCACAGTCTGACTCAGATAATGCCTTCCATACTCAATGTGCTTCAGCGCTGAAATAATACACCACAATTAGCTGTTTTCTATTCATATAAGGAATGTACTGTGTGTCCTGGCCTTCTATCCCTCAGCTCTAAAATGGCTCTCATTGGCTGGCCTTGATGTTTTATACTCCATGTAGTTATCCTCCCAGATTGGATGGGCCAGACCATGTGATGTGATGGCTTCAGGTAATTGTGGGCAAGCCCCTATTGTGATGATTTCACTCTCGGAATCTTTATTATTGTGTGATAAAGAGAAACCAAGGGAAAAATTGTGAAAACATACCCTGCTGTAACTAAATAAAAGCATAGTGCATATAAACATAGGGTACTTAGTAAACACTGTTTTTGATCAAAAAAAGCATAAAACTATCCCACAAACGCCAAGGTGTACCCAGTTGGGATAGTACCTACACTCTCTAATATTAAAACCTTACCATGGGTCTAAAATAGGCCTCAATGTGGTTAAGGGCTGAGAGCGACCGGGTCCCAACAGGACACACACAGTCAGGGGGATTCACAGAATGAAATGTCCAGCTCACCAAGAGGGAGGGCCACACCCCATTTGTACTGAATACAAAAAAACTACATAAAAACAAAAAAGTGAGCCGGAGTATGAGATGGTATACATGGAGCTTGTGAGCTCATGTTCACACTGGCCATTAGACAAAGAGAAACCAAGGGAAAAATTGTGAAAACATACCCTGCTGTAACTAAATAAAAGCATAGTGCATATAAACATAGGGTACTTAGTAAACACTGTTTTTGATCAAAAAAAGCATAAAGCTATCCCACCAACGCCAATTTTTGTATTCAGTACAAATGGGGTGTGGCCCTCCCTCTTGGTGAGCTGGACATTTCATTCTGTGAATCCCCCTGACTGTGTGTGTCCTGTTGGGACCCGGTCGCTCTCAGCCCTTAGCCACATTGAGGCCTATTTTAGACCCATGGTAAGTTTTTAATATTAGAGAGTGTAGGTACTATCCCAACTGGGTACACCTTGGCGTTGGTGGGATAGCTTTATGCTTTTTTTGATCAAAAACAGTGTTTACTAAGTACCCTATGTTTATATGCACTATGCTTTTATTTAGTTACAGCAGGGTATGTTTTCACAATTTTTCCCTTGGTTTCTCTTTGTCTAATGGCCAGTGTGAACATGAGCTCACAAGCTCCATGTATACCATCTTATTCTCCGGCTCACTTTTTTGTTTTTATTATTGTGTGATATGACGCCGGTCATTTTAGTTTGAGATCCCACAAATTGAATAGCAAAGTGTTTCAAAGAGCAGGAATTTGAGGAAATTGGAATCAAAGCTGATCCTCTGTGGATTGATCTACACATCTCTAATCGTAAAAGAACTAGAAATAGAATTAACTTTATGGAAAAATTTTTTTTTACAAACATACATATGTTACATACAAATCACAGCAACAATATATAAGATATGAAACCACTAACCCCGATAAGTACAATATATGGTTATAAATCATGTATGGGATCTTCATTCGGTAATTGATGATATCTTCCTTATCATTATTTCTCTTAAAATACAAGTTTTGATCTTGATTGCTAAACAGGGAGTCCAACATAACAGTCATCGATACAGACCCAACTCACATCTTCATGTGGATCAATAATAGAGATGCCTTTTTCTGCCGCTGCCCTTACTTAAATCAAGCTTAGACAACAGCCAATTACCACTGCTACAATACAATTGTTTTCTACTCAGGAAGAAGAAAAAGATTGGCCTTCGTCTCTTCTATGAGTATCCGTCTTCCACTCCTACCGCTCTTCTTATCAACCTACAGCTCGCAACAATGAAAATAAAGAGCTCAACGCAAAGTCAACATATTAGAAAAAAACAAGTAAAAAAAACTAAACTCTACTAAAGTAAACTTGACAGCATTATATTTAACAAAAAATCTTCTGTTCCAGAGGGAATTTGGCTGGAGGATTTTGAAAAACCTTCACAAAGAAATTGTCAGAAATCTAAAAAACACTCAAAATGTTGATTTAAAAATGCCATTAAATGTTAAATTCCAAATTGCTCAATTTAACAGAAAAACAATGAATGAATACTTCCAATTTTTACTTCTGCTCCTTTTTTTTTGCATTTATTTTCATGTTTCTTTTAACTTTTTGCTGACCTTAATAGTCCACTTAGAGGACTTTAAGCTGCGATCGTCTGATCGCTAGTTCTAAAATTCACAGTCTCCTTTAACACTAGAAGTCCCAGAGAGGGGTAATTTAACATTTTTACCTTTGGAACCCAGAGACGGGTCGAATGACCTGAAGGATTTTAGCAAACATCCTATAATCACTGTCTTTTGTTCTGTAATTAAGGCCATTTGTCACGCTCCCAATGTCCCGGCACCGCTCCTTACCCACTGATCCGGTCGCACCTGCACAGCACCGCTCCTTACCCCCTGATCCGGTCGCACCTGCACGGCACCGCTCCTTAACCACTGATCCGGTCGCACCTGCACGGCACCACTCCTTACCCACTGATCCAGTCCACGTGCCCACCGGTCACGGCTGCCGCTCCCGATCGTGCTCTCCTGCGTCCTGTTCCTGGTCTCTTGAGTCTGACTCTGATTCCTGGACTCATGCATGTGTATAGGGCCGGGCCGCGCCCAACCACCTGGTCTTATAGGCCCAGCACTCCTGAAGCAGGATATGACATGATGCAGGTGCTGAGTATATAAGACTTGCCTTTCCATGTGGGCGGGGCCTGATCAATGTGTTCTGTAAGCTAGGTGTTCAGGTCCCCCTTGCCTTATCTCGTACTAATCCTGTATCTTCCACAGAGCCAGTCCTGCCAAGCTAACCCAGTCCTGACCATGGCTTGCCCGGGAAGTCCTACGGAGACTGTCGGCTGTGACTCCACCATCTCCTCCAGTCCGAACCCGTCTCCAACCCTCGGCTTCACCCGGTGACCTCTGCCCTCTCGTTCAGTTGGACCCAGTCCCCACCTGGCGACTCTACCCGGCACCGGAACCTGAGCCCCATCATCTGGACTGCCTCCAGGAGCTCTGTGGCCCCAGACTTATTCATTCCAGTTTCCAGAAGGACTCTGATTTTGTTCCGTTTAGTGCTCTGGCTACCGTACATCTAGGTCCTCTGATGGGGTGACCGGACAGTCCCTGTACAGGGGTTAGAGCTGGGTTGCCTCACTGGGGGAGTCCGGTGCACGGCCCAGAGGATCCACCACCCGGACATAACACTATTACTGTCGCACCACAGGAGGCTGTTGTTTTCCATTGAGTTTAGGCATTTAGTTTCTAGTTAGTTCTATTCAGTTTATTGTATTTGTCATTTGACCCTCTTTCGGGACTTCAGGGGGGAGCTCGAAATTTCTGGGACTTCTAGTGTTAATGCCCAGTCACAGACTGGAATTCAAAGGAATACGGTAACGATAAGTACAGAGGTCTTCAACACATGCCCATCGGCGACCCGCAATCCTGCCACAGTTGCGCATACAGGTACTTAGAATGGCATGCCCTTATGCTGGTATTAAATGCTGCTGTCAGAGTTATTGAGGTATCTTGAAGTTGTCATCATCAACAAAGGTTTTTGTGTAATGTATTAAATAAATTTCAGTAATAGTGTTAAATACTTTTTCCCTGTGTAATTTCTCATTATTACACATAATTTATGGACTTCTATGTTTGATTGCATTGCCTGTGTGGATTGGATGGGTGGTTTCTGACATCTGGTGAAAAATTCATATCAATAGCACCTTAAGAAATATGTTAACTTAGAAAATTGGTGACACGTTCAATACTTATTTCACTCTCTGTATATACCGGGATGTGGTACATATTTATCAGGAAGGGGCACAGTATGTGAACATCAATAATATGATGGAAGACATATATACAAGTTAGGGGCCCAAGAAGGGGACATAAAAAACAGGATGAAGGTCATATTTATCGGACGTGGCCCAGGACATCTATACCAGAATGGAAGACATATATTAGGAAGGTGCCAAGAATGGAGACTTAGATACTAGTATGGGGGTCATATTTATCAAGAAAGGCCCCTGGATTGGAAACATATATACCAGGATGGGAGACTTGTACACCAAGATGGGGGGCTTATTTACCTGGAAGGGGTCCAAGATGAAAGACATATATACCAAGATGGGTCTGGGATGGGGACATATATACCAAGATGCGGAACGTATTTACCAGGAAGAGGCACAGGATGGGAAACATAAATAGCAGGATAAAGGACATATGTAGCAGGATGGGGACATATATAAAAGGATGGGGATTAAGATGGGGACATAAATGCTAGGATGAGGGTCATATTTACCAGAATGTGAGACATACATACCAGAATGGGGCCTAAGTTGGGGACAAATATACAAGGATAAGGGACATATCTACCAGGAATGGGCCAAGGATAGGTGGCATATACTGTATACAAGGATAAAGCTCAGGATAGGGACATATATACCTGGAATTCCACACAACATGTTCTATAGTGGCTCTGTAGGGGCCATTTACTATGTTGTTCTTTACTCTGTATGTTTAAGGTCATTGTTCTTCTGCAGAAAAAAAATTCGAGCCAATCAATAGGATCCCTGATGGTATTACATTATGAATAATTATCTACATACAGTTCTCAACATTGAGGACATCATTAATCCTCACAAAATCACCAATTCCGTTTATTGAAATATGGCCCCAAATTTGGTGGGCTCAAATAAAATCTGGCCAATTATTGTGTGCTAAGTATCTCAATTTTTACTTGATTTTTTCATAGCAGTAATGCATGTCTATATTCCCATATTCATTGCTCCACATATCTTGTCACTGCACTGTGCAACTGCTTCCTTTTTGTTACTATAGTTCATGTTCAGTTTGCACCTGTTCACGTTAGAAAGATAGGATGTGCCATCAGTCTTTTTCTTAGATTACCAAACTTCCAAGGCACCTCCACCATGCTTCAGTGTTGACTGCAGTCAATAATTATTGTACCACTCATTACCCATACTCTGGAACGCTCTACCTCAGCACATCAGACTCTCCACTACCGTGGAAAGCTTCAAGAGGAACCTCAAGACCCACCTCTTCCAACAAGCCTACAACCTACAATAGCCCTCAGCCCAGTAGACCACTGCGCAACCAGCTCTGTCCTCACCTATTGTACCATCACCCATTCCCTGTAGACTGTGAGCCCTCGCGGGCAGGGTCCTCTCTCCTCCTATACCAGTCTGTCTTGTACTGTTAATGATTGTTGTACGTATACCCTCTTTCACTTGTAAAGCGCCATGGAATAAATGGCGCTATAATAATAAATAATAATAATAATAATAATAATAATTACCTCTTCAGTGAACAAACTGTCTGTTGTCACAACCAATTATTTCCCATTTTGACTCATTAGGTGAAAAGCTGACATTTTTCTGCACCCAAGTTCTTATGTTTTTATTATGTTTTTATGCACAATTGAGTCACTTGTCCTTTTCTCCATGTCAACAATTCTTCCATGAAGACCACTTCTGGTCGCACGTCTCCAAACAGTATATGAGTGTACTTAATCCCACTGATTGTTGCCTATTCTGGTTGTTGGACATCTTCCAAATTTGAAGGAACTAAGCATGTTGTGTTTGTCATCTG
Source organism: Anomaloglossus baeobatrachus (assembly GCF_048569485.1). NCBI lineage: Eukaryota > Metazoa > Chordata > Amphibia > Anura > Aromobatidae > Anomaloglossus > Anomaloglossus baeobatrachus. The sequence goes on along the minus strand of NC_134360.1, from coordinate 201,039,413 downwards.
CTGCACTGTTTCCTTTGCCAACCACAGCCAACGTTTATGGTCCTCATTGTTGCCCATTTCTTTAACAAACTTTGAAAGAGTCCAGCAATGCAGAGATAATCCCATAAAACCAATAATACTTATCATTTACTCCATCAACGTTAAAACAAGGTATTAAAACATACAGAAGCTTATCAACATGCCCATGTGTTTTGGCAGCTCATGCCTTATTCATTGTCAACAGCTGGTGTCTTCAATGCATTTTTAGTGTGCTCAGTGCTGAGAAATAAAAGCAGATACTTACAGTATGCATCATGCAGTAACATCAGGGAGGCATCTGATTGGCTCCAACTTCATTTTTAAAGCAGGACAACCAGCCCCAAAATACAGCCAATGTCAATAAGAACTATCTTCAGTGCAAAGAAAAACAAGAAGTCCACCATGTCATCGTATGGCATCCACAGAGTCCTGATCTTAACGTCATGAAGCCTGAGTTGGATTACATGAAGAGACAGAAGGATTTGCACAAGTCCACATCCATAGATGATCTGTAATTAGTTCTCCAAGCTACATGGAAAAACCTCACTGCCAAATTCCTTCAAAAACTATGTACAAGTTACCTTGAAGAATTGACGGTTTGATGCAATTTTTGGAGGCAAATGTTGATCACACCAAATGTTGACTTGATGTAGATTTCTCTTTTATTCATTCAATTTGTAAATTGTTAAAACTAAACTATTTACTCTTCCATTTTTTTGCAACAGTTTTTTCACACTTGCCTAAAAACTTTTCCACTGTACTGTAGATGACATACAGGAAACAGACCCTATCTTTTGTATTGAAGCATTTAACGAGCATATAATTACTAATTAGCTGGTTGGTCAAGTTGGGTTGGGGAGCAGGGTCACCTGTGATATCACCTGTTGTCATTGGTGGATCCTGTGGTATTAGCTATGTATTCCTGCCTCTGCTGATAAGGAGCTTTCCTCTAAACGTTTATGAAAGGCTAGAAAGTATGAATATAACAACTCCTCAGAAAAAACTGTGAAAGTTGTCGGATTACCAATTTTTTTTTTAATAACGGTCATGATATGAAAAAAAAAACATGGCCAAGAAAGTTATTTAAACAATGGGTAATTTTTAGGGATGATCAAATATCACAAATATTCGGCTTCGCGAAATGGACAAATAGGTCGCCGCTGTGCGAATATTCGATGCGCAATGTAAGTCTATGGGAAGCCCGAATAGTTTCTATTCGGCAACTATTCGGGTTTCCCATAGACTTACATTGCACATCAAATTCGCAAATAGTCGAATAGCGGCGACCTATTTGTCGAAATGGGCGCAGCCGAATATTTGAGGTATTCGATCACCCCTAGTAATTTTCTGATGATAGCTTCCCTTTGAGGTATATTTAAAAGGTGTTGTGGACAAAGAGGCTGCCAAAAAGAGAAAAGGATAATGATTTCCTTAGGGTTTTAGAGCAGAAGGTGACATACTTTCGAGGAGAAATGCATAGCAAATCTGTTACATCTGAAGAGAGAATGACAAGAGATGGAGGAGTTTAGATCTACATTATGTGCAGTCACACAAAAAAGCAATTTCTCTTATCTGCTAATTCTGTATTAATTAGAGATGAGGAGAAAATGGTTATCAAACAGGATTAATAAAAATAAAGGAATGCCATGTAATAATAAAGGTAATTCCTTGATTCCTTGGCTATTTGCTTAGATGTTTTAAGGTTTGTAATGTAAAACCTTAAAGTGGAATATCAAAAGAATAAGCTGATTCCTTTCCCAAGAAGCTGTAAAAACCCTAGTGCATGCCCTTGTTATCTCCTGCCTGGACTATTGCAACCTCCTGCTCTGTGGCCTCCCTTCTAAAGCCCGCTTTACACGCTGCAATGTATCTTACAATGTGTTGGCGGGGTCACGTCGTAAGTGACGCACATCCAGCATTGTAAGTACATTGCCGTGTGTGACAGGTACGTGCGATTGCGATTGAACGTTAAAACGTTCATCGCATACACATCGTACCTGTCTCTAGAATTGCACGTTAGATTGTTCATCGTACCCGGGGTAGCACACATTGCAGTGTGTGACACCCCAGGAATGATGAACAGATCTTACCAGCGTCCTGCGGCTCCCGGCCCACAATGTGGAAGGAAGGAGGTGGGTGGGATGTTTACGTCCCGCTTAGCTCCGCCCCTCCGCTTCTATTGGCCGGCTGCCGTCGCTGGGACGCCGAACGTCCCTCCCACTCCAGGAAGTGGACGTTCGCCGCCCACAGCGAGGTCGTATGGATGGGTAAGTACGTGTGATGGGGGTTACTCGTATGTGTGGCACGTTCAACAAATTGAACGTGCCACACATACGATGGGGGCGTTGCAAATTGCATATGAAATCGTATGCGAAATTGCAACGTGTAAAGCAGGCTTAACAGTCTTGCACCCCTACAATCTACTCTAAACTATTTTGCTCGACTAATCCACCTGTCCCCTCACTACTCCTTAATCTCTCCTCTCTGCCAGTCTCTTCACTGGCTTTCCATTGCCCAACGACTCCAGTTCAAAACCATAACCATGACTTACAAAGCCATCCACAACCTGTCTCCTCCTTACATCTGGGACCTAGTTTCCCGGTACTTACCCAACCTTTAATCCTCACAAGATCTCCTTAAGTACTCCCCTTTCATCTCCTCTTCCCATCACCGCATCCAAGATACTCTGGAGTACTATGCGACAACATATCAGACTCTCACCTACCTTGACAAGCTTCAAAAGGAACCTGAAAACCCACCTCTTCTAACAAGAATACAACCTGCCGTAACCCTCAGTCCACTATAGCACTGCATGAACATCTATTCCCTCACTTACTGTATCCTCACCCATCCCTTTGTAGACTGTGAGCCCTCACGGTCAGGGTCCTCTCTCCTGCTGTACCAGTCTGTGCCTTGTTTTGTTTATGATTATTGTACTTGTCCCTACTATATATACCCCTTCTCACATGTAAAGCGCAATGGAATAAATGGTGCTATAAATAATAATAATCTGCAGAACTCGGTAGTGGCTGCTACATTTTGAAGAGTGCATTGCAATTGAGTTCCATTCAATGCCTACAACTAGCAGTTGATAGCGCCAATAGCAGGTGATCGGTGCAGCCGCTGGACGTTGGGCCTCCTTTGATCTTATGCTTGATCTTGTTTTCCATAGGATGTATAATTAATATTGTATCAGTAACAAAAGGCAATATGGCCAATATCCCTATGGCTCTCCAATAGTATGGTCATGTAGCAATTGTCATTTACAGTATATAAATTAAAATATATATATATTTTTTTTAAATTAGTAAATATTTTTTATATTTTAGTCATGTAAAATATAACCTGATTAGTGGGAGTTCAGGTCGTGGTACCTGAACTGATTAATTTAAATGCGTGCAAAAACCTTTCATCTATGTACAAATGTTTGTATGATGGTGAACAAACACATAGGTCCCAGTTCACCAAAGCTTTTATGCCAGAAACCTGGAGGGAAAAGCAGCAAAATGTTTAACCCTAGAACGCATACCTGGGGCCTCGCAGGCCTGCTAGGTCATTTGGTTTCTATGGTAGATTGAATTGCTTGCGCGTTCTAGGGTTAAGCACCATGAGGCTGCGCAAATGTTTTTGCAACTTTTAGTGCCTTGACACCATTTTTAAAGAGGGTGGAGGTGGGGTGAGAGAGGGGCATAATGGCGCATGGTGACTCTCATCAAATTCTTGACGGGCGGTGCAATTCCTTGCGCCACAATGCTTACTTCAGTCCCCAAAGGAAGTAATATTTACGGCAGGGCACACCTGAAGACACATGCCACTTTGTTCCTCAACTAATTTATTAGGAGGTGTGCATGTTTTAATGAATCAGGCACCTTGTACTCAATCCTTCCACCTTATCAAGAACTAGAGTGAAACATCTCAGTCTTGGTGAATAGGCTTTCTAGTCTGTGTGCACCTGTGTATTCGGTAACTCTTCCTGCCCTGTGGTTGAAATGATCAGTGGGCCTCTCCATGCCTCTACCAATGGACAGGGTTTTTAAAGAGAACCTGTCATCAGATATGGAGAATATAGGCTCCAGCCACCACCACTGAGCTCTTATACACAGCATTCCAGAATACTGTATATATAAGAGCCCGGGCCACGCTGTATAACATAAAAAACACTTTTATAATACTCACTTAGGGGTGTCACTGCTCTCCGGTCTGGCGCCTTCTCTCTCCAGAATGGTGCCTCCTCTCTGCTGTGATATTTGTCCTCCTTCTACCCAGCCCAGTGTGGATGGCACGTCTATGTCATCCACACAGGCTAACATTGAGGTCCAGCGCAGATGCACTTTGATGTACCCTGCTGAGGGTAGATCAAAGTACTGTAATGCGCATGCACAAGGAAAGGTTAAAGACCACCCGCACATGTGGACTACAATACATTCATCTGCCCTGAGCAGAGTAGATCAAAGTACTCCTGAGAAGGATCTCAATGCCAGCTAGTGGGCATGACGTAGGATGCATCATGTACACGGGCTTCAGAAGAAGGAGAACGGCGATCACCGTACAGAGGAGGTGCCGGACTGTAGAGAGAGGAGGCTCCATACCGGAAAGCAGCGACACCTATCTGACTAGACCGCCTCTTAGGTGAGTATTATAAAAAAAAATTACGTTCTGCACAGCAGACTGGGCTCTTATATACAGTATTCTTCCAGAATGCAGTATATAAGAGCTCACTGGTGATGGTTGCAGCTTAAAGTCGCCAAATCTGGTGACAGGCTCCCTTTATAGTTTATCAAAAGATGTTTTAAAATGTAATTGCACATTAGTAATATGCAAGGTGACACATGCAACATCTGTAAGTATTGAACACAGTACACAATGATATAACCTTGAAGATGATCCATGTGATCTTAATGTTGGCTGTGCTCCTCAGGCTTTGTATACACGCTAATGCTCAAGACAAGGGGTCTGTAAAAACATGTGGGTTTTTTGTACATAGAGCCCCTATGCAAATAGACTACTGAAATCCTTTGTGTAATCCTGCTGCCACTTGTTATGTGCTTCTTTCTAATTTCTATCAGAATTGCTGCTCTAGTGCTCTTCCGTAAGTTTGTGCGTTACCCTACCGTTATTGCACATTTTCTGCAGAATTGAAGGCTATCCTACAGTGCACAAAAAAAAGACTGAAATAATACAAAACACCCCTATTGCTTTTGTATTTTACAACCCTTCTAAAGCCGTGCATGACCTTCACAACTTATCAATGTGTGTAGTAAGTATTTTCCCCCTAATGCTTGAGAAGAACTGACTTGTATCATTCACCAGTTACATCATGTACACTGCAATAATGTACTTATCTGGAAATAAAATGACACACGGATCAAAAATAGCCTTATTTTACTTCCCAATATAAATGAAATAGTTAATTCTGTTTCCTTGGAAACTAACAGCTATAATGAAAAGCTAAAGGTCTTCCACATAATGCCTGATACAAGGTCTCTCTAATTCTAAAGCTGATTTTCTTTGCTACAATAGGGGTGATGTGTGTTTTCAATATCATCTTAAGCTTTCATGGCAAATCCTTGAAGCTAATCCAATAAATAGAGCAGTGGAATAAAAAGCATATATGTTTGCACATTATAAAAGAGGTTTAGTGTACCTGTGCTCTATCTTTAAAGAAGATTTAAAGAACAAACATATATATATATATACTAGAAGGTGGCCCGATTCTACACATCGAGTATTCTAGAATTTACGTATTGTGTAGTTCATGTATGATTTTTGTTATAGATATAGATATATATAAATATATATATAAAGATGTTGTTGTGTGTAGTTACCAAGTGTTTGTGTAGGGCGCTGTACATGTTCTGGGTGTTGTCTGGGTGTGGCGGGGGGTGAGAGCGGTGTTGTTTGTGTGTTGCGTTGTTTGTGGAGCGCTGTGTGTCTCTCGCGTTGTGTGTGTGTGTGTGTGTTGCGCGGTTTGTGTGGGTGTGGTGTGTTTTGGGGGGAGGTATGTTTTGTGCAATGTGTGTGTTGTGCGGTATGTGCGTATATTTATGTATGCCGCCGTGTTTGTGTGTTGGGTGTTGTGTGTGTGCAGCGTTGTCTGTGTGTGTGGGTGTCTGTGTATGGCGGTGTTTGTGGTTCCCAGTGTGTGTGTGTGTGTGTGTGTCTGTGTGTGTGTGTGTGTTGGGGGGAGGTGTGCACCTCCCATCGTGCTCCATCCCCCATGCTGCGCACCCCCCATCATGCCCCATCCCCTATGCTGCGCATTCCCCATCATGCTCCATCCCCCATGCTGCGCACCCCCCACATCATGCTCCATCCCCCATGCTGCGCACTCCCCATCGTGCTCCATCCTCCATGCTGCGCACTCCCCATCGTGCTCCATCCTCCATGCTGCGCACTCCCCATCGTGCTCCATCCCCCATGCTGCGCACCCCCCATCGTGCTACATCCCCCATGCTGCGCACCCCCCATCGTGCTCCATCCGCCATGCTGCGCACTCCCCATCGTGCTACATCCCCCATGCTGCGCACTCCCCATCGTGCTACATCCCCCATGCTGCGCACTCCCCATCGTGCTACATCCCCCATGCTGCGCACCCGCCATCGTGCTCTATCCCCCATCGTGCTACATCCCCCATCGTGCTACATCCGCCATGCTGCGCACTCCCCATCGTGCTACATCCCCCATGCTGTGCACTCCCCATCGTGCTACATCCCCCATGCTGCGCACTCCCCATCGTGCTACATCCCCCATGCTGCGCACTCCCCATCGTGCTACATCCCCCATGCTGCGCACTCCCCATCGTGCTACATCCCCCATGCTGCGCACTCCCCATCGTGCTACATCCCCCATGCTGCGCACCCCCCATCGTGCTACATCCCCCATCGTGCTACATCCCCCATCGTGCTACATCCCCCATGCTGCGCACCCCCCATCGGGCTAAATCCCCCATCGTACTACATCCCCCATCGTGCTACATCCCCCATGCTGCGCATCCCCCATCATGCTCCATCCGCCATGCTGCGCACTTCCCCATCATGCTACATCCCCCATGCTGCGCACTCCCCATCGTGCTACATCCCCCATGCTGCGCACTCCCCATCGTGCTACATCCCCCATGCTGCGCACCCCCATCGTGCTACATCCCCCATCGTGCTACATCCCCCATCGTGCTACAACCCCCATGCTGCGCACCCGCCATCGTGCTCCATCCCCCATGCTGCGCACTCCCCATCGTGCTACATCCGCCATGCTGCGCACTCCCCATCGTGCTACATCTCCCATGCTGCGCACTCCCCATCATGCTACATCCCCCATGCTGCGCACTCCCCATCGTGCTACATCCCCCATGCTGCACACTCCCCATCGTGCTACATCCCCCATGCTGCGCACCTCCCATCGTGCTACATTCCCCATCGTGCTACATCCCCCATCGTGCTACATCCCCCATGCTGTGCACCCCCCATCGTGCTACATCCCCCATTGTGCTACATCCCCCATCGTGCTACATCCCCCATGCTGCGCACTCCCCATCGTGCTACATCCCCCATGCTGCGCACCCCCAATCGTGCTACATCCCCCATCGTGCTAAATCCCCCATCGTGCTACATCCCCCATGCTGCGCACCCGCCATCGTGCTCCATCCCCCATGCTGCGCACTCCCCATCGTGCTACATCCGCCATGCTGCGCACTCCCCATCGTGCTACATCCCCATGCTGCGCACTCCCCATCATGCTACATCCCCCATGCTGCGCACTCCCCATCGTGCTACATCCCCCATGCTGCGCACCCCCCATCGTGCTACATCCCCCATGCTATAATAGTTTTCCTATTATACTCAGAGAGGAGTATAATAGGAGGACTGTAATAGGAGGAGTAGTCCTGGGGGGAGAGGAGTATAATGCCGGCTACCTGCACATGTGTACCGGGAGCCGGTGTACGCTGGTAACTATGATACACATCGGGTAACTAAGGGACCTTAGTTACCCGATGTGTATAATGGTTACCAGCGTTCACGGGCTCCGTCAAGATCCAAGCATCGCAAGGTTATGTCTGGCGCTGCTGGGATCGTGACGGAGCCGGTGTACACTGGTAACTATGATACACATCGGGTAACCAAGGGACCTTAGTTACCCGATGTGTATAATGGTTACCAGCGTTCACGGGCTCCGTCAAGATCCCAGCATCGCAAGGTTATGTTTGCGATATCCCAGGATGTTGTGAGTGTGTGGATGTGATGTGTGAGGTGTGTGTGAGAGTGAGTGTGATCTGATGTGTGTGTGTGTACTCACCTGGGAGTCGGAGCTCCGTGTCAGTTGGGCCAGAGCGAGCGTGCATTGCGTGAGGGGGGCGGGGCCTGCAGAGAGCCGGGGCGAGAGGTTAATCCGTGGGGGTGGGCGGGGCCATGGCGAGCCCAGCGGCCAATCAGCTTTGTGTCACCGTAAGGACACAATTTTGGAGCATGACAGACAGACAGACAGACAGACAGAATAAGGCAATTATATATATTTATATATATATATATATATATATATATAAATACAGTACAGACCAAAAGTTTGGACACACCTTCTCATCTCTAGAACAACTATTAAGAGGAGACTTTGTGCAGCAGGCCTTCATGGTAAAATAGCTTCTAGGAAACCACTGCTAAGGACAGGCAACAAGCAGAAGAGACTTGTTTGGGCTAAAGAAAACAAGGAATGGACATTAGACCAGTGGAAATCTGTGCTTTGGTCTGCTGAGTCCAAATTTGAGATCTTTGGATCCAACCACCGTGTCTTTGTAGAAAAGGTGAACGGATGGACTCTACATGCCTGGTTCCCACCGTGAAGCATTGAGGAGGAGGTGTGATGGTGTGGGGGGGCTTTACTGGTGACACTGTTGGGGATTTATTCAAAATTGAAGGCATACAGAACCAGCATGGCTACCATAGCATCTTGCAGCGGCATGCTATTCCATCCGGCTTGCATTTAGTTGGACCATCATTTATTTTTCAACAGGACAATGACCCCAAACACACCTCCAGACTGTGTAAGGGCTATTTAACTAAGAAGGAGAGTGATGGGATGCTACGCCAGATGACCTGGCCTCCACAGTCACCAGACCTGAACCCAATCGAGATGGTTTGGGGTGAGCTGGACCGCAGAGTGAAGGCAAAAGGGCCAACAAGTGCTAAGCACTTCACTTCAAGACTGTTGGAAAACCATTTCCGGTGACTACCTCTTGAAGCTCATCAAGAAAATGCCTACTTTGAATGTCTGCTTTGAAGAACCTAGAATATAAGACATATTTTCAGTTGTTTCACACTTTTTTAAGTATTTCATTCCACATGTTTTAATTCATAGTTTTGATGCCTTCAATGTGAATCGACAATTTTTAGAGTGATGAAAATAAAGAAAACTCTATGAATGAGGTGTGTCCAAACTTTTGGTCTGTACTGTATAGTGTTTTGAAAAAGTATTCATACCCCGTGAACGTTTCTACATTTTTCCCCTTGCACCCACAAACGTACTTTCTAAATGATACATGATATTGTAAATATTTGAAAAATACAAATTTGAAAATTGCTTCATACATTTGTATTTAGCCCCACTATGTCAATACTTTGCAGGTTTAACTTTAACTTGCTGCAGATATTTTGGGGGATGTCTCTACCAGCTTTGTACATCTAGAGGCTAAATATTTGCTCATTCATCTCTGCAACATATCTCATCCTCAGGGAAATTGGATGGAGGCATCTGTGAACAGGAGCTGTCAAGTCTTGTCACACATATGAATATGCCATTCATTGTAGCTCTGGTAGTATCTATAGGGCCGTTGTCCTGCTGTAAGGTGAACCTACATGGTGTAGGTGAACCTATGCCACAGACTGAAGTCTTTTGCAGCCTATAGCAGGTTTTCTTCCAGGAGTGCCCTTTATTTAGCACAATCCATCTTCCCATCAGCTCTGACCAGCTTCCTTGTCCCTACTGAAGAAAAGAATCCCCAAAGCAGGATGCTGCAACATCCATGCTTGACAGTGGGGATGGTGTTTTCAGGGTGATGTGGAGTGTTACTTTTCTACTACACATTACGTTTTGCATTTAGCCCAAACAGTTCTCATTTCGTCTTATCTGACCAAAGCCCCTTCTTCCACATGCTAGCTGTGCCTCCTACATGGCAGCAAGTGGAAGAAGTTGCTCTGGTCAGATGAAACAAAACTATAACTTTTTGGGCTAAATGCAAAACACTATATGTTGCAAAAAAACCCCCAAACAGTGCACACCACCCTGAAAAAAAAAACATCCCCACTGTCAAACATGGTGACAGCTGCATCATGCTGTGGGGAGGCTTTTCCTCAGCAGGGACACTGCTAATAGAGTAAATATTGCATATGTTCTATGTTTAAAATTGCTGGAATGACCTCATTATTTTTTATGTCCTCAGAAGAAGGCTCCTTAGCCGAAATGCATAGTAATTTAATTAATAATGTTTGACACTGTCAGACTATTATTCCGTTACTGCTATGTTCTCATGTTTTTAATATTTTTCAATAATTTGTTTTATTTTTTGCCTGCTCGCTGGGATTTCTTTTTCTTTTTGATAATTCTCTGTCGGTGAGCTTCCATCCTTGTCCGGAGCGAGATTGTCGGGTGATTGCCTTGACGCAACGGATACATTACTATTAGCGGTAAGCTGGCGTTTTTTGTTTCTTTCTGTGCAAAACTAAGTTCTGTTTTGAACCATCTGGGTCACTGTTGCTGACTGCATTGATCTCATTTTGTACACTGCTAAGTGGTTAATCTACCACACTTGTAATTTGAAAACAATTGACTCATATATTGCTAAAAAGCCATTACTCTGAATCATCTCCTCAATAAGCTTTAAGCACCATAATAAATTGCTCAGAAATAACACAGACATCACACACTAATGTATACTTGATGATCTGCATTAAAGGGGTCACTGGTTTTTCACAAAAGTCTGCAGTCATTCTATGTGATTGCAGACTTGTGAATACTCATACCACATGCAGCGTGCACTGTGAGGAGTGCCACTGTGCCAGCGACAAGACCAAAAGTCATGTGACCACAAGTATACAATATGCATACTCCCGACCACATTCAGACTAGAAGTGCAATTCACTTGGATTGAGCAAGGCCGCACACTTCGAATTATGTCCGAGAGTATGCATAGTGCTTGCACTTACCGCTGTGAACGGAGGACGATGTGAGCCTTCACAAGTCTGCAGTCACATAGAATGATTACAGACTTTTATGATAAACACATGGACAACCCCCTTAAAGACTTTTAAGTAGTTATGAGCGAGCGTGCTCGCGACTGCTCAATATTCGCTTGAACACTAGAGTGCTTTGGTAAGCTTGTTACTCAATTGAGTATGCTTGAGTTCCTGCTCTGCATGTTTTTCACCTGTTAAACAGCCAATCAGCATACAAGGATTTCCTGACATGCACAGTAGTGTTGCAGCCATGTTGGCTACTGGCAAAACTGTGATTAGCCATCCGCATCGCATCATCGGGTCTTATATGAGACCTAGAGGTGTGATGCTCAGCACACTCTCCTCCAGTTCAAGGAGAGTTGATCTAGGAGGGAGAGCTTACAATAAAGCAGGCATATAGGCAGTGATTAATTGCTATTAAAATATATTGCACACTTGCACCTTTTAGTACCTTTCATGTGGCACTATGGGATGTTTTTAGCTTTGCTTTATCTAATAAATAAGTAAATAAAGTGGGGGTCCCCCTATTTTTGATAACCAGCCAAGATACAGCAGATAGCTGTGGGCTGATATTATCAGGCTGGGAAGGTACATGGATATTGGCCCCCTCCCAACCTTAAAAAAACAGCCCACAGCTGCCCCAGAATTGACACATGCATTAGTTGCACCAATTTCTGGAACTTTGTCTGGCTTTTGCCGATTGCCCTGATTCGGTGACAATCCAAGTAATTTTTTTTTTGGGTGTATGTCAGCTGTGTAAAGGAAGCTGGCATTATGCCCATGGGTTAGTAATGTAGATGTGTCTATCAGACATCCCCACTACTAACCCAGTAATGTAAAAAAATACACACACAAGAAAAAATTGTTTATTTCAATAAAGACTCCCTACACTACCCCTTGATCACCAATTTATTATAAAAAAAAAGGTTCCCACAAAGCTCCTCCATTGTAGATTTTGCTACTCGAATGCAGTGATTGTGAATAACAGTAAAGTCCAGCTATTCACAGATGCTGCTTGGCCAGGTCTCTCTGAACGCAGCATTGAGCCAGCAGCTCTGAAGAGAGTTGTTATTACTACCCGATGCCTGTGAATAGCTTTATTTTAAAGCTCTTCATAGTCACTAAAGCTGCATTTGGGGAATGTAGACTATTAGACTATGGTGGAACTTTGTGGGAACATTTTTGATAATAAATTGGTTAACGAGAGATAGTGTGTGGGAGGCTTTAATCCCCAAAACAAATTTTTCCTGTCTATGTTTTTTTTGATTACTGGGTTAGTAATGGGGTTGTCTGATAGATACATCTCATTAATAACCCCTGGGCGTGATGGCAGCTGACATAACACAGCTGACATCAACCCCCAAATATCTTACCCCAATTGCCATAGCACCAGGGCAATTGGGAAGAACCTGGCAAAGCACCAGAATTGACGCATTTAATATGATGCACCATTCTGGGGTGGCTGCGGGCTGGTATCTTTAGGCTGGTAAGGGCCAAGCAACCATGGATCTTCCCAGACTGATAATATCAGCCCCCAGCTGTCTGCTTTATCTTTCCCGGTTATCAAAATTAGGGGGAACTCCAAGTAATTTTTTTAAAATATTTCTTTAGTTCCCAGCAGTGACCTGGGAGTCAGAGATGCATGCATGCAACTTCGCCATGCTGTTCCCATTCCATTTTAAGGCTATTTCTCTCCATTTTATCAGTTTTCATGCCCCCTTGCCATCCTGTTAGGGTCTTCCAGAAAAATGCTAGAGTTTCCTATTGACTTCCATTATACTTGTTACTCGAGTCGAGCCCGTCCGAACGTCCGACCTGCTCAATTTGAATACTGAGCACACAAGCATTTTAGTGCTTGCTCAACACTATATATAAGTTTCATAAAAAAAAATTATACTTCAACTGTTTGCTGATTGTTGAACAATTTAAAATAGGCTGCATACAGTATACTCCGCAGTGGACCTTGCAGATTCAGCAGTTGGATAAAGACTATGCAGCTGTTAGGCTTATCATAAAGAAGGAGAAGTGGTTGACTATCATTAGAATTCCTGATGACTTACCTGCTGCTGAATAAGTATTGTCTAAAGGGGGCTTTACACACAGCGACATCGCTAGCGATGTCGCTCGTGAAAGCACCTGCCCCCGTCGTTTGTGCGTCACGGGTAAATCGCTGCCCGTGGTTCACAATATCGCTAGGAGCCGTCACACATACTTAGCTTCCTAGCGATGTCACTGTGACGCCGCATGAATCGCCCCCTTAGAAAACAGCCTTGTTTCTAAGGAGGCGGTTCGTGCAGCATCACAGCAACGTCACATGGCAGACGTCCAATAGAAGCGGAGGGGCGGAGAGCAGCCGCATGGAAATCAAACCCACCTCATTGCCGGAGGATGCAGGTACAGTGTTGTTCGTCGTTCCTGGGGTGTCACACGTAGCGATGTGTGCTGCCTCAGGAACGACGAACAACCTTCGTCCTGCATGAGCAATGACATTTGGGAAATGGACGACGTGTCAACAATCACCGATTTGGTGAGTATTTTACATCGTTAGCGGTTGCTTGTACGTATCACATGCAATGACGTCGCTAACGAGACCGGATATGAGTCACGAAGTCCGTGACCCTAACGAGATCTCATTAGCGAAGTCGTTGCGTGTAACGGGGCCTTAAGGCCTCTTTTACACGTCCATATAAAATACGTACATGAAAAAACGATACCGGTGTCACAATGTTTTGGATCAGTGTGTCATCAGTGTGTCCGTTTTGACCATCAGTGTATCATCAGTAATTTTCCAATATGAATAAAGAATGAAATTACAAAGCTTCTATACTTTGCAATGAAAAACACGTACATCACACGGACGGCACACAGATGCTATTAATATGCTGTACGTGTTTTTCACGGACTCAGACTTGTATTGGACCTTATCATCTGTGCTGCTGGCAAAATGCAAATGTCTCTCTGTATGCTGCACAGACACACGGTCCGAGTAAAAACCCGGACATGTGACTAGCAACATAGTTGTTCATGTGATATGCTTGAAAAATGGATTCCGCACGTACTGGTAACTTGGACACGTGAAGGAGACCTATTACCTCCTTCCCACATCCGTATAAAACACGTACATAAAAAAATGGTACCATTTTTTTCAGCATAAATGTGTCATCAGTGTGTTATCAATGTATTTTACCATCAGTGTTTTTCCAATATGGATAAATAAAGAACGGAATGACAGAGCTTAAACAAGTACAGCACACAGATGGCACATGGATGCTATTCGTTTGTGTGTTTTTCACGGACCCATAAACCTGTATTGACCCATGTCATCTATGCTGCCAGAAAAAAATGGACATGTCTCCGTGTGTTGCTTGGACACATGGCTCGTAAAAGCACAGAAATGTCCCTAGCATCATAGGTTATAATAGGTACAGTTGAAACCAGAAGTTTCCATCCACTATCTAAAAAGACACATCTGCAGGTTTTTCTCACTATCTGGCATGAAATCAGAATAAACCTTTCCCATTTTAGGTCAATTACGATTACCAAAATTATTTGTATTTCTCAATGCCAGAATAATGATAGAGAGAATGTTTTAAGGCATTTTTATAATTTTCTGCAAAGTAAAAAGTTTACATTCACTAAGGGGTACTTTGCACGTTGCGACATCGCTACTGTGATATCGTCTGGGTCAAATCGAAAGTAACGCACATCCGGCGCCGGTAACGACGTCGCAACGTGTAAAGCCTAGAAGCACCGATAAACGATCGCAAAAGCGTCGTAAATCGTTGATCTGTGCAGTGTCGGTCATTTCCATAATTTCGATGCAGGGACAGGTATGATGCTGTTCCTCGTTCCTGCGGCAGCACACATCGCTGTGTATGAAGCCGCAGGAGTGAGGAATGACGGGGGCGGGGACTATCGCGCTCGGCATCGCTACAATCTGCTTGCGATGTCGCAGCGTGCAAAGTTCTCCCCAAGGGCTGCTTTACACGCTGCAACATCGCTAGCATTTGCTGGTGATGTCGGGTGCGATAGCACCCGCCCCTGTCGTTTGGCCGATATGTGGTGATCGCTGCCGTAGCGAACATTATCGCTACGGCAGCGTCACACGCACATACTTGTTCAGCGACGTCGCTGTTACCGCCGAACAATCCCTCCCTCAAGAGGGAGGTGTGTTTGGCATCACCGCGACGTCAGTAAGAGGCCGGCCAATAGAAGCAGAGGGTCGGAGATGAGCAGGACGTAACATCCCGCCCACATCCTTCCTTCCTCATTGCCGGCGAACGCAGGTAAGGTGAGGTTCCTTGTTTCTGCGGTGTCACACATAGCGATGTGTGTTGCCGCAGGAACGACGAACAACATCGTACCTGCAGCTGCAACGATAATTGGGAATGGACCCCCATGTCACTGATTAGCGATTTTGAACGTTTTTGCAACGATTCAAAATCGCTCATAGGTGTCACACGCAACGACATCGCTAAAGCGGCCGGATGTGCGTCACAAATTTCATGACCCCAACAACATCGCTTTAGCGATGTCGTAGCGTGTAAAGCGGCCCTAAGAGTACTATGCCTTTAAACAATATGGGACAGCCCACATGATGATGTCATGTCTTTGGAAGCTTCTGATAGGTTTATTGGCAACATCTGAGTTAGAGACACACCTGTGGATGTATTTTAATCTACACCTGAAACACACTGCTTCATTGTGTAGCATCATGGGAAAGTCAAAAGAAATCAGCCAAGATCTCAAGAAGAGAATTGTGGATTTGCAGAAGTCTGGTTCATCCTTGGGTGCAATTTCCAGATACCTGAAGGTCCACTTTCCAGCAGCAGTACATTATAGTTATGAAACACAATTTGCTGCCAGGAGATGTGTGGCTGGTGTTGTAAGTGCAAAGAAACAAATATTCAGCTCACCCCAAGACGTCCGCTCTCCTGGCGGTGTTGAAGCACGAGATCCCGCTGCTGTTCAGCGTCTGAGGCACAGGTGAACAAAAGAATGATCCAGCTTCACGTTTCCATAAAAACACAGCTTTAATGAATTTTTTCTTTTTTTAAATACAAAGAATATTTTTCTTGTAATAAAGATAAGCCAGAAAAGTATACCATCTCTGAGTCAGGAAAAATCCGAAGCTTCTTTAAACCGCACACCAGACACGTTTCGAGCACATGGCTTTTAGACCTTGGACTGTGGCTGGTGTTGTGCAGTGTCATTGGCAGTGTCAAAAACCATACAGTATAAAAATAGTAAGCAACCAGCAAGGACATGTCTGGCAGCATAGAACCATCCATGGCAGCAGCAGTAAAGTATAGCTATCAAACAAAATGGGTATCTGGTAGATGTGTGGCTGGCATGGCTGTGAAGTGACAGTGGCAGAGTTGGCAAGATCTAAAAATATTATGAAGAAGGCAAGGAGATGACTAACAGTGTAGGGCCAAAATTGGCAGGAGTACTGATTAGTTATAAAAACAATGGCGGTCAAGACATGTATGGCTGCATGGCTGTACAGGGGCAAAAGCCACATGGTATAAAGATAGCACAGGTCATCAAAGGAAATGTCTGGCAGAATGGGGGTAGCAACTTCAACCAAGGCAGCAGCAGTACTACAGTATAGCTGACGATAGACAGCGAGTAGATGGAGTGTGGGCCATCGGCACTTAAGGCAGTAGAACTGTTTAGAAGACATACAATAAACAGGAATGCAAGAAGATGGTAGGTGTTATGCATAGGCATAGCTAGGAGTTCAGCTCAGAGGGAGAGGAAACTTCTGAAAGGGACCCTAACCTGGTAGCCATGTGTACAACTATGATGTCACATCCTAATTGTGGATATAGGGAACCTCAGCAGATAGCCATAGAGTTACTGCTGAACATAACTCACTATACAAATATCAACAGTGATATTATCACCATATGATGACCTTATAGTAGTAGATATAGATATAGTAGTAGCCCTGCAGACAATACAAGAGATTACAGTACAGTTATACATAGTGACTGTTAATGCACCGTCACACTTAGCGACGCTCCAGCGATCCAACCAGCGATCTGACCTGGCAGGGATAGTTGGAGCGTCGCTACATGGTCGCTGGCTAGCTGTCAAACAGTTAGATCTCCACAGCGATCAGAGATCAGCGACCCATGTAACGACCCTGTGCTTGGTAACCATAGTACACATCGGGTTACTAAGCAAAGCGCTTTGCTTAGTAACCCAATGTGTACCTTGGCTACATGTGCAGGGAGCAGGGAGCCGGCTTCTAGAAGCTGCGGATGCTGCTAACCAAAGTAAATATCAGGTAAACAAGGAAAGCCTTTGCTTGGTTTCCCGATGTGTACCTTGGTTACCAGCGTCCGCAGAAGCCGGCTCCCTGCTCCCTGCACATTCAGATCGTTGCTCTCTCGCTGTCAAACACAGCAATGTGTGCTTCACAGCAGGAGAGCAACGTCCAAAAAATGGTCCAGGACATTCAGCAACGACCGGCGACCTCACAGCAGGGGCCAAGTCATTGCTGGATGTCACACACAGCGACATCACTAGCGAGATCGATGAGTCCAAATTTGAGATCTTTGGATCCAACCACCATGTCTTTGTGCGACGCAGAAAAGGTGAACGGATGGACTCTACATTCCTAGTTCCCACCGTGAAGCTTGGAGGAGGAGGTGTGATGGTGTGGAGGTGCTTTGCTAGTAACACTGTTGGGGATTTATTCAAAATTAAAGGCATACTGAACCAGCATGGTTACCACAGCATCTTGCAGCGGCATGCTATTCCATCCGGCTTGCATTTAGTTGGACCATCATTTATTTTTCAACAGGACAATGACCCCAAACCCAACTCCAGGCTGTGTAAGGGCTATTTAACTAAGAAGGAGAGTGATGAGGAGCTACGCCAGATGACCTGGTCTCCACAGTCACCAGACCTGAACCCATTCGAGATAGTTTGGGGTGAACTGGACCGCAGAGAGAAGGCAAAGGGGCCAACAAGTGCTAAGCATCTGTGGGAACTCCTTCAAGACTGTTTGAAGACCATTTCCGGTTACTACCTCTTGAAGCTCATCAAGAGAATGCCAAGAGTGTGCAAAGCAGTAATCAAAGCAAAAGGTGGCTACTTTAAAGAACCTAGAATATAAGACATATTTTCAGTTGTTTCACACTTTTTTGTTAAGTATTTCATTCCACGTGTGTTAATTCATAGTTTTGATGCCTTCAATGTGAATCTACAATTTTCAGAGAAGGGGAAAAACCTTTGAATGAGAAGGTGTGTCTAAAGTTTTTGGTCTGTACTGTATGTGTCCCTACTATGTACTGTATAATGGCTGTGTGTGACCGTACAGGAACATGGTCAGATCATACCACATCTCCTGGGCATGGGAGGACACAAAAGACTATAAAGAAATTACAGCACAGGATCGCATTTTATTCTGTTTTTAAAACATTTCCCTGCCTGTTTTTAAAAATGTTTTACCTCGAAGAAAGAGTTATTTGTGATCTCATGCTGTAATATCTGTACTTTTTTTTACGTCCTTCCCAGCCAAGGAGACATGGTATGATCTGACCATGTTCCTGTACAGTCAGACACAGCCATTACACAGTACATAGCAAGGACACATATATAAGATTATCTCAGCACAGGAACATTTTTTTAAATCATATCCAATTGTGGAAATTATTATTATTCTACGATCTATTGATTAAAATTAACGTTGTTTGTGTGAAGACCCCTTTAAAAATGTAACAAAGAAAAAACAAAAAAAATGTACCGTAAATAGTTATGGTTAATCTAAACTGAAGTTTCTAGATCCACCCTCAAAGAAAAATTATATATAAACTCCCCATTTATAAAAATAATCATCATGGAAAGGAGAAAGGAATAAAAGAATACATTTTAGAGATGAGCAAATCTTTTAGAATTCATATTTACCAGATTCGCTGATGTTTGCCAGGAAATTTGATTTGTGGTGGATTGAAAATCCTATAAAGCCATTAAATGCCCTTAAAATTGTGAATGACATTATTCTCTTTTCCTCACACACTAATTTTCTTCGTGTTGTTACACACACTATCTTCTTTAGGCTATATGTTCATGTTGCCGCTTCGTAGTAGAATGTTTTTGCTGAAATTTTCTCATTATCTAGATCCACCACGTTTGTGATGTAACCTTCTGCAATGGATAAAATGGCAGCAGCTATTTTTGACAATTCATGCTAAAATGTTAAAATTTACTGTGTCCAAGATATTACCCAAAAATGTACACAAAATTAATATCCATTTACTCATCTTTACTAATTTAAATGTCACTTTGTATAAGGCCCCCTGCACATGTCCGTGTCTCCGGTAGGTGCTAGGTCCGTGCCCGTATGTACCGGAGGCATGGGCACACGTATACCCATTAAAATCAATGGGTATATGTGCACGCACGTGTTCTGCCAGAGGCCCGTGCCTCCGTGTGGAGCAGACGTGTGCCGTGTGCTTCACACGGATGCATTTCTGTGTTTCTCCGGCAGCACGGGCCCGCACACGTACAACACAGACGTAGTGTGGATGCGGGTGCATGTGAAACACACGTGGCATTGTAAAAAATAAAAAAAACACTTACCTCCACCAGGTTTGCAGTCTCTGCCGCGGCTGTCACCTGCATCCGTCCCCCAGAGAATTTGAACAACGCATCTTCTTCACTGGGGCCGGAAGCAGCGTCAGCGGGGCGTGGCCTGTGCCGGACACTGTCAATCAGCACCACAGACAGCTCCGGAAGAAACAGGTAAGGTGGGGCTTTCTGTTCTCCATGTGTTATTACGTATAACACACGGTGAACAGGAATGTGCCACAAACATGGCACACGGGGAGCAAACCACCCCTTTAACACGTACGTGAAAAAACAGATCGTTTTTTTCACGGATGTGTGAAGGGGGCCTAAAAAGTAGCAAAAACAATGAAAAATAGATTTATATTTTTTATTATTTTCATCTGTCTGTGAATGTGTTTTTTATTAAAGGGTTTATCCAGGCTTGGGACTCAAGTCACAGTCACTCTATGTGACTGCAAACTTGTTAATCCTCACAGTGCGAAGTGTGCGACCTGTCCGCAATCTACATTGCCGGCCCTAGAAATCGGAAGTCATGTGAATGAGGCCACACGTTTAGTCAGCATATGACTCCTAGTATACTAGCCACATACTTGCGGTCATGCACCCGATCGCTCCAATCGCCGGCTCCGTAGAATCCTGACTGTGTGCACACTGTGAGAATTCAAGTCTGCAGTCACATAGAGTAACTGCAGACTTGCGCATCTTGTCTGGACAACCCCTTTAACCATATACAGTATGAGGTCGATGTGTATTCATTATGACAGCCCAATAAGAGAAAAAAACATTGGTATCTCTAATTGTTTCCTACTAATTTAATAAAACCCACTTTAGAACCCTCAAAATTCTAAAAAGGGTTGAAAAAACTACTGCTCAGTATGGGGCACGTATGAACTCACATTTTGTCTATGGTGTGTATACAGGGGGACCACACTTGGTGTGTAAATAAAAGATGTAATCTGGAGTTTGTATAAGGAGAGGTTTAAGAGGTAAAGTCAGAGCTTAATATTGGTTTATAGAATCTAGTTTGAGGTCAAATTTTTAAGTATGGCCAATATAGCAGTAATGCAGTTCAAAATTTACTGTATATAGTCACAAACTATTCATTGGTTTGTATGCTAAAGCACAGCAGTAGCAGCAGACAGCACATTTATTTTATTTTGGTCAGTTTTGTTCTATTCTGGGCATGTCCTTTACATGTGTTGAGGTCTGTATTTAGTTTGTCATGCGATGTTCGGCTCTGGCACGGCGTCGTCATACACTGTTCACACCGCAGAGTCTGACAAGCAACCTGAGACTTCTGAATTGTTCTGCCAGAGCCGGGCGTTGGCTGGTTAAGGTTCTCTGGTCTTTAGATCTGCAGGAGTTAATTCCTGCAGACTTGTGAACAGGACCTAAGAACTCAAGTTGCTGTCACGTGCAGTTGTCTCCTCCCTATTTAGAACACAGCTTAATTCCAGTAGGAGCTGATGATAGCTTCAGCGGTCCTGGTCTTGGTGGTTATTCTGTTTATGGTAATTCGTGTTGCGCTTTTGAATGATGTGAGTATTCCCCTGTTGTCCGTTACTTCATTCCCTTTTTGTTGCGCCTCGGGACACATATTGTCTCTCCTGTGTGTTTTGAGTCCTGTGTGCATCAGTTTCCATTCTGCTATGTCTGTGTCTTTTTGTGGGTTTCTGTCAATGTGTTTTCTGGATTTGGAGAGGGTGACTAAGATCAGGGCATGGAGAGGAGTTCGTGTCATGCTGGGGGCTCGGATCTGGCTACCATCAAGTCTACCTCCGAGATAAAGAACTGCGCAGGGTTTCAAGTCTGAGGACCAGCCTAGGGGCCCTATCCTGTCATTACATACCCGTTACAATTTTGTATGATCTCTTCTTTGTGCAGTGTATTTATGTAAGAAATTCTTGAAACATAGGAGACCTGGAAATGGAACAAGCGCATTATCAGACATATATGGTGTACACAGTCAGAAGAGGGATTCTGTGCAAGAACAGTATATTGATTCTTTACAGTTCAATAGTTCATCATAGTGCACAATTCCACCTGCTGTGGAGGTAGAAATGAACCCCCCTACCTCTTTGGCCCCCGTACGGCTGTACAGCTTGCATCACTGATATGTCTGCCCCAGTATAGCATTCATAAATGTATATATTTTATTAGGATTAAATCTCTGACCAGAAAACCTTATACACCCGTGGTTTAGAGGGTCTGACTGCATCTTTTTGAAATGGTACTATTTGTGATTGAAATGCCCTAAGTTGAGGCATAGGATGAAAAATTATGTTCTGCGCAATGCAGAGAGCAGCTAGATAACGGAGATTTGCAGATGCAAATACACTATATGTCACATTGAGGCACTGTGATCCAAGCAAAATGTAACTTGTTCTAAATGTTTAAGTGTTTTTCTCTACAAATGAAAACTAATAGAGAAGAACTGTAATGACAACATATGGGCGCATTAGTAAACAGAGCAGGTTCATTTAAAATGGTTAATAATGCTATGCCGAACGGTGCCCATTATAAGCCCTAATGTACTAGGGATTAAGAAATACATTATGTTTTATCAGTGGACGCACTGCACAAAGTACTTAATCCAGTGTTAAATCCTCATTGTAAATCTACTGTCTGTATACAAACAGTAATTCTTCCCTTAATGCTTTGTTTTTTTTTATTTCCCAAATAACTAATTATGTCTGACAATTTTCAGCTACAAAGGAAATATGAAGAGAGGAAGGCACTCATACCGTATAATATGATGGATTTATTTACCACTCCGCTACAAATTAACCATTTCCTATCTACTACATGCGTATAGGATGAAGGCACAGAATCATCCAAAGAGCCTCCAACTAATTCGACACAATTTTCCCAAAGATTATAATTAAAAGTTGCTATCTGTGTTTTATCATTTTTTTTATCTGATGATTGGATTCCAAATGATGTATGATAATGAGGCAGTAATCCAGCCGTGGCATCGGCGGAGTCACCCACATCATTTGCTGAACTAATGGCCTCAGCACACTGGATTCACGGTTAGAGGAAGGCCTCGTTTTGGCACGTAAGGCGTTGTCCTGGTAACCATTTTGATGCAGTCAATAATAGGGCACACGCTGAAGCACAGAGTGCAGCCCGTACAGCTGTCAGTGACGGTGGGCAAGTGGGTCTCGGGATCAAACTCGATAGCCTGTAAGAAGAAATAAATGGTTTCAATGTCAATGTAACAAAGGTCACCAGTGTCCCAATTTGTGTCCACATTTTCATTAAAAAAGCCTGTTTGAGACTAATGTAGGAGCTTACACTGTCGTCATGGAAACAATTTAGTTGCAGAAATAAAATAAGATTACTGGTAAATGTGTATATAGCAGAAACAATGTCATAAACTATAGAAAACTATAATAACCACTAATAATAATAATAATAATAATAATAATAGTAATAATAATAATAATAATGCTCTGTTTTACGAAATGGCTATACATTTTTATAAGAATGATAAGTAATTATACACAATGCCTTAAAAATAAGATTACTGGTAAACGTGTATGTGGCGGACACAACTTTATAAACTATAGAAAACTGTAATAAACACAAATAATAGTAATAATAATAATAATAATAATAATAATAATAATAATAATAATAATGCTTTGTTTTACGAAATGGCTATACATTTTTTATAAGAATGATAATTATACACAATGCTTTGAAAATAAGATTACTGGTAAATGTCTATGTTGTGGAAACAACTTCATAAACTATAGAAAACTATAATAAATAATAATAATAATAATAATAATAATAATAATAATAATAATAATAATAATGCTCTGTTTTCCGAAATGGCTATACATTTTTATAAGAATGATAAGTAATTATGCACAATGCCTTGAAAATAAGATTACTGGTAAATGTGTATGTGGCGGACACAACTTTATAAACTATAGAAAACTGTAATAAACACAAATAATAGTAATAATAATAATAATAATAATAATAATAATGCTTTGTTTTACGAAATGGCTATACATTTTTTATAAGAATGATAATTATACACAATGCTTTGAAAATAAGATTACTGGTAAATGTCTATGTTGTGGAAACAACTTCATAAACTATAGAAAACTATAATAAATAATAATAATAATAATAATAATAATAATAATAATAATAATAATAATAATAATGCTCTGTTTTCCGAAATGGCTATACATTTTTATAAGAATGATAAGTAATTATGCACAATGCCTTGAAAATAAGATTACTGGTAAATGTGTATGTGGCGGACACAACTTCATAAACTATAGAAAACTGTAATAAACACAAATAATAATAATAATAATAATAATAATAATAATAATAATAATAATAATAATAATAATGCTCTGTTTTACAAAATGGCTATACATTTTTATAAGAATGATAATTATACACAATGCTTTGAAAATAAGATTACTGGTAAATGTCTATGTTGTGGAAACAACTTTGTAAACTATAGAAAACTTAATAACCACATCAAATAATAATAATAATAATAATAATACCCTGTTTTACGAAATGGCAATACATTTTTATAAGAATGATAAGTAATTATATACAATGCCTTGAAAATAAGATTATTGGTAAATGTGTATGTGGCGGAAACAACATTATAATCTATAGAGAACTATAATAACCACATATATTAATATTATTAATAATAATAATAATAATAATAATAATACTCTGTTTTACAAAATGGCCTATACCTTTTTATAAGAATGATAAGTAATTATACACAATGCCTTGAAAAAGTATTCAGAAACTGTGAGGTTTTGCACAATTTTTCACATTGCATCCACAAATTTAAATGTATTTTATTCAAATTTTATATGGCATGCTAAAACCAAGTAGCAAGTATTTATTCAGGCTTACACAAATTGTATAAACTAAGCATCTAATTTTTTCCATTAGCAGTAATGCAGTACCAAAATTGATATATTCAATGTTTACATATTTGAGCTTTTCAGAGTGCTGCTGTGTACCGTATTTTTTGGACTATAAGACGCACTGGACCATAAGACGCACCCTGGTTTTAGAGGTGGAAAATAGGAAAATCAAATTTTAAGCAAAAAATGTGGTCATGACACACTGTTATGGGGCGAGGATCTGCTGCTGACACTGTTATGGGGGTAATGTCCCCAAATTCTCTACTAAGATACCCAAGCCTGGTATATGTCCCTCATCCTGGTATAGCCCCCATCCTGCTATATACCGTCATCCTGGCTTATGGCCGCATCCTGCTATATACCCCATCCTGCTATATATCCCCATTCTGCTATATACCCCCATCCTGCTCATATACCCCCATCCTGCTCATATACCCTCATCCTGCTCATATACCCTCATTCTGCTATATACCCCCATCCTGCTCATATACCCCCCTCCTGCTCATACAGTCATATGAAAAAAGTTTGGGCACCCCTATTAATGTTAACCTTTTTTCTTTATAACAATTTGGGTTTTTGCAACAGCTATTTCAGTTTCATATATCTAATAACTGATGGACTGAGTAATATTTCTGGATTGAAATAAGGTTTATTGTACTAACAGAAAATGTGCAATCCGCATTTAAACAAAATTTGACTGGTGCAAAAGTATGGGCACCTCAACATAAAAGTGACATTAATATTTTGTAGATCCTCCTTTTGCAAAAATAACAGCCTCTAGTCGCTTCCTGTAGCTTTTAATGAGATCCTGGATGAAGGTATATTTGACCATTCCTATTTACAAAACAATTCCAGTTCAGTTAAGTTTGATAGTCGCTGAGCATGGACAGCACGCTTCAAATCATCCCACAGATTTTCAATGATATTCAGGTCTGGGGACTGGGATGGCCATTCCAGAACATTGTAATTGTTCCTCTGCATGAATGCCTGAGTAGATTTGGAGCGGTGTTTTGGATCATTGTCTAGCTGAAATATCCATCCCCTGCGTAACTTCAACTTCGTCACTGATTCTTGCACATTATTGTCAAGAATCTGCTGATACTGAGTTGAATCCATGCGACCCTCAACTTTAACAAGATTCCTGGTGCCGGCATTGGCCACACAGCCCCAAAGCATGATGGAACCTCCACCAAATTTTACTGTGGGTAGCAAGTGCTTTTCTTGGAATGCCATGTTTTTTTGCCTCCCTGCATAACGCCTTTTTGTATGACCAAACAACTCAATCTTTGTTTCATCAGTCCATAGGACCTTCTTCCAAAATGTAACTGGCTTCTCCAAATGTGCTTTTGCATACCTCAGGCGACTCTGTTTGTGGCGTGCTTGCAGAAACGGCTTCTTTTGCATCCCTCTCCCATACAGCTTCTCCTTGTGCAAAGTGCGCTGTATTGTTGACCGATGCACAGTGACACCATCTGCAGCAAGATGATGCTGCAGGTCTTTGGAGGTGGTCTGTGGATTGTCCTTGACTGTTCTCACCATTCTTCTTCTCTGCCTTTCTGATATTTTTCTTGGTCTGCCACTTCTGGGCTTAAGAACTGTACCTGTGTTCTTCCATTTCCTTACTATGTTCCTCACAGTGGAAACTGACAGTTTAAATCTCTGAGACAATTTTTGTATCCTTCCCCTGAACAACTATGTTGAATAATCTTTGTTTTCAGATCATTTGAGAGTTGTTTTGAGGAGCCCATGATTGCATTCTTCATAGGAGATTCAAATAGGAGAACAACTTGCAAGTGGCCACCTTAAATACCTTTTCTCATGATTGGATACACCTGCCTATGAAGTTCAAAGCTCAATGAGGTTACAAAACCAATTTAGTGCTTTAGTAAGTCAGCAAAAAGTAGTTAGGAGTGTTCAAATCAAGAAATTGATAAGGGTGCCTGTAGCGCCTTGTCCCACCAGACCCCGTGGGGGGCGCGCTCTCTCACATGTGCCCAGTCCCAGCATGGCTCACACTAGCACTCCCAGTCATAGCCCCAGGCAGCGACGGCCTTCCTCTTACTGGTCCCATGGCTCTGCAGGCGCTGCTCCTGCTCCGGGTCCTGATGTACGTCCTGCTCCAAGGCATGCTGCAGCCTCTTCCTGTCTCCCTTCCTTACACAGAGCTGCAGTAAGTGACTCTAGGCTGCGCACGAGGCCACGCCCCCTTTCTTAAAGCGGTATGCCCCGTTTTCTGGAAATGACCTCAGAGGTCACCTGTTACCTAATGGGTATTTAGGTTCACCTCCCCCAGCAGCAGGCGCCCGAGCAACGCTTCCATTAGAGCCTTGCCAGTGTCCAGACCCCTTGTGCTGTTTTCTGTGCATTGATACCTGGTTCTAATCCCTTGTCTCACCGTAGTGCCATCCGTACCATTCCGGCTGTGGACATCACCGCTCATACCGACAGTGGACGTCACCGTGCCCTACCTACCGTGGACATTATCTGTGCCGTACCTGCTGTGGACGTCACCGCTCATACCGACAGTGGACGTCACCGTGCCCTACCTGCCGTGGACATTATCCGTGCTGTACCTGCTGCGGACGTCACCTGCTGTGAACATCTCCGGTGCAGTTTCCGTGTCCTGCCGGCTGTGGACGTCACAACCTTGCTACACCTGGCCCTACAGAGACTCCTACTACCGGTTCCTAGCTGCCGTGCATTTAGGCCTTCTGGGGAGGCGCCGCACAGTCCCTGTATAGGGGTTCGCTGCTGGTTGCCTTCTCAGGGGAGTCCGATGCACGGTCCAGTGGGTCCACCTCCGGACGCTCGCCGCTCCTCGGTGAGCGTAACAGTTTGCTCGGGCCATGGACTCCGCCGGGATCAAGGTTAACCCGCTGACTGACCTGCAACAGGAGCTCTCCCGCCAACGCGAGACCCAAGCAAGATTAGTGGCTCACATGAAGTCTGTGGAATCCCATCTGGCATCCATGCAAACCTCCGGATCCTCCGACGGCTCCCAGTTAAGTGAACTACAGAAGGAACTGTCCCGCCAGCATGAGGCCCAGAGATGCATGGCCGAATATATGGCGTCCGTGGATTCCCGTCTATATGCCCTGCAGAATCCGGCCTCCTCAACAACCCCCATGTAATACTATTGTATGTTTGAGGATTTCGATAGCGTTAGGGCAATGACAGCCAGAGACGAGTTTGTGGTACAAGATGTTTTTATGATATGTAACCACGGTAGATACACAACGGAAATACACAGTATAACAAACACAAAAAATACCTTTCTGAAACGGAGCGAAGGGGATTCCCGGGGCCACGCACCGGACTCCCCCAGGGAGACCACCAGAGCGAACCCCTATACAGGGACTGTCCGGCAATCAACCCCGGAAGGCCTAAATGCGGTGCAGCCGGGACACAAGGGGCAAGCGGTAAAGTCCAGAAGTGTCCGTACGGAATGAAAGTCCAGAATGGTTATGAACCGGAAGAAACCGGGCAGACGTGCTGACAAAAGACGGCAGACGGAGTCCGGGCACAGTTTGAAGAAACCGGGTATGGTCCAGAGTCGGTCGGTAGATTTCCAGGAGGATCCAAAGGTAATCAAGTAGCAGCAGCAGCAAAGCAGGAGCACACAGCAAGCAGTATACTCAGGCACTGGACTAAGCTTAGAGGCGGCCTTTTAAGCAGCTGGACAGGAAGTAGGGCAACAGAACACAAAACTCCATGTTAACTGAGGGCAAGCTTTTTCAAAAGAGGACTGGAAAACCCGGAAACCTGACACCCCAACTCTGCGGGATTATCGACATGCATATCTCCTTTCCGCCTGGCCTCCCCACCCATGTATGGAGGGGATCCCCGTTTGTGTCGCGGGTTCTTAAACCAGTGCTCCCTGCACTTTGAGCTGTCGCAGCTGCAGAGAGCGACTGATCGCTCGAAAATCGCATTTCTCATGTCTCATCTGACTGGTCAGACTCTGGCCTGGATGAATCCGCTCTGGGAGAGGAATGACCCGACCGTTCAAGTCCTGTCCGTCTTTCTGACCACCTTCCGTAAGGTGTTCGATGAGCCAGGCCGTCTCTCGTCTACTGCCTCTTCGCTCATGAGAATCCACCAGGGGAATCTCACCGTGGGACAGTATGCAATCGAATTCCGCACTCTGTCCTCCGAACTCAAGTGGAACAATGACGCCTTGGTAGCTGCCTTCTGGGAAGGGTTATCCGGTAAAATCAAGGATGAACTGGCCAGCCGGGATGTACCTACCACCCTGGAAGAGCTGATCTCTCTGGGTACCCGTATTGATCTCCGTTTCCAAGAGCATGCCAGAGAAGTCACCCGAGCGAGAAGAACCCCGCGCCTTGCACCCACCTTCCAAAGGACGATGTCACCTCCCTCCACCCGGCCTACTGCTCCGCACGAGCCCATGGAGGTCGATCACGTCAGTGAGTCCAGACTGCGACAGAGGAATCGGAGAATGGCAGGAGAGTGATTCTACTGCGGAAGTGCCAAACATCTGATTCAGGACTGACCAGTAAAGCTGGGAAACTACAGAGCCTAGGGTCCATCGGAGAGGCCACCCTAGGTCATGCCAAGTCCTCTCCTTTTCTCCATGTACCTGTATCCCTGTCCTGTGGTTCCATCCGGTTGTCAGAGCATGCGTTCCTGGATTCAGGCTCTGCCGGGAACTTTATCCAACAATCCGTGGTGGACACACACCAGATTCCCGTCCGATGTCTTGCTACCCCCATCAGTCTTTCTTCCGTGGATGGAAAACCGCTATCCGAACCCATCCGGTACATCACGGAGAACTGTACTATGCAAGTGGGGTTGCTACACTCTGAGACCATCGCCTTCCACATACTCCCTGGCATGACGCATGCCCTACTACTGGGAATACCCTGGCTTCGGTCACACAAGCCAGTACTGGAATGGGATTCTGGAGACATCCTGCAATGGGGTGCGTCTTGCCACAGCAACTGCCTGAAACCAGTGCATCCTCCGCACCGACCCGTTGAACTGGTCACCCTTCCCGGGTTACCCCCTGCCTATTGGGCCTATGCCGATGTCTTTGACAAGAAGGAGGCTGAGACGTTGCCGCCACACAGACCCTACGATTGTCCCATCGACCTGCTCCCCGGGGCAACCCCTCCGCGTGGGCGCATCTACCCTCTGTCCCGAGAAGAGACCCAAGCCATGTCTGATTACATAAAGGAAAATCTAGCACGAGGCTTCATCCAAAAATCCTCCTCTCCTGCCGGAGCGGGCTTCTTCTTTGTGGGGAAAAAGAACGGGGGTCTACGGCCTTGCATTGACTACCGCGGATTGAATAAGATCACGGTGAAGAACAGATACCCGCTACCCCTGATACCGGAACTGTTTGACCGCTTTCAAGGTGCCAAGATCTTCTCCAAATTATATCTCCGGGGTGCGTACAATCTGGTCCGCATTCGGTTGGGAGACGAATGGAAGACTGCGTTCAACACTCGGGATGGGCACTATGAATATCGAGTGATGCCCTTCGGGCTCAGTAACGCTCCAGCGGTCTTCCAGGAGTTCGTGAACGATGTCTTCCGTGACTTTCTATACACCTGTGTGGTTGTGTATTTAGACGACATCCTTATCTTCTCTCCGGACTTGCATACCCACCGAAGACATGTCCGTCTTGTCCTGCGGAGATTGAGAGAGAATCGCCTTTACGCCAAACTCGAGAAATGCCTGTTTGAGCAGACCTCGCTACCCTTCCTTGGCCACATAGTCTCTGATACTGGCCTGAAGATGGACCCCGATAAGGTATCAGCCGTACTGAATTGGTCCCGTCTGGAAGGGTTGAAGGCTATCCAGCGATTCCTGGGATTCGCCAACTATTACCGGCAATTCATTCCACACTTCTCGTCTCTGGTGCGTCCCATATCCTCTCTCACTCGCAAAGGGGAGAACCCTAAGAAATGGACCCTGGAAGCTGAAGAATCATTCATGTCCCTTAAACGAGCCTTCGCTTTTGCTCCAGCCTTACACAGACCCGACACTAACAAGCCGTTTATCCTTGAGGTAGATGCCTCCTCATCCGGAGCCGGTGCGGTTCTTACACAGAAAACGTCAGAGGGTAAGACAGTAACCTGTGGCTTCTTTTCTAAGGCTTTCTCCCCAGCAGAACGAAACTACTCAATCGGAGACCGTGAGTTGCTGGGAATAAAGCTGGCCCTGGAAGAGTGGCGATACCTGCTGGAAGGGTCATTACATCCAGTTACCATCTTTACTGACCACAAGAATCTGGCATATCTCCAGACAGCCCACAGGCTAAACCCCCGACAGACCCGATAGTCATTATTCTTCGCCCGCTTTGATTTTGTTCTGCATTTCCGTCCAGCCGAGAAGAACCTGAAGGCCGATGCGCTGTCTCGATCATTCCTGTTAGAGGATCAGGAAGATGAATCTCGGCACATCATTGAACCTTCCAAGCTAATGGCGGCACCAGTTGACATGCACCACCTTCCTCCCGGTAAGACGTTTGTTGCTGAGGTCGATAGGGAACGTGTACTCCGGTGGTGACACTTTTCCCGAATAGCAGGTCATGTGGGTCAAAAGAAATCTCTGCAATTGATATCCCGATATTATTGGTGGCCAGGGCTACATCAAGACGACCAGGACTTTGTTTCATCCTGTTCCTCCTGTGCCCGGAACAAGGTCCCGAAGACTCTTCCGGTGGGCCCTTTGCTTCCTTTACCTGTACCATCCGCTCCATGGCAACATATCGGCGTGGATTTCATCACGGACCTGCCAAAATCGTCTGGCTGCACAGTCATCTGGGTGGTGGTGGACCGGTTCTCCAAGATGGCCCACTTTACACCACTCTCCGGGCTACCGTCCGCTCCGGTTCTTGCTGAATTATTCATTCAACATATCTTCCGGCTTCACGGATTGCCTCTCCATATCGTGTCCAACAGAGGGGTCCAGTTTACCGCTTGGTTTTGGAGAGCAGTCTGCAAAATGATGGATGTTCAATTGGACTTTTCTTCTGCCTACCACCCTCAGTCCAATGGGCAAGTGGAGCGCATTAACCAAGTCTTGACTAACTATCTCCGCCACTTCGTGGACGAACACCATAGCAACTGGGTCAACCTGCTTCCATGGGCCGAGTTCTCCTACAACAATCATGACAGCGAGTCCTCTGCTAAATCCCCGTTCCAGGTGGTGTATGGACAGCGACCCAAAGTGCCGTGCCCTGTGACATGTTCTTCAGGCAACCCTGCAGCTGATGACCTTGTGAGGTCCTTCTCCGCCGTCTGGGCTGAGACCAAGTCGGCTCTGGAACATTCCTCTGTCCGCATGAAGAAACACGCTGACAAGAAACGTCTGGATGTTCCTTTCTTTCAACCCGGAGATAAAGTCTGGCTCTCATCCAAGTATGTCCGCCTGAAGATGCCGTCCTACAAACTGGGTCCCCGCTTTATTGGTCCCTTTGAAGTGCTCCGACGGATCAATGAGGTGTCCTACAAGTTGAAGCTGCCATCTACACTTTGCATCCCGAACTCCTTCCATGTGTCCCTCCTGAAGCCGGTGGTCCTGAGCCATTTCCACAGTAATCCTGGTAATACGCCTCCTCCTGTTGGTGATGACGACGTCTATGAGGTAAAAGCGGCTAAGGAGGTCTGAGGTAGAACCTACTATCTGGTTGACTGGAAGGGGTTCGGTCCTGAGGAGAGGACGTGGGTACCTGCGGAAGACATGGATGCTCCTCGTCTCCTCCGGAGCTTCCTGAGGAGGGGGTGTTTTCAGGGGGGTACTGTAGCGCCTGGTCCCACCTGACCCCGTGGGGGGCACGCTCCCTCACATGTGCCCAGTCCCAGCATGGTTCCCCCTAGCACTCCCAGTCATAGCTCCAGGCAGCGACGGCCTTCCTCTTACCGGTCCCATGGCTCTGCAGGCGCTGCTCCTGCTCCAGGTCCTGATGTACGTCCTGCTCCCAGGCATGCTGCAGCCTCTTCCTGTCTCCCTTCCTTACACAGAGCTGCAGTAAGTGACTCTAGGCTGCGTGCGAGGCCACGCCCCCTTTCTTAAAGCGGTATGCCCCGTTTTCTGGAAGTGACCTCAGAGGTCACCAGTTACCTAATGGGTATTTAGGTTCACCTCCCCCAGCAGCAGGCGCCCGAGCAATGCTTCCATTAGAGCCTTGCCAGTGTCCAGACCCCTT
This sequence comes from Anomaloglossus baeobatrachus, assembly GCF_048569485.1. Classification (NCBI taxonomy): domain Eukaryota; kingdom Metazoa; phylum Chordata; class Amphibia; order Anura; family Aromobatidae; genus Anomaloglossus; species Anomaloglossus baeobatrachus. Next base: position 201,006,492 of record NC_134360.1, on the reverse strand, counting down.
GTGCTGTTTTCTGTGCATTGATACCTGGTTCTAATCCCTTGTTTCACCGTAGTGCCATCCATACCATTCCGGCTGTGGACGTCACCGCTCATACCGACAGTGGACGTCACCGTGCCCTACCTACCGTGGACATTATCTGTGCCGTACCTGCTGTGGACGTCACCGCTCATACCGACAGTGGACGTCACCGTGCCCTACCTGCCGTGGACATTATCCGTGCCGTACCTGCTGCGGACGTCACCTGCTGTGAACATCTCCGGTGCAGTTTCCGTGTCCTGCCGGCTGTGGACGTCACAACCTTGCTACACCTGGCCCTACAGAGACTCCTACTACCGGTTCCTGGCTGCCGTGCATTTAGGCCTTCTGGGGAGGCGCCGCACAGTCCCTGTATAGGGGTTCGCTGCTGGTCGCCTTCTCAGGGGAGTCCGGTGCACGGTCCAGTGGGTCCACCTCCGGACGCTCGCCGCTCCTCGGTGAGCGTAACAGTGCCCATACTTTTGCACCGGTCAAATTTTGTTTAAATGCGGATTGCACATTTTCTGTTAGTATAATAAACCTCATTTCAATCCAGAAATATTACTCAGTCCATCAGTTATTAGATATATGAAACTGAAATAGCTGTTGCCCAAATCCAAATTGTTATAAAGAAAAAAGGTTAACATTAATAGGGGTGCCCAAACTTTTTCATATGACTGTAATATACCCCCATTCTGCTATATGCCCTCATCCTGCTATATACCCCTATCCTGGTATATACCCCCATCCTGGTATATGGCCCGTATCCTGTGGCACATAAAAAAAATAAACGTTCATACTCACCTTACCTTACTCCCTGCAGCATCGCTCCTCCTCTGTCTGCGTCAGCAGCAGTGCCGCAGAGTGGAGCTGGCCACGATCCCTGCAGCATTGCGATGTCCTCCTGTCTGTGCCGGTGGCGGCTGCGTGTGGACACATGCGCACAGCGATGACGTCATCACTGTGCACACCACTAGTCTCCACCCACAGCCGCCGCCAGCACAGACAGGAGGACATCGCGGTGCTGCAGGGATCGTGGCCGGTGATTTATACTGATTCACTGCACCCCGTGCTGATGATCATGCGTGGGGGGCAGTGAATACAGCCGCACATGATCACTCCAGGCTGTAGTTGCCAGGGGTGATCATGTGGACAGGCTGTTTACTATCCGCGCATCCTCCGCCCATCACCCCGCCCACCTGTCAGCGCCGGCTTCAGCGCTGAAAGATGATGGGCAGGATGATGGGTGTGCATATTAAATTAGCATGTCCACGTGGTCACGGCAGGCTGCTACAGCCTGCTCATGCCCCCGATGACCCACTCCACCGCAGCACCCGCATTCCCTGCAGCCTACATTCAGACTATAAGACGCATCCCCCACTTTCCCCCAACATTTGGGGGGAAAAAAAATGTCTTATAGTCCGAAAATACGTTATATTTTTTGTAACTTTGCTGAATTTTCAGTATGCATCTGTTCACACCTAGTGGATGTGCTGGTTATTCTTTTTATATTAGTATTCCATTCCTTTCTGACTTAAGCACTCCACCCTCAGCCAGAGCGTGTTCATTTAGCTGGATCCTACTTGCCCTTTGCTTGTAGTTTTTCAAACTAGATAGAGGCATATTAGGATAGGGTCCCAGCAAAGAGATGAACGCCTTGTCGTTGGCTGTCGGGCTTACACGAATTGGCCAATTTGTACACTATCTCAGTTTTTCCAATAGTAGTAATGCAGTGCCAAAATTCCTATATTCAATGTTCACATATTTTAGCTTTTCATAGTGCTGCTGTGCATATTTTTTGTAGTATTTGTGAAGTATAAAGGAAGTGATACAGTTTTTAAAATATTTTGCAAATATAAATCTAAAAATTGTGAAGTGTATTTGTATTCAGCCCCCCTGAGTCGATTTGTTGTAGGACCAACTCTTGCTGCAATTACTGCTGCAAGTCTTTTGTAGTTTGTCTCTACTAGTTTTGCACATCTAGAAGCTGACATTTTTGCCCCTTTATCTCTGCACAATAGTTCTAGCTCAGTGAGATTAGATGGAGATGTCTGTGAACAGCAATTTTATAATAATAATTATATTTATATAGTGACAATATATTCCGCTGCACTTTACACTTAAGTGGGGACATGTACAGACAATAAAGACAATATAAAGTGGCACAGTTCAACAGTTACTGGAGGAGTGAGGGTTCTGCTTGCAAATGTATAATCCCCCAGCAGGGATGCTGCAACCACCATGCTTGACTGTGGGGATGATGTTTTCAGGGTGATGTGCAGTGTTAGTTTTCCACCACACATAAATTTTGCATTTAGACCAAAATTCTACTTTGGTTTCAGAGCACCTTCTTCCACATGCTAGTTGTAATCTCTAGATGGCACTTTGAAAACAGCAAATGGGACCAAATGGGACTTCTTATAGTTTGCTTTCAAAAATGGCTTTCTTTTTTCCACTATTCCATAAACCAAAGAAATATAGAATGGAAATCTAGCTCTAGAAATACCAGCATATCATAACCAAGAGTGCTATATGCACTTGAAACACGTTGATTGTGCTACTCGTGCACTCACTGTTTGCTGTGTGATGCACTATTTCTGAACTAAATAAAGAGAACTCGTATGTCTAGAGCTGGATTTTAGTGTTGAGTGAATAGTTGACTATTCGTACTCGCTATGCTGTTAGTGAGTACTGTCCACTACTCGCACATTCGTAACGAGTATCGGGCGCAATGTAAGTCAATGGGAAATACTCACTAAGTAGCGAGTAACCCGAAAGCCGTACTATTCCCTACTCGTGCGAATAGTACGGCTTTTGGGTTACTCGCTACTTAGCGAAGACTTTCCCATTGACTTACATTGTGCCCGATACTCGGAACGAATATGCGAGTAGCGAACAGTACTCACTAACAGCATAGCGAGTACAAATAGTCAACTACTTGCTCAACACTACCACATTTCCATTCTTTATTTCTTTGGATTGTTTTGGCTATGGTGAAGCTGAATTCTGAGCTCCATAACGAGGAAGGACGGGCATTATGATGAGCTGAACTTTACAAACTCTTCCAAAAAAGCCAGATTTGTAGAGCATAAAGCTAATATTTGTCAAGTGGATACATTCTCCCACCTGAGCTGTGGATCTCTGCAGCTCCTGTAGAACAACCATGGGCTTCTTAAGTGCTTCTGTAATTAGTACACTCCTTTCTTAGGATATCCGTGTAGGTGGACGACTATGTTTTGTTAGCTTTGTAGTTGTGCCACACTCCTTCCATTTTAGGATGATTAATTGAATAGTGCACTTGAGATGGTCATAGCTTGGTGTATTTTTATAACCTAACCCTACTTTACTCTTTTTCACAACTTTATCCCTAACCTGTCTGATGTGTTCATTGGTTGTTTTGATGCTGTTGATCCATAATGTTTTTGAACAATCCTCTGAGACCTTCATAGAACAAATTAAGTTATACTGAGTATAAATTACATACAAGTGGATGCAATTTACTATTTACCTGACTTCTGAAGACAATTGGTCACTCAGGGTTTGTTTAGGGGTCTCAAACTACAGTTGGCTGAATTAAAAAGCATGTCACAATTTCTAGATTTATATTTTTCAAATATTTAAAAAAAACATGTATCATTTCCATTATACTTCACAAACGCTTGCTAGTTAGTGTTCGTATGTCACATAAAATCCCAAGTTCACGGGGTATGAATACTTTTTCAAGACGCTGAATATAAAGATTTTCATGAACACTATTTTGTACATCTGTGATCCTGAAAAAGGAAAATTTCTCTCCGAAATGAGTAGAAAAATAAAATCACTGTCCAGGCATCCTCGACTAATCTATTCCTTCATATAACAGAGAGGTAGAAGACGGGTTTCTGTAAGCCGCGCCAATGATCACAAGTCTGAGGATCAGATTAATGTAGCTTTATTGTTGCATAGGTCTACGCGTTTCAGGAGCTCTGCCCCCTTCCTCAGGACCATAAAAAAGACAACATCAAATCTCAATCTCAATCTTTGTTTTGGTCCTGAGGAAGGGAGCAGAGCTCCTGAAACGCGTAGACCTATGCAACAATAAAGCTACATTAATCTGATCCTCAGACTTGTGATAATTGGCGCGGCTTACAGAAACCCATCTTCTACCTCTCTCTGTTATCTGCCACTTGGTTGCCGCTGCCGTGGTCCAATTCTACATGCGATTATAGCAGTTGTGACTGTCACAACTACAGTTGGTGAGTAATATTGCTCCCCCCTCCCCTGCCCTGTACCTATAAGGGTAAGACCCTATTGCGCTTTATTTTCCACAGCTTTTTTTCTCCAATCTATTCCTTCATGGCAGAGTGGATTTTTTTTTTAACCCTTTCATTTCCTAAACTATTTTCTAGAAGTTCCCACTCTGGCAATAGAGATGGAAATTATTCCTTAATTCATAAATTGGAACGACAACTAATTTAGGAAATTATAATATTATAAATATTAGACTACATTTCCATAAAAGGAATATGTCATTTTTTTTTTTATTATAAATTATGCGTAATTTTTGATTAGTTTTAAAAGTACATGATTATATAAAAAAGTACTATTTTAACATTTATTTCTTTTAATATTTATCAATTTGGAAAAAGTTAGAAGAATACAGACATGAGTATTTTGATGTAACTAGAAGCAGTCACTTTTTAGGGTCCTAGATTATAAAAAGGTCTTAATTTGATTCAACAGAAATGGTCTTTGGATTAGAATATAAAGGTTAAAATGACTTCTATTTCCAGTTTTAACCAGTAGTTTGCTCCATGGCTACTAAATTGAGTTAGAAATTCCAAATCTATTCTGAAATATCACGTTAACAATTCTATAAAGAAGAAAACTAGCATCACCTGATAGCCAGAGTCATTGCAGGTCATGTAGCACTTGCCACAGTTAATACACATCTCTTCATCAATCAGAGCCACAACTTGTTCTCTTATGTTTAATTCACCATATGATCCAATATACTGCAATGCTCTGCCAATTACATCCTGGAGAAGAAGACAGAGTACATATTAAACTGATTTACTTTTTCTTCTGTAGGGTAATTAAACTACACACAAAATCATATTAAATGGAAACATGTTCACTTTTGGCTTATTTTAAGGAAATTGACTTAAATTTAACTGTTTAAATGCCATCGCTGCAAACAAAGAAGAAGAAACCACAAGCGTCAGTTTTTCCCAGCCTCCTACACTGAGCCTATAGCGTACATATTAGAGCTCTGTCCTGGGTCTTGAAGTCTAATACTATTATCCTTAGACATTCTAGCTCTACGAAGATTGAAATGCTATAGTCTTAATAAATAGCATATATGTTCCTCTCAGGCCTGTTTCACACGTCAATCAAAAACACACACGTTTTTCACTGACATGTTAAAGATGCATATGGACCTCCGTGTGGCGTGATTTTGGCACACGTGTATTCTCTGTGTGCTATCCGTGATAGCACACGGAGATCAGGCACTCCTATACTCACCTGTCCCTGGCTCTGCTCTCCATGGTGCTGATGCCTTTGGCTCTCCTGTCTCCGGCTGCTGCTGTCTCCCCACTGCTGCTACTTCTGGGTCACGGTGCAGTGAATATTCATGAGCATAATTAGCTGGCCTGGAAGCAGGAGACAGCAGTGGCAGGGGACAGCATCATTGGAGACAGGTGAGTATAAAAATAATTTTATTTTAAAGATACGTGTTTTTTTTGGTACGTGTCACACAGATCACAACACTGTGTAGTCCGTGTGATACAGTGCTGCCAGAGAAAAACGGACTTGTCTCTGTGCAGAACACATAGACACGCGTGTACGCTGTACGGAGACACAGTCAGTGATAAATCACTGATGTGTGCACAGACCCATTGATTTTAAATAAGTCCATGTTTCCGGTACGTGTAAAAACAGCAACATACGTACTTGAATCACTGATGTGTGAAGGAGGCCTTAGACAAGGATTACACTGATATAACTACAAACTATTGAGCTTCAATATGGATGAGCTCTATTTACTAAACCGATTACAGTTTAGTTAGTAATACATGGCAAACTTACTCCATAGGGGAAATGATTAGCCTTTATTTCCCTCCTCCTCCATCAGTAGAATCTTTCCTCCACGTCCAATATGACCTTTCTTCTTCCACAATAATTAGAGATATCATAAAGGACGTGGAGGAAAGATTTACCCTTATGGAGTACGTTTGCCATATAATACTAACTTAAAGGGAACCTGTCAGGTGCAATATGCTCCAGAACCACGAGCAGTTCTGGGTGCATATTTATAATCCTTGCCTATCCATCCCTGTATACACTAGCATAGATAAAGAGATTTTTATAAAAAACATTTCTAAAGATTCTTTACAATATGCTAATGAGGCCAACAACTAGTCGCAAGGGCGTTACCTCCCCCGACTAATCTACCCTCTTAGCATGCAGCATCACCAGCGGTGACATGTGTACCTGTGTCCGCTGTCTCCACTGTTCAGAAGTCCCCGGCATTGGGCGTGCGCAGTATGAAACCGGGTGTACGTGTCCCACCTTCAGCGAGGTCTAGTGCGCATGACAAAATTGCAAGGGACTTCTGAATAGTGGAGACAGCGAACACAGGTACACACGTCACCACTGGTGATGCTGCATTGAATAGCATGTTAGAATGCCCCTGTGGGTGTACTACCATGCTAAGAGGGCAGACTAGTTGGGGGAGGTAACGCCATTGCGACTAGTCCCTGGCCTCATTAGCATATTATGAAGGATCTTTAGAAATACTTTTTTAAACATCTCTTTATTTATGCTACTAGATACAGACTGTTAGACAGTTAGGCAGGGATTAGCAATATGCACCCAGAACTGCTCGTGGTTCTGGGTGCATATTGGACCTGACAAGTTCCTTTTAACTTTGGGCAATAGTATTTATGATGGTATTGATTGAAACTCATCCTTCATTTCTGTTTAGTTGGATATCATTGCATGGTGCCTAAGTCCAAGATGACCGGTTTGGAACCTTCAGGCTGACCCTACAGATATTGAAAAGTTTTATTACCTATGTACTGTAAGTGGCATTTGTGACATTCACTAAGTGCAGGACAGTTTGACACCCCTCTGTGATTCACACATCACAATCAATGCACAATCTCTATTGAGAGCCTGTTGGGGGTGGAACAGCTCTTTGAGCACAGCTACTTGTTTAAAACTCAATTCTTTGATTTGATGTGATACACCTTTGGATTCAGAATCTCCTTGCCTACATTATGTTGCAGTCAGATGAGACAGCAAAAACCTACTGACAGATTCCGTTTAACTTTTCTAGCTCAAAACTGAGTTCTTTGATTCTGAACAGCTGCACCCAGTAATCTATGTGATACACCGTTGGATTCAGAATCTCCTTGCCTACATTATGTTGCAGTCAGATGAGATAGCTAAAAAGCTGTTGACAGATTCCCTTTAACATTTCTAGCTCAAAACTCAGTTCTTTGATTCTGAACAGCTGCACCCAGTAATCTATGTGATACACCGTTGGATTCAGAATCTCCTTGCCTACATTATATTGCAGTCAGATGAGATAACAAAAACCTGTTGACAGATTCCCTTTAATTTTCTAGCTCAAAACTCAGTTCTTTGATTCTGAACAGCTGCACCCAGTAATCTATGTGATACATCGTTGGATTCAGAATCTCCTTGCCTACATTATATTGCAGTCAGATGAGATAACAAAAACCTGTTGACAGATTCCCTTTAATTTTCTAGCTCAAAACTCAGTTCTTTGATTCTGAACAGCTGCACCCACTAATCTATGTGATACATCGTTGGATTCAGAATCTCCTTGCCTACATTATGTTGCAGTCAGATGAGATAGCTAAAAAGCTGTTGACAGATTCCCTTTAACTTTTCTAGCTCAAAACTCAGTTCTTTGATTCTGAACAGTTGCACCCAGTAATCTATGTGATACATCGTTGGATTCAGAATCTTCTTGCCTACATTATGTTGCAGTCAGATGAGATAACAAAAACCTGTTGACAGATTCCCTTTAATTTTCTAGCTCAAAACTCAGTTCTTTGATTCTGAACAGCTGCACCCAGTAATCTATGTGATACACCGTTGGATTCAGAATCTCCTTGCCTACATTATGTTGCAGGCAGATAAGATAGCAAAAACTTGGTGACAGATTCCCTTTAACTTTTCCAGCTCGGTTTCTGTTTTCCAGTTCAGCTTCTCAAGTTGTCATTATTCTGTGTCACATCTACGACTGTAGCCCCAACTAGATTACCTTGCAGCACCAGCACCACTTGTCCGTGCCGCATTAAACTGCTCATCTAGACTAAGGACTCAGAAGATCAATCGTAGCAGAATAAATTATCCTATTTATATCTTGTTAATGTATCTGTTACTGTATGTTGGTGGTAGTTTAGTAACCTTTTGTATAAACCTGGTATCCTAAAATATATTTAACAAGCACTATGAGTAAAGAATGCAAAAAAAAATAGACCTAAGTCCTGAAACGACATCATTCAATGCGGTTCTGTAGTATAATAAGAGTTTCTGCTATTAGTTATTCTCGATGTCATGTTTATCAGCCTCTATCATTAGGAGTATAGCAGTTATGGCTTTCCTGCTCCCATCACTTGTGTTGAGATCAAGCTTGCAGCTGCTGAATGCCGAGAACTGCTCACCCATGAAAGAGTCAGCATCTAATGCAAGTGGTAGCTTACTAACTAATGATCCAATAAATAATGTACCTCGGCTATAGAAATCAGGAGATGTTTGTTTACTTCTTTATTTTTAGATGGAGATGAAAGGTTTAGTTGTAAGTTTTGATCATCTTACAGAACAGCCTCACAACTAAAAGGCTTTACAGAAACAGAGCTCCTTTATTCCAAAGTACCAGACTAATTGTTTGTCAATTTAATTGCACCTTTAACAAACAAAACACTTCGACCCGCATTGGCTTGTTGGCCTCTGTCATTTCAACTGCCAAGACCACTTTAAAGTTTATATTCCACAAAGTCTAAATGGCTCCTGGCTCAAATGGTCCACACGAGAAGCAAGTACCAGAATAAATGAATTATATTGAGAGGTGGACTTCAATGACTTGTTTTGCCTGACACAGAAGCTGAGCCGATAACCCTTTTATTTGATAAACTGGCTTTTATGTTTAATTTATTCAGTCTTCAGAGATACTAATCTTGTCGGATCTATTTACATCTTAATATTTGAATACACTTGGAAAATGGAGTCCTGGGTACGTATACTCTCCCGTGCCTCCCCCATACTCTGGAATGCTCTGCCACAACATATCAGACTCTCACCTACCTTGACAAGCTTCAAAAGATACCTGAAGACCCACCTCTTCCGACAACCCTACAACCTGCCGTAACCCTCAGTCTGATATAGAGCTGCTCAAAAAGTTCTACCCTCACCTACTGTTTCTTCACCTATCCCTTGTAGACTGTGAGCCCTCGCGGGCAGGGTCCTCTCTCCTCCTGTACCAGTCTGTGTCTTGTATTGTTTATGATTATTGTACTTGTCCCTACTATGTATACCCCTTTCACATGTAAAGAGCCATGGAATTAATGGTGCTATAATAATAAATACTAATAATAATAATATACTAAAGCTTTACATAGACCACCATGCACTTGATGTACGTTACTGGTTATACGTCAACATAACTTTTTTTTATACTATTTAGAAAAGTGTAATTTGCAGTGATTTTCTATACAAAAGGATATAGTAACAAAAGTATACTGTTAGATATACCTTTTTGAACAATGGTAGTCAATTGTCAAAGCATCCCGTTGTACACATATAGTGACATGTGTTAAAGCTTTCCATGAAAGGTATAAACATAGGCTAAAAACTAGAAATTAAAGAGGTTGTTCACGACAAAACATAGTGGCCCCATCGATGTAAAGCTGAAACAGAAGGCTTTTTCTAAATACCTTCTGTTGTCAATTCTGCCTGTGAGTGGCACTATCGCTGTCTGCTCAGTTCCCCATCACGTGACCCCCGGCAGCAGTGATCTCTGATGTCCTGTGATGTCACGTCAACTTACGGAATTTGAAGTTGACCCGACATCACCGGGGTGGGACTCAATCTCTGTGAGTGACTGGGCTGTGGGCGGAGTTACATCGCACATCACAGCCCATCATCTCTCGCGTTCTCTCCTTCACTGCAGAGCACCACAAACAAGAGCAATGCTGGGCTGTGATGTACAGTGAAACTCTGCCTATAGCCCAGTCACTCATGGTGACTGGGCCCCGCCACAGTGATGCTCAGTCAACTTCCAATTTTGGAAGTTGACGTGACATCACCGAACATCAGAGACCACTGCAGCCTGGGTCACGTGATGGGGACAACCTCTTTAATTGTGTCAGGTCCTGATAGGAATTTAATTACTGGAGATTTGGCTAAGCTTGTGTCTTAGGACGTTGCCACTCCACATTTTAAAGCCTCTGTTTAGCGTAGATGCTAAAAAAAGTTCCCATTACATATTAAACAGAGGCTGGTATGGATGCCCCACAGTAGCACCCATCATGCATTTCACAGATACTGTTAAACTGATGCCATTATAGCCTATAAGGGCAGAACCTGTTTAATGGATGCCATTATAGCCTATGGTTGATGGATGTCATTGTTAATGCGTAATAGATTTAACTGTTAAAGGGAACCTGTCATCAGTTTTTTTTTTAATTAACCATAAGTAGTACCTTAAGCGGTGCCTGTGCTGCATTCTATAAAAGGTGCATGTTATCCCCTGACTCGCCCTGTACAGCCCACAAATACCTTTTGAAAATCTCACTCGCTGTATGGTAATCCTTTAGTCTGGTCCGATGGGCATCTTTGGTTGCGGCTCCTATCCCTACTCTCCCTGCTGTTCTCTGCTGTTGATTGATGTGGATGACACCTCAGCGCAGGCACACTTATCCCTGCCCTACAGCAGGCAGTGGCAAATATATAGGTGCGTTTGTGCAAAACGACGAAGTCTCAGATGCAAGATTTAGCCTAGGTATGTGGATGACACAGGAGACGTCATCCACCCCACTGGGAAAAATCTCACACTTGCACAGAGACTTTGCCGGTGTGCGCTTTCACACCTATGTATTCGGCTCTGCCCGCAGTACGACAGAATGAAGTGGACCTGCGCAAGCCGGCAATGTCTCTGTGCAAGCGCAAGATTTAGCCTGGATATGTGGATAATGCAGGAGGCGTCATCCACATCAATCGTCAGCAGAGGACAGCAATCAATGTGAAGAGTAGGCACAGAAGCAGCAACCAAGGACGCCAATTGGACTGAACCCAAGGATTACCATACAACACAGGAGATTTTCAAAAGGTATTTATGGGGTGTATGGGGGAAGTCAGGGGAACATGCACCTTTATAGGAAGCAGCAAAGACGCTGCTTAAGGTGCTAGGTTTATTTTATATAACTCAAAAAACTGGTGACAGGTTCCCTTTAAAGTAAGGATATGTAAAATAGATTCATCACCCTTAGTTTGTAATGGTATGTTGTATCTGCCATTAATAAAAAGATTTAAAAAGGTTGTCCACTACTAAGACAAGCCCTTCTGATTCTACTTGTTTCCCCCAGTTAAAATAAAAGACCCTGTACACACCTTCCGATCTGGTGGCATTCCAGCGCCAACGTCAACCATGGTTAAGGGCTCACGTGATATTACACTCCCTGACAGAAGTTCTGTCGCTTATCCATATTATGTAAATAAAAGCTTATAAACTGACTTTAAATTCATCCACTGGTTTTATAAATTACTCTTTTGAAAGCTAAAACCCTCCCAAATTTGGTTTAGGTTATGAACATAAAGTTGCTGCAAAGCTGAGATATTGATAATTTAATGAACACAGAAAGGTCAGATTTTGGCAAGGCAAAAGGTTTGTCGCCCACAGAAAGTAATGTGAAAATCAAACAATTAACTTCTAATACAAAGATATGTTGCATAACATTGGTGAATGAAGTTGTGGTGCTATTAGAGCCATATTTAATATTTTGTGTGACTTCCATGAGCTTGAAGGACTACATCCATGCAGTTCAACAATGATTCATACAATTTATTGATGAAGCTATCAGGAATAGCAAAGAATGCAGTCTTACATGCCTCCCAGAGTTCATCTAGATTCTTTGATTTTGTCTTCCAAGCTTACTCTTTCATCCTACCCCAAACATGCTCAATGATGTTCATGTCTGGTGACTGGGCTGGCCAGTCCTTGAGCACCTTGATCTTCTTTGCTAGGAGGAACTTTGTTGTAGAGATGGATGTATGAGATGGAGCACCATCCTGCTGCAGAATTTGACCCCTTTTATAATTGGGAATGTAAGAGGTTGCTTATACTTCTTGATATTTTAGGCCATTGATATTGCCTTGCACCTTACAAATGTTTCGCACACTCCCATACTGAATGTAACCCCAGATCATGATCTTTCCACCACCAAACTTAACTGTTTTCTGGGTGTATTTTGGATCCATATGGGCTCCAGTAGGTCTCCTGCAGTATTTGCGGCGACTGTGGTGTAATTCAACTGAAGATTCATCAGAGAAATCCACCTTCTGCCACTTATCCAGCATCCATCTGTTTAGCAGGCTGTGGGGCTTGGCAAATGCTAAACGTTTTTTTAAATGCCTTTTGTTTAGTGCTGGCTTCTGGGGACTGATTCGACCATGGAGGCCATTTCGAGCTAGAATCCTACAAACTGTTCTAGTTGACACAGGGACTTGAGGTGATCAGGCCAGTTGGAGCTCTGCTGCAGTGGAAGAGGGGCTGACTTTGGATTTTTTAACCAACAAACGTTCCTCCTGAGCAGTTGTTTTGTGGGGTCTGCCAGACCTGGGCTTGTCAAAAACATCTCCAGTCTCTTCAAATCTTTTTTTAATTCTTTGTACTTGATGCTAAGACATATTAAAGATACCAGCCACCTCTGCAGTGGATCTGGTCTTCAGTATCTTGATAATCAAGGCTTTACTCGCAGGGTGGATTTTTGGCATGTTGTCAGGGCTCACGTTTCAGTTCAAGTGATTGTCTTGCATTGCTGGGTTTCTTTTTATACACACCCACTAATTAACTGATCATTTAGTGAGCACAGGTGAGGATGTAAACTAGGATTGGGTGCATTATATGACAAGGCAGCAAAACTGTTGTCTTGCTAAAGTCTGACATTTCTGTGTTCATTTAATGCTTTGCAGCAACTTTATTTTCATAATCTAAACCAAATTTGGGAGGGTTTCAGCTTTCAAAAGAGTAATTTAAAAACCAATGGATGAATTTAAAGTCAGGTTCTAAGCTTTTATTTACCGTATTTTTTGGACTATAAGACGCACTGGACTATAAGACGCACCCTTGTTTTAAGCCTGCTTTACACGTTGCAATTTCGCATACGATATCGTATGCGATTTGCAACGCCCCCATCGTATGTGCAGCACGTTCAATTTGTTGAACGTGCCACACAAACGATTAACCCCCATCACAAGTACTTACCTTCCATATGACCTCGATGTGGGCGGCGAACGTCCACTTCCTGGAGTGGGAGGGCCGTTTGGCGTCACATCGACGTCACGCGGCAGCTGGCCAATAGAAGCGGAGGGGCGGAGCTGAGTAGGACGTAAACATCCCGCCCACCTCCTTCCTTCCGCATTGTGGGCCGGGAGCCGCAGGAGGCAGGTAAGATCTGTTCATCGTTCCCGGGGTGTCACACACTGCGATGTGGGCTACCCCGGCTACGATGAACAATCTGACATTCAATTCGTCAGGAATGAACGACTTGCATGCGATGAACGGTTTTTCGCTCAATCACAATTGCACGTCGCTGTCACACTCTACAACATACCTTACGATGCCGGATGTGCGTCACTTACGACGTGACCCCACCGATACATCGTAAGATATCTTGTAGCGTGTAAAGCAGGCTTTAGAGGATGAAAAATTAGAAAAAAAATTAAAGTAAAAAAATGTGGTCATGACACACTGTTATGGGGGGGAGGGTCTATTGCTGACAGTGTTATGGAGGTAATAATATCCCCAAATTCTGTACTCATATCCCCAATTCTGGGTACCTTCCAGGTATATATGGCCCAACTCGTGGAATATGTATGTTCCCCATCCTTATATGTGTGATCCTCCAATCTGGTGTCTGTGTGTGTGTGTGTATAGAGCTATATACTGTGTGTGCATGTATAAAAATATATATGATCCAATCCCATCCAGGTGTACAGTAATGCCTTTATACACTATATTATTTATTGCCTTAATTTTACTGATGTGATGCTCACCATGCTTCAGTTTGGTCCTGGCACTAGAAACAGTCTCCCATATCTCGAGGACCTGCAGTGATGTAATGAAGAGGCAGGGCACTGTGCTGTTCTGGCCCACCCCTCTTCATTACATCACTGCAGGTCCTGCTGCTATGGGAGACTTTGTTTCTAGTGCAGAGGCAGGAGCAAACTGAAAGCAATGTGAGCACTCAGCACAGAGACTGCGGGCTGTGCTGTGAAGGTATGCCGTGCTCTGGCCCGGACACTGCAGTGATCTGCACTTCCTCCGGGCCAGACATGACTGCAGTGGCACCCTGCTCCTGCTGCCTAAACAGCGGACACACAGTGCAGGAAGCCGGCGGCTGGAGCACCCACGTGTTTACAGTAAACAGGTATTGATTTGCTGCTCCTCACACCCGATTCTAGTCACTGACTGCAGAGAGGGGTGGGCGGGGAGCAGCTAATGAATATTCGTTTACTTTAAGCAGCGGGCACACGTGGTTTCTCCAGCCGCCAGCTTCCTGCAGCAGCGACCCTCCCTGCCTCCTGTGATCCTACTCCATAGCGCTGACTCCCCAAAGCTCCCTACCCTGCAGGTACCCCACCCTGCTTTGACATTATTGCTATAAGACGCATCCCACACTTTCCTCCCAAATTTGGAGGAAAAAAAGTGCGTCTTATAGTTTGAAAAACACTAACAGGCAGGTAAGATGCTAACCCCTGATGGGCTTGGCGCTGTTCCTTGGTGGCCCAGAGGGATCACATACCGCTTTTGCTGGGGTTTTATCAGCTTTTGCTGATGTCATGTCAACAGAGTGGTGGCTTCTTTTCCACTTTGCTGACAGTAATACTTTGTATAGCCCCAGCATATTCAACAGCACTTTACAGACAGCAGCATTATTGTCCCTATTTTGGGCTTCTAATTAAAATTCCCTATGTGTATGTCTTTGGAGTGTGGGAGGAAACTGGAGAACCTGGAGGAAACCCACGCAAACACGGGGAGAACATACAAACTCCTTGCAGATGTTGTCTTTGGTGGGATTTGAGCCCAGGATCACTGAGCCACCGTGCTGTCCTAGGACGTGGTGGAATATAAAAGCTCACGCGTAGTTTCTCTTGTAATGGTTTGCTAAACCAGGCGCTATTCAACAGAACCCAACGTTGTTGTTGAGATATTCTAAAAGGAAGTATCAGTACGCGTTAACGGCAATAGGGAGAAATCAGACTAGATGTTCATTACAAGTGCCTGATACTGCAGCTTTAATCTTTTTATCAAAAGTAATACTTTTAGAAGTTTTCAATTCATTGCACATATGCACCGTGTGAGAGATATAACTAACACAATGTTATTTAACAATCAAAAGGAAGGAACAAAGAGTGCAGCCATCCTTGAATATTACA
Source organism: Anomaloglossus baeobatrachus (assembly GCF_048569485.1). Taxonomy (NCBI): domain Eukaryota; kingdom Metazoa; phylum Chordata; class Amphibia; order Anura; family Aromobatidae; genus Anomaloglossus; species Anomaloglossus baeobatrachus. The sequence goes on along the minus strand of NC_134360.1, from coordinate 200,990,805 downwards.
AAACTAATTATACCTTAACAGAACATCTGTGAGTCTTTATAAATCAGCTCCGCATTTTGACTACAGTCACTCACTTATTTGCAATGTACATTTTAAGACAGAAAGGAATAGCGGGGGGCCGACATAAACCATTCTAATTAAAATGTGTCAGAGCTATCTAATGATTTAGGCACTGTATATATTAGATACAAAGCATTAGCCAGCCCCGAAAATCAGAAAGTACAGACGCCTCCTTTCAGCAGCCAATTTTTTTTTTAATGTAAAGTGTATGAAATGTTTATGAAGGAAACTGAACTGCTTCCATTCATTCCTTTTTGCTGTATTCATTTCTGTATTCGTGCCGACATATCAGTTTTTAACTTCTATTTTTATTTTTTACCTTTACTGCTGGTACAGGTTTCTTTGGAAGGAAGGGTTTCTTTTCATTTATAGAAGCATTTGCATTTTCAGAAAGTGACTTGATCTTGTTTTCAGCAATGATCTTCTTTCGTTGCTCTAAAAATGGTCCAAAACTTGGCAGTTTCTGGAAAGAAAGGTACAAACAAAAAGTTGAATATGTTCTATAGCGTTCTTAGAGATTTAGATAAAGTGTGTCACTGTATCTTTATTGATCAGTAATCCTTAATCTGTTGCTTTTCAGTTGTTTGGAAGTGATTAATTCTAGCATGCTTTGATGCGCCATGGGGGTGGAAAAACACATACTGTAATGCATGATGATGGAATAATAAAAAAAAAGCCCATATGGAGATCCAGCACTAAAATGTCTGTTTTTATTTAAATCCTTAAAAAAATTACAAAAATGGAAAGCACATGGATGAATAATCCCCCCATAGTACCAGTTTATTTGTTTCAAGGCTGCATGCCTCTTAGTCATAACCTGATGATGGAGTAAGGTTGATCTCCTCAACCTGTGACCGCAAATCAACTGAGTGATGTCACCACTCATCGCTTGGCTCATTCATTCTCTGCCTGAAGCTCACAGTGGAGCGGTCATGTTCTATAACTACTCGGTGTGAATTCAGATGTAGCAGAGCTGAAATCGTCATGGGACCTTGTGAGGATTACATCGGACCTGCAGGGGTGTTTTGGGGGTTAGTAAAGTAGTAGAAAGGGGTTAGTTTTTGGCTTTTATTTCAAATAAAATATTTTTTTGGTGTTTGTGTTTATTTACTTTCTCTTAAAAATTAGTAATTGGGGGGTCTCAAAGATGCCTCCCTTTATTAATTTAGGGCTTAGTGGCAGCTGTTGGCTGACATGAACTTCTTATTATCCAGATTGCACTGAACCAGGGCAATTCGGAGGAGCCAGGTAGAGCAGTGTGATTGTTGCATTCAATGGCTGCGGTAATTCCAGGCATCTGAAGGCTGTTATTTTTACACTGGGGGCCCAATAAGCATGGATCTCCCCAGCTTGAGAATACCAGCTCCCAGCTGTCGACTTTATAATGGCTTGTATCAAAATTGGGGGACCAAAAGCTGTTTTTTTATTAATTATTTATTTATTTAAATAATTAAAAAAAAAAAAAAGAAAAGCCGCATGTGGTTCCTCTTATTTTGATGCACAGCCAAAATAAGCACACTGCTGGGGGCTGCAGCCTGTAGCCATATGCTTTATCTATGCTGAGTATCATAATATGGGGGGAGCCTCAATTGTTTTATATATTTATTTATTTTTACACCACGATAGTCTGTGATTGATTGCAGTCAGATGCTGTTACACAGGCTGGGGGTGCTTCTGACAGCAACTAATCACAGATACCAGGAAGGCCGGTGGATGGAGAAAGCAGTACATATGGATGAGCAATAATAGGCTACTACAGAAGAAGAATGAGTTACTTGGAAGCAGTCACAGTCATGCTGGAGACTCAGTAAGTATGAGCGCTTGCTTCATTCTTATTTTCTTTATTTTTCCTTTATTTTTTTTTTATTTCCCTTGTGCCTGATCTGGATCATTATCCGGAATTCCCTGAGTATTACAGGCCTAGGCCCGGCACACTGGTATGTTTGAAACCGCACGGATCCGTACTTTTACAGTCCGGGTCCGCTCATCACTAATTGTAATGTTTTGTAGTATACTGTGGGGATAATGTGTTCTGCCCAGCAACAGGTAGTGAGAAGGAATTGACAGAATTAATGTTTAGGACTATCTCAGAGTTGGATGGCCTTGATTGCAGGGACAGTGACGGTTTCCAGTAGGAAGATCAGACAGGGCCTAGCGCGCAGCTAGAACAGACCTTTGGTCTGAGTGCTCAGCAGAGCCGCATGAAATGGGTGTTCCTAAAGTGAGAGGAGACTGAGGCAGAGGATAGCAAAATCCTCAGGAGAAAGTGATAGAGAGAATGACCTACTTATAGAGTGATCTTTTGTAGCCAGGTCAGAAGACTGACAGGCGGACTGAGTGACAGAGTGGAGATGGGACTTAGGACAGCATAACTAACAGTATGCCCCAGAGTTTACAACTCAAAGGTAATGCACCAGGACAGAACAGAGAATGAGACAAAATAAGCACCCTGAGAGGGAGTTTACTAGTTATTAGCATCTTTAAGCTAGGTTAAGACATATTGACAAATAATACCTTTAAGAAGGAGTCGACACAAAACCGTCGGAGGAAAGCATGACTTTCATGGACTGAAGTGTGGTGCTATGCTGGGTTGTGGTGGAACAAGTCAGACAAGTGGAGGATGAAACAAGTGAAATGAAAGAAATAAAAGGACTGTATATAAAGGGGCTCTGTGTTAATGAAATGTTCAAGAAAACTCGTGCCCTGTATCTTATGTATATTGTTGTCACCAAACTACTGCTGAGTAAAGCAAAGAATTGGTGGTCTCTCTCAATGAACTGGTTAACATCTGGTTTGGGCTCGCCGAAGTCAAAGGCAACTTGCTGCCTGCATAGTCCTATCACCCCCTTAATACAGGTGCATACACACAGCCAGGACCCCCTCTTTCATTTAGCGTTTTGGAGAAAAAGACACTGACTTCGTCCACATTTACCATCTTTCGACATGCTACATACAACAGGTACACCTTGTTGTAGTGGGATGACTTTTACACTTTCTTTTATAAAAATTGCGTCAAATAGCACCCTATGTTATTTACTTGCACTATTACTATTTGTATACTTACTGCATGGTATAAGCTCAGTTGTCTTTATCCTACATTTTGTTTTTAGAAAATAAAGCCTAACACTTTCCAATCATGAAGACCTTTCTGTAATCTTCTACCAAATTGTAACATTTTTTAAAAATGCTCAAAAAATTATGTTTGCTTACAACAGTTTGACTCCACTAGATCCTGAGAAATACAACATATCTAAAAATAAAACTTATGTATTAGTAAAAAGAAATAGATGTGTAAAGTCTACTTTCATTTCTAACCCTCAGACCTTATATTTTAGTTCACTTGTTTAAATTTATGATGTATTAAAAGAATTATTGGAGTTTTGGGGCGAAAATATATAGCACATTGCTGACCTACCTAAAGGAAAATGTTATTAATAGGAGTTTACCCTCTAAAAGTCACAGAATTTAATTAGAGACTGAAGTATTCATTATCATTACAGACCTTGAAATGCCAGTCTCACCTTACTGAGTGACCAACAAGGTGCGTCCAAAACACTGCATTGTACAGTACAAGCATAGTGGACGGGATTTCCAGAAATCCTGTATCCACTGTACTTGTTTTTTTCGCAGCAAACAATGACCTGTGGTGCGTGTTTCCAGACCACAGGATGTCAATTGTTTGTTGCGGATTCGCATGCGTCCTGTGTAGGGAGAACACAAGCAATGGACCGCAGCGCACTGAACCCTGATAGTGGGCATGAGCAGCCGAAGTCTCCTGCATTCTCCTGCAGAGGAGACTCGCGGACCCGCAGGTCAGGACCCACTGTGTCCAGGACGCAGTGAGTCCTAATCTTGGCCACATACCCTAAAGGCCGCTTTACACGCTGTGATATCACTATCGATATCGCTAGCATGCGTACCCGCCCCCGTCGGTTGTGCGTCACGGGCAAATCGCTCCCCGTGGCGCACAACATCGCTCGGACCCATCACACTACTTACCTGCCTAGCAACGTCGCTATGACCGGCGAACCACCTCTTTTCTAAGGGGGTGGTTCATTCGGCGTCACTAAGCGGCCGCCCAATAGAAGCGGAGGGGAGGAGATGAGTGGTCGTAACACCCCGCCCACCTTCTTCCTTCCTCATTACCGGCGGCCGCAGGGATGATGATGTTCTTCGTTCCTGCAGCGTCACACATAGCGATGTGTGCTGCTCCAGGAACGACGAACAACCTGTGTCCTGCAACAGCAATGATATTCAGGAATAGAGCACTGTGTCAACGATTAACGATAAGGTGAGTATTTTTGCTCGTTAACGGTCGCTCATACGTTTCACACGCAACGACGTCGCTAACGAGGCCGGATGTGCGTCACAAATTCCGTGACACCAACGACATCGCATGTCGCTGCTTGTAAAGCGGCCTTAAGTGTTTAAAAAAGTTGTGAATTTTTAAATGTACATATTATCCATAATAAACTACTCAACTAGTACCATGTTTCCCTGAAACTAAGACGCTGTCTTATATTATTTTTTGCCCCAAAAAATGTGCTAGGGCTTATTTTTGAGGTAGGGCTTATTTTGGGGAAACACGGCTTGGGGGTGTATTTATCCCCTAAAAAGGCAGATGCCAAAACAGGAGAATCATACTTACCAGACTTGGGACATCAGCAATGCTCCAAGATCTTCCTGCAATCCACAGAGATTCTCCCAGTAGGTCTTTGTTTGCTCCACAGTGATCCTCCCCGCCTCCGGATGGCACTCACACACACAACAGATCACAGGAACATCATACACATATACAAAAACATGTGATGATACCGTTCTGCTTACGGCCGACAGCGCTATGGAACATGAGTACCTGTGGTGGTACACATAGAGGACCTGAGGTGGAATGCATTGATGCATTCCAGGGCAGGTCCTTGATGCGTTCCACCATAGGTCCTTGTGTTCCACTGCATCCCAGATCCCTGGCGCAGTACAGTATCATCGTATGTGTGTGTGTGTGAGTGTGCATTCCACCACAGGTCCTCGCATTCCACAGCATGTCCTCGCGCTCCACATTCTGTTCTGGCTTCTCTCTTTTGGGGTGTCAGTTTCTTTAACTTTTTTTTTAACTGCATGGACACTTCATTATTGATCTACAACTAGAGTTTATTTTCAGGGTAGGGCTTATATGTAAGCCTTACACCAAAAAGGCCAAAAATTCCTATTATGGCTTATTTTTGGGGTAAGGCTTAATTTCGGGAAAACATGGTAATAATAACATAAAATCTGCTAACCCTTATAGCATTTTAGAACATTAACTCAAGACTGTTATTTTAGCTAATATATACATAATACTATTCAAATTTATAATCTTTTATATCTATTCATATACTAAAGTTGACATTTTGTACAAAGCTGAAATGCACCAATTCAATGTCAAGATCTGCATCTGGCTGCTAATTGAGGATGGGCACTATCTGATTAGAGGTCATTAAAAAAGCATTTAGAACGGATCTTTCTCTGAAAATAAGTTAATTGATTTCCCATTTTGTGACTGAAGCATTGTGATGAAGGCTGGTTTATTGGTTTTTACTTGAGGGGAAGTAGTTCAAGTATCATAGTCACTAAGTACCACAAATGTAAAAAAAAAGGAATAACCATTCCTTAAAAACCAGTAGGGGAAATATCTTGTTAAAGATGATTAAAACATGCCTGAGGTCTACAACTCAGCAACCATTCTGATTTCTATTGAAACATTTCCTCTTGGGAGTTTGCAGTGTTGACCTGCTTTTATCACAGAAGCCAACTCCATGCAGATTCTTGGTAACCTTATCTCATGCTTAATGAACAGTGTTCAATCCATGCTAATCTATATACAGTACACACAAGAACATCTGGATCCCTACATAACACCTCTAGAAGTGCTACAAAGTCAAAATCATCTTTGATTATACTTGGCTCTCATTCAAAGTAGTGAGGAGCGATAAAGACTTACAGATTATTAGTGAGTGGAACCTTTTGATCTACTGGATGGTGAAGAACTAGAAATGAGCTGATTTGTGAGAGTTTACTTTGACATTTTAGACAAACGGATGAGATTGGAGACTGAAATGGTAAAATACAGATCTACATTTCCATGGTTGCTGTCTCATAGTGGAATTACAGCTGATTAGACATTAAGCTGTTGTTATAGCAAATTCTCACAAATTTGCTCATTTGTAGTGATAAAATAATTTCTGGAAGGGGCAAAGAGGCACAGACGATGTCTTATCCTGGTGGAAAATAGAATAAAATGCAAAAGAGAACTCACCTAGGGTAGCTGTGAGGGTCACAACTACCAAAAAGCCGAAATGGTCACCATGATTGCTGCCGCAGACCCTGAGGATGAATCGTTATACGTGGAGTAGAATGAAAGGGTTAACCCATGCTGTCTTGTGGATTGAAGGAATCACTCAGGAGAAGTAATCTTTGTGATTTTATTATTCAACGTGTTTCAAAGTCTATACAGCTCCTTCTTCAGGAGTCACATGTAATCAGTGATTTTGATTCCTGAAGAAGTTCTATAGACTCTGAAACGCATTGAATAATAAAATCACGAAGATATCTCTCCCGAGTAATTTCCTCTATCCACAAGGCAGCCTAGGTTAAACCTTTCCTTCTACTCCACATATACTGATTAATTTTTAGTTATGGCAGAAAGTGCCAGAGAATGTACTATACTTAGAATGCTCCATACATGATACATTTCATACTATAGAAATTACATATTATTGGTTACTTTAGTAACATCACATTTTGGTGAAAATGTACAGTGTATTTCACATATACACCACATTTCATGCATAATCTGCAAAGTGAAAAACTTGATCAGCCTCCAGTAAAAATAAAATAATTACAAAATACCAGTGCACATCCAATGTTTAAACAAAGGTGAATCTTTATTACCTTGAGGACTAATAGCCATAAAAATAAAAATGTAACCATCAGACAGGAAAAAACCTTAGGATAAAGAAATCAACAATATCAAATTCCCCCAACACAGTAAGCAGGCGCAACATAAACAGTGCCTTGAAGAAGTATACATAAACTGTGAACTTTTATACATTTCTTTCCATTATACCACAAATTTAAATGTATTTTATTGAGATTTTGAGTCATATACCAACACTAAGTAACAAATATCTGTGAAGTGTAAAGGAAGTGATACATTGTTTTCCAAATATTTTAAAAATATAAACCTGAAAATTGTTTTCACCTCCCTTAAGTCAATGCTTTGTAAGACCACTTTTTGCTGCGATTACTGCTGCAGGTCTTTTGGGGGACATCTCTATCAGCTTTGCGCATCAAGAGACAGAAATGTTAGTAAGGTTTTCTTTGCACACTAGTTCTAGCTCAGTGAGATTGAATGGAGGCGTCTGTGAACAGCGATTTTCAAGTCTTCCCACAGATTCTCAATGAGATTTAGGTCTGGACTGTGATTGGGCCATTCACACACATGAACATTCTTTGATTTGAACCCCCCATTATAGCTCTGGCAGTATGTTAAGGGTCATTGTCCTGCTGTAAGGTGAACCTACGCCTCAGCTTCTAACAGGTTTTCCCACAGGATTGCTCTGTATTTAGCTTCATCCATCCTCCTATCAACTCTGACCAGCTTCCCTATCCCTTCTTAAGAAAAACCTCCATACAGCATAATGCTGCCACCATGTTTGACTGTGAGTATGGTGTTTTTAGGGTGATGTACAATGTTCATTTTCCACTACACATAATGTCTTGCATTTATCCTTCTTAAGGGTCTTTTTGCATATAACAACAGTGAGACTATAAAACCATCTGACAACGGAAGCTGTTATGTCTTTACTAAGGATTTTTGAAAAGGCCTGGATACCTCTATTGAAAGTAGTAATGTAATATATCAGATTAATTCTTACTGAGCCATGATTAATAAAATAATTTTCTGCTTGTTTAAACTTTTTGCTCATTTTTCATTATCAACCATGCAGAATAACAGGCTGTGTGCTATTGTCTAACTATTGTAACATTTCAAGTACATGTTAATACATAACTTCTTTATATGTGTTGTTTACTTGATTGTGTGTTTAAAAAAATTGGTGTCATGCGGTGGCTTTGTACTCACTGGGTGTCATGGCGGTGTCAAACTCTGTTTACACTGCAGAGTCTAACAAGCAGCCTGGGATATCTTAGTTGCACAGCCTGTCACTGGCGTTGGCTGTGTTTTGTTTTGCTTCACTGCTCTCTAGTACAGCAGGAGTTAATTACTGCTGGCTTGTGAACGGTTGCTAGGAGCTTCAGCTGCTCATGACCCTTCACTATCCCCTTCACCCTTTATAAGGTTCTGAATCCTGTTGCTGGTTGCCGGATATAGCTTCAGCGATCCTGGTCTACGTGGTTATCCAATTTCATGGTGATATACAGTTGCTTTTCTGCATGGTGTGAAAGTTCCCCAGTTGTATGTTTATTTCTTACCCTTTGCGTTATTCCCTTGAACACATAATGTCTCTCCTTTGTGTTTGAGTGCAGTGTGTATGGGTTTTTGCTCCTCCTTGTCCGTTGTTTTGTGGGGTTTTCATTAGTGGGTTTCCGGCCTGCTCCCAGAGTGGAGTAATTAAGTTCAGGGCTCAGACACGAGTAAGGGTCATGCTGGGGGCTCAAACCTGGCTACCATCAAGCCTACCTTCAAGATAAGGGACAGCGCAGGGTCTCAGGTCTAAGGGCCAGCCTAGGAGCCCCTGTTCTGTCAGTAGATACCCCATGAAAATTGAGATATTAATATGCGAGTCATATAGGACACAGGATTTAAAGGTTTATTCAGATGACTAATTTTTGACTTGGTGAATTTGAAACTATGTTGGCAGCACCCAATATTTTGATACCTAATAGGTTGTGATCAGAGCGCAATTGCAATGAGTAAGCACCACCTTATCATCATCCCACAATAATTTAAAGTTTGGTTTCTGTGCCCTGTAGAGCATTATGTCTACAAGTCTTTGAAACTTGAAGTGCCCATAGAAAAAGGATCAGAGTCATTGATTACCAAGGTACAACATACACAGCAGGTAATAAGTAATTGGAAACTGGAAAAGTTGCCAGTGATTGAAATTTTCCTTCCAAATTTATTCAGACATAGCAAAGAAAAAGTAACAATTAAAAGCCTTCAATAAAAAAAATGGCAGCCTAATATTTTAGTAAGGAAATGTAATAAAACTTTGTCAACTGCACTGACACAAGAGCCGTAATAAAATTCTATATTACGCACTTTTAAGATTACAATCATATCTCTTTCTTCCAGTTTGAACAGAAACTTTAATGCTATCTCACGCACAATTAATTTTAAGACTAATATTTTAGAGTGTGCAGCATATTTGGCTTAATCGTCATGGGTTATTAGTTTCTTCTATGGGGTAATAATGGCTCTTGCATATTTACCTAAATGTGTCATTTTATATCCATTTTATTTCCATTAAAATTCATTAATTCTTTTTGTAAGCACTATTAAGACTCCAATTCCCAATGATATCCCCTTAGGTCAAGATATAATGCAACATTTTAAGTTTAACTGTGTTTGGTTACCAATTTTTGAGTCCTTTGTTCTGCCAGGTTTTCTACACAGGGAATTACTTACAGATCACTGAACTATTTCTAGTAAAATTGAGCACTAAGTGACTTACAATAATGTTTCTATAATTATTTTTACTATATTCCATGAACTATCAAGTGGAACTAATTTTCAGGGTTATAGTTTATGTATATATCATATTTGCAGCTAAATGATGATGTTCATCCTGACTTTTTATTTCAGAAAATAAATGGAAAATAACATTTAGACCATATCTATGAATTATATATGACTTTCAAGAGAAAAAAGTTGTTAATGACAGCATCAAGGAGAAAGATTTGGGGATATTTTTGGTTGGCTTAGATTACTCAGTATATGTCTGAAATCACACTGGAAAAACTTTAACAACTCAGCAAAAATAAAGTCACAAATACAATACTCACAAAAATTTAGGGATATTTGGCTTTCGAGTGAAATTTCAGGATGATCCTAAAATGCCCTCTAACACTTAATGTGACCTTCTCTAACCTTTTGATTGCACTCATTCAGCTGTTCAATGTTTCAGGACTTTTTGCACAACTTGCTGTTCGCTTAATGGCAAACTTCACAACAGGTGTTTGATAGATGAATCAGCTAAGAAATTTTGGGGTTCAACTAGAATTGGTATTTAAACAATCCTCCTATCCTCCTCTCGTCCTACAACTTGCCCTACTGATCCCTTCCCCACACCTCTACTCCAGTCCCTCTCTCCGGTTGTCGCCACTCACCTAACTAAAATCTTCAATCTCTCTCTCTCTTCGGGTATCTTCCCCTCCTCCCTCAAACACTCTATCATTACTCCATTATTAAAAAAACCTTCTCTCGATCCGTCCTGCACAAGCAACTACAGACCAGTCTCCAATCTCTCCTTCATCTCTAAACTCTTGGAGCGCCTGGTCTACTCTCGCCTCACCCGCTACCTCTCCTCTCACTCTCTTCTAGATCCTTTACAGTCTGGCTTCCGCCCTTTACACTCAACAGAAACTGCCCTTGTCAAAGTGACCAATGACCTATTGACAGCAAAACGTAACGGTGACCACTCTCTGCTTATTCTTCTTGACCTTTCTGCTGCCTTTGACACTGTTGACCACCATCTCCTTCTCTCTATGCTCCACTCTATCGGCCTAAAGGACACTGTTCTTTCCTGGTTCTCTTCCTATCTTTCTGGCCGCTCATTCAGTGTATCATTTGCTGGCTCCACATCTTCTCCTCTTCCTCTCACTGTTGGGGTCCCTCAAGGTTCAGTCCTTGGCCCTCTTCTTTTCTCCCTCTACACTGCCCCAATTGGTCAGACCATCAGCAGATTTGGCTTTCAGTACCATCTTTATGCTGATGACACACAGCTATACACCTCCTCCCCTGAGCTTACCCCCGCTGTACTACAGAACACCAGTGACTGCCTGACTGCAGTTTGCAATGTCATGTCTGCTCTCTATCTGAAACTTAACCTTTCCAAAACTGAACTTCTTCTTTTCCCTCCATCTTCCAACTTTCCTCAACCTGACATCTCCCTCTCTGTGTGTGGCACAACGATAAGTCCTAGGCCGCAAGCCCGCTGCCTGGGGGTTATACTTGACACTGATCTCTCCTTCACCTCCCACATACAATCTCTTGCCCGCACCTGCCGCTTGCACCTCAAGAACATCTCTAGAATCCGCCCCTTTCTCACAATGGAAACGACAAAAACCCTCACCGTGGCCCTGATCCACTCTCGCTTGGACTACTGTAACTCTCTATTAATTGGTCTCCCCCTAACTAGACTCTCTCCTCTACAGTCAATCCTTAATGCAGCAGCCAGGGTCACCTATCTGGCTAACCGCTACTCGGATGCCTCTGCTCTGTGCCAGTCATTGCACTGGCTGCCCATATATCATAGGATCCAATTCAAACTGCTTGTTCTCGCCCACAAAGCTCTCCACAGTGCAGCACCCCCCTACATCTCCACCCTCCTCTCTGTCTATCAGTCCACCCGTTCTCTACGCTCTGCAAACGACTTTCGACTAACATCCACACTAATTCGAACCTCCCACTCCCGGATCCAAGACTTCTTCCGAGCTGCACCAACCCTCTGGAACGCTCTACCCCAAGAAGTTAGGACAAATCACAACTTACTCAGCTTCAGACGCACCCTAAAGACGCATCTTTTTAGGGCGGCCTATCACACTCCCTAATCAGATTCGATTCACATAGTCCCTCTACAACCTCTCACAACATAGCTCCACATCAAACTCCATGGCACCCAAAGGCATCTCAAGGCTCGGGCCCACTGGTCCAGGAAACCATTATCCAGCCCCATTTCCGTGAGATGGTTGGATTGTCATTGTAAATAAGCACTTGAACCTTGCCTCTCCCCCCATCTCATTGTAGATTGTAAGCTCTCACGAGCAGGGTTGTATTTTTTTTCCCCTCTAAATATTGTATTTCTATAACTGTTACTTGTTTGTATATGATCCTCCTGAATTGTAAAGCGCTACGGAATATGTTGGCGCTATAGAAATAAAGATTATTATTATTATTATTATTATCCTCATCGTGCTGTTCACTTTGACATCATGAGATCAAGACGACGCCTATTAATTGATCAATAGTACATTAGCGTTGCAAGGCTTCAAGTAGGATGTCGTCAGGTAGAAGTGACCACTTAGTCTAGAGTGTTACAAAGTATCATCATCAGGTTGCAACATAGATATAGAGAGACTAGAAGACTCATATAAAGCCATAGAAGTGAACGTCCTTAAGCCACATCCCGCACTGATGATCTCTTTATTATGAAGGGAGGTGAGAGGCACTAAAGTGTCACATGAGACCATTCAAAACCATTTACATTAGTATCGTCTGAATGACAGAAAACCTGCAAAGGTACCTGATCGCACCACCAGGTATAGGGAGCATCTATGCTGAAGAGAGACCAGTGGGCCTCAGTATTGTTCACTGATGAAAGTCGATTCGCGCTGAGCAGAAATTATATCCACCAACGATGTTCAATACATCAAGGAGGTTGCTATGCATCAGCTACTGTTGTCACCGAGGAGCCTTTGGTGGTAATGTTCCAGTGTGGGCAGGTGTTGTGTGTAGTCAATACAGAACTGCCCTACACTTTGTGAATGGTACAGTGACAAACCTATACTATGCAGTCATTGTGCCTCTGCATGAACAATTCAGGCCTAATTTCATCTCAATGTAATGAATTAAATGAGGTGCACCTCTAATATCAAATACTATAGTAGCGGGGGTGCTCTATGCTTGTAAAATTACCGATTAGAAAGAGAAAAGACAAGCCATAGAAGGAGCACACCACCAAAAATCACAATAAATTATTATGGGGGATCAAAAAAGTGACCTAGAGATCCACAATACTAGCTAGATTATAGATGGGGCTGCTGAGGTATAATTATACTCCGACACGTATCGCCGCTGCATTTATAGCGGCGATACGCGTCGGAGGATGATTATGCCTCAGCATATCCATTGGATCCCTAGGCACAAGTGGGCTTTACTCCTCTATTCACACTGGATTTTCCCTCCTGTACAGGGCACAACCAGCAGGTTTGAATTCATTTAATGGTTTGCTCATTTAGTCCGGCTTTTGGAGGGTCTGTTTGTTTATACATACAGTGTATTATAGTACTGTTTGTGGCGTATATATTCTTCCCATGGTGTCCAGCATTTATTCTATTTTTTCAACAATAGAGGTTGAAATATGGTATCCCTTTATAGCATCGTACTACTGATGGGGTTTATTGTTATCTGCTGTGGGCTCATGTGTAACATCTTTGGCATTTAATAATTTTATGTGTTTTTTAACTCATGTGTGTTTTGCATTAATACAATTTAATAATGTATTGTGATTGTTGGTGGTTTGCTCCTTCTATGATTTCTCTTTCTCTTTCTAAACTAATTTCATCTCCAGGGATGATAATGCTCCAGATTATCTAAGTTACACCACTGTGAAAATGTAATTAAACAAGGCACTCCCGAACCTGAAAGTTCGGGAGTGCCTTGATAAATTACATTGTACGGCTTTGGAATCCCCCCTATTTCTCTTGATATCCCTACAAGGAAGAGCCATTTCTTCTTTCTACACCATTGCGGAAAGGCTACTGGAGACTGGGGTACCTGAAATGGAGCGGATGCACTTTCTCCAGACATGAAACCCAGAAAAAAAGCGATGGGTTCAGCTGAGTTGAAATTAAGAGGCTCATAAGTTCAAGAATAGTGGGATGCTATGCCTCAGCAGACAATAACTCCACTTGTCAACAGCATGAGACATTCTTGTCAAGCTATAATTGAGGTTCTACGGCCACATGACAAGTTATTGAGACATTGTCATTTTTGGGCGCTATATATACCCACCACTGTTGTTGGCTTTTGTTTCAATAAATTGCTTGAGATGAGGAAATCATCATTCCATGCTTCTACTTACCGTAAATACTTGACTTTCATGATACTTAATGAGCTGACTGACAGACGCTCAATTGACTTATTCTGCATATAGAGGTTAAAGAAGGCAAATGGAGCAAAATTTTTAATGAAAACCTGAAAGCCAATTGTAAAAATGATCTTTACAAAAAATATAATGCACTTACATTAAAAAAAAAGTTCCAAAAGGTGTACAACCCCTTTAATGGAACCTCTAGAAAAAAATGATTAACAGTGTAAAGCGTAACACAGAGCCTGAAGGGGCAGTGCATCACTTTTGGCATTTTTTAAAATGAAAATGTAAATAGGATTTTGCTATGTAAAGTACAGACATGACCATACAGGCGCTGTAACACTGGCTGTACTGATACGTGCCTTGAAGAAAAACGTTTTCTGTTTTTTGTATAATTAGTGTTTGAGGTTTTCTTGTAATCATAGTTTGTGCATTAAGGTGGGACTGTAGGCAGGGTCCTTTCTTGGTGCTTTGTACCCTCCATCTGCCTCCTGTGTTTGAATGACAGGACACTGATTCGTCAGTGATCTGCCTCCTATTTTAAATATCATGCCAGCGATCTAATTTTTGTGGTCTCCAAAATAAAAATGAGATCTCCAATAAAATGGAACCATCGGCGGCAAATGTGGTTGCATCTACCAACCACGGCTTCCCAGACATTGTTCAGAGAGGTGACTGTTTACCTTAATTTCCCATTTAAGAGAAACCCAATAGGGGTTAGTTCAGGTGAAAAGGGGCCGCGTCATTTTTCTTTCATTTTTAAGGCCTTTCCTGGAAGAAGTGGGGACTTTGATGTTGTGATCTAGCATTTTCCTGCATAAAAATCATGGCTTTATGGAAATATGCAGATATTTTCCTTCACCATTGCTTGAAGAAAGTGCCTTCTAAAAACTAGCAGGAGGTTTGGGAGATGATTTTGAGTCCATCTTCGACCTGAAAAAGTCTAGCTATCTCATCCTAAATAATTCCAGCCCATAGCAGTACCCACCTTCAACTTGTTGGCGTCTGTGTAGAGGAGGTCTGTGCTTCCTACTGATCCAACCACGAGCCCGTCCATCTGGTCTGTCAAGAGTCACTCTCATCTCATCAGTCCATTATCCAGGAAAGAAAGACTGGGTAATAATTCCGTGCTGGTGTAATAAAGAAAAATACAGGGAAGAAAGACTGGGTAATAATGCCATGCTGCCGTAATAAAGAATTATCTAGCAGTAAATGAATCGTGATTTATTTCTCTAAGCATTTTGAAGCGACTCTCTTGTTCTTCAGGAAGAAGAAGTAAAGGGACTCTCCGAAATGCATAGATAAATAAATCACGATTGATCTACTTCTGGCTGTTTCTTTATTACGGCAGTGTGGCAATATTATCCAGTCATTCTTCCCTGGATATTGCTGATCTATACATGGGGCTGCTGCGGCATATACCGTGGCCATCTCAGTTGGTTGCAACTCACACAACCTGAATAGGTAAGCATCTCCAATACTTTAGCTCTCTGTTAATCTCGTATAAGACCCTATTTTTGTGCTTTTTTTGTCCCCCAGCCTACTATATATCTCATTAGTCCATAAAACCTTTGAACAATCTGTCTTCAGATATTTCATGGCTCAGTCTTGATGTTTCCCTTCTGTGTCTTGCTCAGGGGTGGTTGGGTTCCACCTCGTTTTCTTGGCCATGTCTTTGAGCACTGGACACCTTGTACTTCTGGGTCCTCCAGAGAAGTTGTAGTTCTTGAATATGACAGCAGTGGATGAAAATGGCTTCCTGGTCTCTTCATGTTTAATTATTCTCAAATCGTTGGCAGTTTATATGCATCTTTTTTTCTCAACACTTCTTTTGCTTCCCTGTTGACTTTTTGCAACAAAAGGTTTGATGTTTCCGTGATTGCCCCAATATCTTAGCAATTTCAAGAATGCTGCATCCCTCTGAAGGCTTTTAATTTTTTTTTTTTACATTTTAGGGTCCGTTAAATTTATGTTTTGGCCCATTTTGCCTGAGTAAGGCTAGTTTCACACTTGCGTTGAACGGTATCAGTTGCATTGCGTTGTGTAACGGATGCAACGGATGTGTTGCATATAGTGGCACAACGGATGCAACGGATGCTGCAAAACAACGCAATTCGTTTTGATTTTTTTTTTTCCCCCGGTTTTACCAGCGGCAGACTATAGTGAACGATCAGCTGATCGCTCCCTGCAGCCGGCCTCTGGGTGATCAGCTGATCGCTCCCAGTAGCCGGCCGCCGGGTGATCAGCTGATCGCTCACGGCCGCCGGGTGATCAGCTGATCGCTCCCTGCAGCTGGCCGCCGGGTGATCAGCTGATCCTCCCTGCAGCCGGCCGCCGGGTGATCAGCTGATCGCTCCCTGCAGCCGACCGCCGGTGATCAGCTGAGCGCTGTCACATGCCGGCCGCCGGGTGATCAGCTGATCGCTCCCTGCAGCCGGCCGCCGGGTGATCAGCTGATCGCTCCCTGCAGCCGACCGCCGGGTGATCAGCTGAGCGCTGTCACTTAACGGTGCCCGGGCATGCCGGCGGGCGGGCGCTCAGCTGAGCGCTGTGACTTGCCGGCGGCCGGGCATGCCGGCGGCCGGTCGCTCAGCTGAGCGCTGTCGCTTGCTGACGGCCGGGCGCTCAGCTGAACGTTCGGCCAACGCAAGCCAAAATAAAGTTTGATTTAAAAAAAAAAAAAAAAAGAGCATGCGCAGTGAAATCCAGAGGATTCCGCTGCTCAAAACAACGTTACATGCTGCGTTCCTCCCGCTGGGTGGAAGCAACGGAGCGTCGCCCAGCGGAAGCAACGCAGGTCCTTTTGGTACAATCTGTCAACCATACAAGTCTATGGGAAACAGCGGAATCCGTTAACGGATTCCGCTGTTTCCCAAAAGGGCGGATTGTAACGGAAGGAAAATAACGCAAGTGTGAAAGTACCCTAAAACATAATTCTGCACAGCTTTATAAAGGGTATTGATATCCTTGGCCACATCTTCCCACATTACACAAATGAACACCACCTGATCTGCTTCAGGTGTGTACAGCTTAGAGTTAGAAGATCTGTATATCTTCTCTACTTCACTTCAACCCCCCTTCTACACCCTTATTCCTACCATGTTAACTCTCCCTTTTTATACATTTTTCTTTTTTCCCTTACTTTTTCCATTATTTATATAAAACAAATGTTGCTATAAATGATGTTTATTTGATATGTTGTTATTTGTTGAACATTCTAAAATAAAGAATTTACACAAAAAAAATAATAATATGGTCAAAATACTCACTTGCCTAATAATTCTGCACACAGTCTATCTGGTCATTACATGACTTATATTCTGCATTTCTAGCAGTTATGCCCTCTGTACTAGTAGCTTCAGCAGTTTCTCTGTGTCTCTGCTCTTTTGATTCTCTAGCCCTCCCTCTCCTATAAGCAGAAAGTGTAATTTGATCTTTCAATAGAGCTGTTATTCAATATAACCTAAACAATAATCACTCATCAAAATTGAAATTACAATGTCATGCGCTGTCGTGTTCCGCACATGCGGATTGCTACTACGGTGTCGGACTCTGTTCACATTGCAGAGTCCAACATGCAGCCTGGTCTCTGTTAGTGCTCAGCTCGGCTGGGCGTCGGCTGAGTTGCTTCACTGCTCCCAGCCGCTCAGGAGTTAATCCTTTTTAGAGCAGTGTGCTACTCTTCTATGAGCTAGGCTGCTAATTACCATCTCCAGCTGGTCTCTTCTTATTTTAGGCTGGGAAGTGTAGTAAGAGGCTGCCAAAGAAAGCATCAGCGATTCTGGTCTCAGTGGTTCTCTATTTATGGTGAACAGCAGTTGCTTTGTTGCATGTTGTGAACGCTCCTCAGTTGTAAGTTTTGCCCATCCCTTTTCTTTATTCCTCAAGTACTCATATTGTCTCCCCTTTGTGTTTAAGTGCAGTGTGCATAAAGTTTCGTTCTCCCTTGTTCGTGTCTTTTCTGTGGGTTGGTGTTACTGGGTTTCTGGTCCACTCCCAGGATTGGGGGAATAAGATCAGGGCCAAACAGGAGACAGGGCCATGTCGTGGATCCGAGCCTCCTTACCTTCAAGGGTACCCCGGGGTGAGGGTGAGCATAGGGACCCCAGTCTTAGGGCCAGCTCAGGAACCCCTGGTCAGTCAGTACCCTACCCGTGACAGACAGTGGCTCTATAAATAGGTTTGGCAAGTCCACTGCCCAAAGTAGCAAATGAACAATGGAAAAGTGGCACAATCTCACCATTATACAGGCATTGTGTAGATGTCCCATTCGAAGGAGATCCAACCCTTTAAATTCAGAAAAATGAGGGGGGGCAAGTGATGGAGCCACACAATACCCTCTTGAAGGACCACCATGCTGAAGAAGAGGCTGCCTATACATGTTCCTACACGTTTCATCTAATGTTCATCAGGGAAGAAAGGGAATTCAGCCAGTCAGGCTATATAATAGCACTGGCTGTGTGACACCCTGATAACACCAGGTAGTCACAGATAGGCCCCCGCATAACACCGTTCCCTCACTTAGGAAACACACAGCCAACCAGAAACCCTAGTCACCCCCCCTTAGGGAAAGATAGGCACACCATTGCCGAGACCAGGCGGTTGGACACGCCCACCCCGGGGTCTAAACAGCCCGGGGCAGGAAAACAAGCAGATAAGTTTGAAGTTCAAGTTGAAAGGAGTTGGGCTGGAGCTAGATGTAGCTCAAGCAGATGAGGTTCAAGTTGAACGGTATCAGGGTTGGAGCCCTGGTGCCTTGGCTAGGAGGCAGACAGTGGTCTCTGTCATTAGAAGACGGGAGGATGGCTCGGCAGAACCGAGGTGGACTGGGACAGGGTTGTAGCCCGCCGGTACCGACACGGGGAACCGACCCGGAAACTGTAGCACAGAGGGGGTACTCGGACCCTGAAGCCAGGACTGGAAACCAGCGGCCTGGTTAATTAACCAATTGAGGCCAGGACTAGAGATCCTGTCCCACCCAAAGTCCCTCATAGAAGACAACAGCCCACCTATAGGGATAGGAGGTCACCGCCAAGGCCCATAGATCCCACGGGCTAGCGTCTGCGGGCACGACTCCTTAGGCCACATTCAGCCGAGAGCGGACTCCTGAGTTTCAGACTAGGAAGTCCACCATACACAAAGCAGTGCAGAGGAACAGGTCAGTGACCACCAGCCTGTGTGGGGGACCCGAATGCAACCGGCCGCGGCGGCCGGCCACCAGCACCTTGGTTTACCAAAAGACTCGTGTGGTTCATTTACTGTGAGTAGCCAAATATCCCCCTGCACGTCCGGGCGCACTGGCCCTTGCTATCGCTACACCCTGCACAGAGACACTGGGTCCCGGGGAAAACATCCCTACCCACGGAGGTGTTAACATCCAGCTGCCACTACATCTCCCCCCAGGTGTCCCATAACAGCAGCGGTGGTGTCCCACCTCACCACACACCGTGGGTGGCGTCACAAACCTAATACGGCCTAGCCCGTACATCTACGTCACCCTTTTTATTCGGCGTGTCCGTGAGACCCCCGGGTCCGGAGACCCTCGAGCCACCCACCAGAAAAACCGGGCCCGAGCAGCGGCGGCTGCTGGCACAGGGGCGGCACAGCTGCAGCTGAAGCATTCATATTGTTGTCTGTCTTTCATGTTGTGTATGTTTTTAATATGGCTTTTTTCAGCCAATCAATTAAAAGCTAAGTTTTATTAGTTGTACACTATCCAAGCTGAGTAAATTGTTGTTTCTTTGGTGGTGATAGACTCCAGTTAGAGTGCAGTCTGTATTGAATGATTTGATCTCTAACTGAAGACAGAACTGTAGACCGATTAGAGCAGTGAACTGTAGACAGATTAGAGCACTTTTTGCAAGGAAAGTGGAGAAAGAAGAACTTTTTCAGAGAAGATATTTTACAAAATTTGGTGATAGACTCTTGTTAAAGTGCAGTCCGTATTGTATAATTTGATCTCTAATTGAAGACAGAACTGTAGACAGATTAGAGCAGCGAACTGTAGACAGATTAGAGCAGGTTTTGCAAGGAAAGTGGAGAAAGAACTTTCTCTGATCAGATATTTTCCAAAATTTGGTGATAGACTCTTGTTAAAGTGCAGTCCGTATTGTATAATTTGATCTCTAATTGAAGACAGAACTGTAGACAGAGTAGAGCAGTTTTTGCAAGGAAAGCGGAGAAAGAAGAACTTTCTCTGATAAGATATTTTACAAAATTTGGTGATAGACTTTTGTTAAAGTGCAGTCTGTATTGAATAATTTGATCTCTAATTGAAGACAGAACTGTAGACAGATCAGAGCAGTAAACTGTAGACAGATTAGAGCACTTTTTGCAAGGAAAGTGAAGAAAGAAGAACTTTCTCTGATAAGATATAATACAAAATTTGGTATATTTACTTGTATTCTTGACTCATACAAAAGTTAATTAAAGCGTGGTTACGCTTTAATTACTGTTACATCTGTGTTCGGCCGTTAAGGAACTGTTTTATCACACAGGACTGAAATTATTTTATAATCAGAAGATGCCATGAGCCTATTTTTTACGCTTCTACAGAGAAAAAAAAGTTCTCTTTAGCGGGAAGAATAGCTGATCATTGCGGTGTTTAACAGGTTTCTACTAGTTCACGAACATCTGGCAGCCTGTCACCTATTAGACAACAACACATTCTCTAAACAGAAAAGATTTCAATTCATCAGGGATTAATGTAGAATGTGCTTAACTTAAGTACCTTCTATAGTGATTTCCATAGATTATCATATTCATGATACTGTGGAGAGAAAGCTTTCTGCTCGGTCTAACTAGAACATGAAAAAATTAAAACATTGACAGGCACTTTATCTACATTTTGTTGAGCATGTAAGAGAAAAATGTGCACATATTTATGTTAATTGAATTCTGTCATACTTTAACACCGTAATTGGCCATTTACTGCTAGAAATATGGTGCATATGCTTATTGTGGAGTGTGCAGTGCTCCCTCCCTACAGACCTGGATAATAGAAATCCATGCGGGAGACACGGAGTGGACTACACAAATACACTGATAATGCCAATATATAGGTCGTTACAGATGCCAGATTGGAAATTAGCATATTAAACTGTTTGTACAAGACGGAGTGCTACACGCTTTCCAGTGACTGACTGAATTGGTAACTTTCAGTGCATTTACTCGTACAGAGAGTAATGCATTTTACTACGGCTCCTGCAATGTGTTTTACAAGTCCTGCTTCTTATTCCTCAGAAAAAGTTATACACTGTGTGCAGAATTATTGGGCAAATGAGTATTTTGATCACATGATACTTTTTATACATGTTGTCCTACTCCAAGCTTTATAGGCTTGAGAGCCAACTACCAATTAAGTAAATCAGGTGATGTGCATCTCTGTAATGAGGAGGAGTGCGGTGTAATGGCATCAACACCCTATATAAGGTGTTCTTAATTATTAGGCAACTTCCTTTCCTTTGGCAAAATGGGTCAGAAGAGAGATTTGACTGGCTCTGAAAAGTCCTAAATTGTGAGATGTCTTGCAGAGGGATGCAGCAGTCTTGAAATTGCCAAACTTTTGAAGCACGATCCCCGAATAATCAAGCATTTCATGGCAAATAGCCAACAGGGTCCCAAGAAGCATGTTAGGCAAAAAAGGCGCAAAATAACTGCCCATGAATTGAGGAAAATCAAGCGTGAAGCTGCCAAGATGCCATTTGCCACCAGTTTGGCCATATTTCAGAGCTGCAACGTTACTGGAATATCAAAAAGCAGAAGGTGTGCCATACTCAGGGACATGGCCAAGGTAAGGAAGGCTGAAAAACGACCACCTTTGAACAAGAAACATAAGATAAAACGTCAAGACTGTGCCAAGAAATATCTTAAGACTGATTTTTCAAAGGTTTTATGGACTGGTGAAATGAGAGTGACTCCTGATGGGCCAGATGGATGGGCCATAGGCTGGATCAGTAAAGGGTGGAGAGCTCCACTCTGACTCAGATGCCAGCAAGGTGGAGGTGGGGTACTGGTATGGGCTGGTATCATCAAAGATGAACTTGTGGGACCTTTTTGGGTTGAGGATGGAGTGAAGCTCAACTCCCAGACCTACTGCCAGTTTCTGGAAGACAACTTCTTCAAGCAGTGGTACAGGAAGTCTGTATCGTTCAAGAAAAACATGATTTTCATGCAAGACAATGTTCCATCACATGAATCCAACTACTGCACAGCGTGGCTGGCCAGTAAAGGTCTAAAAGATGAAAAAATAATGACATGGCCTCCTTGTTCACCTGATCTGAACCCCATAGTGAACCTGTGGTCCCTCATAAAATGTGAAATCTACAGGAAGGGAAAGCAGTACACCTCTCGGAGCAGTGTCTGGAGGCTGTGGTGGCTGCTGCACGCAATGTTGATCGTAAACAGATCAAGCAACTGACAGAATCTATGGATGGTAGGCTGTTGAGTGTCATCATAAAGGAAGGTGGCTATATTGGTCACTAATTTTTTGGGGTTTTGTTTTTGCATGTCAGAAATGTTTATTTCTAAACTTTGTGCAGTTATATTGGTTTACCTGGTGAAAATAAACAAGTGAGATGGGAATATATTTGGTTTTTATTAAGTTGCCTAATAATTCTGCACAGTAATAGTTACCTGCACAAACAGATATCCTACTAAGATAGCCAAATCTAAAAAAAACCCACTCCAACTTCCAAAAATATTAACTTTTGATATTTGAGTCTTTTGGGTTGATTGAGAACATAGTTGTTGATCAATAATAAAAAAAATCCTCTAAAATACAACTTGCCTAATAATTCTGCACATGGTGTATTAGTAACATAACATGCTTCAGAGGAAACAAAACTTAAGGCTATGTGCCTACGGGGAAAGTGTCCTGTGGATATATCCGCAGGACATTCCGCAGGAGCTCCCAGAAAACCGCAGCACAACTTTGTCTGTACCACGACTTCAGCACTGCATCCTCATTGCAGAACAAGTGCTGGAGTGATTGGGGAGTTCATACTTACCTTAATCCCGCAGCATTTCATTTTCTGGCTGTGTCTGTCTGCACTTTGCAGGAGAAGGTTGGCGGGCCCGAACTAGCTCCGGCTGTCACATGATTGGAGCTCGTGCAAGCCCCTCCCCCTCCTGCTTCCTGCTCCAGGCTCCACCGCGCTCCTCTGCACCAGAGGAAATGACTCCGGTGTCTTCTATCAAGGCAGATAACTATAAGATCGTGCGGAAAAATCTGCAGAAATAATTTGACATGCTGCAGATTTTTCCTAAGGTAAATCCGCATTATTTCCGCTGCGGAATAAAATGCAGCATAGGCAGAGCACTTCCAAAATTCCATAGAAATGTCTGGGGACTCGCTGTAGTGAGGATTTTTGAGAAATCCGTGGAATTTCCGAAAAAAAATTGGCAGCAAATTCCGCAAATTTTCCGCAGCGTAAGCACATAGCCTTAGATACACAAACAAAAGACAAAAAGAACAAAAATAATTCTCTTTTTGATTGCCATGCAAACACAATACACTGGGGGTTTTTTTGGTGCATTTATCTGCAACCAAGAACCACTTTAGCCTACATTATTAAAGGGAACCTGTCAGGTCCAATATGCACCCAGAAACACGAGCAGTTTTGGGTGTATATTGCAAACCCCTGCCTAACCCTCCCTGTGTCTGGTAGCATAGATAAAGGGATCTTTAAAAAAGTATTTCTAAAGATCTTTTATTGTATGCTAATGAGTGCAGGGACTAGTCCCCTGGGCGTTGTTTTCCTTGCTAGTCGGCCCCATTAGCATGTTAGTACGCCCCTGTGGGCCCCTGTGGGTGTACTAACATGCTAATGAACGTGCAGCATCACAGGATGATATCACTCACCTCTCCGCCGCCATCGCCACCCAACAATGGAGACCCTGGAGTTTCGGTCATGCACACTATGAAGCCAGGTGTAAACGTTACAGCTTCAAACTCACATAGTGCACATGACCGTAAGTCCCAGATCATGCGCACTGAGCTGAAGTCTAGGAGTCAAAACACTGAAACCTCAATCTATAACCTTAATCAGCATAGGGTTATTAATGCAAACACAATTTGCCCAGAGGGCAACTAGAGGTACCCTAACTAAAAATTAATAAAACTTAACTTTTATTCTCAATTATAATTAAACAGATCAATCTAAAATTTCAGCAAAAAGAGAAACCTAATACTAAAGCGGTCTTTACACGCTACGATATCGTTAATGAATTATTGTTGGGGTCACGTTGTTTGTGACGCACATCCGGCGTCATTAACGATATCGCAGTGTGTGACACTTATGTGCAACCTAAAACGATCGCAAAAGTGGCAAAAATCATTTGCCGCGGAGAGGTCGTCCTAAAACAAAAAATCGTTTTCTTCTAATTAGTGATGTTTTTCCTCGTTCCTGCGGCACCACATATCGCTGTGTGTGACACTGCAGGAGCGAGGAACATCTCCTTACCTGTCTCCACCGGCTATGCGGAAGGAAGGAGGTGGGCGGGATGTTTACGTCCCGCTCATCTCCGCCCCTCCGCTTCTATTGGACGGCTGCCGTGTGACGTCGCTGTGATGCTGCACGACCCGCCCCCTTAGAAAGGAGGCGGATCGCCGGCCAGAGCGACGTCGCAGGACAGGTAAGTCCATGTGACGGGGGTAAGCGAGGTTGTGCGCGACGGGCAGCAATTTGCCTGTGTCGCTAGCGAGATCACAGCGTGTAAAGCCCGCTTAAGTCATATATCAAGTGGACCAAAGTCCTACAATATTAACTGATTGGAATTGCCCTACTCTACCTATAAAAAGCTAATAGCCTCCCAATAGCTTTTTATAGGCAGAGTAGGGCAATACCAATCTGTTAATATTGTAGGACTTCTGTCCACTAGTTTATAGAATCTGGTCCGCGGCTGGATATATGACTTAGTTTTAGGTTGCTTTTTTTGCTGAAATTTTAGATTGATCTGTTTAGTTTTAATTGAGAATAAAAGTTAAGTTTTATTAATCTTTAGTTAGGGTACCTCTAGTTACAGTCTAGTCTAGTCTGGGCAAATTGTGTTTAAAGTCCAAGAGTCAGACGCGATGGCAGCGGAGAGGTTAAGTGAAATCATCCTCTGATGCTGCACATTCATTAGCATGATAGCACATCCACAGAGGCATACTAACATACTAATGGGGCCGACTAGCCAAGGGAACTAACGCCCAGGGGACTAGTCCCCTCGCTCATTAGCATACGATAAAAGATCTGTAGAAAAACTTTTTCTAAAGATCTCTTTATCTATGCTAGTATATACAGGGACAGGTAAGGCCGCTTTACATGCTACGACATCGCTAAAGCGATGTCGTTGGGGTCACAGAATTTGTGACGCACATCCGGCCGTGTTGGCGATGTCGTTACGTGTGACACCTATGAGCGATTTTAAATCGTCGCAAAAATGTGCAAAATCGCTAATCGGTGACATGCCACCCTATTCCCAATTATCGTTGCTGCTGCAGGTACGATGTTGTTCGTCGCTCCTGCGGCAGCACACATTGCTATGTGTGACACCGCAGGAACAAGGAACCTCACCTTACCTGCAGTCGCCCGCAATGAGGAAGGAAGGAGTTGGGCGGGATGTTCGTCCCGCTCATCTCCGCCCCTCTGCTTTGATTGGGTGGCCGCTTAGTGATGTTGCTGTGATGCCGAACAAACCGCCCCCTTAGAAAGGACACAGCGACGTCGCTAGGAAGGTAAGTAGTGTGACGGGTCCGTGTGATTTTGTGCGCCACGGGCAGCCATTTGCCCAAAACGCACAAACAATGGGGGCAGGTACGCACACTAGTGATCTCACTAGTGAGATCGCAGCGTGTAAAGCGGCCTTTAGGCAGGGATTAGCAATATACACCCAGAACTGCTCGTGGTTCTGGGTGCATATTGGACCTTACAGGTTCCCTTTAACCAGTTCAAGACCAGGCAATTTTCTCAGTGATTTTGGACTGGCAGCTGGTTTTTTTTAATCAATACCAAGGATGGCAAAAAAAAACAAAAAAAATATCAATTTTGGAACAAATAAACCCAGACATGTCACTACATGCAAGGATCACCAAGCTATGACTTGCCTACTTTGGACACATCATACAAAGAGAGCAATCACTGGAGAAGGTCATCGTGGTTGGAAAAATAGAAGGGTCAAGGCAAAGAGGAAGACCAGCAACCTGATGGCTTCATACAATCAAGAGAACAATGGAGAAGACCCTGGTGGACCTAACTAGGCTGCACAAGATCAATCTTCCTCCACAGAATTCATCCTTCAAGTTGCCATAGTTCAAGATCGAGCTGAAGGCCGGTAAAAGAGGAAAGAAGATGTTTTTTCATTATTTTCCTCCTGCTTTCTTATTTATTTATTCGGTTTTTTAATTCTGAGATTGTGCTCCTCATAAAGTCGTAATAGACCTTCGAGGGGCATTACAACATTTCAATAAATCCCTTTATATTTGATTTTACTTGAACGTAGGCCTGCTATGCTATATTGGCCACAGTTACAGGGTGAAATCAAAATCCTGGTGGCAATGCACAGCTAATTTGCGTGTGGCAGCTGGAGATCACCTGATAGCTGGGTCCAGAGGAGAACCTATTCTGTGTACATGGCATTCCTCCAGGGCGGTGTTTACAGTGAATAGGAAGGTAGTAATTAAAGGGACTCTATCAGCACAGGATGTCTCTTTACACTAAGTTCAGGCGCTCATGCATCATGCCGGGCTAATCATTTTAACACACCTTTCCACCTGCTTGTTTTCCCTCAATTCCCATCCTGCCCTCTTCTGTGATTGACAGCTGTGGCTTCATAAAGCCAGAAAAAGGAGCAGAAGAATAAAAAACCAGGAGGAGCCCCAGTCACAATGTGACAATAATTTTATTACTGTCCATAAACACATTCAGATGTAGTTATTTTAACCTGACAAAAAGATATCATGATGCAAAAAATTGTAACTGTCTAGGGTGAGGTTGGCAGGCCGTAGTAGTCGTGTGTTCAGGGGTAACCGGATCGCAGCACAGCCGACGGTTCACCCCATGTCTGCCAGGCCTCACTCCACTTACAGGGAATCATCCGTACTGTTCATTCCTTGTTTCACTTACACACTGAGATAGGAAACGGCACACTAGGGAAACGTTTTCTATCAACACAGTTTTACTTCTCGGTTCAAACACAACTTTAACATCCATTTGGTTCAAAGTAGTCAGCACGACATTTTCCACATATGCTTTCAGTGCACTGGTGACGATCCCACTGGGGTTCTTCTCAAACTTCATATATTTCACAAAACAGTACAATTTGGCAGTTGGCTGCTTCCCTGGCACCCAGGTACCTTCGGGCACTCCCAGGCCCCTCATCCCCCTGGCAGACATCACTCTAGCAGAGTCCAATTCATATGGGCTTACAGCAGTAGCACTCTTCAGACCAGACCTACACTTCTCCGGAGGGCGCAACTGACCTTTGGTTGCCAGCAGGTTTCTTTGGGTATTTGCTTCAGGGGAATGGTCGCTTTCCCGACCGGCTGCACTATACCCCCCTTTCAGTGACGCACTTAATTCAATCCTCAGTTTTTACAGCATTCCACGTGTCCACGGTCCAGGACTGACCCTGAGGGTTTACAATTCAATCTCTAGTTTCAGGCTCTTTACAGTTTCTCCTCCTGGGGACACTCCTGTCCTTTCTTCCCCGTCTATCCTTTATGTTCCTAGTGCTCCACCCCACTAACCCCTTCCTACCTAGCAGCACTAGGGAAGTGGCCATGCACACTGTGGCCTTCTTGTGGCCGTTTACCAAAATACACACATTGTATTAACACATCACACTATGCAACCAGTCTGAAGGTCTGGGGTGGGATGAGCCCTGCACCCCCTTACAACTGGACACTTGATATAGCATAAGCCATTGACTTGGTGTCAAGTTACAATTTTCTCCACCATTATATCTCACTGCATTGTGCGTGGCATGTCCATTGTTTTAGGAGAGGCCTATGTAGCACCCCTGAGGCTTCAGTCGCCACAGAGGTACTGCATCTCAGCCAAAGGTGTGGTGCCCCATCCATGGGTAAGGAAGAGGTCATCAACCGGAAGACACAAACTCATAGCACTCTCATTATCAACATTCCACTGTACAGGGCAAGTTGCACTGCACCTTTGATGTCACCATAGGAACACACAGTCCGAACCAGGCTGGGGGGTGGAGTCTAGTTAGTGGGAGTAGCCTGTAGAAAGTAAGCAGTGGAGGAGAGTCTGGAGCTGGGGCAGCTTGGCCCAGGCGCACGACAGAAAGGGTCCTAGAGCCCACGGGAGCAACGATACTCTCATAGCCTCATTCCACATACAATGTACCAGAGTAGAGGGACTTGACCACATAGGGGAACGGCCCTTCAACTAGTGGAGAACTTCAAGACTCAGCTAGCTAACTGGAGGCTGGGGTGACTTCAAGTGCCAAAGCCAAATCCACACACATCCAGTGAAAAGGTGACCACATAGGGCAAAAGTGATAGAGCTTCAAGCCACACGAAAGGGCACGCGGACAGTGGCTCAGGGCTCTCTGTGTGCAGGCATGAGAAAGGCGGGAGAGGTCAGCGCAGGAAGATGACCAGGGAAGGAACATAAGAAAGGTGCTCTGGTCTTGACCTCTGCACTACCCGGGATTGACTGGAACCCATCACAGTTGAACTCAGCACTCCAATGGCGGTCACTGACTAGTCGTGTAACCTTGGAACCTGCTACAGTGAGTAAAAACAGTGAAACTGCATCCCTGTGTCACTCTGTTATTCGCCTGCACCTCTGGCCCAGCAACCCTGCCATTTAAGACTACTACTCCATTGGCCCTGGGGCCCAGCTCTACCTGTGAAGAGCTATATCAAGTCATTTGCATCACCATCTGCCCCAGAGGTCCCATCCCGCAGCGTCGGCTATCTCTGGCTGAGTATCACAGGTGGCATCACAAATAACTATCATCATCTCTTGTAAATAATCCCCTTTTTATAACGACACCGCCGGGGTCACGGAACCGGGACTAGCCACCGCAGCATTCCCCATGACCAGAACCGTGGCCCGGTAATGAGTAACCCTAGGCTCCGATGCGGGCGTGTCACCTATCGTGCTGCAAAATCAATTGAATTAGTGACCAATACTCAATAGTACAGAAATATCTCTACCATACTTTGGATAATGTAATATATTCAATGCAGCTTAATTATAGTGGTAAATCTCATGTCATATACGGTATTAATAATACAAAAATAATACATTGTAAAATACTGATGCACCTTATACATGGAACTCAGAGGTCACCATGACCTTGACTGCAAAAGGTTCAGCCAGAATAGTTCTGCAATCAATGTGTCTTTAAACTGTATACAATATCAAACAAATGCATTAAACATCCAGGGAATGGTAATTAAAATAGAACGATTTGGCCGCATTGCTTACATGCATCATTCACTTTAAAAATAAAAAGAAGAGCTAATCAAAATTCTGCTCAATTCACACTTCTGGCAGGAAAATATGAGGCTTAGTTTACATTTCAAACAAGTAGATATTAGATAGTTTAATGTTTGAACAATAATCACAGCTGATTTCATGGCTGCAGATAACGTCCAGACTGTAGAGCACATGAATATAAGATTACAGATGTTATGCCACAACAGCAAGCCCAGATGTAGCCCGGATTCCAATACCCTTTAAATATTTGCAATTACAGCACAGACCCTTATCAGTTAATGGCACAGTTACAGAAAGTGTATTTAAAATGCAATTACCACAGTTCCCAGCTTATATTTCACTCATTTATTTCTAAATCTATAACACTAAAATTGATTTGCTTCATAATTTACTAAACTATAATGTGAAAGAACAGACTTAGGATGCTAAATCAGTCCATGCTGGAGACTACTCCTGGCATGTTTTCAGACTGCATGTATATCAATGGTAACATATTAGTGTTATATCGATCAAACTCCAGATCCAAAAGGACCTCGGCACATTGCCTCATCTGCAGGGGTCCAGATTTACTTAAAGGGAACCTGTCACCACTTTTTTGGCCTATAAGCTGCGGCCACCACCATCGGGTTCTTATATACAGCATTCTAACATGCTGTATATAAGAGCCCAGGCCGGGAGTATAACATAAAAAACACTTTATAATACTCACCTAACGGTCGCGCGGTGGGCCTAATGGGTGTCTCCGTTCTCCGGTGCAGGCGCCTCCCCTTTCAGCCATCTTCGTCCTCTTTCTGAAGCCTGTGTGCATGATGCAGCTACATCATACACACTCACCGGTCCTGCACAAGTGTACTACAATACTTTGTTCTGCCCTGCTCAGGGCAGATCAAAGTGCGCCTGCTCAGGACCTGAATGCCGGCGAGTGTGGATGACGTCGGACTCGTCATGCACCGCAGCTAGAGAAGGAGATAAAAGATGGCCAAAAGATGCGGCGCCGGGAACTGGACAACGGAGACGCCCATTAGGCCCACCGCACAACCGTTAGGTAAGTATTATAAAGTGTTTTTAATGTTATACCCCCGGCGTGGGCTCTTATATACAGCATGTTAGAATGCTGCATATAAGAGTCCGGTGGTGGTGGCCGCAGCTTATAGACCTCAAATCTGGTGACAGGTTCCCTTTAAAGGGGTTGTCCAGGTTTGGAATGAAAGTCAATAGTAAGCTATGTGACTGCAGACTTATAAATCCTCACTGTGCGCGCTGTCAGGATTCTCTGGTGCCAGAGGCAAGGGCGGGAAGTCTTGTGACTGAAAATATGTGATATGCATGCTTTCGGCCACATTCCAACTAGACTTTCATGGCCTTGCTCAATGCAAGTGTATTGAATAAGAGTGAGCACTTCTAGTCGGAATGTGGCTGGAAGCAAATATATTGCATACTTGTAGTCACATGACTGTTCACTCGAACTCACGAGCACTGGAGAATCTTCACAGCATACACTGTGCGCGATGTGAAGATTCACAAGTCTGCAGTTGCGTAGAGTAAGTGCAGACTTTCAAACCAAACCTGGACAACCCTTCCACGCATATCAAAGCTAGCTTTCATATATGCTGGCATGAAAGTCAATAGTCAGTCTATGTGACTGCAGACTTAGAAATCCTCACTGGGCGCGCTGTCAGGATTCTCTGGTGCCCGAGGCAAGGGCGAGAGATCTTGTGATATGTTTCCGGCCACATTCCAACTAGATGTTCAAGGCCTTGCTCAATGTAAGTGTACTGAATAAGACTGAACACGTCTAGTCGGAATGTGCCTGGAAGCAAACATATTGCATACTTGTAGTCACATGACTGTTCACTCGCACTCACGAGCACCAGAGAGTCTTGACAGCATACACTGTGCGCGATGTGAAGATTCACAAGTCCAAGTCACAGAGAATCACTGCACACTCTAATAGAATGCAATATTTATTTGTGATTTTTTTTAGAAAAAATTGTGAACAAAAACGACCAACTCTGACGTTTCGACTCAAGGGGCTTTGATCACAGGGTTGCTAAAAGAAACAAAAATTATATAAATAAATATACAAAAATATTTACAATATATACAAATGCAAAGTAGAAATGTATCAGTACATAAAATAAAATGAATAATCATTCAATGAGTGGTTAAACACCGCCCACAGCCCAGTCACTCAGGAAGACTGCGGCCCGCCTCAGCTGACGTGACATCTCCGGACATCAGAGGTCCCAGAGCCCGGGGGACACGCAAAGAGGGTCCACTCTCAAGCACTATTGTGAATGCAAGATATTTGAGGGGAAATCTTGTTTCTCAACATAATATTGATGTGGGCAGTAATGAAAAAGGGTGAATGTCTTTAAGTCCCTCTGCTCCCTCAAAGATCTCTGCCACCTCGTACCTCCTATCCCTCTAAAAAGCCTTGCCTTTCTTTATCCTCCTTGCAAAACTGAAAAAAAAAAACATGGCTGCATTTATTTTTCTGCATTACCACTTGACTAAGCTTATGCTCACCTTAAATGCTTAATGAGCACCAGTGACACAAAGTATCTCTGCCTACATTCCATTAACTTAGGCCCCTTTCACACATCAGTTTTTTGCCATCTGTCACAATCCGTTTTCTGAACAGATCGACGGATCCATTGCAGATTGTGGCAAAACTGATGCAACGGATCATTTTTCGAGATAGACAAAAAACGTTACTTTGAACATCATCTCCATTGTCCGGACAAAGAATTTTCGACGGATCCGACTAGCTGGAGCTAAATCATAAATTGGAGCATGCTCAGTTAAAAAAAACAGAATCCATCACCAGATTCTGTCATTTGACGGATTACGACAGATCCTGTGACCGTAGGCTTCCATTCTACCAAACGACGGACGGCGATGGATCCGTCGCTGTCCGTTTTTTCGACGTAGACAAAAAAACGTTACTTTGAACGTCTTCCCCGTCGGCCGGACAAACAATTTTCGCCAGATCCGTCGAACGACGGATGAAATGTGAAGCCATCCATCACAATCCGTCGCTAATACAAGTCGATGAGAAAAAAAAACGGATCCAGCGGCATCAATTGCCGGATCCATTTTTTTCAAAATTCAACGGATTGTGACTAATGGCAAAAAACTGATGTGTGAAAGGGGCGGACATCCAATTAGTGCAACTTGGGCAGCTTCGGAGAGGCCCAACAAGTAATTGCAATTGAGCTTTTGGACAGCAAAGGGCCCATATACTGTTCTTGCATTGGGGCCCTCTTCTGTCTTTGTCCGCTTCTTCTTAGTTGTATCCTGTACATGGATATGATACTAAATGTAATATATATTATGGTTTGAACATTTTTTAAGCTTCTCTACACATGAAATATTTCCACTAAGTCATTTCACTGCAGATGTAACTGGCAGAAGAATCAGGAGGACAGCCCTACAGTACTTTATCTGTCTTATAAACATTCCCCTGATGTTCTAAGATTCAAGTGAGAGTCACGTCATCTAACAACCAGAAGTACAGTATTCCACTTCACTCAGAAAGTGCACAATTTGATGGCACTTCTTGGATCTCTGCTTGGGATCGTGAGGAAACATTTGATAGTTTTCAATGCTTTTATGCGCCCTACAATGGTGAAAGTAGTTTGCGATGGAAATGGATTGATGATACAAAGCATTTTTGACTGATGTGACATCCAACTGTGCTACTATTATCTAGAGCGCTTATATATCTGTTATATCAGCATTTACTGGAAGATGTGGACACATTGCACTAAAGGAGCTAGGATACCTATGTTTTTAATTCATTTTGTCATTGTCACAAATTAGTGATATTTAAAATTTTTGTACAATGGTAAAAAATAGAGATTCGAATTTACCAAATCGTGCAGATTTTCCCTATTTGTGGCAAAGTTATTTTTCATTAATTAGTTTCATAGGTTGAAAAAAACATAGGTCCATCTAGTTCAACCTTCCTCCACCAATTATACATTTTGTCATTAAGTCATTTATAACGAACATAAGCAGCCACTGACTTTAAATTCATCCATTGGTTTCATAAATTACTCTTTTGAAAGCTGAAACCCTCCCAAATTTGGTTTAAGTTATGAAAGTAAAGTTGCTACAAAGCTGAAATATTGATCATTTAATGAACACAGAAAGGTCAGATTTTGGCAAGAAAAAAGTTTTGTCGCCCACAGAAAGTAATGTGAAATTCAAACAAATAATTCACTTCTAATACAAAGATATGTTACATAACATTAGTGAATGAGTTATGGTGCTATTAGAGCCATATTTACTATTTTGTGTGACTTCCATGAGCTTGAAGGACTGCATCAATGTGGTTCAACAATGATTCATACAATTTATTGATGAAGTCATCAGGAATAGCAAAAAATGCGTCTTACATGGCTCCCAGAGTTCATCTAGATTCTTTGGTTTTGTCTTCCAAGCTTCCTCTTTCATCCTACCCCAAACATGCTCAATGATATTCATGTCTGATGACTGAGCTGGCCAGTCGTTGAGCACCTTGATCTTCTTTGCCAGGAAGGAACTGTGTTGTAGAGATGACTGTATGAGATGGAGCACCATCCTGCTGCAGAATTTGACCCCTTTTATGATTGGGAATAAATGAGCTAATACTTCTTGATATTTTAGGCTATTGATATTGCCTTCCACCTTGCAAATGTTTTGCACACCACCATACTGAATGTAACCCCAGACCATGATCTTTCCACCACAAAACTTAACTGTTTTCTGGATCCATATGGCCTCCAGTAGGTCTCCTGCAGTATTTGTGGTGGCTGTGGTGTAATTCAACTGAAAATTCATCAGAGAATTCCACTTTCTGACACTTTTCCAGCATCCATCTGTTTAGCAGGCTGTGGGACTTGGCAAATGCCACACAGTTTTTTAATTGCCTTTTATTTAGTGCTGGCTTTTGAGCACTGATTCCACCATGGAAACCATTTCGAGACAGACTCCTGCAAACTGTTTTAGTTGACACAGGGACTTGAGGTGATCAGGTCTTTTGGAGCTCTGCTGCAGTGGAAAAGAGGCTGGCTTTAGATTTCCTAACCAACAAACGTTTCTCCTAACCAGTTTTTTTGCGGGGTCTGCCGGACCTGGGCTTGTCAAAAACCATCTCCAGTCTCTTCAAATATTTTTTTAATTCTTTGTACTTGACACTGAGACACATTAAAGGTGCCAGCCACCTCTGCAGTGGATCTGGTGTTCAGCCTCTTGATAATCAAGGCTTTGGTCGCAGAGTGGATTTTTGGCATGTTGTTAGAGGTCAAGTTGCCGTTCAAGTGAAGGTCTGGGGTGCTGGGTTTCTTTTTATGCACACCCACTAATTGACCAATTATTTAGTGAGCACAAGTGAGGATGTAAACTAGGATTGTGTGCATTATATGACAAGTTGATAAAACGTTTGTCTTGCCCAATTATGACCTTTCTGTGTTCATTAAATGATCAATATTTCAGCTTTGCAGCAACTTTATTTTCATAACCTAAACCAAATTTGGGAGGGTTTCAGCTTTCAAAAGAGTAATTTATGAAACCAATGGATGAATTTAAAGTCAGGTTATAAGTTTTTATTTACATAACATATATAAGTGACAGAACTTCTGTCAGGGACTGTAGTTACATAGGTTGAAAAAAGACCTAGGACCATCTGAAAAAAGACCTAGTTCCATCTATGTATCTTATGATGTTCTTGGGTCACTTTAGACTCCAGACCACAATAAAAGTAAGATGTACAAAATAAAACAAATACTTGAACTCACCTCGCTTTACTGATCACCTCTCCGGCCCATCCGATCTTCACCATCTCCTATTCAGTCCTTGGTGCATTTTCTTATCACCGCACTGATTTCCTAGGCTTCTACACACTTGAAGGAACTTCTGGCTTCAAGGAGGTTGCACAAACATGCATAAGGTCAAGACGTCACGATGTTACAACGTTCAGGGTGACATTTTCTCTGCATGCAGTGATTCAGTTTATAAGAAGATGCACCAAGGACCAGATGTGGAACAGTGCAGAGCGGAAGGGCAGTAGAGGTGAATGGTAAGGTGAATATAATTATAATTTTAGTTTTCATTTTTGATGGCCCTTTAAAATTTAGTGAAATAGCGTAATATTTGAAAACAAGTGAATTTCACTTGAATATTGTCTCTCCTCTCTGGTAAATAGCTGGGTATGACTTGGATGCAGCTGCCCACGGTCCGTAGTCAGCGGAATCCCCCTCATATCTGTCTCTCCAACACCACAAATTTCCTTGATAAAGACTATTGCTGGTCAAATCGTTGGACCTTTTCTTGCTGGATCAAAATAAAATATTCTATTATTGCATCAAGATCTTCTCTATCATAATTTCGGTTCTGTGGTCTCTATCTACACACAATGCATGATGCACACGCAATGCATAAGACAAAACGAAATGCATGACACACACACAACACATACACACTATAGAATATATAACCATCTGGCTTCTTTTCTTCAGTTCTTCTAGACTCTTGCATGCTACAGGACCTGTGGTGACATCACGGTCACAATACTTTGATGTCACCAAAGATCCTGAAGCACTCTCAATATTGGAAACTACAATGAAAATGCAGAACTCCTATAATCAATGTTGTTTCTTCTGTAAATGCTGGGGACCCCTAACAGAGCGAGGGCCCCTGGCAATTGGTTAGTTTTCACCCTCAACCCTGACCATGGACTTCACAATGTGCAGTATGAACTTTTCAGGGGTGCATACACTGAACCTTCCGGAGCCTAGAAAGCCATGAAGCCTCGGCCTTGCGAGTGAGGCTGGGGTATTTCAGCATGGTCAACGGCGATACAAAGATGCGACGATGACTGGACGCATGGTAACAAGGGTCAGATGGACCAGAAAGGTAAGCAGTAAGGTGAGTATACATTTTTTTTACATATCTTAGTAAGGGACATTAAATTCATAATGAACAACTTCTCCATAAATCAAATTTCCCTGGAAACATGACCCAAATTTTGCCAGATTCCTCATCTCTATGATATCTAAAACCTCATACTTGCACAAGGCTCGAGTATCAAATAGATATTAGTTGCAACTTCAACATGGCACCTATAGATTGCTATGGGTCTCTACTGTACTAGTGTGTGTTAAGATATTATGAAGGCACACTGTTTTCTTTTTCTCATGAACTCATAAAAAAGAAATTGCATCATCTTCTATCATATGTTGTTTTATGGATTTATTCTCAACAAGACACCAAACATGGAGTCTGTAATATGGCCTTCATGTACCACAGTATGGAGTAAGTGAATTCAAATTGGTGTGTGATTGAGGTTCAGGGGAAAATTTTGCATTATTAGAATAACCCAAAAAGATGTCTCATTTTTCTAGACACGCCTACAAAATATGGCTTGTCTTGCAGTAATGCAATGGCAGAGGATGTGTCAGGCTACCACTAGGTGGTGCTGACATTCAGGCAGGAAAACTATACCTCAGTGTAATACTACGAAAACCAACCAGAGGTTGCCAAACTAAATGTAAGAGTAGTAAATCAGAAAAGGGTCAATGCCGGGGTATCACATCTGAACCAGGGAGCAAAACTAGCCACAGTCAAGAACAGACCCGAGGTCAGATGCCGGGAGACAAACTTCACAGAAGAGACACCATGGAGGGCAGAAGACCGGGGAACTGGGGGAAGACAGAGGTAAGAGTGGGCAGGACAGACGGAGGCCAGAACAAGAACGAAAAGTGGAGGTCAGGCAGGGCTGGAGGGACGGAGTTCAGGCAGAATAGGCGGGAGGAGGTCAGACAGTGCAGGGGATACAGAGGTTGGACAGGTCAGGGATCAGGACAACAGTAGCAGGTAGCAGGGAAACGGAGCAAAGCATTCTCACAGGTGTAGCACAAAGCCAAACCAGAAATATCAGTGGCGGCATCCCAGAGGCAGCAGAGCCCAGATATGGCGGCGTGACACCCGGAACGAGATCACGCCATACAGGCCCCTCCCCAAAGACCCAATTCCCCGGAACCGATACCTGCACTGGTTCCGCAGCAGCAGAGCCATGCAGGATTCATGACAACTAGTAACTTGCCCCAAAAAGTACATTCAGGGCTAGCTTTAAGCCATGTTTTGTTAAAAAGTTATTCTCATTTTATTTATTTTTTTCAGAAATCAATAGTACATGTGAAAATAAGAAACTTTGTGATATATCTTATCAAAGATATCCGCCTCTTTCTCCTCTCGGAATAATCTTTCATTGTCAAAATTCTCATTTCACGGGTAAAATCTGTCTTCATTCAAGACAGATTTTCCCATAATTGAGATAGGAGGTGACAATTGGTGCTCATAAAGTTGTAGTTATTGTTTTTTCAGGAGCAGCAGAATGTCTGTGTCTACCTCTAACTCTTCTCCTCTACATAGAATTTAAAGGCAAAAACTGCCATCTCCTACCACAGTAATGGAAAAATCTCTCTTCACTGAATACAAATTTTACCCATGAACTGAGAGTGAATGATCAGTTCAGGAGTAGAAAGATGCAACTTTCTCTAACCAGAAATATTCCAAAATTCCTTATTTTCATTTGTACTAGATGAATAATGATGAGCGAGTTCTACCATACTCGTAATGATGGTTGCAACTTGAGCACCCGAGTATAATGGAAGTCAATGGGGGGACTCGAGAATATTTCTGGAAGATTTCTCAGAAAAATGCTTGAGTTCCTCATTGACTTCCATAATCCTCAGGTACTAGTGTCACGCCCATCTAAGCACCCAACTGCTCTTAATGAGTACCGAGCACCCAAGCATGGTACTACTTGCTCATCACTAGTTACAAGTACCGAGCACCCGAGCATGGTAGTGCTCTCTCATCACTAGTTACAAGTACCGAGCACCAGAGCGTGATAGTGCTAGTCCATCACTAGTTACAAATACTGAGCACCTGAGCATGACAGTGCCTGCTCATCACTAGTTACAAGTACCGAGCACCTGAGCATGGTAGTGCTCTCTCATCACTAGTTACAAGTACCGAGCACCAGAGCGTGATAGTGCTCGCCCATCACTAGTTACAAATACTGAGCACCTGAGCATGACAGTGCCCGCTCATCACTAGTTAGGAGTACTGTACATCTGAGCATGGTAATGCTTGCTGATCACTAGTTATGAGTACTGAGCACCTGTGCATGGTAGTGCTCGCTCATCACTAGTTACGAGTATTGAGCACCTGAGCATGGTAGTACTCGCTGATCACTAGTTACGATTACCGAGCACATGAGCATGGTAGTGTCCGCTCATCCCTAGTTACCAGTACCGAGCACCCGAGCAAAGTAGTGCTCGTTCATCACTAATTACGAATACCGAGCACCCGAGCATGGTAGTGCTCTCTCACTAGTTATGGAAAAAAAATTAAGACTTTTGTTTATAAGATTAATCTTTGGAGTTTTTGAATTCACAGTGGGAAATACTTCTTATTGTCAACTAGAGTTGAGTGATGTTCGATGTTCGAGGTTCGCCAATTTCATGTTTGAGTGATTTTGGGGGGTGTTCGAGCTCGAGCTCGAACTCGAGCTTTTTGCTAAAAGCTCGACAGTTCGAGTTAGGTTCGAGAACGGTTCGATCAACAAAAAAATGGCTTTTCACAGTAAGGCTATGTGCACACGTTGCTATCTGCATGCGTCCTGCGTCCCCAGCACAATCCCTCTCCCTTTCCTACTCACCGATCACGGGCGTCTTGCTGCACGGCTGTCACAAATCTGTGGCATCTTTTCCTCTTTAGAAAATGGCTCCCATTTCATTATTCAATCAGGTATTCCGTGCTTTCCCCGCACACCGGCGCCCATGATTGGATGCAGTCAGACACGCCCCCACGATGAGTGACAGCTGTCTCACTGCAACCAATCACAGCCGCCGGCGGGCGGGTCTATATCGTGCAGTAAAATAAATAAATAAATAATAATAAAAAAAAGATGCGGTTCCCCCCATATTTGATACCAGCCAGGATAAAGCCGCACGGCTGGAGGCTGGTATTGTCAGGATGGGGAGCGCCACGATATGGGGATCCCTCCAGCCTAACAATATCACCCAGCAGCCGCACGGAATTGCCGCATCCATTAGATGGGACAGTCCCGGGACTCCACCCAGCTCATCCCGAATTGCCCTGGTGCGGTGGCAATCGGGGTAATAATGAGTTTAATCATACCAGGCGTCTCCCCGAGATACCTTCCATGATTAAACTGTAAGTGAAAGTAAATAAACACACACAGCGAAAAATCCTTTATTTGGAATAAAAGACAAAAAAACACCCTCTTTTAACAGTTTATTAATCTCCAAATACACTTCCAGGTCCGACATAATCCACACGACACTGTCAGCTCTGCTACATAAAGATGCAGTAGCACCGTAGAACATGAGCACGCTGTGTCCTCTCCCCGTAGCATTGAAGTGAATCGCGCTGTCACCAGAAACTTCTCTCTACAATGCAGACATCAAGATTACCAAATCTGCCTATCTTTATAATTAGAGGCAGTAGCTCAGTGGATAGAGCGCTCGCTTTAGCATAACTCTACGAGTTCTAGTCTCGGTAAAGAATTTTTTAATTTTTTTATTTTTAATTTTAAATTATAATTATTATATATTTATAATTATAATTTAATTTAATTATGCACTGAGGGGAGGAGCCACACATCAGCTGTACACACCTGTAAAATCAGAGCAGTTCACGGAATGAGGCTGCATTGCTCTCTCCTCTCTCTCTTCTCTCTCTCTCTCTTTTTTTCTCTCTCTTTCTCTCTCTCCCTCTCTCTCTTTTTCTCTCTCTCCCTCTCTCTTTTTCTCTATCTCTTTCTCTCTCTCTCCTCTCTCTCTACTCTCTCTCTGTTTCTCTCTTTTTCTCAGTCTCTCTCTCTCTCCTCTCTCCTTCTCTCTCTCTTTCTCTCTCTCTTTTTCTCTCTTTCTCTCTCTCT
The DNA here is from genome assembly GCF_048569485.1 of Anomaloglossus baeobatrachus. Taxonomy (NCBI): domain Eukaryota; kingdom Metazoa; phylum Chordata; class Amphibia; order Anura; family Aromobatidae; genus Anomaloglossus; species Anomaloglossus baeobatrachus. Next base: position 200,950,303 of record NC_134360.1, on the reverse strand, counting down.
CCCTCCCTCTCTCTCCTCTCTCCGCCAAACTGAACTCGAACGGGGCCTAAGTTCGATGAACCGAACCGTACTCGGGCCTTTAGAAGCTGGCTCATCTCTATTGTCAACTACATTTTTCAATACAGCTGTAAGAAAAACTACAATGTAAAAAATCTACATGTATAGCATTTTATACCTTTTTAAAAATTGCAGGCATAAATATGCAACCTGATACCGTTGGACATTCATTCAGTGGATCACTTTAAATCTGTAAGTCAGCCAAAAGGCAAATCAATAAATAATAATTGTAATGCTCATGCCAGCATCCTCGCACACTCCTGCTCCCCTCCACCAGCGAGGACACTGTTTTCCTCACCTGTCCAGGCATCTTGCGGCAGTTGTCTCGTCCCCGTCCCATGCTGCAGCCTCACAGAGTGTCTCTACTCCTGACAGGCTTCAGGCCTCTGTCCATAGGGAGCGCCAATGGCCACACCCCCTTTCTTAATGGGCCAGCGTCCTCCTAACCATGAAGTGCCCCCCAGTTCAGCTGGAAGGCTGCAGGTATTTAAGACAACAGTACCCCTTGAGCGTTGCCTGGACAATGAGTTAGAGTAAAGGGTGCTTTACACGCTGCGATATCTCGCTAGTGAGATCGCTAGCGAGCATACCCACCCGCGTCTGTTGTGTGTCACTGGCAAATCGCTGCCCGTGGCACACAACATCGCTTACACCCGTCACACGGGCTTACTTTCCCTGCAACGTCGCTGTGGCCGGCGAACCTCCTCCTTTCTAAGGGGGCGGTTCATGCAGCGTCACAGCGATGTCACACGGCAGCCGTCCAATAGAAACGGAGTGGCGGAGATGAGCGGAACGAACATCCCGCCCCCCTTCTTCCTTCCTCATATATATATGAGGTTGTTCCTCGTTCCTGCGGTGTGTCACAAATAGCGATTTGTGCTGCCGCAGGAACGACAAACAACCTCACTACTGACCAGACAAGGATTTTTGGTAAATGAACGACGTATCACAGACAAACGATTTTTGCCTCTTTTGCGATCGTTTAAGGTCGCTCATAGGTGTTACACGCTGCGATGTCGCTAACGACGCCAGATGTGCGTCACAAACACAGTGACCCCGACGATATATCGTTAGCGATGTCGCAGCGTGTAAATGGCCCTTTAGACTTATTGCTGTTGTCAGATACTCTAGTTCTGTGCTACTGCCGCTGTCTTTTGTGCTAGTTCTTTTTCTTACATCTCTTTGTATTCTAGTGTGCTGCTGCCGCATAACCCATCCTGTCACTGCTGGAGCAAGCTGGCATGCCAGGCATGATACCCGCTGCCACAAGCATTCCACCAGCTTCTGCTGCCACATCCATCCATCCACCCTGGATGAATTCTCTACACCTGTGTTACGTCACCATCGGCGTCCGCTCCAGCGACTGCTGCTCCGATCACCAGGTGACGCAGTGTTCCTGCCGTGAATGGTGCTGGTGATGGGAGAGGAGTCGATGCCAGCGGCACCGGTGGGCGCAGGCTCCAATCATCCACTGGGCTGGGTTATCTTGGGATCTGTAGTACCACTGGCTGACTGTGGGTGGCATGTGTCTTCCAGCTTAGGTTGCCAGCGTTCAGCTACAGCCAATGGGAAGACACCACACCCTTCTTAGTTCCCCTCCTGTCTGCTGACCTCTGCCAGAGATAGTTTTGATTTCCTGGCTCCTGGTCTGCCCTATTCTGTTTTGTGATTCTTGTGTGCTGACGTCTGCGTGTTTTCTGACTACCCTTCTGTCTGCTGTTTTTGTACCTCGCTGCCCGATCCGGATTTGACCTCTGCTACGTTTTCTGATTATGTCTTTGCCTGCCGATTCTGTCCCTGTTCTGTTATTCCTGGTTTGACCCTGCCTGATGACTACTCTCATCGGACTGCAGCCTTCCACAGGTAGTGATCTCCAGGGCCCTGTGTGATTCCAAATCCCTGTATAGGGGTTAAGGGGTTTCAGGGTTCTGGGGGTCCTGCTTGGTGAATGGCTTCCCTCTAGCCTGTCCATTACATCCCATCTGAGTCTGTTGATCCAGGCAGGCGTTACAACCTGCTGCTGCCGTAACCTATACCAGAGACTGTTCCCTTGGGGCTAGATATCACAGCACCAGTCTTCCTGAGTGGCACCTGAACCCATGCCTGCAGCGCAACACCTCCACCATCAGGAGCACTGGAAAAAAACAGGCTCAGGTCCATAGTAGAGCCCCTCTGAGTTTTTTGTGTGTTGCAGCCCAGTGGGTTCACTAACATCTCTGCTCGCCCGGCGAGTACAACAATAAAAAACTTTATTGAACCAAAAATAAATAGGCAAATTACCAGTAATACAATTTGTGTTGGTCAATTTTCAAATAAATATTTCCTTACAAGGCACAATGACAATACAGCTCAGATACTAAGTTTGCGAATAGGAACTCTGCAAGAAAAAGTTTGATTTTCTTAGTCAACAAAGCTTGTCATTTCAGGTCTTTGGTCCTAAGGCTTCTGAAGGTACTCTAATGATGGCGATTTTTTTACTTGAGATAAATGTCATGATTTTAATTAACCAGTTCCAACATTAATGCAGATATGTCACATGAGGTGAACAAATAAAAGTGGAGTTTGTCAAAGTGCATCGGAAAATCTTTGTCACAAGGATGTGGTATTATAAATAAATTTTAAGTGAATAAAGATGTCAATAACAGTCTTGATAATTGCTGAAATCCAGTCCTTTGCAATAATGGGAAAAGAATAAAGCAAGAAAAACTGTCCTCAAAAATATGCCGAAGAAGAAAGAAGAAAGATGTCTCGTCTTAGAGGAGGTAATGAATGTACAACCACTATATGAAGGTGAGTAACTAGAGGTTGCAGACCTGGAATAAATTATAAGAAATAGGAGGGAAAGAGGATTTAGGGCAATAAGTTGCCACTATTCTCTAGTTTATGGTGCAGATTTAATGAAGGACATTAACCCTTCAAGGACCAGGGAGTCTTACATTTTGGCATTTACATTTTCTCCTTGCCTTTTTACAAAAAACATAATTAGGTTTTCTGCTGACAAAGAGGTGTGAGGCTCGGGATTAGAGATGAGCTAACATGAGGTTCGATGTTCAGAGTTCAGGTTTGGAAACCGACTACCAAAAAACAAAGTTCAAGTTGAAAGTTCAAGTGAGGTACAAGTGCCAACTGTGATGCTTTAACAATAGGTGTCACTAGATACACTAGTGGAGGGGAAGTGAGATGAGAGAACACTAGATGTTGCTAGATACACTAGTGGAGGAGTAGTCAAACAAGCCAAAGGTCAGGAGCCATGAATTTATGACAGTTACAAAGGGAGAGAGCTGAGCCGAGGTCAGGATACAAGCCAGGGGTCTGGAAGCCAGGAGAACACATCAGGTACAAAGGGAAAGAGTGGTGCCGAGGTCAGGATACAAACCGGGGGTCTGGAAGTAAGGAGAACATTTCAGGTACAAAGGAAGAGAGTGTATCCGAGATCAGGATATGAGTCAGAGGTCAGGAAGTCAAGGAGTCAAGTCAGGGTAGGAGAAACAGGTGGGGGAGGGTACTAGTAGCTAGGTAGTTTGACAACATAAGGATAGTCACTTACGGGAGCCAGCAAAAACTGCTGCAACACAGGAACTATCGCTGGCAGCGTTCCGGGTAAAGTAGCTCCAAAATAAAGCAGAGCAATCAGCCAGAATGAGGCTCCAAAAAAAAAGGACCCTCCCACAGGGTCTGAGACCGGGAACAACGAGACCACTGGGAAACAACACAAAACCAAGCATCAGCTCTGCAGGAGAGCAGATTACCACCAATCAGAATTATGGCACAAACCACTCAAGCGAGCAGAGCTGTGCTTGGGTATGAGTGATGCTCAGCCCTGTGTGAGCCGTCTTTTATTGGCTTGCACTGGGGGTTAAATCAGAATTATCAGCTGTAGTGTGCACACACAAATTAAAAATTTGGAAAACACTGCCCATCCTCCGCGGAAGTTTTCTGCTTATGACTGGCAGCATGTGGGTGAAGATACGAACTACCCAATTACAAACTTCCATTGAGGTTCGGATCAAGTCGGGATCACAAACCAAGCTTCGTTAAGCTTCAAATGGGCCTGGTAAACCAAACTTCCAAAGGTTCACTCATCTCTACTCGGGATGAGTTGTAGTTTCAAATGTCACCATTCATTTTACCCTATAAAGCACTAAAACTCTGCAAAAAAAAACCCTTCCATGTTATAAAGAAATGATGACGAAAGTGCAATTCTGCCATATTTCTTTAGGTTTTATTTTTACAGTTTTCATTATGCAGTAAAAATGACTGGAAACCTGAATATCCCGGTCAGCCCAATTAAGGCAATATCAAACCTGCGTCAACTTTCTTCTATTTATGTGTTGAAAAATAAATCTGAATTTTGTAAAAAAAAATAAAAAAATGTAGCTTTATGTCTCCATATTCTGATACTGGTAACATTTTTATTATTCTGTTGATGCGGCAGAGTGAGGGCTTGTTTTTTTCCGCGGTGAGCGCTCATTTTTTATTAATACCAATTAATTTGTGTAGGATACTTTGCTTGTTATTACACTTTTTAGGGAGGTAAGGTGTGCTACAAAAAAAAAACCACAATTCTGGAGTTTTGTTTTTTCTTTCTCTCTACTGCATTTACCAATCAAGTTAATTAATTCCATAATTGAATAGATTGGACTTTTAATAAATACAGGAATACCAAACATGTTATATTTGTTGTTTTTTTCTTTCTGTTTAAGCAGAAAAAAAGGGTGACGATTTGAACTTTTGTAAAATTTTTTTGGTTTTAAAACTTTTTTTATTTTTGACATTCATTTTTAGTCCTCTTATAAAACTTAAACCTGTATTTGTTTGATCTTGTATTTCAGTGTACACTGATAATCTTGGTCTCCTATAGAGCTCACTCCGAGGAAAAAATCAGATATGTGTACTGCCTCATTTAATAACATTGGTGACATGCAGTTTTTTTGACAATCACACTTGGACCAAAAAAAAAATGGTTGTCTGCATGATCTCTAAAGTTGAGCTTCACAGCAAGATCCAGATAATGTAGAAGGGGATCCTGAGCAGACACCCGGCTTTCATATCAACCTTAGTCACACGCCATCAAAACACAGCATGCTGATGGGAGTTGATACATGTGGGCACTGGGGAACATTCTATTTAAATTCGGCTAAGATTGACAGTGGAATGTAAATGGTTAACAAAGGCCGGAACTTGCCTCCAGTGGCAGCTGTTAGACACAGTTGCCACCTATATGATATAACCGGCATGTGCTGCTTGTAGAGGGAGTTTAGGTCCTGAGCCCAGTTCACACGTGAGGACCCCTTTCCAGGACATAAACCCAATATCCTTTTATGGAAGGGGTTAATATCATATGAGGGGCTTAGCTGGAAGGCAAAAGGAGTTATTATCGAGGACCTTTGGCACACTGGAAGATTTAAAGCCAATAAGATACTTTTGTAACTATATGACAGAAGAACATAATTATACTCATTGAGCCAAAAAATCAATAAAGTACAATCTTGTCTTGCTAAATACTGTTTTTGTGTTATTTTGCCCATAGCCTCACTTTCCTGAACTATGAAAGTCTATCAAAATGTTAAAAAAAAATCCTTATAATCACCTCACCGGTCCTTCCGCTCCTCACTGCCACCTGTTCGGTTCTCACTTTATCTTTGTCCCCCATCCTCACTCACTAAGCCGAAGTTTCTGGGTCTTCAACACCCAAGAGGGTCCTGTGCATGTGCCACAAAGGTCACCGAGACATATAACATCACAGGGTGCATCAGAAATATCCAAGGAAGAAAAGCTGGGTGTTATTTCCATGCTGCCCTATTAAAGGAAATATCCAGGAGTAGACAAGTAGTGATTTATTCTCTATGCGTTTCGGAGAGTCCCTCTCCTTCTTCAGAAAAATCACAAATGTGAGAGGGACTCTCTGAAACGCTTAGAGAAATAAATCATTACTTGTCTACTCCTGGATATTTCCTTTAATACGACAGTGTGGAAATAACACCCAGCTTTTCTTCCTTTGATATTTCTGATGTCCATGTGGGCCTGCTGCAACCATACGCTGAGACCTTATCAGTTTGGTTGTGACTCATACAACCTGAACAGGTGAGCCCCTCCAATGCTTGGCTGTCTTTATAATTCTCAAAAAGACCCTATTTTTGGTCTTTTTATCCTCTAGCTCATCGCATTCACACCTTGTGTGACAACCTTTGCAGGCACATGTGCGAAACTCTTCCGGGCCTAGCACTCCTGGAAACATCAGTCTAGCAAACAAGGCCCAGGATTTGGGAGTGGTCAATAGTAACCTTGAAAATGCAACGTGGCTGAACAGGCGACGATGAGGAGATGAGGGGGTCAGAGAGGCGAGGTGTGAAGTGAGTGGAAGGTATTTTTTTTTTTTTTTACTTTTATTATGCTCTGGGTTCTAGAGAGATCAAAAAGCAGACTAAGGGACATCAAATTCTATTATTTGTAAGAAAAAATGCACAAATATTTTAATTTTGTCTGACTCTCTTATATCTATCAATCTATCCATCCATCCATCTATCCATCCATCCATCCATCCATCCGTCTATCTATCTAGCCCTCTATCTATCTATCTAGCTATCTTTCTATCTATCTGTCTATTTAGCTAGCCCTCTATCTATCTAACTATCTATCTATTGATCCATCCATCCATACCTCTATCTATATATCTATCCCTCTATTTATCTAGCCTTCTATCTATCTATCTATCTCTCTATCTAGCCCTCTATCAATTTTGACATCTATCTATCTATCCACTATCTATCTATCTATCTGTCTAGCCCTCTATCTATCTATCTATCTATCTCTCTATCTAGCCCTCTATCTATCTATCCCTCTATCTATTTAGCCATCTATCTATCCACTATCTATCCATCTATCCATCTATCTATCTATTATCTATCTATCCACTATCTATCTATCTATTATCTATCTATGCATCTATCCACTATCTATCTATCTATTATCCATCTATCTATCTATCTATCTATTATCTATCTATCTATCTATCCATCTATCCACTATCTATCTATCCATCTATCTATTATCTATCCATCTATCTATCTATCTATCCATCTATCTATTATCTATCTATCTATCCATTATCTATCTATCTATCTATCCATCTATCTATTATCTATCCATCTATCTATTATCTACCTATCTATTATGTATCTATTATCTATCCATCTATCTATCTATCCCTCTATCTATCTATCCATCTATCTATCTATTATCTATCTATCTATTATCTATCTATCTATCTATCTATTATGTATCTATTATCTATCCATCTATCTATCCCTCTATCTATCCATCCATCCATCCATCTATCTATCTATTATCTATCCATCCATCTATCTATCCCTCTATCTATCTATCTATCTATCCATCCATCCATCTATCTATCCATCTATCTATCTATCTATCTATCTATCTATCTGTCTATCTATCTATCCATCTATCTATCTATCCATATATTATCTATCTATCTATCTATCTATTATGTATCTATTATCTATCCATCTATCTATCCCTCTATCTATCTATCTATCCCTCTATCTATCCATCTATCTATCTATCTATCCCTCTATTATCTACAATCTATCCATCCATCTATCCATTATCCATCCATCCATCCATCTATCCATCTATCCCACAACCTATTTATATAAATGTATTCATGTCCCTCTTCTGTTATTATCTTTGAGTCTGAAATCCTTTTTGACAATGTATTGTGTACGATGTTCATTAACACCTTCTCCTTAAGATGTTTCCTTGGAGACTGCGGTACAGAGACTTACAATGCATTCCTCATTAGTTCTTTCTAACATGTTCATAAAATCTTTACCACTATTTATTCTACTACGCAGCACTTTGAGCTTAGATTTCATTTCAAATATTGTACTATCACAGATGACTAATGGTCAATATGCCCGGCTGCTAACTAGGTCAAGATTTTCACTCGTTCTTCAAACACAATAATTAGAAATCTATGCTCTTGGTTTAAACATCTATGAATGATGAAAGCAGATTCATAACCACTTATAATATCATTTTTTTTAATTAAAGAAAATGATGGTTTTGTGTCTGAAAGGACTTTAAAGACTGTGTTACATTATGCACTACTTGAATTTATCTGGGCGCAGTCTTTTGGAATAAAATGGCCATATTGAAAGAGCGGTTCTCAGGTTTGTTACAAAAAAAAGGAAATACTGTATTGCAAGCTGTGAAGCTGTGTGATCATCACATGATCAGGGCAGATTTTAAGCTTTTGGAGGCAAATAAAGATTTTAAAATTAAAAAAAAATATTATCTAAATTAAATCCTATTTCCATACCATATTATTGTATAACACACAACTATAGTTCCTTAAAAATGTTAAAAGGAACCTGTCAGGTACAATGTACCCAGAATCACGAGCAGTTCTGGGTGCATGTTGCTAATCCCTGCCTAACCGTCCCTGTATATACTAGCACAGATAAAGAGATCTTTAGAAAAAGTATTTCCCAAGATCCTTTATGATATGCTAATGAGTGTAGTGGTCTGCTAGCATGCTATTGAATGCCCATTGATGCGCGTACCTGTGTCCGTTGTCACCGCATCAGACGCAAGATCAGAAGTCCTGGCACTTCCGGTCATGCGCACTATGAAACCAGGTGTACGCAAACCGGCTTCAGAGAGGTCTAGTGCACATGACTGGAAGTGCCAGGACTTCTGATCATACGCACTGCCCGGCGTCTGATGCGGTGACAACGGACACAGGTACGCACGTCACTGCTGATGACGATAGGTAATGGGCATTGAATAGCATGTTAGCACACCCCATGTGGGTGTGCTAATATGTTAAGAGGGCTGACTAGTCAGTGGAGCTAACAACCTTGCAACTAGTCCCTGCGCTCATTAGATTATCATAAAAGATCTTTAAAATACTTTTTCTAAAGATCTCTTTATCTATGCCAGTGTATACAGGGACAGTTAGGCAGGGATTAGCAATATGCACCCAGAACTGCTCGTGGTTTTGGGTGCTTATTGCACCTGACAGGTTCCATTTAACATTTTTAAGGAAATATAGTTTATGAGTTGTGTGTTATACGATAATAATATACGGAATTAGAATTTAATTTAGATAACTTTTTTTTTTTTATTTTAAAAACTTTCTTTGCCTCCAAAAGCTTACAATCTGCCCAGATAATGTAATTATTATAGAGCTTCACAGCTTACAATACGGTTTCTAAATTTTTTTTGTAACAAACCCGAGAACCGCTTTTTCAATATGGTCATTTTATTCCAATAGACTGCACCCAGATAAATTCAAGTAGTGCATAATGTAACAGTCTTTAAAGTCCTTTCAGACACAAAACCAACTACTAGTTACAGGGACAGTTAGGCAGGGATTAGAAATATTCACCCAGAAAAGCTCATGGTTCTGGGTGCATGTTACACCGCACAGGTTCCCTTTAACTGAAAGCAAGCACAATCTTGTTGAAAAATTAAATTTTGTCATTTGCCTCTTTGTACTACGGTAAGGAGTAGGACCTAGATATCATTCTTAAAAAAAACCCCTAAATATTGCAGGTTATGTGTACAATATTGTGGCCAAAGGATAGTGATCTAGGGTGCTAGTCTGATTTGGAGTCTAGAAGGACTTTATCCTCTTATATGGGGATATTAGCATCTTCCTCAAGTGTGTATTGCTCATTTCTGCATCAACATTTAGGAAAATAGATTGAACTAGATGGGATTGTGTGTTATTTCAAGCTTAAAACCATGAAACACCTACTGGGAAATATGAATAGAGCCCACTGGTAGAGATTAGTGGTCCCGTGGAGGTTCGGTTCGCCGGCACCAAATGAGCTAAGCCTCCACAGGCTCAAGCTTGACCCAAACCCCGAAGCAAGTAACTGATTGGCAGTTTCAGTCTCCGCCCACAAATAGCCAGCCATAAACAAATCCCTTCCAGGGGAGGGTGAACAGGTTTTTCAAACAATTTTTTGGGTTGCATGCTACATCTAATAGTGCTGATGTTACCCCAAGTGTGCGCCATTCAAACACTGCAAGCAGCACACACAAGGCTGAGCACCAAGCGACCTGAGCAGAGCATTGCTCGAGTGAGTGAAGCTCGCACATAAAGCATTCAAACCACAAACCTGAACCTTGATTTTTTTAAGCTGCTGTTTGTTTGAAAAATCGAACCTCAGGTTCTCTCGTCTCTACACACTGGTACCCAAACATCTTGGTCAATGACAGCTATCTCTTCATGACTTCCCCTTACATGCTCTCTATGTGGGTTCTTAGCCAATACTACTAACTTGTTGAAGACATTAATTAGCATCTTACAGAAGGAAGGAAATTTGCTCCCAACTAAGCCATCTAGCCATTCAGTTTAATTTTCTGCCCCACCAGTGTCTCTATTAGAAGATAAGCGCATCATACAGAGAATACAATCTAAAAGCCAAAGTGGAGAGCTGTTAGCAAACCACTGCTCTCATGATGGTGGACATTGCATTGTATGATCTGAATAGCAGCCATGTAATAATACATTTTTTGCATGGCCAAGACTTTAATCAGCAAAAAATGAGCTATGCCACAAATTCCGGCTAATAGCAGCTTAGGTCCCATGATAATAATAATAATAGTAATAATAATAATAATAATATTTATTCACTTATAGAGCACAATTAACTCCATAGCACTTTACATACATCAGCAAAACTGTCCCCATTGGGGCTCACAATTTAAAGTCCTTATCAGTATGTCTTTGGAGTGTGGGAGGAGACCCATACAAACACGGGAAAACATACATACTCTTTGCAGATGTTGTCCTTGGTGGGATTTGAACCCAAGACCCCAGGGCAACAAGACTGCAGTGCTAACCATTGAGCCACAATGAAAAGGTTTGTTTTACAATAGGCCAGTGCATGGTTAGTGTCTACTCTTGTTTATGAGCCATGTGGTAAGATAAGTTAAAAGAATAGTAGACCTGTGCTGATGCCTTTAAATCTCTGATTTACTTTTATAGCAATATTTGTCAATCTATTGTAGGGATCCTCGCTTTCTTGCAGTAGTACACAAAGGATGTCCACAGGAAGGTTTGCCAAAGTTCATAACACCTCCATTGTAAAGCAAAATATATAGCCTTTTTCTGGTATAAAGGTAAGAAAAGCAAAATTAAAACAGATAATTCAGTTAAACATCCAGGTGCCTTTCAGGTTCAGTCTGAGTCTGAAGTAGCACCAAGACGTCTTTCCACCTCTCACACTAGGAGAATTCTCCTTGCTCAGTTTTGGACAGGAACAGTCTTATACTGCCATTAAACATTTCTTTTTCCTCTCTATTTACATAGACTGCTGAGCTCCCCCACTGACTCGTGCAGTCTCCACTATCACGGCCCTGGCTTGCGCTGGGGACTTCTGTTGTGTCCTCCTGCATGCAGTCATCCTGTTATTGTTTATCCTGTGTCGGACCGTTTCCTGCATTTGGTCGGTTACCGGCTGTGGGAGGGGCTTGCTCTCATGCGCCGCTTCTGGGCAATTGCTCTGCTTTATCTTGGCGCCCACGGACCAGCGCCAGTCACATTCTCTGGCTATGTTGTTGTAAGCTCCCTGCTTCTTGTTTTTGCTATTGATATTGCCTCTTGACTCCAGACTGACCCCTGACTTGAATCTGCCTGCTCCCACTGACTTTCCGTTCCCGTCTCGCTCCCGACTTTGGTGTTCCCTCCTGACTACCCTTTTGTTGTGTTTGTACTGTCTATCCTGGTTATCTGAACTACAGCTTGTTACATGCCTATGCTCCCATCTGCTCCCTGTGTATCATCGTGTCCTCTTGGCTTTGACCTCAGCCTGCCTGACCTCCCTTACTTTAGTATCTCCAGTGCCACCTAGTGTCGTTACAGGATACTGCACCCCTCAGTTTGAACTTCCTCATTCCACTGTGTAAGGAGCGTTACATCAGGGAAGTTACATCTATTAAGAGAGACTGTCTCCTGGCTGCCATGTGCAGCTAACTCTCAGAGAGACTCTCACTCTCTGAACAGCCAGATATGAGAAACACTGCAGGTGCATTCTGAATCAAACCCTAAAGAGCTAGGATTTAAGCCTCATTACCCTGGCTTCCTACAATATGCAAAACTAATTCAAAACAATTTAAGGGGTTACACACCTCACCTTTCCACCATCCTACTGTTTGTCCTACTGCAAAGCATCCAAATACTAGCACATGTGATTACTACAGCCAATCACTGGTCATATACTGTTGCAGTAAGTAGAGACGAGTATAGGATTATGTGGTGACAAAATAGGAATACTAAGATAAATGTTTGTTTTTTGTATACCATTTTACAAGTTTAACAATAGTTTTCTATATTGGACAAACACTTTAAAGGGTAATTCCAATCACAGAAAATAGAAAAAGTGTCTCCAGCTCCAGAAAGATGTAAGTAAAACTTTTTCTTTTTTTTTAAATTTCAGATATAAAAATATAGATACAAAAAAACATGGGGGGTAGAGAGGAACCAGAGATGAGTTTCAAACGCAACTGCGTTCTTTCTCAAAGCCTTCCTTTGAGAAAGAACGCAGATGTGTTTGAAACGCGTCTCTAGTTTCTATCTACCCACCCTCATGTTTTTTCGTATCTATATTTTTATATCTTAAATTTAAATAAAAGAAAAAGTTTTAGTTACCTCTTTCTGGAGCTGGAGCCACTTTTTCTATTTTTTGGATTGCTGTCACCTGATCAGGATGGGTCTTTCGTGCATGCCAGGGGAGGTGTCTGGGCTGGTGAGCTTACAGATACCCTTCAACAAATATCATAATTCCAATCACAGTCTTTCATAGCTGTGACAGGAAAAACCTGTCATGTCTCCAACGGAGTCGACTTCTGCTTCGATCACCAGACGCTGCCACGTCACCACTGTGGGCGGCGTGCGGGTGGGAGGGCAGTCGGTGGCTCTGTTGGGCGCAGGCTTCACTCATCTATTAGGCTGGGTTTCACCAGGACCTGCAGTATGACTGAATGACTGTGGTGGTGTGTGCCTTTCGGCTGGAGTAACTACCTTTCAGCTGGGGCCAATGGGAAGTCACCACACCCCTCTTATGCTTTCTCCCTTCTGCTTGAAGGTGCCAGATATAGTCTTGTAATTTCTTGCTAGTTTCTGGTTCCTTGCTGTTTGTTTGTATTCCTGTGTATTGACCTTAGCTTGATTACCTGACCACTCTTCTGCCTACTATTTCTGTACTTCACTGCTAGCTCCAGTTTTGACCCTTAGCTTGATATCTGACCACTCCCCTGCCTGATGATTTTTGTCCCTGTTCTACCTTCTGGATTTGACCCTACTCTTCTCAGGACTACAGTCATTCACAGGCAGAGATCATCAGGGCCCTGTCCAAATCCCTCTATTGGGGTTAAAGCGTTGTGGGGTTCGGGCTCCTGCTTTGTGGCCAGTTGCCTCTATCCACCTGCTTCACTGATCCTGAGTCTGTGGTTCCAGGCAAGTGTCACAAAACCTTTGTCCAGGCATGAGCCTCGGGAGTTTTGGTGTAGCACATCGGTGTTCGGTTCTTTCTGTAACCCCACTTCTATGGTGAGAGGCTGGATGCAGTTATTTCTGCTGATCCTTGAATGGCTGAAATTTAGATAATCCTTTACTTATTTTGAAAGTTGAAAAGCAAAAACACAGAGAGGAAAAAAAAATATATTAAAATTGACAGTATAGTAAAATATACGGTAATGATAACCGATTAGGTTTTTACGCCCGTTCAAGTACCGGTGGCGGTAAATTATCCAAGTTCTGTGTAAAAATATATTACTTCTACTTCTTACTCTTGAAAACTTTACAGCGCACTTAACGTGGTGTAAAGAATTGTGGTTTATGACTGCACATTACATAAGAAATATGGGAATCCCAGAGAGGTATAATTATTTGATTTATCTCCAGCCAAAAAAACTCGGCTCCCGTCTAGTGCGGCTTGTTTGGGTAAAGAGGCATCTTGATTTCTTACAAGCATCAAACCTCTGTGTAATTAAATATGTACTAGCGGGAAACATTTGTCCAGAGAAATGTGGTTATCTCGGGAAGTTACTTGGGCTAAAGAATCCCTGTGGTTTGCAGTTTAAACTATGTGTTACCTTATTTTTTCCATGCTGTGAGTTCACCCAGGAATAACCCAACACAGTGTGCACAGTAAAATGTCAAACGTCATTCTTTTAACTGCTTCTAGAAGCATGAAGGAATCACAGAGTGGACACAATTCTTTCATGTCCTCAGATTTCTCTTGGGATTTGTTCTGATGCGGGGAATTTGTGAGTGTCAGAAATATAATGAAAATATAAAAAAAGGGAAGAAATACATTTGCTTGTGCCAGCACCAAGCGCTGTCAGAGCATAAAGAGAGCACTGCGAGCTCCTCATACATAGTATATCAATATCCATATAAGTAGGACATGCACAATAACTTTTACCAAGTACTAGAGAGGACTTGTCAGCAGACTATGATCTACTGTTTAAGAGCAGCACAGTCCGCTTTCCCATAACCACAATTGGGAATAAAAATATTATGCCATTTTTCTAATAAAAGTTATCAAATATTACAATAGACTTGTAGATATGAGTCTGATGTATTAACTATGGGAGCCCTTCTCCACCATGACCCTTACCCCTTTTACCAGTGCATGAGGCCGCTTTGTACTTCCATTCATGCAGCCCATCAGCCACTCCTGACAAGGGTGATGTGATGACTGCCACAAGGTGGTACTAGACAAGACTTGTATGCAGTAAGGAGAGAAAGCCAGGCAGGCCGAGATCATAAACCAGGAGAACATGACAGTACACGGGGGGCAGACAGAGACGAGGTCAGGAAAAAAGCCAAAGGTCAGGGTTCCAAGAGAGTACATACAAGATATAGATAGCAGGCGAGGACATGGTCAGGAGGAAGTCCGAAGTCAGAAGCCAGGAAGTCACAACAGAAACAGGGGAGGACAGGCAGAGATGGGTAAACAGCAGTCCGGAGTTGAGAGACCAAGATCTGAACACTGAGCACATGGGAGCCAACAACACAACTGTAAACAGAAAGTACGACCAGCAGTATCCCGAGCTAACATGTTCCCTAATTATTATTATTATTTATTATTATAGCGCCATCAATTCCATGGCGCTTTACATGTGAAAGGGGTATACATAATAGGGACAAGTACAATAATCATAAACAGTACAAGACACAGACAGGTACAGGAGGAGAGAGGTCCCTGCCCGCGAGGGATCACAGTCCCTAATGAGGCAGTGCAATCACCAGGAACGAGAAGCATCTGTGAGAACACCTCCTAGGACCAGCGTGAAACCCAGTGCTGTGAAACAACCCGCAGAGCATTTATCCTGCAAAAAGCTCTGCACCATAGGTAAAATATACTGGCTATGCAGGAGAACATGGCAGGACAATACAGAATGTTCTGCACACAGGAATCGTGACATGTGGAAGACGGCAAAGAGAGGCCAGAAGGTGCTCCTCTCGTGACTACCACAAACTCATAACTTCTATTAGTTAAACAGCTTTATATTTTTTGCCCACTTTCACTGTCCAGTTCCTGATGTCGTATGAATTATATACTGCACATCTGCTCTGCCTGTGACATCTTTATTATATCTCTGTTGTGACATCACTGAGATTATTATTCCTTTACTGTGGGATCACTGTTTTTGTTTTTTTCTGTATGCAAGCAGTCACTTCAGTTACAGACCAAAATGGGTTTTTTTCTGTGCATTGTCACATTATTCCTATGATGGGGATACATTTTTGTGTATTTTTCTGGTTTTATGATGCATTCTGTCTATTTTAAGACTTATTGCAGTCTTAGGGTATGCTCACACGAGCGTATTACTCAGACGAGTGCAATGCGAGAAAATCTCACATTGTACTCGGACCAATGTTATTCAATGAGGGAGAGAAGATGGTCATATTTTTTCTCATGCAAATTCTGGATGAGCGAAAAGTCGCAGCATGCTGAGATTGTCAGCAAGAGTCGTGTCACTCGCACCCATACAAGTCTATGGGTGTGAATAAAACATTGGACTGCACTCAGATGACATCCGAATGCAGTGTGATAAT
The DNA here is from genome assembly GCF_048569485.1 of Anomaloglossus baeobatrachus. Classification (NCBI taxonomy): domain Eukaryota; kingdom Metazoa; phylum Chordata; class Amphibia; order Anura; family Aromobatidae; genus Anomaloglossus; species Anomaloglossus baeobatrachus. Next base: position 200,934,141 of record NC_134360.1, on the reverse strand, counting down.
CGCATCAACTAACAATGGAGGAGATGTGGAGATTATAATCCCTCTCCTCTTCAGCTCCTGCCTTCTCCTCCACAGCTGTGATCCGATTGATGTGATGAAACGGTGACAAAAAAATTAAATCATAAGATTATATATCTATAATGATAGTAACCAGTAGTAGGGACCCTATATAACACTAATTGTCATCTAGATTATGGCAAACATCCTTAATTTGCCGAGGGAAAAATATATATATTAATATAAAATTTTAACTTGGCCGGGGCTCCACTTACATTATAATAGATTTATATCTGATCTCTAGTATTAGCTCAAGGAATTTTGCATTTATTGTTCATTTGTGCATCTCTAATATTGCTAAGTTTGATTTTTTTTTATTCCTATTTATTAATTGTTTTATGACTATATTTCAGAGGTAAATTAAAAATTGAAAACAAAAATAGAAGTCTTCCTTTCGGTCTATTAATTATTACTAGTAATCTGAGTTGGCGCAGATTTTTATAAAATTTTAAAGTTAAAATGTTATATCAATAGATAAAAAAATACAATTAAACCATTCTTTTTTGTTTTTCTTCTTTGTACTTGCTTTGCTTTATGCTAAAAATTATCTGGCATTATGATTCTCCAGGTTATTAAGTGGAAGGAGATACCAAATCTGTAAAATTTAGTTTTTATTGTCATTTTATTTTAATTTCAATGATAAAAATATTCAGAAAATGTCAAAACAACAAAGTAAAAATAGTTTTCTTCTCTAAGAGCATTTTTTTTACATTGATCAATCTATATGATGGCTTGTATTTTGGCATGGTGAGTTGACATTTTTAATAGTATTATTTTGGAGTGCAAACAATTTTTTAATCAGTTTATTCTCTAAAAAAAGGGAAAAAACTGGCACTACCAACGCAACGTTATCTTGTGGACACAAAATCCGTGGCAATCATACGAATTAGTGTGCCTAATTTAGAAAATAAGCAGTGAGATGCAAACAAAAAACGGGAAGAAAATTCCAAAAAAAAGCACTCACATTCCATAAAAATATGCTTTGTTACACACATTAAAGGGAATCTGTCACAGGATGTGTATAATACTTACCCAACGGTCGGTGCGGTGCAGACTGGTCGGATGGCGTCTCCGTTCTCCGAGCCCCTCACCTCATCTCTCGGGCGTCTTTGTCCTGAAGCTAGTGTGGCTGACGCGTTCTACGTCATGTACACAGGCCGGCATTGAGGTCCCGCACAGGCGCACTACAATACTTTGATCTGCCCTGCGCAGGACCTCACTGTCGTCTTGTGTAGATGACATAGAACGCGTCATCCACACAAACTTCAGAAGGAGGACAATGAGGGCTGAAAGAGGAAACACAGGACCCAGAGAACGGAGACTCCCATCCGACCTGTCTGCTTCGCACCGACTATTAGGTGAGTATTATAAACATCCGGTGACAGGTTCCCTTTAAAGTCCAGGCAAGGTAGGAGATTGGAGGCACAGGGTGAACGAACCAGAGCTATTTTGTGTGACTAGCACACTTCTACTGGTCCACACCTTCCTACTAACAATAGGTATTGCAGTACATACCATAACTAAAATGACTGCAGATAACATCACAGTCTGCTTTGAAGCTCAGCGTGTGGCTGTTCTTCACAGAATTATCAACAGGACCACTATGAGTGCCCAACTGCCATAGTAAAACCATTAGCACTCATCAATCAGGTTAGGGGGCAGACATTGATGGGCACACAGAATGGTACACCTTTTTGATTGCATACCTTAGGGGGCAGGCGTTGATGGGCACACAAAATAGTACACCTCTTGGATTGCATGCCTTAGGGGGCAGGTGGTGATATTCACACAAAATGGTGCACCTCTTGGATTGCATACCTTAGGGGGCAGACATTGATGGGCACACAGAATGGTACACCTCTTGGATTGCAAACCATAGGGGCAGGCATTAATGGGCACACAGAATGCTACACCTCTTGGATTGCATACCTTTTGGGGCAGGCGTTGATGGGCACATAGAATGGTACACCTCTTGGATTGCAAACCATAGGGGCAGGCATTAATGGGCACACAGAATGGTACACCTCTTGGATTGCATACCTTAGGGGGCAGGTGTTGATGGGCACACAGAATGTTACACCTCTTGGATTGCATACCTTAGGGGGCAGGCGTTGATGGGCACACAGAATGGTACACCTCTTGGATTGCATACCTTAGGGGGCAGGCGTTGATGGGCACACAGAATGGTACACCTCTTGGATTGCATACCTTAGGGGGCAGGCGTTGATAGGCACACAGAATGGTACACCTCTTGAATTGCATATCTTAGGGGGCAGGCATTAATGGGCATACAGAATGGTACACCTCTTGAATTGCATATCTTAGGGGGCAGGCATTAATGGGCACACAGAATCGTACACCTCTTGGATTGCATATCTTAAACCCTCTGTCAAATATTGACACTTCTATTCCCTCAACAGGTGTCTGAAGTAGAAGATACCAGTACATCCTATGTAGGGAAATGGTTAAACACATTTATCTTTATTAATATACCATTTAAAAAAAGCAAAAAACAAATATTATCCTTTTTTATTGCTTTTTAACATATATTTGGCCATAACAGAATTCATGAAACCTGATTTTTTTGAATGACACAGGTAGCCATTACAATATATGCATACCTTTTACTGCCATGCAACTAATGATACAGCCTGTGAAGAAAATTATAGAAGACAGCACTCCCATCTTTTATCATTTTTCTAGTTTTATTATTCGGAACTCTGCTTGTAGATGTGAGCCAATTATTCGGAGGGGTTGCAGGTGGCAGGTAAAAATACCAGTAAAAATGGCAGGATCATTACACACTGTCCACTGGTCCCTCTTTATCTCACCTCACATGACATAAAGGATTCCTCTATGTGTTAGGATTTCTGATTACCCACAATCTTTACATCAAGATTCTCTGCAGCATGCTAAAGACAAGTGCAAGTAGAGGAAGCAATATTTTTCCACTATTTTTATCTTTACTAAGATATAATTTTCTGTGAGCTACAATAAATTATCAAATGCTTTTACCATAGTTAGTTATCACGTGCAATAAAATTCCAGCGGATTGACACTTTAAAAAAAAAAAATAAAATAAAAAACATACTTATGCTCAACTTAAAACTTGAATAAATGAAGACTTTACATAAATACATGTACATCTAAAAATTTTGGAAAAAAAAGAAAGAAATTTGATGGGATAGTTCCAAATCTGAGAACAAACTCACTTTTTTTCCCCAGACATATAGGAACTCAAGGAGTTAATTTATGTTCAGAAATTCTGTAGGATACGTTAAATGACAAGTGCTTTCGACAAGTGCTTCCTTTTTCACACTATTTCAGTTAGTGTCTACAAGGGGGAAGAGTTGTACTGTGGTTTGCGGTTTGTGACAATCAGAGGATGATTAGAGGGGTATACAAGGGAATAAAAACTATTACTCATAATCCTTAAAGAGGTTCTCCAAGAATGATATAAAATGGCATCCCTCATATAATTCAAACTGCAGCCCAGTCTTGTCACATGTTAGTAAGTGCTGCAGACTGAAGATCTCTATTTTCAAGACCTCTGTGTCAACCCACAAGAGCTGTATCACACATACCTCAATCAGGCTGTACTCTGTAAAGAAAAAAATCTCTTTATCCTTGAGCACTACACAATAGCTGTATCACACATACCTCAATCGACTGTACTGTGTGAAGAAAAAATCTCTTTCTCCTTGGGCACTACACAAGAGCTGTATCACACATACCTCAATCAGACTGTACTGTGTGAAGAAAAAATCTCTTTCTCCTTGGGCACTACACAAGAGCTGTATCACACATACCTCAATCAGACTGTACTGTGTGAAGAAAAAATCTCTTTCTCCTTGGGCACTACACAAGAGCTGTATCACACATACCTCAATCAGACTGTACTGTGTGAAGAAAAAAATCTCTTTCTCCTTGAGCACTACAGGGGTAATATCCAGGATCTCCTGGTTCATTTTCCTCAATGATTCTTTTTTTTTTTTATTTTGGGATCAGTCAGTTTCCTTGCACTGCTATTAAGCTGTCAGACTGATTTAGGAGGGGGACAATGCTGGAGATCAAGCACAGCATGGGTTAAAATATTTCTTCACACATCAAAGCTGTCAGCTGACTTAAGGTATAAGGTAAAGCTTATGTAAGTTGAAACACAGGTCTCGGGAGCTGTGTATATTCAGTGTTCAGTCCATGCTTACACGTGACTTGGATGGGTAAGTGTCTGAATTTTTTAATTTCGGAGACCCTTTTAAAATAGCAACTATTTTAAATATGTTTTTCATAAATCAGCAAACTAGAAATGTTGTAATCTTTTGAAAGAAATCTGCTTATTTTTCCACTTATGAACCACATCTTATTATCTCCCCTACACCCAGAACTCATCACATAGCGTAAAATAGCAAGGGTAAAATAGTTTGAGAAGTAAGAGATGATTTTTAAATACTTTCTATCATTGAACTTTTTAAAACTATAAAACAATTCCATCATATAGTATTTTTCACAAACACTGAGTCCATAGGCTTCTAAAAGAATAGAATTCCATAGAATTCAAAAAGGAATTCCTATCATAAGTTTCTCAAAATGGTGCTCTAGTGTATTACAGTGATGTTCCTGGACTGATGGAAAAATTTATCATCGAGTACAATGTGAGCAAGTGGAGACTTCTTAATTAATTTATCAAAAAAAAAGTCTGAAAGTTGTATTACTGCATAATGGCAGCATTATGCTTCAGTTCCTATAGAGCATTTTATGTACTTGAAGGAAAGCTATGAGAATTTAGACTTTATTCTCAAGGAAATTAACTATGAGGATCAAGGATTAGAGATGAGCAGACCTGTTGAAGTTCGAGTTCAGAGGATTCAGAAATGTGAAATTGCAATATTTTTCTGGGAGAAATACTTCCTTTTTTGGAACAATTTCAAGGGTGCCAACACTTTCGACCATGACTGTATATGGAACAAAGATATTTCTGCAACAGATCTTCCTACAAACTGCACTTTGATTACTGATGGACTTCATCCTAAGGCACTCCATAAGCAATAGTCTTAAGGCCGCTTTACATGCAACGACATTGCTAAAGAGATGTCGTTGGGGTCACGGAATTCGTGACGCACATTCGGCCTCGTTAGTGACGTTTTTGCGTGTGAAACGCACAAACGACCGTTAACGATCAAAATTACCTTATCACTCACAGAGGAAGATGAGGTCTCCCAGGATTGTTGACTGAATTGTTACGAGATACAAGAACACTAAAGCGGGCTTTACACGCAACGACATAGCTAACGAGATGTTGTTGGGGTCACGGAATTCGTGACGCACATCCAGCCTCGTTAGCGACTGCGTTGCGTGTGAAACGCAGGAACGACCGTTAACGATCAAAATAACTTACCTAATCATTGATTGTTGACGCGTTGTTCCATTCCCAAATATCGTTGCTGTTGCAGGATGCAGGTTGTTTGTCGTTCCTGTGGCAGCACACATCGCTATGTGTGATATCGCAGGAACGAGGAACAACACCTTACCTGCGGCTGCCGGCAATGAGGAAGAAAGGAGGTGGGCGGGATGTTCGTCTCGCTCATCTCCGCCGCTCTGCTTCTATTGGGCGGCAGCTTAATGACGTCGCTGTGACGCCGAACGAACTGCCCCCTTAGAAAGGAGGCGGTTCGCCGGCCACAGCGACGTCGGTAGGCAGGTGAGTAGTGTAACGGGTGTAATTGATGTTGTGCACCACAGCCATTTGCCCGTGACGCGCAACTGACAGGGGCGGGTACGTTCGCTAGCGATATGGGTAGCGATATCGCAGCATGTAAAGTGCATTTAATCTTTGGAAAACTCACAGATATCGACAGTTTTGCCAACATTCTGATGTGTATGGGGGACTCTATCAGAAGATTTTTTGGGAAGATACAGATCTGGCACATCCAATTTTGGGCTGACAATTGTTTTGTTTATCATGACATAAGCTAATACTGAAGATATCGGACAACAGCTTTCTTACAAAGAACAATCCTGTGCTCCTGTAGGTGGGATAGATGACCGAAGTAGCTGCTGACCGAATGATTAGCCAAACCACTGTTTTGTTGACAGGTAATTAGAGTGTATGGGGGATTTTAGTTGTAGCATATTCCCTCCCCTCTTATATTAGTTGAACCTCAAATCTCCACTTTACCCTTGCACCTTTACCAGGAAATCTACATTTTTCTTGAAATTGTTATATACCGTGTTTTTCATTTTATAACATGCATCGGATTATACAATGCACCCCAAATTTAGAGAAAAAGTAAAGGAAATAAAAATGGGGTCCGTCTTCTAATCCAGTGGTATCTTACCAGAGGGAGGCAGCAGCGATGGTGGAGCAGAGGTCACAGGAGATAGGGGAGGTCATGCTGCAGGCAGTGCGGGGTGACCCAGATGCTCTGTGGCGCTGTGAGGCAGAGAAAACATCCAGGAACTGTCAGCAGTGTGGACTTCAAGGAAATGGCACCCAGAGACGGCACGTGCGCAGATTGAGTTTTCAGCTCAATGACAAGCCAAGATCTCATCTATCCATGTGCCACCTCTGGGCACCATTTTTCTTAAGTCCACTGCTTGAATATCACATGCGCAGATGAAGTCTTGAGCCGAGAGCTTCGTTTGCACACGTGCCAACTCTGGGCGCCGTTATCTGAAGGCCGCACCGCCAACGTCCTCAGGAAGGCCCCTGCCTCACCACCCGCTACACAGAGCAGTACTGGCCATTGCACAGAGCAGCTCCTCTCACCGCACATAGCAGCACCTCCCACCGCACAAAGCAGCACCACTCGCTGCACAGAACAGCGCGCACAGCACACAGCCTGCAGCGGCTGAAGCATCGCAACCACCTCCTGTCATCATTCTGCACCACAACCCGGTAAGCTACATTCAGTTTATAAGACATACTCCTCATTTTCCTCCTAAATTTTTGGAAGGGAAAAATGAGTCTTATTATCCAAAAATATGGTACATTGGATAGTTGAATCCTCAATTTTAATTATAATTCGTCCAGTTTGATTTTTTTTTTTGCCTCACTACACAATAGCTGAATATCTTGGACATTCTTGTACAAATAAGTAGCAATTTGTGCACATACTTTGCTAGTCCATACCACATTATGTATCCAGGCAGTAACATTTTTGTGTTGTGAATGCGCATTTCTCTTTTGTTTTTTCACATGTCCCTTATTTCAGTAATGATTATTAAAAAAAGAAAACCTCGGAAAGCCTCTAAACTAGGAACATCTGTTAAATCTTTATCACCGTGGCAACAGAAATTATACTTTTTCTCTAAGTCAACCATCTTAACTTTTAACTTTCAGCCCAAGGCCAATTTAAAGCATTTAAATTTACAGAAATATTCATTATTACCATCCTACAGCTCTCCTGAAAAAAAATAAAACGTGTCAATAAAGAAAGTGACACTGCTGTCATGGCAATAATTCAAGATAACTTTGAGAAAGTTGTAAGATTTATATCTAACTTTATTATTAAAAGTGTTTTCTTATAAAGAAGCAAACTGGTGGAGAATGGTGAACAACACTTTATGGTTTAGATGGATCTTAATTTTCTTTCCAGGCATAACATCCGGTTACTGCTTCTGCCGCTAGGTGATGCTGCACCTTTATTGAGGGTGATCATTCCTGGAACTTGTGTTTCTGGCCATTCAAGAAGCTATGGGGTTAATGTTGTTAATTTTAGTTTCTATCTGCTGTCAGCACTGGGTAGGTTTGTACTACAGTGGGGAAAATAAGTATTTGATATACTGCCGAATTTGCAAGTTTTCCGACCAACAAAGAATGGAGAGATCTGTAATCTTTATTGTAGGTAACTTCAACTGTGACAGATAGAATAAAAAAATAAAGAAAAACACATTGTATGATTTGAAAATAATTATTGTCACGGTAATAACAGAGTAATTGGCAATCGGGACTCCTAAACTAACCCTCAGGCTAGGGGAGCCCCTAACTAAGGTGTTTCAACCTGTTGAAGAGCCGGATACTTAATCCATCACTAGCCCTGCAAATACCCTGGCTAGTGAGATGGCCGGCAAGAGACAATAGTCTCCCCGCTGCACTAATAAACATGGAATTATAGGCAAGACAGATATGGGATTCAACAAAAAGATAAGGTCCAAATTCACGGCTGCAGTCAGACACCAGGACTGCAGCCTACACCGCTTCTGACTACAAGGGCTCCAACAGCTCCTTCCACCATGCATAGATTCAGAAATGATTAAAGGGAACCTGTCAGCAGAAATTTCGCCCAAAACCTAAAAGATTCCCCCTCTGCAGCTCCTGGGCTGCATTCTAGAAAGGTCTCTGTTATTATTGTGCCCCATGTGAAACCAAAATAAAGACTTTATAAAGTGGTACCTTTTTGTATTCAGATAGTGTAAATGTGACACGGGGGCGGGCTTTCTGGCATCCGTTATTCTGCCCCCTGGTCCTGTATGCCGCCCCCATCGCTCCTTTCCATAGCTGATGCACCGCCCACTGCTCCAGCCATCCCCGCGCATGCCCAGTGCCAGTCTCACGGGACTGAGCAGTGTGACCGCTGGTGACATGTGCGCACGCAAGTGATTATGGGTGGGGTTGTGATTGTTATCAGCAAGTACCCGCCCATAATCTCGTGAGCGCGCAAACCTCACAAGCCGTCACACTGTGCTCAGCGTAGATGCTAGACTGTATGGGCTGCTTCCAGGGGTGATGTCCCTTTTGTCACGTGATAGGGGCGTGTTCAAAATACTATAACGTGACAAAAGGGACGTCATCCCTGGAAGCAGCCCATACAGTCTAGCATCTATGCTGAGCACAGTGTGACGGCTTGTGAGGTTTGCGCGCTCACGAGATTATGGGCGGGTACTTGCTGATAACAATCACAACCCAGCCCATAATCACTTGCGTGCGCACACGTCACCAGCAGTCACACTGCTCAGTCCCGTGAGACTGGCACTGGGCATGCGCGGGGATGGCTGGAGCAGTGGGCGGTGCATCAGCTATGGAAATGAGCGATGGGGGCGGCATACAGGACCAGGGGGCAGAATAACGGACGCCAGAAAGCCCGCCCCCGTGTCACATTTACAGTATCTGAATACAAAAAGGTACCACTTTATAAAGTCTTTATTTTGGTCTCACATGGGGCACAATAATAACAGGGACCTTTCTAGAATGCAGCCCGGGAGCTGCAGAGGGGGGATCTTTTAGGTTTTGGGCGAAATTTCTGCTGACAGGTTCCCTTTAAGAATAACTGTCTTCCCGTACTGGGAAATGGGACCACACACAGGGAATGGGAGTGGTCACAAAGTGGATGCACCTGAGAAGAGGTATTGAGAAGCTGCTGGCAAGGAAAACTGACACACCAAAAGAAAGGAAACACATTTATCATAGAGAGTCTCAGAGCACTGTGAGACTCTGGGCTGAACCTGCTGCAAGTCTCATAATGCAGAGAAGCCACCGTGACACACAGACACCTAGATGAGCAAGCATGGCCAGGGGTGTCACATGTCGCTGACTGGGTACTGGGTGACTATGGTGGTTGCAAGCACAGGCAGGAAAGGGGCTGCTTCACAATTCTTGAAATCTCCAAAGCTTGATGAACAAACCTATGTATCTAACACTTTTTCATCTGCTTTCACCTCCTCAACCTCCTCTAGGGCCTGCACCTGCATCATCAACCTATCCCATAATGTAACACGCATTCCAACAGTGTTCCTTAGTCTATTTTAATTCTCCATTTGCAGGTTCCTGTTCCCCCATAAATTATAGGTTTTTTAAGCCAAAGAGAGGCATTAGTTTCAAAATAAAGTCACCTTGCCGTTGGTTGTTGGGCTCACACAAAACTGGCCATTTCTGTATGCTAAGTATCTCAATTTTTACATGTTTTTCATATCAGTAATGCATGTCTATATTTCTGTATTCATTGTTACACACATCTTAACACCACAGAGTGCAGCTGTCTCCCTTTTGTTGTTTTTAGTGTCAGGGGTCTCAGAGCACAAGGCCTACACCTGTCACTCATCCACCTCAATATTTCTTATGTTAATTGTTTAGGAAGCTAATGGCTGTGCGACAACAGTGTGGCAGCACTCTAAAATGGTTTGAACTGTTTTGGCAGCTTTTGGGCCTCCCCTTAAGCTGTTGTCTATGCCTTGGTTTTTGCCTTCCATTGAATTCAGTGGAGTTTGGATATTTTCATAGAACCGTTTTTTGAACCATTCGACAAACACATGTGAAGTCAGCGAACACGAACCAAATCAAATCATGGGAGATCTCTACTCCTGACTACACTTCTGGTCTTGTTCAGCCTGATCATAAGTGTGGTGTTAGATACCTAAAGCCCGCTTTACACGCTGCAATGTATATTACAATGTGTCGGTGGGGTCACATCGTAAGTGACGCACATCCGGCATTGTGAGGTACATTGCAGTGTGTGACAGGTATGTGCGATTGCAATTGAACGTTAAAACGTTCATCGCATACACATCGTACCTTTCTCTAGAATTGCACGTCAGATTGTTCATCGTACCCGGGGTAGCACACATCGCAGTGTGTGACACCCCGGGAACGATGAACAGATCTTACCTACGTCCTGCGGCTCTGGCCCACAATGCGGAAGGAAAGAGGTGGGTGGGATGTTTACGTCCCGCTCAGCTCCGCCCCTCCGTTTCTATTGGCCGGCTGCCGCGTGACGTCGATGTGACGCGGAACGTCCCTCCCACTCCAGGAAGTGGACGTTCGCCGCCCACATCGAGGTTGCATGGAAGGCAAGTACATGTGATGGGGGGTTACTCGTATGTGCGGCACGTTCAACAAATTGAACGTGCCACACATACGATGGGGGCGTTGCAAATTGCATACGCTATCGTATGCGAAATTGCAACGTGTAAAGCAGGCTTTAGTCTCTAACCACATACAGCATGGGAAATAAACATTGGACATGTCACAAATTTCTAAATAAATATATTTTTAAACGTGCTATTTCTAAATGTGCTGTTGACATGAATTTCTCACCAGATCTCGGTAACAACCCATACAATCCACACCGGAAAGAAATAAAATCATATATGTCCATAAATTTAGTAATGGGAAATAGCGTGAAATGACACAGGGAAAAAGTATTCAATGCGAAAGAGGTGAAAAAAGTCATGGATAGTCATGACACAAGCTGAAATCTATAAGGATTATATTAGAAAGGAATCCTACCACTTAGTGATAAATAATATCAGCTGGTTCAACTGATGGCCTTTAACCAGGTGTTGCATTACCAACCAAGGTGCCACATAATAAACATTTCATGATGAGTAAAACCAGTTAGATGTCTACTGACCTCCGCAACCATATTGTTGCAAAAAATACAGATGGCATTGGTTACAGAAGAATTTCTAAACTATTGAAGATTCCAGTGAGCACTGTTGAGGCCATAATCCAGAAGTGGAAAGGTTAGAGATTGTCCCCACAGGATTTCAGAGAAGAGTGAAAAGTTGATCAGAAGAGTTGTCCAATACCCAAGAAACACCTGAGGAGAGCTAGAAAGACCTGGAATTAGCAGGTGCATTGTTTCAAGGAAAACAATAAGTAATGTACTCAACCTCCATGGCCTTTATGAATGCTCACCACGTAAGACTACATAGCTGAACAAAAAGCATATCTAATCATGCTTAAAGTTTGTTCAGTATTTAGACAAGCCTGTGAAGTACTGAGAAAATATAGTCTGATCAGATGAGATTACAATTGAAGTCTTTTGATGCCATAATACATGCTGTGATGCTAGTCACTATTTCCGGGTAGTAGGGATGGAAGAGTAGCTAGGAAGGTTGGGGTCTGGAAACAGGAGGACACGTATGAGCACAAGGAGTAAACAGAGGCGTAGTCAGGTCACAATCCGAGAGTCAGAAATCCAGGGGAGCACGTAATATGTTCAGGGAGAAAACAGAGACGTGGTCAGGTAACAGTCCGTGGTCAAAAGGCAGGAGGTCATGACAGGAACAGGGAGCGGGCAGAGAGGTGTCAAATAACAGTCCGGGGAACAGTAGCAGAGACATAAGCCAACAGCACAACTACAGTATCAGAGAATACAACTGGCAAGGTTCTGGGCGAGCATGCTCAGTAAAGAAGTCTGAGCAATCACCTGGAAGATGGAACACCTGATCAATAAGCCCCAAAATGGAATCCTGCGCAGTTAATCAAACTGCTAGCTGCAATAGAGTATCTCCAAAGGCAAGATGTTATGCACCATGGAATCGTGTCAGTGCCAGGTCTATAGTCCAGGAAAACGCAGCAGAGCATCTTCTAGTTTGGAGGCCAAAAGGCACTGCATGTCACTCCAAAAACACCATACCAACAGTGACGTTTGAAGTGCAAGAACATCATTGGAGTGCACTGGGATGACATCTGAACGCACAGAGTCCGATTTTCGCAGACTCACACAATGGAAAAGATGGAGGTATTTTGTTCTCCTGCTCCCAGTGTGCTACGATTCTCTCACCCGAGCGATTTGAATAACACTTAGGCTGCTTTCACACTACATCTTTTTAACATGCGTCCTGAACGTTTTTTTGCTGCAAAAGCGGATCCTGCTTTTACAGCAAAAAACGCATGCAAACGCATGTGTTACTTTGCAGGATCCTGTCACTGGATGTTTAGGGGCGGGCATTGGAGTCATGTGATCGGGAGTGAGGGGAACTAAACGTGCCAGACTGGGAGCCGGCTTCTTACAACTGCGGAGGTTCGTAACCAAGGTAAACATCGGGTATACTTGCTTGGATACCCGATATTTACTTTGGTTACGAGCGTCTGCAGCTGCTAGGAGCCGGGCTCCCTGCACACGTAACCAACATAAACATCGGGTAACTAAGATAAGTGGTTACCCGATATTTACCTTGGTTACGAGTGTCCGCAGCTCTCAGGTGGAGGAGAGGGAGGGGGAGAGACAGAGAGGTAGGAGAGAGAGGGACTGATCACGCGAGACTGGTTCTGGGCATGCTCAGTAGAGCAAGCAGGATCCTGTCTATCAGCATGCCAGCGTTCACATGCGTTTGCATGCTGTTTAGTCAGGATCCAGCGATTTGCAGTATTTGGACGCAGCTCAAAAACGCTACATGTAGCGTTTTTGAAAGATGTTAAAAAAACTGCAAGTCGCTGGATCCTCACTATAACGCACGCAAACGCATGTGAACGCATGTTAACGCGAGTCCATTGCAAATGCATTGAAATGAAAACGCATTTGCACTGGATCCGTTTTTGCATTAAAAAAACGTTCAGGACGCATGTTAAAAAAACGTAGTGTGAAAGCAGCCTAAGCTGACACTCAGATCAAACTCTCATCAGAGTTTAGATCAGAGTGTCATTAGCATAATTGACCAGATTCACTCAAATGAGATAATCAATGTTCACGTGACCTTGACCTAATTATGAGATATGTCCTTTCCTAATATAAAAAAAAATGAAGACTTAATTTTTCTTCAAAAATATTTTCTTTAGCATTTCTCAATATCTTTTAATGCACTGTTTGGATTTGAATCTGAATTTTTCATATTCACTCATAAATCTACATTCCAGATAGGCAAAATAATCTACAAATTGCTTCTGATGATTCATGAAGCAACAAAATACTTTGCCCTTGTAACCTCGAATAAATATTGCGTGTTGTAGGAAGAAACATGTTTACAACCTGGAAACTAGAAAAAAACAGAAATCAAAAAATATCCCTGGGGAATAAGACACAAGTTCTACTAGGCTGCATGCTCACTATACACTATATCATTTCATCCTGATCTCTGCCCTTTCCACTTCATCACCTTTCCTCTAACTAATGTTCTTAGCTGAAGTTTGCCTGTATAAACACCTAGATATGGGAGCAGTGAAGTGTGCAAGAGCTGCATACAAATCTGGAGATTTCATAAATTACCAACAAGTTATTTCATGCTCACCTGGACATTTACAAGCCTACAAGTTATATTTCCAAATATATTCCTGATATTAAGGCTACATTCACATGATGAGAGTCTGATCAGAAATGCATATGTTTTTCTCAGACGCGGAGAGAAAAAAAAGGGTTGTCCACCGTCTCTTTCCTATCAGTCCGTGAAAATCAAACCGTACTCCTATGTTATGCGAGGACGGTCCAGTTTTTTGTGGACCCATAGACTTGAATCGGTGAGTGCCACCCAATTCTTGGATGAAAATCGTAAATGCTGCAATTTGTTTTCACATGCAGTGAAAAAAAATTGTCTGCAGTGCACCATTAAATAACATTGATCCAAAATGATCCTTTTTTAGCAAATATCACTTAGGCGGGCTTTACACGTTGCGACATCACAAGCCGATGCTGCAATGTCGCACGCGATTGTCCCCGCCCCCGTCGCAGGTACGATATCGTGTGATAGCTGGCGTAGCGAAAATTATCGCTATGCCAGCTTGACACGCACTCACCTGCCCTGCGACCGTCGATCTGGCCGGCGACCCGCCTCCTTCCTAAGGGGGCGGGTCGTGCGGCGTTATAGCGACGTCACATGGCAGGCGGCCAATAGCGGCGGAGGGGCGGAGATGAGCAGGATGTAAACATCCCGCCCATCTCCTTCCTTCCGCATATCCTACGGAAGCCGCAGTGACGCCGGTAGATGTTCCTCACTCCTGCGGCTTCACACACAGCGATGTGTGCTGCCGCAGGAACGAGGAACAACATCGGACCGTCCGTCAGCGTAATTATGGATTACGCCGACACTGCACCGATGATACGATTACGACGATTTTTTGCTCATTAATCGTATCATCTACGCTTTACACAGTACGATGTCGCATGCGATGCCGGATGTGCGTCACTTTCAATTTGACCCCACCGACATCGCACCTGCGATATCGTAGTGTGCAAAGCCGCCCTTAGACTGATAATGCAGTCATGTGCACAAGCACTAAATGTATTCCGTGTCCGTACACAAACTAGAAAATACAGAAATTTAGAGGCATCTACAGGGGAAGTCAAACCAACCACAGCAACTACTGTATTTTTCGGACTATAAAATCCACTTTTTTTCCACAAAATTTTGGTGAAAGTAGGGGGTGAGTCTTATAGTTCAATGTCTGCGGGGAAGGGGGCTGCGGTGGTAGTGGAGTGGGTCATCAAAGGCAGGAGCAGGCTGTAGCAGATAACCACATAAACAGAGAGACAGGGGAAAATAAAATTCTGTCACTCATCATGCCCACACAAATGTATAAGACAATAAGAAACTAGGAGGCAAACAACAGCAGGGAGGAAACAACAAGACAACAGGGGTAAACTCCACAACTGCTGCAAGCAAAAAGCAACACTTTCATCAGAAAGTGTGGGACATCAAAGCTCACAGACCAACACAGAAAAACTATAGCTCGCATGGGTAGAAGGTTTCAACCAGCATAAATAGCAGGGGAGCAGATGTGATAGATCTCCCCACAACATGTGATTAAAGGAGCAACCAGATTAGGAGACTTTAACTCTTGCTAACCTGCCTATGAATCAGCACACAGCAGGTCAACGAATGAGTCTGTCTGTGTTGATCCCAGACACCAGAGAAACCATCAGGAGAACTATCAGAATTTGCAATTTGAACAGAGCCTGATGCTGCCATAACAGTTGGTGAAGTTTGTGCAAATGTTTGTGTGACATTAAAAAGGCAAATTAGTAAAGTAATAGGCACATGGAAACTCTGTGGCCTCATACTATGTAGTTGTCATGATCCAGGCCGGCTTTTCCCTGCTGTGGTTACACCCAGCTTTAGCCTAGTCATGTCAGGAGTTAACTTCCGCTGCCTCATGTTGGAACCCAGGACACTATATTTTGCCTCTCTACCTATAGTTCAGTGCCAGTTATATTTCTACCTTGCAGCTTGCATACTGGTTCTGGTGAGTGTTCCCGATCTGTCCTGCCTCTCTGCTACTGTGTTCTGACTTGTACCCTTCCCCAGTTTGGCCGCCTATCCCGGTCCCTGACTTCCCGTTCCTGTCTGTTGTTTGTGTTTCCCTCTGCATACCTGATCTCCCGGCTTCCTACTTGGTTCTGTTTTCTGACTTGATTGTAATACTCCCCTTGCACTGACTTGACTTCCCGGCTAGACCCTGACTGTTTGACTACTCTATTGCCCACTAGTGATTCGCCTATTAACTGCCTGCTGAAGTTTATCTGCTGTACTTCAGCTGCCTTTCTTTTACAGTGTGACTTAGTCTCTCCTTCACTACTCTGCTGCTACCTAGTGGGGAATATGCTGTACTACATCTTACTAGCCTTTTGTACAGCGTGACAGTAGTATTAGGCACTTAGGTGTAAGTAAACCATACTTCCATAGTTAAAGATCAGAGGCTTATGAGGGTCTTGCAGAACCATATGAATTTCTGCGCAGGGTCATAAATATAGTGAGTGAAGGTGTTTGAGTCACACATAGGCCTGGTGAGGCAGAAAGGTCCCTTTGGCCCACATGAGAAGATCAATAATATTAAAGACCTGTGATAGTTTGATGTCCTGTTGGCGAATTTGCATAAAGACCGACAAGGTTCAAGTTACACCACTGCTTCTCTGGGTGCCATTTCACAAAAGCAATATTCTAAAGCTAGAAAAAAGAAGCGCTGATAGGGTAACACCAGATAACAGGGGTGGTATATAAAAGAAATATACACTCACCTAATGTGGTTGTGAGAGTCACAACAACTGACAAGCATGAGATAATGGCGTCTGCCGCAGCCCCAAGTGGATGAGCTTACAAACAGGAGAAGAGAAAGGGTTAACGCCGCGCACCAGCCAAATGAAAGTGTAGAGATGTTGATGAACACATATCTCTTTTATTTCATAGGTCTACACGTTTCGAGGCTGAAACCTCTTCCTCAGGACCAGGACATCAACAAAGCAACTTTGTTTTTTGCTTTGTTGATGTCCTTGTCTTGAGGAAGAGGTTTCAGCCTCGAAATGTGTAGACCTATGAAATAAAAAAGATATTTGTTCATCAACATCTCTACACCTAATTTTGGCTGATGCACAGCGTTAACCCCTTCTCTTCTCCTGTTTGTAAACAAAAGCAATATTATGATATACTGTATGTAGGAGGCCCTTTTTCAATACTTTTTGATTGAACTTATGTTTCCTTCAAATAATTGAAGTAAGATAAAATCACTTTTACTTTTTTTTCAGATGTAAAATGCAGAAGGATGAATATGAAAATACATGTCGATTAAAGCTCGGAAGAGAATAATGGTGTACAAGTTTCCAACTACCACATAGGGAAACAAGATGTTTATAGTTAATAAAAAAAGATTAAAAAAAATAAAAACACTCCTAATAATTGCACAATTTATCCCGACTAAATGTAACTATAGTGCGCTATAATTAAATATGAAAAACTAGACATATGCCCATGTTCAACTGTCATTAATTTAACAGAAACCGCTAATGTTCCAACCTAATGGTTGATTTTTGTGGCTCTATGTGTAGCATATTAAAATGTATATTAGCCTCAAGGTGAATAAACACAAAATAATAGTCAAAAGGTTTTGGCCTGTGGAGAAAGAGATCTGTGCTCAAAAGCCGTCAAGTAACTGTGATGCTGGGTAGACACTCACTTAGCCTCATTAAGCCAAAGCTCTTTTTTGCTTGTCTTTTGTTCTGCTTGACAGCAGCATTTTTGTTGTATAATAATTCATTCCAAGTTCGTTCCAAGCTACCAAAACTAGTGAACTGTGGCCATTTTAATGAGAATTGTCGACGGTAAGCATAATCTGAGAACCACGTGGGTCAGGCAATCACACAGAAGTGCAAGCAACAAAATGAAACACTGTCTAAGATTGTACACTTATCAAGTTGTTCTCGGACAGGGTATAATAATAAGACCCGAATTAGGAATCTCTTTTGCATTGAATCTGCCCATCACTGTATGAATTGAAAACAAATAATGTTATTTGGAAAACTTATGTACTATTTCTCTCCGTGCCCACGTGTACGGAGTTCGCTGACATGCAAGACATATTGTAGGTGGAATACCCAATGAAGTCTTCCACAGATTTTCACGTTACACCAAGAAACCTAAATGTATTTTATTGGGATTTTATGTGATATACTAATACAAAGTAGCAAGTATTTGTGAAGTGTAAAGGAAATGATACATTGTTTTTACAAAAATATTTTAAAAATATAAATTTTAAAATTGTGATGTGAATTTGTATTCAGTTCCCTTTAAGTCAGTACTTTGTAGGATCACCTTTAGCTGCAATTACTGCGGCAAGTCTTTGGGGTATGTCTACCAGCTTTGCACATCAAGAGGTTGACATTTTTGCCCATTTTTCTTAGCAAAATAGCTGTACGTCAGCGAGATTGAATGGAGGCGTCTGTGAACAGCAATTTTCAAATTTTGCTACAGATTTTCAATGGGATTTAGGTCTGGATTGTAACTGAGCCATTCACACACATGACTATGCTTTGATCTAGACCATCCATTGTACTTCTGGCAGGATGTTTAAGGCTGTTGTCCTTCTGAAAGGTGAACTTATGGCTCAGTCTCAAGTATTTTGCAGCCTATAACAGATTTTTCTTAAGATTGCCCTGTATTTAACTCCATTCCTCTTCCAATCAACTCTGATCAGCTTTCCTGTCCCTGTTGAAGAAAAGCCACCCCACAACCTGATGCTACCACCACCATATTTGATTATGGTGGATGTTTTTTTCAGTGCGATGGTCAGTGTTAGTCTTTTGTTACACATAATGTTTTGCGTAGCCTTAAAAAAGTTCTACCTTGGCCTCATTTGCCAAGTGCATCTTCTTTCACATATCATAGAGAGGGCACATGTGGAAGTACACACACACACACACACACACACACACACACACACACAATCTATATATATATATATATATATATATATATATATATATATATACATACAGCTCTGGCAAAAATTAAGAGACCACTGAAAAATGTTCAGTTTTTCAGATTTTACTCTTTACAGGTATATTTTTGAGTGAAATGTAAAATGTTCTTTTATTCTATAAACTACTGACAACATCTACGATTTTACAAGCAATAAATTTTGTATTTATTTTCTGAAAATGATAAATGGTCCAAATAACAAAAAAATGCAGTTATTTCAGACCTCAAATAATGCAAAGAAAACAAGTTCATAATCATTTAGAGCAACAACACTAATGTTTTACCATTGTTTTGCCATCCAGTTTGTTCTATTGCAAAAGGATTGTGAAGACCGCAGCAGTGTTTTTCTCATACTTTCCCTCGTTAAATAAGATTTATTTCAGGTGATGATCACCTAATCAGAAGCACATTCAGTAGAATGAGGTGGACTTTGGTTAGAACTCAACTGTCATTGGAATGACTGTCAGACATGTAGAGAAGCTGATTTTGATAAAACTGTGCAGAGGTCTCTTAATTTTTGCCAGAGCTATAGATATATATATATATATATATATATATATATATATATATATACTAGAAGGTGGCCCGATTCTACGCATCGGGTATTCTAGAATTTACGTATTGTGTAGTTAATGTATGATTTTTGTTTATATATATATATATATATATATATATATATATATATATATATATATATATATATATATATATATATATATATATATATGAGATGTTGTTGTGTGTAGTTGCCAAGTGTTTGTGTAGGGCGCTGTAAATGTTCTGGGTGTTGTCTGGGTGTGGGGGGGGTGAGAGCGGTGTTGTTTCTGTGTTGCGTTGTGTGTGTTGACTTGTTTGTGGAGCGCTGTGTGTCTGTAGCGCTGTGTGTTGCGCGGTTTGTGTGGGTGTGGGGTGTGTGTGTGTGTTTTGGTGGGAGGTATGTTTTGTGCAATGTGTGTGTTGTGCGGTATGTGCGTATATTTGTGTGTGCCGCGGTGTTTGTGTGTTGGGTGTTGTGTGTGTGCGGCGTTGTCTGTGTGTGTGGGTGTCTGTGTAGGGCGGTGTTTGTGGTTCCCAGTGTGTGTGTGGTGTGTTGTGCAGTGCGTGTGTGGCGGTGTGTGTGTGTGTTTTGGGGAGAGGTGTGCACCCCCCATCGTGCTCCATCCCCCATGCTGCGCACCCCCCATCATGCTCCATCCCCCATGCTGCGCACCCCCCATCGTGCTCCATCCCCCCATGCTGCGCACCCCCCATCGTGCTCCATTTCCCATGCTGCACACCCCCCATCGTGCTCCATCCCCCATGCTGCGCACCCCTTATCATGCTCCATCCCCCATGCTGCGCACTCCCCATCGTGCTCCATCCCCCATGCTGCGCATTCCCCATCGTGCTCCATCCCCCATGCTGCGCACTCCCAAACGTGCTCCATCCCCCAAGCTGCGCACTCCCAAACGTGCTCCATCCCTCATGCTGCGCACCCCCCATCGTCCTCCATCCCCCATGCTGCGCACCCCCCATCGTGCTCCATCCCCCATGCTGCGCACGCCCCATCGTGCTCCATCCCCCATGCTGTGCACCCCCCATCGCGCTCCATCCCCCATGCTGCGCGCTCCCCATCATGCTCCATCCCCCATGCTGCGCACTCCCCATCGTGCTCCATCCCCCATGCTGTGCACCCACCATCATGCTCCACAGTCACACATCAGACAGTATACACGCACACATGTGATCGCATACACTAACACCCACTTCTGCCTGTGCCCTCCTGTGTGCAGTCCCAGCAGCTGTGCTGCACACAGTGCTCCTCTGCCTTCTGCCGACACGCACACACCCGATTGCATACACGCACACACCCGATCGCATGCACGCACACACCCGATCGCATACACGCACACACACATTGACGATATTGCACATACGCGCTCACACTCACAACATCCGGAGATACCACATGCTTCTGGCCATGTGATCTTCTGGCAGGTCCTGGAAGGTCACTGCACGCACAGTATCGCCGCCGAGAAGCAAGCGATATCACTGGAAGTTGTGAGTGTGTGGATGCGATCTGATGTGTGTGTGAGGTGTGTGTGAGAGTGAGTGTGATCTGATGTGTGTGTATGTGTGTCTGTTCTTATGTGTGTGCATGTGTGTATTTTCCGCCGCTGCAGGACCTTGATGCGCTCACCTGGGAGCCGGTGTACGCTGGTAACCATGCTACACAATATTACTCGATGTGTACCATGGTTCCCAGCGTACCCCGCCCCCCGCTCACACGGGAGCCCACACCAGCGTACGCCGGCAACCCCAGCAATGCGAGGGTATGTGTCGGCTGGGTTGCCGGCGTACGATGATGTGGGCTCCCGGGGGTACAGCACTCACCTGGGAGTCGGGGCTCCGTGTCGGTTCGGGGAATGCGTGCGGGGCCAGAGCGAGCGTGCGATGCGTGAGGGGGGCGGGGCGTGGCCGAGTTGCCAATGCGTGCAGGGGGCCGGGGCGAGAGGCCAATCCGTGTGGGGGGTGGAGCCTGGGCCAGCGGCCAATCCGTGCGGGGGGGCGGAGCCGAGGCGAGGCGAGCGGCCAATCCGTGCGGGGGGGGCGGAGCCGAGGCGAGCGGCCAATGAGACGCTTGTCGCGGTAAGGACAGAATTTTGGAGCAAGACAGACAGACAGACAGACAGAATAAGGCAATTATATATATAGATATATATATATATATATATATATATATATATATATATATATACCGTATATATATATATAAGAGAAAGAGAGAAAGAGACATACATATAGGGGAGCATGTGGAGGAGGGTGCTCTGGTAAGGATCGGGACTTATGTGTCTTCTTTGGATAAGCATTTTGTAAGGTTGCGGCGCTGTCGTATCATCACACCACCAAACCATAACCTTATAACACCCAATTTGGGCTGGGACTTATGTCTGTGACTAGGAAGAAGAGACGCTGATGAGGACTACAGAAAGGACAGTGAGCAGTTGAGGTAAGCATGGAGGGGAGCGTTAGATGCTAATTCTTCTCACAGGAAAACAATTTCCTTCTCAGGTACATTATTGGGTGTTCATCCCCATTCAATTCTCGGGACAAAAAGGACCTAACCTGACTTCTGTCATGTTCATTTGGAACCCAAATTCTGGTGCCACTAACACTGTTTTTTTTTTTTGTTTTTTTTTTTACAGAGAGCTAACTTCCGTTCTTCGAAGACTGTTTCTGCTTTTGGAGACTACTTGGCCATAGACAACCAACAGAGATAGACAAACAGGGTAAACCAATACTCTATCTCACAGCATACTCTAACAGAGATATAAGACAATAAGAGGTAAGGAGGAAAATAAGAGCAGGAAGAAAACAACAAGATAACTAGAGAACTCCACAACAACTTCAAGCACCACACACTATAGTCACCAGCAGGACTGGGACACAACACGGACAAACACAGCAATAAATGATAGTCTGCATGAGAAGAGAGATTCTACTATCTTAAAAAGTCAGGAAGCAAATTTGATACATTTCCAGCAACATGTGATCCCAGAGGTAACCAGCAGGATATCAGAGGTTAACTCTTGCAAGCCTGACCATACGTGCCTCTTGCTGGGGATATGTCAGCAGCTGATCCCACCCTCTTCTCTGACTTCTCTTAAACCTGGCCCCTGTGAGCTCTATTAACCCACTTAGCACTATACTTTCAGGCTTAGCACTGGTTTCCAGGCTTACATCACATAAAATAGCCTCCTCTGTCACACATATCTCCCCTCCATGATGTGTGCAACTAGCATCTTTTATAATATATATATATATATATATATATATATATATATATATATATATATATATATATATATATATATATATATATATATATATATATATATATAAAAAAAATACCAAAAGTTTGGACACACCTTCTAATTCAAAGAGTTTTCTTTATTTTCATGACTCTAAAAATTGTAGATTCACATTGAAGGCATCAAAACTATGAATCAAAATATGTGGAATGAAATACTTACAAAAGTGTGAAACAACTGAAAATATGTCTTATATTCTAGGTTCTTCAAAGTAGCCACCTTTTGCTTTGATTACTGCTTTGCACACTCTTGGCATTCTCTTGATGAGCTTCAAGAAGTAGTCACCGGAAATGGTCTTCCAACAGTCTTGAAGGAGTTCCCAGAGATGCTTAGCACTTGTTCGCCATTTTTCCTTCACTCTGTGGTCCAGCTTACCCCAAACTATCTCCATTGGGTTCAGGTCTGGTGACAGTGGAGACCAGGTCATCTGGCGTAGCACCCCATCACTCTCCTTCTTAGTCAAATAGCCCTTACACAGCCTGAAGGTGTGTTTGGGGTCACTGTCCTGTTGAAAAATAAATGATAGTCCAACTAAACGCAAACCGGATGGAATAGCATGCAGCTGCAAGATGCTGTGGTAGCCATGCTGGTTCTGTATGCCTTCAGTTTTGTATAAATACCCAATAGTGTCACCAGCAAAGCGCCCTCACACTATCACACCTCCTCCTCCATGCTTCACGGTGGGAACCAGGCATGTAGAGTCCATCCGTTCATCTTTTCTACAAAGACATGGTGGTTGGATCCAAAGATCTCAGATTTGGACTCATCAGACCAAAGCACAGATTTCCACTGGTCTAATGTCCATTCCTTGTGTTCTTTAGCCCAAACAAGCCTCTTCTGCTTTTGCCTGTCCTTAGCAGTGGCTTCCTAGCAGCTATTTTACCATGAAGGCTGCTGCACAAAGTCTCCTCTTAATAGTTGCTCTAGAGATGAGAATTTGTGTCCAAACTTTTGTTCTGTACTATATACAGTTAGGTCCAGAAATATTTGGACAGTGACACAAGTTTTGTTATTTTAGCTGTTTACAAAAACATGTTCAGAAATACAATTATATATATAATATGGGCTGAAAGTGCACACTCCCAGCTGCAATATGAGAGTTTTCACATCCAAATCGGAGAAAGGGTTTAGGAATCATAGCTCTGTAATGCATAGCCTCCTCTTTTTCAAGGGACCAAAAGTAATTGGACAAGGGACTCTAAGGGCTGCAATTAACTCTGAAGGCGTCTCCCTCGTTAACCTGTAATCAATGAAGTAGTAAAAAGGTCTGGGGTTGATTACAGGTGTGTGGTTTTGCATTTGGAAGCTGTTGCTGTGACCAGACAACATGCGGTCTAAGGAACTCTCAATTGAGGTGAAGCAGAACATCCTGAGGCTGAAAAAAAAGAAAAAATCCATCAGAGAGATAGCAGACATGCCTGGAGTAGCAAAATCAACATTCGGGTACATTTTGAGAAAAAAGGAATTGACTGGTGAGCTTGGGAACTCAAAAAGGCCTGGGCGTCCACGGATGACAACAGTGGTGGATGATCGCTGCATACTTTCTTTGGTGAAGAAGAACCCGTTCACAACATCAACTGAAGTCCAGAACACTCTCAGTGAAGTAGGTGTATCTGTCTCTAAGTCAACAGTAAAGAGAAGACTCCATGAAAGTAAATACAAAGGGTTCACATCTAGATGCAAACAATTCATCAATTCCAAAAATAGACAGGCCAGAGTTAAATTTGCTGAAAAACACCTCATGAAGCCAGCTCAGTTCTGGAAAAGTATTCTATGGACAGATGAGACAAAGATCAACCTGTACCAGAATGATGGGAAGAAAAAAGTTTGGAGAAGAAAGGGAACGGCACATGATCCAAGGCACACCACATCCTCTGTAAAACATGGTGGAGGCAACGTGATGGCATGGGCATGCATGGCTTTCAATGGCACTGGGTCACTTGTGTTTATTGATGACATAACAGCAGACAAGAGTAGCCGGATGAATTCTGAAGTGTACAGGGATATACTTTCAGCCCAGATTCAGCCAAATGCCGCAAAGTTGATCGGACGGCGCTTCATAGTACAGATGGACAATGACCCCAAGCATACAGACAAAGCTACCCAGGAGTTCATGAGTGCAAAAAGTGGAATATTCTGCAATGGCCAAGTCAATCACCAGATCTTAACCCAATTGAGCATGCATTTCACTTGCTCAAATCCAGACTTAAGACGGAAAGACCCACAAACAAGCAAGACCTGAAGGCTGCGGCTGTAAAGGCCTGGCAAAGCATTAAGAAGGAGGAAACCCAGCGTTTGGTGTTGTCCATGGGTTCCAGACTTAAGGCAGTGATTGCCTCCAAAGGATTTGCAACAAAATATTGAAAATAAAAATATTTTGTTTGGGTTTGGTTTATTTGTCCAATTACTTTTGACCTCCTAAAATGTGGAGTGTTTGTAAAGAAATGTGTACAATTCCTACAATTTCTATCAGATATTTTTGTTCAAACCTTCAAATTAAACGTTACAATCTGCACAAGAATTCTGTTGTAGAGGTTTCATTCCAAATCCAATGTGGTGGCATGCAGAGCCCAACTCGCGAAAATTGTGTCACTGTCCAAATATTTCTGGACCTAACTGTATATATATATATATATATATATATATATATATATATATATATATATATATATATATATATATATATATATATAAAAAATATATATGAATAAATTTTCTATGTACAGAAGAACTTTATAGTTCACACAGATATTCTAGGTTATCTGAATGTCACAGCTAAGCTTCTCAGAACAGTTTCTCGTCACCATGCAAGGCCAAGAAATGCAAGACAGGTAAGATGAGGGTTAGGGAAGCAAGTGTTAAGAATTTCAAGTAGTCCGTTTTACTTTAAAATGACTTTTAAGGCTAGTTCATGTACAGTATTATCAAGGCTTGATATAAAACTCTTATATTAAACTTACTTCGAAGACATTTTTATAAAATTTACTAAGTAATACTAATATTGTATTTTCAGAACTAGCCAATTGCCTTATTTAGAAAATCAAAATACTTCATTGGTAGTGATGATGAGTGAATCTGACTAAATTGAAATTCAGCAATTCGCATACATTTGGCTAACAAATACAATTTGCATTGAAGTTATTTGGTGTGAATTGATTGTTTCTTACTATGGTCTGGGGTTTCTCCAGAACTCTGAGCATAACAAATATAGAACAAAAAACAAAAAAAATGTTCACCTCTCCCATTGCTTTGGCCTCCTGTTCAGTCTTACATACTCTTCTTTCCTTTGGCAGCAAATGTACATCAAACTCTTCAGATCCACCAACATCTTTACTCTTCTTTTTGATGTCGGGGCACCAGATGGCAGCAAAGAATGAAGTGGCTGGAATAGCCCTCAAAAATTTGAAGCTTGTGATGCTGAATTAACACTAGAAGTCCCAGAAATTTCGAGCTCCCCCTGAAGTCCCGAAAGAGGGTCAAATGACCCTTAGGGGTACTTTGCACACTGCAACATCGCAAGCCGATGCTGCGATGCCGAGCGCGATAGTCCACGCCCCCGTCGCAGCTGCGATATCATGGTGATAGCTGGTGTAGCAAACATTATCGCTACGCCGGCTTCACATGCACTCACCTGTCCTGCGACGTCGGTCGGGCCGACGACCCGCCTCCTTATTAAGGGGGCGGGTCATGCGGCGTCATAGCGACGTCAAACGACTCGCGGCCAATAGCAGTGGAGGGGCGGAGATGAGCAGGATGTAAACATCCCGCCCACCTCCTTCCTTCCGCATTGCCGGCCTGGACACAGGTAGGAGATGTTCCTCGCTCCTGCGACTTTACACACAGCGATGTGTGCTGCTGCAGGAACGAGGAACAACATCGGACCGTCGCAGCAAGGTAATTATGGTTTTCGCCGACGCTACACCGATGATACGATAACGACGCTTTTGCGCTCGTTAATCGTATCATGTAGGCTTTACACACTACAATGTCGAGAGCGACGCCGGAAGTGCATCACTTTCAATTTGACCCCACCGACATCGCACCTGCGATGTCGCAGTGTGCAAAGTGCCCCTTAGTCCAAACTGAATAGAACTAACTAGAAACTAAATGGCTAAACTCAATAGAAAACAACAACCTCCTGTGGTGCGACAGTAATGGCCTTAATTACAGAACAAAAGACGGTGATTATAGGATGTTAGCTTAAATCCTTCAGGTCATTCGACCCGTCTCTGGGTTCCAAAGGTAGAAATGTTAAATGACCCCTCTCTGGGACTTCTAGTGTTAAAAAAAACCTGTGAGGCGGACTCACGGTCACTGGCCATCATTGTTCTGGACCATAAAAGGCCATCAAAATGTGGAAAAAAAAATTATGGTCACCTCTCTGCATCCCCTGCTGGTCACAACAAACGATCGGTGGATATCAGTGCCTCCGGCGCTAATCCAAAGATGTGATGAGGACCAGATGATTGGAGGTGAGTAGCAGATGGGCCAGAGAGGTAAGCGTTAAGGCGAGTATAAGGATGGTTTAAATTGTTGTACATATTACTTTTACTATACTCTGTAGTGTGGAGAGATGACAAAGCATAATAAAGGACATTAATTTCACAGAGAAAAACTGCTAATCAAACCTCAAAAAATATGCAAGCCGGCTAATAAGAATTTCTTCATAAAGAAGATTTTTTTATATCTTGTTCCACGTTAATTTAGGAAATTGCTGGCCCTCTAGTCGCTCTTTTGCTGAACAGTAGAGTAACGTCAGAAGGCTAAAATAAAACAATTAATTCTTACTTGTCTTACTGTCCTCATGTCATGAAACTCCAGACCTAGCGTTAGGATGCAGCGCGCAAGTGTGGAAGGAGGACGGTAGAGAGGAGCGTGAACAGTGGAAGTGGGTGGTGAGGTGATGTTGTGATACTTTTTCTATATCTTATGATTTTTATACACTGAGTATCTGGTGAGCCTAAAGCATAAAAAGAGAATTCAATTCACAGAGATTAAATTTGAATCCAATTTCCCAGTAAAATCTGTATGATTATGCAAATTCAAATGTCATCTAATCTGCCCATCTCTAATGCTCTAATGCTAACCACTAAGTCAGTCTGCTGCTCCATATGAACTTGTCCATGATAGCATCCAGATATAGGGCTCTATATGCCTATCTGTATACTTCAGCAGTTACTTAAGACATTTCTCTACATGTATATTGCAGGAGTCATAAAACCCTCCCATACTGCTGCACTGTCAATGCAAAAGAAGAAAAACACAAGAAGCTGAAACCTTGAAAATAAGAAGTGTTCCTCTTCAACTATCACTATGACTATAGGATAGCAGGAAACCAGGGCTCCTAGGCTGTTCCTCAAGCTAAGGAGTCATATGTTATCCCTAACCCCAGGGATACTCCTGATGGTGGAGAGGCCTGAGTCTCCTTCCTGTCCCTACTAATGACCAGTCCTGATCTGATTCCGCCTCCCCCCAGGGGAGGACAGGACAAGAGTGTGATGAAACCCACATACAAAACCAGACAGGGGAAAAACAAAACTCTGTCACACAGCAGACACAAACACAAAGGTAAAGACAATAAGTGTTTCAAGAATAAAAACAAGAGCAGGAAGGAAGCTTCAAAACATCAGGGGGTAAACTCCACATCCGTACCAAGCGATGAGCACAAATTCGACCAGTAAGTCTAGGACACCACACCTCACAGACCAACATAGAATAAACTATAGCTGGCATGGGTGCAAAGTTTCAACCAGCATAAATAGAAGGGGAGCAGATGTAATATGCCTCCCCACAACATGTTATCAAAGGAGCAAGCAGACCAGCAGAGATTAACTCTTTCTAGTCTGCCTATGAATCAGCTCACAGCAGGTCTACTCCCGAGTCTGCCTGTGTTGATTGCAGAAACCATTGGGCGGAATGTCATAATTTGCAATCTGAACACTACTCAACGCTGCCATGAAAGTTGGCGAAGTTTGTGCAAAACTCCATGAAACACAGATATAAGAGTTTGAAGGACTTTCATTTGTGGATAATCCCTTTAAGCAGTGGATGTATTCTAATATTAAACTGTAGTGTTGCAGGAGATTTCCCATTTCTGGATGTTGATATATGGATCCATCAGTTAGAAAGCTACAACATTTTAGCCCAATCATGAATGGATTGTAGTGAATTATTTATCTGACTACTGAAATAATTCTGGTAATAACTTCTGATTGGTATATAAAAATGATATCACATAAACAACTGGCTACAAGGGAACAGACTTAAGGGCACTTTACAGGCTGCGATCTCGCTAGCGAGCTTAACCCCCCGTCGGTTGTGCGTCACTGGCAAATCGCAGCCCGTGGCGCACAACATCGCTTACACCCGTCACACGGACTTACCATCCCTGCGACGTCGCTGTGGTCGGTGAACCGCCTCCTTTCTAAGGGGGGCGGTTTGTGCGGCATCACAGCGACGTCACGCGGCAGCCGTCCAATACAAGCGGAGGGGCGGAGATGAGCGGGCGGAATATCCTGCCTACCTCCTTCCTTCCTCATTGCGGGCGGCAGCAGGTACGATGTAGTTCCTCGTTCCTGCGGTGTCACACATAGCGATATGTGCGGCCGCAGGATCGACGAACAACCTGCGTCCAGCACCAGCATCGATATGTGGGAAATGGATGGCATGTCAACGATCAACGATAAGGTAAGTAAATTTGCTCGTTAACGGTCGTTCGTGCGTTTCACATGCAACAACGTCGCTAACGAGGCCGGATGTGCGTTACAAATTCCGTGACCCCAACGACATCTCGTTAGCGATGTCATTGCGTGTAAAACGGCCTTTAGACTAAGCCAAATTCTAAATTTCCACATATATAGATACATACACCTATCCTAATTATTTAGAAACCTTTAGAATTATCTAGATTTAATTAAAAACTGTTGCAAAAAAAGATTATCAGGTAGTATTGATTCTATCTCACAAAATGGTGACAGATCCTCTTCAAGTGTGTAACTGCTAGAGGACTCATCTCACAGTGTGGTTAGGAAACACCTCTGACCTCCATTTCGGTGGAAAAATGTGAACATTGGACTTCTCTACAGGATACCAATTTAACAATGTGTCTAAAACCAGATACAATACTACTCCGTCCGTTTCCAAGAAATAATTGGAAGCTGACTCTCCCCAGAAACACATAACTCTATCGCTACAGAAAAGAAAATTTGAGCAAAATACTAAAATTATGTCCATCTACCCTGTTCTTACTATTTGTGGATGTGGATTTATTTACAGTCATGAGAAAAATTCTATGGTTTTATCTATCAGGACATAATAAAAAAATAATCTGGTCCTTAGAAGGTCTTAAATTTAGGTAAAAACAACATCAGATGAGAAACAAAACATGACAAATTATATAGTCTCATTATTTATGTATAAATACTGGGACAAATTTCAGAAGCAAAGTCTGAAAAATGAAGAGCATCTCCTGAATAAATAACTTGTAGAAACCCCTTTAGCAGCAATAACTTGAAGCAATCATTTTCTGTATGAATTTATAAGTTTCTCATATCATTGTGGAAATATTTTGACCCACTTCTTTACAATGTTGCTTAAGTTCATCCACATTTGTGGACAATTGTTGATGTCTAGCTCTATAAAGGTCTTGAGGCCTCCGACACACATCCGTGCCGCCGGTACGTGTTTGCCATTTTTTGCACGTACCGGCGGCACGGAGACACGTTCAGGAATGCTACCCTATTGTAGCAGGCACACATACGTAAAACCACACTGAACGTGTGTCCGTGTGCGTTTGTACGTGTGTGCATTTTTCTACATGCTGACATGTCCACGTTTTCTCCGGCAGCATGGGTGTCACACGGCACGCACCCGTACCACACGGATGTAGTGTGGGTGCGGTCCCGTGTGACACGCGCCGGAGAAAACACACGTGTCAGTGAAAAAAAAAAAACATTTACTCACCTTCTCCAGCCCTCCTGTCTCTGCCGCTGCTGCCACTTGCTGCCGACGACGGCGGCTCATTATGCTAATTTAATATTCACTTCACTTCGGCCGGCAGCAGCAGCGGGAAGACGGCAGGGCTGGAGACCGAAGATCAGCACCACGGACAGCAGCACGGACCACTTGAGTATGCAAATTACCGGTTCTACATGTGCTATCGCTATCAGTTCGGCTAAGGTCTAGACTTTGGCTGGATCATTGCAAGATATTGATTTATTTTCTTATTTACTGGTGTGCTTGGATCATCAACCTGTTGCATGACCCAGTTTTAGTCCAGCTTTTAACCTCTTGATGACATCTGCCGTACATATGTTGTGCGCATGTTGGAAGTGCATGTATAGAGCAGGATCACAGCATGAGCTTGATCCATACCCAGGAGGTAATGGCTGTGTGTTAGGCCTCTTTCACATGTCAGTGTAAAAAAAACACACATTTTTCACTGATGTGTTAAAGGTACGTATGATCCTCCATGTGCCGTAATTTTGGCACACGTGTGATCTCCATGTGCTATCCATAATAACACACGGAGACCAGGCACTTATACTCACTTGTCCACGTCGCTGCTGTCCATGGTGCTGAAGTCTCCTGCAATACTGTGTCTGGCCGCCACTGTCTCCCAACTGCAGCTACTTCCGGGGTCGGCTGTGCAGTGCATATGCATGAGCCTACTTAGCCGGCCTGGAAGCAGGAGACAGTAGCGGTTGAAGACAGCATCGCTGTAGATGGGTGAGTTTGAAAAGCTTTTTATTTTCAATGTACGTGATTTTTCTGGTACGTGTTTCACAGACCACACCACTGCGTGGTCCATGGGACATTGGTGATGCCAGAAAAAATGGACTTGTTGCCGTGCGGAGCACATAGACACCTATGTACGCCCCAAGGAGACATGTCAGTGAGAAATTATTAATGTGTGCGCAGACCCATTGATTTTAATGGGTCTGCATATATCCGTGATTCTTCTACGTATAAAAACTGCAACATGCATTCAAGAATTACTGACGTGTGAAGAGGGCCTTACAACCAGGACCTTCTGCTAACAATCGTGGGGGGAGCGGAATTCTGCCCTTGATTGTTAACCTGTTAAATCAACTCTGACAGCAGGATTTAACACGTGCCTGTCTGTGGCCGGACTTCAAAGAAGAGTGTGATTTCTGCTATATACAGCAATGCTATGGCATTGCTGTATAACACAGAAGCAATTAGATAACCGCAGATTATAGTTCCTAAGGATCTATTAAAAGCAGTGAAAAGTTAAAATTAAAATTTGAAAAAACATGAAAAAAAACCCAAAATCTAAGTTCAAATTACCCCCCCCCTTAAAAATAAAGATAATAAAAAATAAAAAAAATACTCATGGTATCACTGTATTCAGAAATGTCTGAGCTAATAAAATATAAAAATATTTAATACAATTGATAAACACTGTAAAAAAACCTCAAGAACACTAATTTACTTTTTTTTTGGTTGCTGCAATATTACAAAAAAATGCTGTAACAAGCAATCTAAACACCATATCTATCCTAAAATGGTTTAAAAAAAAATTAACCTCACCCCGCAAAAAATAAGCCGTCACAAGGCTCCATGAAAATCAAAAACATTATGGGTCTAGTAAAATGGTGACACAACGGCCAAAATGTTGTTTTGCAAACTTCAGATTTTTTTTTTTACCACCAAAACAACAAAAAAGTAGACATGATTGGTATTGTCGTAATCATACTGATCAAGGAGGATTATTTTGCAATGTCATTTTTACCAATAAATGTACACCGTAAAAAAAAATCCCAAAAAAACATTTTAGAATTGTTTTTTTCCACAATCTTTCTACATTTGAATTTTTTTACCCCTTTTTATGCTGTATAGTAAAATGAGTGGTGTAATTCAAAAGTACATCTTGGTCTGCAGAAAACAAATATCTATGTGGCCAAAAAATTAAAAAAAAATTATGGTTTAGGGAAGAAATAAACAAAAACGCAAGCAAGGAAATTGGCCTAATCGTGTAGGGCAGGGGTCTCAAACTCGGCTGGGTGTATGGGCCGCACACAGGAAAAAAATAATTTGAGGGGCCGCATTCCTTTCAGGACAAAGTGACATTGGTAGTGGTACTATTTTTTCTTTCTATACACCCTTGAATCACTGTTTTTGAACATTTTTCATTTGTCCATTATAACAAAGGTGTAGTGTGTGTATATGTATGTGCATATATAAATACATACATACATACACACTTTTTTTTACATTTTTTCCCCTTTTTGTAAGTAATACAGTTTTACAATAACCACCGCATAGTAATTTTGGCCAACATCTTGTAGTAATGTGCCCCATCTTGTTTCCCATTCTGTAAAAATGTGTGCATCCTTGTCCCCTTGTAGCAATGTGCCTCAGCTAACACACACATCCCCCCCACCCTGTGCAGCCTCAGCTAATACACACATCCCCCCCACCCTGTGCAGCCTCAGCTAATACACACATCCCCCCCACCCTGTGCAGCCTCAGCTAATACACACATCCCCCCCACCCTGTGCAGCCTCAGCTAATACACATCCCCCCCACCCTGTGCAGCCTCAGCTAATACACATCCCCCCCACCCTGTGCAGCCTCAGCTAATACACATCCCCCCCACCCTGTGCAGCCTCAGCTAATACACATCCCCCCCACCCTGTGCAGCCTCAGCTAATACACATCCCCCCCACCCTGTGCAGCCTCAGCTAATACACATCCCCCCCCACCCTGTGCAGCCTCAGCTAATACACATCCCCCCCACCCTGTGCAGCCTCAGCTAATACACATCCCCCCCACCCTGTGCAGCCTCAGCTAATACACATCCCCCCCACCCTGTGCAGCCTCAGCTAATACACATCCCCCCCACCCTGTGCAGCCTCAGCTAATACACATCCCCCCCACCCTGTGCAGCCTCAGCTAATACACATCCCCCCCACCCTGTGCAGCCTCAGCTAATACACATCCCCCCCACCCTGTGCAGCCTCAGCTAATACACATCCCCCCCACCCTGTGCAGCCTCAGCTAATACACATCCCCCCCACCCTGTGCAGCCTCAGCTAATACACATCCCCCCCACCCTGTGCAGCCTCAGCTAATACACATCCCCCCCACCCTGTGCAGCCTCAGCTAATACACATCCCCCCCACCCTGTGCAGCCTCAGCTAATACACATCCCCCCCACCCTGTGCAGCCTCAGCTAATACACATCCCCCCCACCCTGTGCAGCCTCAGCTAATACACATCCCCCCCACCCTGTGCAGCCTCAGCTAATACACATCCCCCCCACCCTGTGCAGCCTCAGCTAATACACATCCCCCCCACCCTGTGCAGCCTCAGCTAATACACATCCCCCCCACCCTGTGCAGCCTCAGCTAATACACATCCCCCCCACCCTGTGCAGCCTCAGCTAATACACATCCCCCCCACCCTGTGCAGCCTCAGCTAATACACATCCCCCCCACCCTGTGCAGCCTCAGCTAATACACATCCCCCCCACCCTGTGCAGCCTCAGCTAATACACATCCCCCCCACCCTGTGCAGCCTCAGCTAATACACATCCCCCCCACCCTGTGCAGCCTCAGCTAATACACATCCCCCCCACCCTGTGCAGCCTTAGCTAATACACATCCCCCCCACCCTGTGCAGCCTCAGCTAATACACATCCCCCCCACCCTGTGCAGCCTCAGCTAATACACATCCCCCCCACCCTGTGCAGCCTCAGCTAATACACATCCCCCCCACCCTGTGCAGCCTCAGCTAATACACATCCCCCCCCACCCTGTGCAGCCTCAGCTAATACACATCCCCCCCACCCTGTGCAGCCTCAGCTAATACACATCCCCCCCACCCTGTGCAGCCTCAGCTAATACACATCCCCCCCACCCTGTGCAGCCTCAGCTAATACACATCCCCCCCACCCTGTGCAGCCTCAGCTAATACACATCCCCCCCACCCTGTGCAGCCTCAGCTAATACACATCCCCCCCACCCTGTGCAGCCTCAGCTAATACACATCCCCCCCACCCTGTGCAGCCTCAGCTAATACACATCCCCCCCACCCTGTGCAGCCTCAGCTAATACACATCCCCCCCACCCTGTGCAGCCTCAGCTAATACACATCCCCCCCACCCTGTGCAGCCTCAGCTAATACACATCCCCCCCACCCTGTGCAGCCTCAGCTAATACACATCCCCCCCACCCTGTGCAGCCTCAGCTAATACACATCCCCCCCCACCCTGTGCAGCCTCAGCTAATACACATCCCCCCCACCCTGTGCAGCCTCAGCTAATACACATCCCCCCCACCCTGTGCAGCCTCAGCTAATACACATCCCCCCCACCCTGTGCAGCCTCAGCTAATACACATCCCCCCCACCCTGTGCAGCCTCAGCTAATACACATCCCCCCCACCCTGTGCAGCCTCAGCTAATACACATCCCCCCCACCCTGTGCAGCCTCAGCTAATACACATCCCCCCCACCCTGTGCAGCCTCAGCTAATACACATCCCCCCCACCCTGTGCAGCCTCAGCTAATACACATCCCCCCCACCCTGTGCAGCCTCAGCTAATACACATCCCCCCCACCCTGTGCAGCCTCAGCTAATACACATCCCCCCCACCCTGTGCAGCCTTAGCTAATACACATCCCCCCACCCTGTGCAGCCTCAGCTAATACACATCCCCCCCACCCTGTGCAGCCTCAGCTAATACACATCCCCCCCACCCTGTGCAGCCTCAGCTAATACACATCCCCCCCCACCCTGTGCAGCCTCAGCTAATACACATCCCCCCCCACCCTGTGCAGCCTCAGCTAATACACATCCCCCCCACCCTGTGCAGCCTCAGCTAATACACATCCCCCCCCACCCTGTGCAGCCTCAGCTAATACACATCCCCCCCCACCCTGTGCAGCCTCAGCTAATACACATCCCCCCCCACCCTGTGCAGCCTCAGCTAATACACATCCCCCCCCACCCTGTGCAGCCTCAGCTAATACACATCCCCCCCACCCTGTGCAGCCTCAGCTAATACACATCCCCCCCCACCCTGTGCAGCCTCAGCTAATACACATCCCCCCCCACCCTGTGCAGCCTCAGCTAATACACATCCCCCCCACCCTGTGCAGCCTCAGCTAATACACATCCCCCCCACCCTGTGCAGCCTCAGCTAATACACATCCCCCCCACCCTGTGCAGCCTCAGCTAATACACATCCCCCCCCACCCTGTGCAGCCTCAGCTAATACACATCCCCCCCACCCTGTGCAGCCTCAGCTAATACACATCCCCCCCCACCCTGTGCAGCCTCAGCTAATACACATCCCCCCACCCTGTGCAGCCTCAGCTAATACACATCCCCCCCACCCTGTGCAGCCTCAGCTAATACACATCCCCCCCACCCTGTGCAGCCTCAGCTAATACACATCCCCCCCCACCCTGTGCAGCCTCAGCTAATACACATCCCCCCCCACCCTGTGCAGCCTCAGCTAATACACATCCCCCCCACCCTGTGCAGCCTCAGCTAACACACACACGAAAACAATTCTTCTCACCTGCTGTCAGCGGCATGCAGGCACGTGGACTCGGTGAAGCCTCAGCTACCACACACACACACAGTGCAGCCTCAGCCAGCAACAGAACCACACACACGGCATGAGACACAGACACAGACACAGACACAGACACACAATTCTTCTCACCTGCTGTCAGCAGCACGCAGGCACGTGGACCAGGTAATGATCACAGCTGCTGTCATCGCTGAACGTTCGGCCGGCGCGTGCAGAGCAGTTCTCACTGCACAACAGCCACTGGCCAATCACAGGCAAGCATCTGAGGTCATATGCAGCAAGTGCTTGCCGCTGATTGGCAGGCGGCTGTTATTGCGTTCTGCAGTGAGAACTTCACTGTGCGCGGCAAAGGCAAAACTGTAGGCTCAGGCTGAAATAAATAACTGACAGCTGCGGCCCCTGCACCGGTCGCCATCTTTACCAGGTCCACGGGCCTGCGGGCCGCAAGAAGCCACCTGAAGGGCCGCATGCGGCCCGCGGGCCGCGTGTTTGAGACCCCTGGTGTAGGGGTTACTGTTTGGATAGACAGCCAAACATTAACTCCAGAAGAATTTGGCACACAAAAAGTTCATAGTTTACTCAATGATCACAAAATACCAGGTTCTTTGCCTTCAAATTAAGCCCCATCATCAACCTTCCATCACCAAGCTTGACAGTTGGGTCAAGATGTTTCTACCCAAATGCTGCATTCGGTTTTCACCGTGTGTTGTTTCAGACGTTATCCTATGTCCTCATGCAGCATAGCATCTTAAACACGTAGCCTCTATGCAATTTTAGTGATTTACCCACTGTTCTTCAGGAAAAGATGAATTTTAGTCATGAATTCTGAACTTGGATTTTAAATAGGGATGATCGAATACCTCAAATATTCGCCGAATAGGTCGCAGCTATTCGACTATTTGCGAATCTTCAATGCGCAATGTAAGTCTATGGGAAACCCGAATAGTTGCGGAATAGCAACTATTTGGGCTTCCCATAGACTTACATTGCGCATCAAATATTCGCATAGCGGTGACCTATTCGTCGAATATTCGCGAAGCCGAATATTTGATATTCGATCATCCCTAATTTTAAACAATTCTCAGAAAGTTGGATTCATTTTATCTTTACCTTAGAGCTGGATTTTTTTTTTGCTTGAATTAGAAATCAGTGAGCTCAGCAGCTCTGAGTAGCTCGTGCGTCTACTTGGGCAAAGCAGCTCATCTAACTGCATTGTCATCATGACGGCAGCACTACAGACGATAAGAGACATCATGAGTAGTGGTGGAAACTCAACGTTGCGAAGGGTGAATAAAGCACACCTTGCTTTTTTGTTTTTTGTTTTTCATAAACTGTGCTTGGAGAAAGGTTTTCTAAAACTGAAAAACCTCTTTTTGGAGAAGAAAGAAGTAATGTCGCATAATATATTTTTTTACAGAAAAAAAATATGAAATCAGTGTCTGATAATGTGCTTGCTAGTCCCAAGTGACTGCATGGAGTTTCTGCATTTTTTGAACAATTCATTTTGTGAAGTGAATGCTCTTCTTTTCTCTATCACATCTTTGACCTGTTCACTCTAGGCCAAGACTCCAATCTTCAAACGGGCTTCAGAGATCACTGTGGTTCATACATCTGTGATGTCACGATGTACAATGCCCAGTTATCCTTGAGACCTGGTCTCGGAAAGAAATCCCGGCCTAGAGTTAACTGGCCCTGTAATGTAGTGATTGATGGGGGAAAGAAGAGGCCCCTTTGAGGACCATATGGCAGAATTTAAGCAGTGGAGTTTTTGTTTTGTAAACGTTTGCCTGATGTCAATATTTAGCACAACGACGACCATCATTTTGCTGAATACACACAAAGAAAATATACAAAAATCTATATTCTCAAAAATGCTGATTTTTTTGCATATTCAAGTAGAATTTAATTCCTCTCTAATAAGTTCCCTCATCTCTACTACCTAGCATCTCTTACTTTGGTCTTATTGGCAAAGATTGAATAATTGGGGTTCTGAAGATTGTCAAAAGTTAATTATAATCTTGTACAAAATGTATGCTAAAAGAAAAAAAATACAATGGCAATGAGCAGGGGCATTTCCAGGCCGAGTTCCAGGGACCGCAGAGCTTGGACCAGCACTTTCCTAGCTGTCATGCCATTAAATCCACACCACTAGGGGGGGGGGGGGGTTGGGGCTTGGCTGCATCATGATGTATAGGATGCACCCATGCAGCACGCTGTGCGTGGCCATGTTCTATCACACAGGGCACCTGTTTGCAGAGGATTCCTGGCTGTTCATCCAGGACCTGTGGTGCTCAGTGCCAGTTCCGGGTGGTAGTACTAGAAAACAATTGGTCTTCTTGCCTCTGCCAGGTTTATTAACAGATATTAGATGACAGTATGGAATATAGGGCAAATCACTCATCTCAATCACAGCAGGATAATGTTACCTCTGACAGAGACATCATCAGTTTGAGTCAGTGTATTGCACAGAATGGTTTACCTGATTACAAATGACTAAAAGCAATAATCGTTAGATTGTTTTTTCATTTTTAAAAAACATGAAAAGTATCAGTTTACTATGTTACTAAATTAACTGTTGGTTACTATTGGGTTACCATCCTTTTCTTTGTTGATGTCACTTTTACATTACTAAGGCCTCCTTTACACATCAGTGATTCTGGTATAAATACTAGAGGCACAGATGTGACGCCCCGTACTCGGCAGCAGTCGAGCCGCTCAGACCCGGACTTTCAGTGGGTGGCTCGAGGGTCTCTGGGCCCGGTGGTCCTGCGGTCATGTCGATCAAAATTGGTTTGGCGGTTTGGGGATGTAGGTGTACGGCCAGAGCCATGTTTGAGTTTGTGATGCCACCAACGGCATGTGGTGAAGGTGGACACCACCGCTGCAGTTACGGGGCACCTGGGTGAGATGTTATGCAGCAAGTTGTTAACCCCTCCGTGGGCAGGGATGGTGGCCCCGGGACCCGTTAGGGGTGCTTGGCGGTGCAGGGAGATGGGCGGCCAGAGGGCACTGATGTACTCACTATTAGTAAACACACGAGTCTCTGGTAAACCAAGGTGATGGTGGTCGGTGCCCGCAGACAGCTGCAGTCTGGTCCCCCACCCGGTTGGTGGTCTCTGCCTTTCTCCTGCACCTGTTTGTGATGGTGGACTACTTGCGCTTGCAACTTCAGGAGTCCGCTCCCCGGCTTGTGGTTGCCTGAGGAGCCCTTTGCCCGCATACGCTGTCTCGTGGGATCTCTCTGCCGTGGCGGTGGCTTTCTATCCCCCTCTTAGGGCTGTTGCCTTCAGTCGGGACTTTGGGTGGGACAGGACCTATAGTCCTGGCCGCAATTAGTAAATTAGCTAGCCCCCAGTAGCTTCTGGACCTAGCTTCAGGGTCTGAGTACTCCCCTTTGTGCTCCGGTTTCCGAGTCGATTCCCCGGGTCAGTACCAGCGGACCACTACCCTGTCCCGGTCCACTTCGGTTCCACTGAGCCGTCTTCCCGGCTCCTGCAGACAAAGGCCTCCGTCTGCCTCCTAGCCAGCAGTACCAGGGCTCCTACCCTGGCACCGCTTCAGTTTTTTTCAGGCCTGTCACACACAGGCCTGACCTCCACTTCTGCTCAACACTAAAACTGATCTGAACTTTCCCGCCCCAGGCTGTCTGAGACTCCTCGGTCCTCGGTGGACGTCTTCCAACCGCCTGGTTCCGCCCCCTGGTGTGTCCATCAAGCACTGAGGGGGGGGGGGTGACTAGGGCCTTAATGTTTGGCTGCTGTCACCTTGCTAGGGAACTGGTGCAGTGCGGGACCCTATCTGTGACCACCTGGCCCGGCCAGGGCATTACACTCCCCCTTGGTTAACCACAGACTGTCCGCGGGCTGTCCGAGCACCACCGGTTTATTTTTGCTTTAACTGAAAAAGATAACATATTTACAAGCATAATAACATTTGTACAACTTTTAAGCATACTTTTGGTTTTCTTCCCTTATGGGAGGCATGTTACTTGAACGTTGCAATAAAACATTTTATTAACCGGGAACGGGACGGGACCGGGTCCTTTTCATTTTGCCCACCCAAGCAAACCTAGCCCTGATGCTGCCTCTAAAAACCAGGTCAGCACCCCTTTTCCCCCCGTCCACGAAATAGGTTCAGGTCCGGGTGTTGCCACTACGGGCCAGGTAATAAGTTCCTCACCCGGCAGTCTCTCAGAGGCCCCACGTCCAGGGTTTCCTTGGTGGCGGGACCCCGGCCTCCTCTGCTGCAGGCCCTTCCTCCAACCAGCCTCTCCGGAGACTGTAGGACGTGAAAAGGGTGGTCAGGGACTATTTACAAGGCCCAATAGTTTTTGGGTTGGCCTGCAAGTTCTCAGGCCTTGTCTATATTTAAATGGGGGTAAACTGAAACAGGGATAGACAAAGTCCCAACGGGGAGGGGCAGGATCTTGCTAATGGCTCCACTACTGCACGAGGTTGTGCCGCTCCCTCAGCTGTCGGGAGTCGGGCGTTCCGAACCAAGTGGCATACATTCTGGAGTTCAGGGCTTGCACGGAGGTCTGGAGCAGCTCCGCAGGCAGCGCCGTTTCCTCTGGGAGCTGGGACACCCGGCATTCGCTGGTCTCACCGTGAGCGGGTCCTGTCTCCTGACGGGTCGGCGGGTCTCAAAGGGTCTGCACGGCCTTATCCTGCCAGGGTGCTTTCCATGAGGCGGGCCTCTCGTTTGCCCACACCACGGCCACCATCTTTTGAATCTCCTTCTTCCAGCCCAAAGCTTGCTGCATCGACTCGACCCGTACCTGGATACAGAACTGCGCCAGCTTCCGTTCTAACCAAGTCGCAGTTCCCGGCGGCAACTGATCCCATGCTGCCTCAGCTCCAGCATCCAGAGCGGGAGCCGCAGCCTCCTCGTCGGTCGCCCCCTCTGCCCCCGAGCTGGCTATCGATGGGTCTTCTAAACCGGGCGCCGTTCCTGTCGTGGCCGGGCGGACTGCTGGGGCAGACAACGTTCCTGCGGCAGGCAGGTCGCCACCAGCTGTCGCACGGGGAGTCACCACCAGAACTTCAGGGTCCGCCACTCCTGTGACCGGAGCGGGACCTGCAGCTTCCTCGCCGGCTGCCTCTCCCGCGGGCGCCGCCACTCCAGCGGTCAGCGTGGGGCCAGCATCGAGTTCAGGAGCAGACATCTTCCATCTGCTCCCCCCTGGTCTTTTCGCGGCCCTCTTCTCTCTGGCCAGTAAGTTTCATTTTTCGACTCCCGGGTCTGCTTTATGGCCATGTTCCTAGGGGGCGGCGCTTCAGTTCTTGCGCTCTTTTCGCGGGGAAGAAGACTCTGGCGAGAATCTTCGCACCAAAAGATGGTGGCAAGATGGCGGATTTCGAAAATTTCACAACGGATCACCGCTGACTTCAC
Source organism: Anomaloglossus baeobatrachus (assembly GCF_048569485.1). Classification (NCBI taxonomy): domain Eukaryota; kingdom Metazoa; phylum Chordata; class Amphibia; order Anura; family Aromobatidae; genus Anomaloglossus; species Anomaloglossus baeobatrachus. The sequence continues at coordinate 200,892,377 of NC_134360.1, read as the reverse complement.
TTCAAGGCGCACTTCCACAAGGTAAATGGATGGGTAAGTATCCTGTTCGTGACGCTAGAAATCAAGGTATGCCGCCCCGTGCTCGGCAGCAGCCGAGCCGCTCAGACCCGGACCTTCAGTGGGTGGCTCGAGGGTCTCCGGACCCGGGGGTCCTGCGGTCACATCGATTAAAAGGGGTTTGGCGGTTTGGGGATGTAGGTGTACAGCCGGAGCCATGTTTGAGTTCGTGACGCCACCCACGGGATGTGGTGAAGGTGGACACCACCGCTGCAGTTACCGGGCACCTGGGTGAGATGTTATGCAGCAAGTTGTTAACCTCTCCGTGGGCAGGGATGGTGGCCCCGGGACCCATTGGGGCTGTTTGGCGGTGCAGGGAGATGGGCGGCCGGAGGGCACTGATGTACTCACTATTAGTAAACACACGAGTCTCTGGTAAACCAAGGTGATGGTGGTCGGTGCCCGCAGCCAGCTGCAGTCTGGTCCCCCACCCGGTTGGTGGTCTCTGCCTTTCTCCTGCACCTGTTTGTGATGGTGGACTACTTGCGCTTGCAACTTCAGGAGTCCGCTCCCCGGCTTGTGGTTGCCTGAGGAGCCCTTTGCCCGCAGACGCTGGCCCGTGGGATCTCTCTGCCAGGGCGGTGGCTTTCGATCCCCCTCGTTGGGTTGTTGCCTTCAGTTGCGACTTTGGGTGGGACAGGACCTATAGTCCTGGCCGCAATCAGTTAATTAGCTAGCCCCCAGTAGCTTCTGGACCTAGGTTTAGAGTTTGAGTACCCCCCTTTGTGCTCTGGTTTCCGAGTCGGTTCCCAGCGTCGGTACCGGCGGGCCACTATCCTGTCCCGGTCCACCTCGGTTCCACCGAGCCGTCTTCCCGGCTCCCGCAGACAAAGGCCTCCATCTGCCTTCTAGCCAGCAGTACCATGACTCCTACCCTGGCACCGATTCAGTTTACTTCATGCCTGTCACACACAGGCCTGACCTCCACTTTTGCTCAACACTAAAACTGATCTGAAATTTCCCACCCCAGGCTGTCTGAGACTCCTCAGTGGGCGTCTTCCAACCGCCTGGTTCCGCACCCTGGTGTGTCCATCAAGCACTGAGGGGGGGGTGACTAGGGCCTTAATGTTTGGCTGCTATCACCTTGCTAGGGGACTGGTGCATTGTGGGGCCATATCTGTGACCACCTCGCCCGGCCAGGGCGTCACATAGACAAACACAGACCCATTAAAATCAATGAGACTGTGTACACATCAGTGTTTTCACAAGGACCATGTGTCCGTATGGAGCACATGAGTGTCCATGTGTTCTGCATCAAGAAAAGTCAGTTTTTCTCTGGCAGCACTGATGTGATCCGTGTGATATCAGTGGGACACATATCGGAGAAAACGTGTCTTTGAAATTAAATGATTTTCTATACTCACATGTCTCCAGCGCTGCTGTCTTCTGCACTGCTGTCACTTGCTTCCAGGCCCGCTCATTATACTCATGAATATTCACTGCACCGTGGACCTGGAAGCACAACAGAGCCGAAGACATCAGCAGCGGGTACAGCAGAGCGGGGGGCAGGTGAATAAAAAGCTCCTGCTCTCCATATGCTATCACGCATAGCACACGGTGAACATTAGTGTGCCAAACTCATGGCACATGGAGGGCCACACGTGCTTTCAACACAGCCACGCAAAACACAAACATTTTTCTATGGACGTGTGAAGGGGGCCTAAGGCTGTTCTTCTTTTAAAGAGCTTGAAAGTAGTTGGACACATTCTTAGGAGTTCTCAGAGTATTACACATGTCTTTTTAGTGCAGTTGGAGATTTTGCAGTATCGGGATCCACAGCAAATCAATTCGCTGCAAATCAAATTTTTGGGAAAAATTTGAATTTCAAAAGATTTAATCAATGATCATCTCTAGTTCTGTTTGCAATGTTGGCAAACATCCAGTAGGTTAAGAACTGAATAATGTCCTGCTCTGCAATGAAATCTTTGATCTGTGCAGGAGTAAAAAGGAAGCTGATTCCATTATCTTGAAACAGGCTGAACTCGATCAGATGCCTGCCATAGAAGGACAACCATTTTTGTACCATAGATCACTAGGGACTTTGGCATTAACCTTTTCAGTGCTTTCCGTTACCAGCCATTTTATCATTAAAGACTTCACTATCATAGACCACCAAGGACTGATCAATAATCTCTATTATTTGGAAATTATTAAGGTTTAATATTTGACAACTGAATGGCATTGATTTATTGATTAGTAATCAATTTTATGTAGGTATGTATGGTAGTATTCTTGTGTTTCAATAATTTTTATTAATTTCTAGGCAATGTAAAGAATTGAACAACATTTTTAGATTTTTTGAGTAAGAATTTGTCAATACATACAATATAACATTTGATCTAAGCATAAAGATTAACAATATCTTGGAGGGGGGGATGGGGAGGAAAAAATAAGGAAAAGGTTTTTAATTGGGGAAACAAGGGAACAGGGATGGAGAAGTTGGAAGGAAAAAGGATAAGGAAGAACAATCACCTACTAATTATAGTGCATAGTTTTCTCAAATAAATGAGTATCGAATTAATATTGGTGATTTAACCTTATTATAATTAACAGGAAATAACTGAAAACTAATCTAGATATAATATTGAAAGAAAAGAGAAAGAAACAGAACAAGAGAGAGAAGAAAATAAAATAAAAAATGCTTTTGTATGGTAGTATTCTTTTTAGATTGTTTGTGCTCTTGTAACATATAAGGATCTGTGACCAAACTCCATTAACTTGTAAACTAAGCCATTTTCTTCTAGTTGATTCTTTGTGGGTATAGTTAAGGCCGCTTTACACACAGCGGCATCGCTAACGAGATGTTGTTGGGGTCATGGAATTCGTGACGCACATCCGGCCTCGTTAGCAACGTTGTTGCGTGTGAAACATACGAATGACCGCTAACGATCAAAAATACTCACCATATCGTTGATCTTTGACACGTCATTCTATTTCCGATTATCGTTGCTGCTTTTGCACGCAGGTTGTTCGTCTTTCCTGAGGCAGCACACATCGCTACGTGTGACACCCCAGGAACGATGAACAACAGCTTACTTGCATCGTCCGGCAACGAGGTGGGCGTGTCTTTCCTTCGGCTACTCTCCGCCCCCCCCGCTTCTATTGGGCGCCTGCTGTGTGACGTTGCTGTGACGTCGTACGAACCGCCCCCTTAGAAAGGAGGCGGTTTGCCGGCCACAGCGACGTCGCAGGGAAGGTAAGTATGTGTGACGGGGCCTAACAATATTGTGCGCCATGGGCAGCGATTTGCCCGTGATGCACAAACGACGGGGGCTGGTACGCTCGCTAGCGAGATCGCAGCGTGTAAAGTGGCCTTTAGTTCGTTGCTGCACCAAACATATAAAACGCTCATTCATTAGTGCGGAATGTTGGACACATTCTATTTATTATAGTCATTTTAATATTGGTCCATGTATATATACAATCATTAGTTCTGTAGTGATCAGTCCTGTCCGCCCTCATGCAATTGATATGAAAACTTGTTTTGAACTGTATTCCATTTTTATGTGATATATGATTGTCTCAATTTTTCTCTCATCACATGCACTGGGTCAAATTTAGCCAGCACTTTCACCTCAGCAAGTAATGGATGGTGTGTTCCCCTTTGACAGATCACTGACAGGTGCATATGCAATTGTCTCAGCAGAAGATGGGAAACTAATAATCCGTTTTTCTTGTCCCATGGTTGCTATTTGATTCTGTTACAGTAGCAATACAGCATGACACAATTTTATAAAAATAATAACCTGTGTCAAGGAAACATTGCATAGGTATTTGTCCTATGGATTCAGTTTTGAGGAATGCTGAGTTAATATCCCAAGGTAATTCTTACGTGATAGTTTGTAAGATGCATGTTCCCAAATTCTGTAGCAGTGTAATATCACAGATCTGCAAGGGTAAAATTGTTTGAAAAGTAAGATGTGATTTTTACAGTGTCTTGCGAAAGTATTCGGCCTCCTTGAATTTTTCAACCAAAAAGATAAAAAAAAATTAAATTAATGGTGAAGAATCAACAACAAATGGGACACAAATTGCGAAGGTGAATGATATTTATTGCTTATTTTAAACTTTTTTAAAAATTAAATAACTGGGTTGAGCAGTATTATTCGGCCCCTTTACTTTCAGTACAGCAAACTCACTGCAGAACTTTATTGGGGATCTCTGAATGATCTAATGTTGTCCTAAATGACTGATGATCATAAAAATAATCCACCTGTGTGTAATCTAGTCTCCGTATAAATGCACCTGCTCTGTGATAGTCTCTGTGTTCTGATTAAAGCACAAAGAGCATCATGAAGACCAAGGAACACAACAGGCAGGTCCGTGATACTGTTGTGGAGAAGTTTAAAGCCGGATTTGGTTACAAAAAGATTCCCAAAAACTTGAAACATCCCAAGAAGCACTGTGCAAGCGATCATATTGAAATGGAAGAAGTATCATAAAACTGCAAATCTACCAAGACCCGGCTGTCCCTCAAAAATTTCATATCAAACAAGGAGAAGACTGATCAGAGATGCAGCCAAGAGTTCCCTGATCACTCTGGATGAACTGCAGAGATCTACAGCTGAGGTGAAAGAGTCTGTCCAGAGGACAACAATCAGTCATACACTGCACAAATCTGGCCTTTATGGAAGAGTAGCAAGAAGAAAGCCATTTCTCAAAGATATCCATAAAAAGTGTCATTTAACGTTTGCCACAAGCCACCTGGGAGACACATAAAACATGTGAAAGAAGGTGCTCTGGTCAGATGAAACCAAAATCGAACTTTTTGGGCACAATGCCAAATGATATGTTTGGCTTCAAAGCAACACAGCTCATCACCCTGAACACACCATCCCCACTGTCAAACATGGTGGTGGCAGCATCATGGTTTGGGCCTGCTTTTCTGCAACAGGGACAGGGAAGACGGTTAAAATTGATGGGAAGATGGATGGAGCAAAATACAGGACCATTCTTGAAGAAACCCTATTGGAGTCTGCAAAAGACCTGAGACTGGGACGGAGATTTGTCTTTCAACAAGACAATGATCCAAAATCTAAAGCAAAATCTACAATGGAATGGTTCACAAATAAAAGTATCCAGGTGTTAGAATGGCCAAGTCACAGTCCAGACCTGAATCTAATCGAGAATCTGTGAAAAGAGCTGAAAACTGCTGTTCACAAACGCCTCCATCCAACCTCACTCAGCTCCAGCTGTTTGCAAAGGAAGAATGGGCAAGAACTTCAGTCTTTTGATGTGCAAAACTGATAGACACATACCTCAAGTGACTGCAGCTGTAATCGCAGCCAAAGGTGGCGCTACAAAGTATTAACTTAAAGGGGCCGAATAATATTGCACGCCCCAAATTTCAGTTATTTATTTTTTACAAAAATTTAAAATAAGCAACAAATATCGTTCACCTTCACAATTGTGTCCCACTTGTTGTTGATTCTTCACCATAAAATTTAAAATTTTTACCTTCATGTTTGAAGCCTGAAATGTAATTAGAAGTACACAGCCATAGTTTATACTGCAGATTTATCTGGAATAGGGGGGTGCACTTGTCAAGCAAATCCAACCATATCATTCACAAGAAAAGCGCTTGACCAAAGGCACTCACTCCACTCTAAATCTGGAGTGAGTGCCTTTGGTGAAGCGCTTTTCTTGTGATTCATATGAAGCCTGAAATGTGGGAGGAGCTTGAAAAATTCCAGGGGGCTGAATACTTTCAGAAGGAACTTACTTTCGAACTCAGAACTCCATGTACAGTTTTTTCACAAACACTAACTCCATAGGCTTTTTCTTGCGGCATACTTTGACCCCTTTGGTGGATAATTTGGTGTCAACACCTAATTCAGAAGATTCAGAACATGAATAGCAGGATTCTGACAAAGACTTTCACACTAGTTCCAATGAGTAACAGCTTTTCTCACAGCTCGAATTACTGTACTCTTTGGATTATAAGATGCATTTTTCTTCCCAAAAATTTGAGGAATCTTATAAGCCGAATGTAGTTTACCGGAGGATGGTTGAGAGGGGTCAGAGGAGGCAGGGGTAATACTGTGCGCTGTGCACTCTTCTGTGAGTGGTGCTGATGCTGCAGATGGTGTTGATGCTGATCTCAGGCTGATCTCGCTGTGGCGGGTGAGGCAGGGGCCATCCTGAAAATGTTGGCAGTGCGGGCTTCAAATAATGGTGCCTGGAAACGGCGTGTGCGCAGATTGAGCTCTTGGCTCAAAACCTCATATGTGCATCATAGCATCCCCCACACCTGGCAAGGTACATGCCCCCATTACATCCTAGCCCTCATCTAGGGATAGGGGGGATGAATCTTAGTACACACTGCCATTTCTGTTGGTTAAAAAAGTCCAAAAGCTCACATGCTCTCTCCTTTTCCATTGGCATCATGACAAGCATATTTGGCTAAGTAACCTCTGGGACCCCTCCTTGACCAAACGCTAACTTTCCACTACATTATTCTTAACCCTTTTTGCTGCACTACTATTGACTCTTTGATCTTTATACATTTATAGCAAAAGGAACAGAAAACGTTAAGGCATTATTAAATAATTGAATCATTGTTAGTCAAAATTGACATTAATAGTTAAGAGCTCCCTTTTACATTTGCGGAGTTATCCTTTAAGATTGGCACGCCAGCTTTTATATTACCAGGTTCCCTTGTTTTACAAGTTTATAAAAGTATTGCAACAGCATTATAAAAGTATTCCTTCCCAGAAGAAATTATGGTGCTTATTTGCCATTTGGTGGAATAAGAAATATTTATTCACTTCAATAAATGTTTTGCAAAATTTTCACATTTAATTAGTGAAAAGTAAATGTGCCATGAATTGCTCTACCGCAAATCCCCCAGTTCCCCTTATAAGACATATTTATCATTCTGAAGTTTCCTAGGACTCTATCCAACCCCATTTAAGCTTTTCTAATGTCAAAGTGATCTTACTATAGAAACAGATGGTTACATAGTAGTAACCAACAGCTTATTTAATAAAGTTCCCTAACAGATTTTTCAAGCATTTTCTGATTTAAAAAAAGTCCAAAAATAATTGATTTAGGCATTTGAGATCAGATAAATGGCTCACTGCAGAATACAAACTTAGGGTACGCTCACACGAGCGTATGACTCGGATGAGTGCAATGTGAGAAAACCTCGCAGTGTACTCGGACCAATGTTATTCAATGAGGAAGAGCAGATGGTCAGCTTTTTCTTATTCAGGGAGAGACATGTCACTCACACCCATACAAGTTTATGGGTGCAAGTGAAACATCGTCCTGCACTCGTATGACATCTGAGTGCAGTGCGATAATCGCATCAGCTCACAATGGAGGAGATGGGGAGATTAATCCCTCCTTCTCCTCCGCAGCTGTGATCCCATCGCAGGACCTCAATGTCGGCCTGTGTGCATGACGTAGGATGCGTCATTCACCCAGGCTTCAGAAGAAGGAGGATAAAGATGGCCGAAAGAAGAGGCGCCGCACCTAGAGAACGGAAACATTCATCTGACCCACCTGCACCGCACCGACCATTTAGGTGAGTATTATAAAGGCATTTTTATGCTCTACACAGCGGCCTGTGTTCTTATATGTTAGAATACTGCATATAAGAGCCCAGTGGTGGCGGGTGCAGCTTATAGTCACCAAATCTGGTGACAACTTCCCTTTAAGTTCTTAGAATTAGATTTATATATAATATATATAATAAATCCCCATTCCCGCCCACTCATTAAGATATATTTGTGTCTTTCTTAAGGGGTGCATGCATGCGGGGTGTTGCATGCATGCCATCTCTTGCTAAGTGCCATCATTGCGAAGTGCTGGGCAGTTACCTCAATGGCAGTGGACTAACTTCCGTCTTCTCTCTCTCTTCACACAGGTATATAACTCTGCTTCCTGTCAAGTGAATTGTCTGTTCCCCACTGCATTGGCTGAATATGTGTTCTGGTATATAACTCTGCTTCCTGTCAAGTGAATTGTCTGTTCCCCACTGCATTGGCTGAATATGTGTTCTGGTATATAACTCTGCTTCCTGTCAAGTGAATTGTCTGTTCCCCACTGCATTGGCTGAATATGTGTTCTGGTATATAACTCTGCTTCCTGTCAAGTGAATTGTCTGTTCCCCACTGCATTGGCTGAATATGTGTTCTGGTATATAACTCTGCTTCCTGTCAAGTGAATTGTCTGTTCCCCACTGCATTGGCTGAATATGTGTTCTGGTATATAACTCTGCTTCCTGTCAAGTGAATTGTCTGTTCCCCACTGCATTGGCTGAATATGTGTTCTGGTATATAACTCTGCTTCCTGTCAAGTGAATTGTCTGTTCCCCACTGCATTGGCTGAATATGTGTTCTGGTATATAACTCTGCTTCCTGTCAAGTGAATTGTCTGTTCCCCACTGCATTGGCTGAATATGTGTTCTGGTATATAACTCTGCTTCCTGTCAAGTGAATTGTCTGTTCCCCACTGCATTGGCTGAATATGTGTTCTGGTATATAACTCTGCTTCCTGTCAAGTGAATTGTCTGTTCCCCACTGCATTGGCTGAATATGTGTTCTGGTATATAACTCTGCTTCCTGTCAAGTGAATTGTCTGTTCCCCACTGCATTGGCTGAATATGTGTTCTGGTATATAACTCTGCTTCCTGTCAAGTGAATTGTCTGTTCCCCACTGCATTGGCTGAATATGTGTTCTGGTATATAACTCTGCTTCCTGTCAAGTGAATTGTCTGTTCCCCACTGCATTGGCTGAATATGTGTTCTGGTATATAACTCTGCTTCCTGTCAAGTGAATTGTCTGTTCCCCACTGCATTGGCTGAATATGTGTTCTGGTATATAACTCTGCTTCCTGTCAAGTGAATTGTCTGTTCCCCACTGCATTGGCTGAATATGTGTTCTGGTATATAACTCTGCTTCCTGTCAAGTGAATTGTCTGTTCCCCACTGCATTGGCTGAATATGTGTTCTGGTATATAACTCTGCTTCCTGTCAAGTGAATTGTCTGTTCCCCACTGCATTGGCTGAATATGTGTTCTGGTATATAACTCTGCTTCCTGTCAAGTGAATTGTCTGTTCCCCACTGCATTGGCTGAATATGTGTTCTGGTATATAACTCTGCTTCCTGTCAAGTGAATTGTCTGTTCCCCACTGCATTGGCTGAATATGTGTTCTGGTATATAACTCTGCTTCCTGTCAAGTGAATTGTCTGTTCCCCACTGCATTGGCTGAATATGTGTTCTGGTATATAACTCTGCTTCCTGTCAAGTGAATTGTCTGTTCCCCACTGCATTGGCTGAATATGTGTTCTGGTATATAACTCTGCTTCCTGTCAAGTGAATTGTCTGTTCCCCACTGCATTGGCTGAATATGTGTTCTGGTATATAACTCTGCTTCCTGTCAAGTGAATTGTCTGTTCCCCACTGCATTGGCTGAATATGTGTTCTGGTATATAACTCTGCTTCCTGTCAAGTGAATTGTCTGTTCCCCACTGCATTGGCTGAATATGTGTTCTGGTATATAACTCTGCTTCCTGTCAAGTGAATTGTCTGTTCCCCACTGCATTGGCTGAATATGTGTTCTGGTATATAACTCTGCTTCCTGTCAAGTGAATTGTCTGTTCCCCACTGCATTGGCTGAATATGTGTTCTGGTATATAACTCTGCTTCCTGTCAAGTGAATTGTCTGTTCCCCACTGCATTGGCTGAATATGTGTTCTGGTATATAACTCTGCTTCCTGTCAAGTGAATTGTCTGTTCCCCACTGCATTGGCTGAATATGTGTTCTGGTATATAACTCTGCTTCCTGTCAAGTGAATTGTCTGTTCCCCACTGCATTGGCTGAATATGTGTTCTGGTATATAACTCTGCTTCCTGTCAAGTGAATTGTCTGTTCCCCACTGCATTGGCTGAATATGTGTTCTGGTATATAACTCTGCTTCCTGTCAAGTGAATTGTCTGTTCCCCACTGCATTGGCTGAATATGTGTTCTGGTATATAACTCTGCTTCCTGTCAAGTGAATTGTCTGTTCCCCACTGCATTGGCTGAATATGTGTTCTGGTATATAACTCTGCTTCCTGTCAAGTGAATTGTCTGTTCCCCACTGCATTGGCTGAATATGTGTTCTGGTATATAACTCTGCTTCCTGTCAAGTGAATTGTCTGTTCCCCACTGCATTGGCTGAATATGTGTTCTGGTATATAACTCTGCTTCCTGTCAAGTGAATTGTCTGTTCCCCACTGCATTGGCTGAATATGTGTTCTGGTATATAACTCTGCTTCCTGTCAAGTGAATTGTCTGTTCCCCACTGCATTGGCTGAATATGTGTTCTGGTATATAACTCTGCTTCCTGTCAAGTGAATTGTCTGTTCCCCACTGCATTGGCTGAATATGTGTTCTGGTATATAACTCTGCTTCCTGTCAAGTGAATTGTCTGTTCCCCACTGCATTGGCTGAATATGTGTTCTGGTATATAACTCTGCTTCCTGTCAAGTGAATTGTCTGTTCCCCACTGCATTGGCTGAATATGTGTTCTGGTATATAACTCTGCTTCCTGTCAAGTGAATTGTCTGTTCCCCACTGCATTGGCTGAATATGTGTTCTGGTATATAACTCTGCTTCCTGTCAAGTGAATTGTCTGTTCCCCACTGCATTGGCTGAATATGTGTTCTGGTATATAACTCTGCTTCCTGTCAAGTGAATTGTCTGTTCCCCACTGCATTGGCTGAATATGTGTTCTGGTATATAACTCTGCTTCCTGTCAAGTGAATTGTCTGTTCCCCACTGCATTGGCTGAATATGTGTTCTGGTATATAACTCTGCTTCCTGTCAAGTGAATTGTCTGTTCCCCACTGCATTGGCTGAATATGTGTTCTGGTATATAACTCTGCTTCCTGTCAAGTGAATTGTCTGTTCCCCACTGCATTGGCTGAATATGTGTTCTGGTATATAACTCTGCTTCCTGTCAAGTGAATTGTCTGTTCCCCACTGCATTGGCTGAATATGTGTTCTGGTATATAACTCTGCTTCCTGTCAAGTGAATTGTCTGTTCCCCACTGCATTGGCTGAATATGTGTTCTGGTATATAACTCTGCTTCCTGTCAAGTGAATTGTCTGTTCCCCACTGCATTGGCTGAATATGTGTTCTGGTATATAACTCTGCTTCCTGTCAAGTGAATTGTCTGTTCCCCACTGCATTGGCTGAATATGTGTTCTGGTATATAACTCTGCTTCCTGTCAAGTGAATTGTCTGTTCCCCACTGCATTGGCTGAATATGTGTTCTGGTATATAACTCTGCTTCCTGTCAAGTGAATTGTCTGTTCCCCACTGCATTGGCTGAATATGTGTTCTGGTATATAACTCTGCTTCCTGTCAAGTGAATTGTCTGTTCCCCACTGCATTGGCTGAATATGTGTTCTGGTATATAACTCTGCTTCCTGTCAAGTGAATTGTCTGTTCCCCACTGCATTGGCTGAATATGTGTTCTGGTATATAACTCTGCTTCCTGTCAAGTGAATTGTCTGTTCCCCACTGCATTGGCTGAATATGTGTTCTGGTATATAACTCTGCTTCCTGTCAAGTGAATTGTCTGTTCCCCACTGCATTGGCTGAATATGTGTTCTGGTATATAACTCTGCTTCCTGTCAAGTGAATTGTCTGTTCCCCACTGCATTGGCTGAATATGTGTTCTGGTATATAACTCTGCTTCCTGTCAAGTGAATTGTCTGTTCCCCACTGCATTGGCTGAATATGTGTTCTGGTATATAACTCTGCTTCCTGTCAAGTGAATTGTCTGTTCCCCACTGCATTGGCTGAATATGTGTTCTGGTATATAACTCTGCTTCCTGTCAAGTGAATTGTCTGTTCCCCACTGCATTGGCTGAATATGTGTTCTGGTATATAACTCTGCTTCCTGTCAAGTGAATTGTCTGTTCCCCACTGCATTGGCTGAATATGTGTTCTGGTATATAACTCTGCTTCCTGTCAAGTGAATTGTCTGTTCCCCACTGCATTGGCTGAATATGTGTTCTGGTATATAACTCTGCTTCCTGTCAAGTGAATTGTCTGTTCCCCACTGCATTGGCTGAATATGTGTTCTGGTATATAACTCTGCTTCCTGTCAAGTGAATTGTCTGTTCCCCACTGCATTGGCTGAATATGTGTTCTGGTATATAACTCTGCTTCCTGTCAAGTGAATTGTCTGTTCCCCACTGCATTGGCTGAATATGTGTTCTGGTATATAACTCTGCTTCCTGTCAAGTGAATTGTCTGTTCCCCACTGCATTGGCTGAATATGTGTTCTGGTATATAACTCTGCTTCCTGTCAAGTGAATTGTCTGTTCCCCACTGCATTGGCTGAATATGTGTTCTGGTATATAACTCTGCTTCCTGTCAAGTGAATTGTCTGTTCCCCACTGCATTGGCTGAATATGTGTTCTGGTATATAACTCTGCTTCCTGTCAAGTGAATTGTCTGTTCCCCACTGCATTGGCTGAATATGTGTTCTGGTATATAACTCTGCTTCCTGTCAAGTGAATTGTCTGTTCCCCACTGCATTGGCTGAATATGTGTTCTGGTATATAACTCTGCTTCCTGTGATGTATGCTCTGTCATTTTCATAATCTATGTAATACTCACTGATGTATGACTGTATATTCCTCTTTGTAAATGTTATCTGATGGTGGATGGTGTAAATCTGTGTAGACTGGAAGTCCGGGTGGGTGTCAAATGTCCTGTTCCCTTTGATTCCTTAATCATCCCCTGGTGTGAGCAGCATTTGTTGATTTCCCTTAACAAGCTGAGCTCCCATAATCCCCCTCACCTACCCCTCTAGTCAGCCCTATATATTTGTGTCTTTCTTAAGGGGTGCATGCATGCGGGGTGTTGCATGCATGCCATCTCTTGCTAAGTGCCATCATTGCGAAGTGCTGGGCAGTTACCTCAATGGCAGTGGACTAACTTCCGTCTTCTCTCTCTCTTCACACAGGTATATAACTCTGCTTCCTGTCAAGTGAATTGTCTGTTCCCCACTGCATTGGCTGAATATGTGTTCTGGTATATAACTCTGCTTCCTGTCAAGTGAATTGTCTGTTCCCCACTGCATTGGCTGAATATGTGTTCTGGTATATAACTCTGCTTCCTGTCAAGTGAATTGTCTGTTCCCCACTGCATTGGCTGAATATGTGTTCTGGTATATAACTCTGCTTCCTGTCAAGTGAATTGTCTGTTCCCCACTGCATTGGCTGAATATGTGTTCTGGTATATAACTCTGCTTCCTGTCAAGTGAATTGTCTGTTCCCCACTGCATTGGCTGAATATGTGTTCTGGTATATAACTCTGCTTCCTGTCAAGTGAATTGTCTGTTCCCCACTGCATTGGCTGAATATGTGTTCTGGTATATAACTCTGCTTCCTGTCAAGTGAATTGTCTGTTCCCCACTGCATTGGCTGAATATGTGTTCTGGTATATAACTCTGCTTCCTGTCAAGTGAATTGTCTGTTCCCCACTGCATTGGCTGAATATGTGTTCTGGTATATAACTCTGCTTCCTGTCAAGTGAATTGTCTGTTCCCCACTGCATTGGCTGAATATGTGTTCTGGTATATAACTCTGCTTCCTGTCAAGTGAATTGTCTGTTCCCCACTGCATTGGCTGAATATGTGTTCTGGTATATAACTCTGCTTCCTGTCAAGTGAATTGTCTGTTCCCCACTGCATTGGCTGAATATGTGTTCTGGTATATAACTCTGCTTCCTGTCAAGTGAATTGTCTGTTCCCCACTGCATTGGCTGAATATGTGTTCTGGTATATAACTCTGCTTCCTGTCAAGTGAATTGTCTGTTCCCCACTGCATTGGCTGAATATGTGTTCTGGTATATAACTCTGCTTCCTGTCAAGTGAATTGTCTGTTCCCCACTGCATTGGCTGAATATGTGTTCTGGTATATAACTCTGCTTCCTGTCAAGTGAATTGTCTGTTCCCCACTGCATTGGCTGAATATGTGTTCTGGTATATAACTCTGCTTCCTGTCAAGTGAATTGTCTGTTCCCCACTGCATTGGCTGAATATGTGTTCTGGTATATAACTCTGCTTCCTGTCAAGTGAATTGTCTGTTCCCCACTGCATTGGCTGAATATGTGTTCTGGTATATAACTCTGCTTCCTGTCAAGTGAATTGTCTGTTCCCCACTGCATTGGCTGAATATGTGTTCTGGTATATAACTCTGCTTCCTGTCAAGTGAATTGTCTGTTCCCCACTGCATTGGCTGAATATGTGTTCTGGTATATAACTCTGCTTCCTGTCAAGTGAATTGTCTGTTCCCCACTGCATTGGCTGAATATGTGTTCTGGTATATAACTCTGCTTCCTGTCAAGTGAATTGTCTGTTCCCCACTGCATTGGCTGAATATGTGTTCTGGTATATAACTCTGCTTCCTGTCAAGTGAATTGTCTGTTCCCCACTGCATTGGCTGAATATGTGTTCTGGTATATAACTCTGCTTCCTGTCAAGTGAATTGTCTGTTCCCCACTGCATTGGCTGAATGTGTTCTGGTATATAACTCTGCTTCCTGTCAAGTGAATTGTCTGTTCCCCACTGCATTGGCTGAATATGTGTTCTGGTATATAACTCTGCTTCCTGTCAAGTGAATTGTCTGTTCCCCACTGCATTGGCTGAATATGTGTTCTGGTATATAACTCTGCTTCCTGTCAAGTGAATTGTCTGTTCCCCACTGCATTGGCTGAATATGTGTTCTGGTATATAACTCTGCTTCCTGTCAAGTGAATTGTCTGTTCCCCACTGCATTGGCTGAATATGTGTTCTGGTATATAACTCTGCTTCCTGTCAAGTGAATTGTCTGTTCCCCACTGCATTGGCTGAATATGTGTTCTGGTATATAACTCTGCTTCCTGTCAAGTGAATTGTCTGTTCCCCACTGCATTGGCTGAATATGTGTTCTGGTATATAACTCTGCTTCCTGTCAAGTGAATTGTCTGTTCCCCACTGCATTGGCTGAATATGTGTTCTGGTATATAACTCTGCTTCCTGTCAAGTGAATTGTCTGTTCCCCACTGCATTGGCTGAATATGTGTTCTGGTATATAACTCTGCTTCCTGTCAAGTGAATTGTCTGTTCCCCACTGCATTGGCTGAATATGTGTTCTGGTATATAACTCTGCTTCCTGTCAAGTGAATTGTCTGTTCCCCACTGCATTGGCTGAATATGTGTTCTGGTATATAACTCTGCTTCCTGTCAAGTGAATTGTCTGTTCCCCACTGCATTGGCTGAATATGTGTTCTGGTATATAACTCTGCTTCCTGTCAAGTGAATTGTCTGTTCCCCACTGCATTGGCTGAATATGTGTTCTGGTATATAACTCTGCTTCCTGTCAAGTGAATTGTCTGTTCCCCACTGCATTGGCTGAATATGTGTTCTGGTATATAACTCTGCTTCCTGTGATGTATGCTCTGTCATTTTCATAATCTATGTAATACTCACTGATGTATGACTGTATATTCCTCTTTGTAAATGTTATCTGATGGTGGATGGTGTAAATCTGTGTAGACTGGAAGTCCGGGTGGGTGTCAAATGTCCTGTTCCCTTTGATTCCTTAATCATCCCCTGGTGTGAGCAGCATTTGTTGATTTCCCTTAACAAGCTGAGCTCCCATAATCCCCCTCACCTACCCCTCTAGTCAGCCCTATATATTTGTGTCTTTCTTAAGGGGTGCATGCATGCGGGGTGTTGCATGCATGCCATCTCTTGCTAAGTGCCATCATTGCGAAGTGCTGGGCAGTTACCTCAATGGCAGTGGACTAACTTCCGTCTTCTCTCTCTCTTCACACAGGTATATAACTCTGCTTCCTGTCAAGTGAATTGTCTGTTCCCCACTGCATTGGCTGAATATGTGTTCTGGTATATAACTCTGCTTCCTGTCAAGTGAATTGTCTGTTCCCCACTGCATTGGCTGAATATGTGTTCTGGTATATAACTCTGCTTCCTGTCAAGTGAATTGTCTGTTCCCCACTGCATTGGCTGAATATGTGTTCTGGTATATAACTCTGCTTCCTGTCAAGTGAATTGTCTGTTCCCCACTGCATTGGCTGAATATGTGTTCTGGTATATAACTCTGCTTCCTGTCAAGTGAATTGTCTGTTCCCCACTGCATTGGCTGAATATGTGTTCTGGTATATAACTCTGCTTCCTGTCAAGTGAATTGTCTGTTCCCCACTGCATTGGCTGAATATGTGTTCTGGTATATAACTCTGCTTCCTGTCAAGTGAATTGTCTGTTCCCCACTGCATTGGCTGAATATGTGTTCTGGTATATAACTCTGCTTCCTGTCAAGTGAATTGTCTGTTCCCCACTGCATTGGCTGAATATGTGTTCTGGTATATAACTCTGCTTCCTGTCAAGTGAATTGTCTGTTCCCCACTGCATTGGCTGAATATGTGTTCTGGTATATAACTCTGCTTCCTGTCAAGTGAATTGTCTGTTCCCCACTGCATTGGCTGAATATGTGTTCTGGTATATAACTCTGCTTCCTGTCAAGTGAATTGTCTGTTCCCCACTGCATTGGCTGAATATGTGTTCTGGTATATAACTCTGCTTCCTGTCAAGTGAATTGTCTGTTCCCCACTGCATTGGCTGAATATGTGTTCTGGTATATAACTCTGCTTCCTGTCAAGTGAATTGTCTGTTCCCCACTGCATTGGCTGAATATGTGTTCTGGTATATAACTCTGCTTCCTGTCAAGTGAATTGTCTGTTCCCCACTGCATTGGCTGAATATGTGTTCTGGTATATAACTCTGCTTCCTGTCAAGTGAATTGTCTGTTCCCCACTGCATTGGCTGAATATGTGTTCTGGTATATAACTCTGCTTCCTGTCAAGTGAATTGTCTGTTCCCCACTGCATTGGCTGAATATGTGTTCTGGTATATAACTCTGCTTCCTGTCAAGTGAATTGTCTGTTCCCCACTGCATTGGCTGAATATGTGTTCTGGTATATAACTCTGCTTCCTGTCAAGTGAATTGTCTGTTCCCCACTGCATTGGCTGAATATGTGTTCTGGTATATAACTCTGCTTCCTGTCAAGTGAATTGTCTGTTCCCCACTGCATTGGCTGAATATGTGTTCTGGTATATAACTCTGCTTCCTGTCAAGTGAATTGTCTGTTCCCCACTGCATTGGCTGAATATGTGTTCTGGTATATAACTCTGCTTCCTGTCAAGTGAATTGTCTGTTCCCCACTGCATTGGCTGAATATGTGTTCTGGTATATAACTCTGCTTCCTGTCAAGTGAATTGTCTGTTCCCCACTGCATTGGCTGAATATGTGTTCTGGTATATAACTCTGCTTCCTGTCAAGTGAATTGTCTGTTCCCCACTGCATTGGCTGAATATGTGTTCTGGTATATAACTCTGCTTCCTGTCAAGTGAATTGTCTGTTCCCCACTGCATTGGCTGAATATGTGTTCTGGTATATAACTCTGCTTCCTGTCAAGTGAATTGTCTGTTCCCCACTGCATTGGCTGAATATGTGTTCTGGTATATAACTCTGCTTCCTGTCAAGTGAATTGTCTGTTCCCCACTGCATTGGCTGAATATGTGTTCTGGTATATAACTCTGCTTCCTGTCAAGTGAATTGTCTGTTCCCCACTGCATTGGCTGAATATGTGTTCTGGTATATAACTCTGCTTCCTGTCAAGTGAATTGTCTGTTCCCCACTGCATTGGCTGAATATGTGTTCTGGTATATAACTCTGCTTCCTGTCAAGTGAATTGTCTGTTCCCCACTGCATTGGCTGAATATGTGTTCTGGTATATAACTCTGCTTCCTGTCAAGTGAATTGTCTGTTCCCCACTGCATTGGCTGAATATGTGTTCTGGTATATAACTCTGCTTCCTGTCAAGTGAATTGTCTGTTCCCCACTGCATTGGCTGAATATGTGTTCTGGTATATAACTCTGCTTCCTGTCAAGTGAATTGTCTGTTCCCCACTGCATTGGCTGAATATGTGTTCTGGTATATAACTCTGCTTCCTGTCAAGTGAATTGTCTGTTCCCCACTGCATTGGCTGAATATGTGTTCTGGTATATAACTCTGCTTCCTGTCAAGTGAATTGTCTGTTCCCCACTGCATTGGCTGAATATGTGTTCTGGTATATAACTCTGCTTCCTGTCAAGTGAATTGTCTGTTCCCCACTGCATTGGCTGAATATGTGTTCTGGTATATAACTCTGCTTCCTGTCAAGTGAATTGTCTGTTCCCCACTGCATTGGCTGAATATGTGTTCTGGTATATAACTCTGCTTCCTGTCAAGTGAATTGTCTGTTCCCCACTGCATTGGCTGAATATGTGTTCTGGTATATAACTCTGCTTCCTGTCAAGTGAATTGTCTGTTCCCCACTGCATTGGCTGAATATGTGTTCTGGTATATAACTCTGCTTCCTGTCAAGTGAATTGTCTGTTCCCCACTGCATTGGCTGAATATGTGTTCTGGTATATAACTCTGCTTCCTGTCAAGTGAATTGTCTGTTCCCCACTGCATTGGCTGAATATGTGTTCTGGTATATAACTCTGCTTCCTGTCAAGTGAATTGTCTGTTCCCCACTGCATTGGCTGAATATGTGTTCTGGTATATAACTCTGCTTCCTGTCAAGTGAATTGTCTGTTCCCCACTGCATTGGCTGAATATGTGTTCTGGTATATAACTCTGCTTCCTGTCAAGTGAATTGTCTGTTCCCCACTGCATTGGCTGAATATGTGTTCTGGTATATAACTCTGCTTCCTGTCAAGTGAATTGTCTGTTCCCCACTGCATTGGCTGAATATGTGTTCTGGTATATAACTCTGCTTCCTGTCAAGTGAATTGTCTGTTCCCCACTGCATTGGCTGAATATGTGTTCTGGTATATAACTCTGCTTCCTGTCAAGTGAATTGTCTGTTCCCCACTGCATTGGCTGAATATGTGTTCTGGTATATAACTCTGCTTCCTGTCAAGTGAATTGTCTGTTCCCCACTGCATTGGCTGAATATGTGTTCTGGTATATAACTCTGCTTCCTGTCAAGTGAATTGTCTGTTCCCCACTGCATTGGCTGAATATGTGTTCTGGTATATAACTCTGCTTCCTGTCAAGTGAATTGTCTGTTCCCCACTGCATTGGCTGAATATGTGTTCTGGTATATAACTCTGCTTCCTGTCAAGTGAATTGTCTGTTCCCCACTGCATTGGCTGAATATGTGTTCTGGTATATAACTCTGCTTCCTGTCAAGTGAATTGTCTGTTCCCCACTGCATTGGCTGAATATGTGTTCTGGTATATAACTCTGCTTCCTGTCAAGTGAATTGTCTGTTCCCCACTGCATTGGCTGAATATGTGTTCTGGTATATAACTCTGCTTCCTGTCAAGTGAATTGTCTGTTCCCCACTGCATTGGCTGAATATGTGTTCTGGTATATAACTCTGCTTCCTGTCAAGTGAATTGTCTGTTCCCCACTGCATTGGCTGAATATGTGTTCTGGTATATAACTCTGCTTCCTGTCAAGTGAATTGTCTGTTCCCCACTGCATTGGCTGAATATGTGTTCTGGTATATAACTCTGCTTCCTGTCAAGTGAATTGTCTGTTCCCCACTGCATTGGCTGAATATGTGTTCTGGTATATAACTCTGCTTCCTGTCAAGTGAATTGTCTGTTCCCCACTGCATTGGCTGAATATGTGTTCTGGTATATAACTCTGCTTCCTGTGATGTATGCTCTGTCATTTTCATAATCTATGTAATACTCACTGATGTATGACTGTATATTCCTCTTTGTAAATGTTATCTGATGGTGGATGGTGTAAATCTGTGTAGACTGGAAGTCCGGGTGGGTGTCAAATGTCCTGTTCCCTTTGATTCCTTAATCATCCCCTGGTGTGAGCAGCATTTGTTGATTTCCCTTAACAAGCTGAGCTCCCATAATCCCCCTCACCTACCCCTCTAGTCAGCCCTATATATTTGTGTCTTTCTTAAGGGGTGCATGCATGCGGGGTGTTGCATGCATGCCATCTCTTGCTAAGTGCCATCATTGCGAAGTGCTGGGCAGTTACCTCAATGGCAGTGGACTAACTTCCGTCTTCTCTCTCTCTTCACACAGGTATATAACTCTGCTTCCTGTCAAGTGAATTGTCTGTTCCCCACTGCATTGGCTGAATATGTGTTCTGGTATATAACTCTGCTTCCTGTCAAGTGAATTGTCTGTTCCCCACTGCATTGGCTGAATATGTGTTCTGGTATATAACTCTGCTTCCTGTCAAGTGAATTGTCTGTTCCCCACTGCATTGGCTGAATATGTGTTCTGGTATATAACTCTGCTTCCTGTCAAGTGAATTGTCTGTTCCCCACTGCATTGGCTGAATATGTGTTCTGGTATATAACTCTGCTTCCTGTGATGTATGCTCTGTCATTTTCATAATCTATGTAATACTCACTGATGTATGACTGTATATTCCTCTTTGTAAATGTTATCTGATGGTGGATGGTGTAAATCTGTGTAGACTGGAAGTCCGGGTGGGTGTCAAATGTCCTGTTCCCTTTGATTCCTTAATCATCCCCTGGTGTGAGCAGCATTTGTTGATTTCCCTTAACAAGCTGAGCTCCCATAATCCCCCTCACCTACCCCTCTAGTCAGCCCTATATATTTGTGTCTTTCTTAAGGGGTGCATGCATGCGGGGTGTTGCATGCATGCCATCTCTTGCTAAGTGCCATCATTGCGAAGTGCTGGGCAGTTACCTCAATGGCAGTGGACTAACTTCCGTCTTCTCTCTCTCTTCACACAGGTATATAACTCTGCTTCCTGTCAAGTGAATTGTCTGTTCCCCACTGCATTGGCTGAATATGTGTTCTGGTATATAACTCTGCTTCCTGTCAAGTGAATTGTCTGTTCCCCACTGCATTGGCTGAATATGTGTTCTGGTATATAACTCTGCTTCCTGTCAAGTGAATTGTCTGTTCCCCACTGCATTGGCTGAATATGTGTTCTGGTATATAACTCTGCTTCCTGTCAAGTGAATTGTCTGTTCCCCACTGCATTGGCTGAATATGTGTTCTGGTATATAACTCTGCTTCCTGTCAAGTGAATTGTCTGTTCCCCACTGCATTGGCTGAATATGTGTTCTGGTATATAACTCTGCTTCCTGTCAAGTGAATTGTCTGTTCCCCACTGCATTGGCTGAATATGTGTTCTGGTATATAACTCTGCTTCCTGTCAAGTGAATTGTCTGTTCCCCACTGCATTGGCTGAATATGTGTTCTGGTATATAACTCTGCTTCCTGTCAAGTGAATTGTCTGTTCCCCACTGCATTGGCTGAATATGTGTTCTGGTATATAACTCTGCTTCCTGTCAAGTGAATTGTCTGTTCCCCACTGCATTGGCTGAATATGTGTTCTGGTATATAACTCTGCTTCCTGTCAAGTGAATTGTCTGTTCCCCACTGCATTGGCTGAATATGTGTTCTGGTATATAACTCTGCTTCCTGTCAAGTGAATTGTCTGTTCCCCACTGCATTGGCTGAATATGTGTTCTGGTATATAACTCTGCTTCCTGTCAAGTGAATTGTCTGTTCCCCACTGCATTGGCTGAATATGTGTTCTGGTATATAACTCTGCTTCCTGTCAAGTGAATTGTCTGTTCCCCACTGCATTGGCTGAATATGTGTTCTGGTATATAACTCTGCTTCCTGTCAAGTGAATTGTCTGTTCCCCACTGCATTGGCTGAATATGTGTTCTGGTATATAACTCTGCTTCCTGTCAAGTGAATTGTCTGTTCCCCACTGCATTGGCTGAATATGTGTTCTGGTATATAACTCTGCTTCCTGTCAAGTGAATTGTCTGTTCCCCACTGCATTGGCTGAATATGTGTTCTGGTATATAACTCTGCTTCCTGTCAAGTGAATTGTCTGTTCCCCACTGCATTGGCTGAATATGTGTTCTGGTATATAACTCTGCTTCCTGTCAAGTGAATTGTCTGTTCCCCACTGCATTGGCTGAATATGTGTTCTGGTATATAACTCTGCTTCCTGTCAAGTGAATTGTCTGTTCCCCACTGCATTGGCTGAATATGTGTTCTGGTATATAACTCTGCTTCCTGTCAAGTGAATTGTCTGTTCCCCACTGCATTGGCTGAATATGTGTTCTGGTATATAACTCTGCTTCCTGTCAAGTGAATTGTCTGTTCCCCACTGCATTGGCTGAATATGTGTTCTGGTATATAACTCTGCTTCCTGTCAAGTGAATTGTCTGTTCCCCACTGCATTGGCTGAATATGTGTTCTGGTATATAACTCTGCTTCCTGTCAAGTGAATTGTCTGTTCCCCACTGCATTGGCTGAATATGTGTTCTGGTATATAACTCTGCTTCCTGTCAAGTGAATTGTCTGTTCCCCACTGCATTGGCTGAATATGTGTTCTGGTATATAACTCTGCTTCCTGTCAAGTGAATTGTCTGTTCCCCACTGCATTGGCTGAATATGTGTTCTGGTATATAACTCTGCTTCCTGTCAAGTGAATTGTCTGTTCCCCACTGCATTGGCTGAATATGTGTTCTGGTATATAACTCTGCTTCCTGTCAAGTGAATTGTCTGTTCCCCACTGCATTGGCTGAATATGTGTTCTGGTATATAACTCTGCTTCCTGTCAAGTGAATTGTCTGTTCCCCACTGCATTGGCTGAATATGTGTTCTGGTATATAACTCTGCTTCCTGTCAAGTGAATTGTCTGTTCCCCACTGCATTGGCTGAATATGTGTTCTGGTATATAACTCTGCTTCCTGTCAAGTGAATTGTCTGTTCCCCACTGCATTGGCTGAATATGTGTTCTGGTATATAACTCTGCTTCCTGTCAAGTGAATTGTCTGTTCCCCACTGCATTGGCTGAATATGTGTTCTGGTATATAACTCTGCTTCCTGTCAAGTGAATTGTCTGTTCCCCACTGCATTGGCTGAATATGTGTTCTGGTATATAACTCTGCTTCCTGTCAAGTGAATTGTCTGTTCCCCACTGCATTGGCTGAATATGTGTTCTGGTATATAACTCTGCTTCCTGTCAAGTGAATTGTCTGTTCCCCACTGCATTGGCTGAATATGTGTTCTGGTATATAACTCTGCTTCCTGTCAAGTGAATTGTCTGTTCCCCACTGCATTGGCTGAATATGTGTTCTGGTATATAACTCTGCTTCCTGTGATGTATGCTCTGTCATTTTCATAATCTATGTAATACTCACTGATGTATGACTGTATATTCCTCTTTGTAAATGTTATCTGATGGTGGATGGTGTAAATCTGTGTAGACTGGAAGTCCGGGTGGGTGTCAAATGTCCTGTTCCCTTTGATTCCTTAATCATCCCCTGGTGTGAGCAGCATTTGTTGATTTCCCTTAACAAGCTGAGCTCCCATAATCCCCCTCACCTACCCCTCTAGTCAGCCCTATATATTTGTGTCTTTCTTAAGGGGTGCATGCATGCGGGGTGTTGCATGCATGCCATCTCTTGCTAAGTGCCATCATTGCGAAGTGCTGGGCAGTTACCTCAATGGCAGTGGACTAACTTCCGTCTTCTCTCTCTCTTCACACAGGTATATAACTCTGCTTCCTGTCAAGTGAATTGTCTGTTCCCCACTGCATTGGCTGAATATGTGTTCTGGTATATAACTCTGCTTCCTGTCAAGTGAATTGTCTGTTCCCCACTGCATTGGCTGAATATGTGTTCTGGTATATAACTCTGCTTCCTGTCAAGTGAATTGTCTGTTCCCCACTGCATTGGCTGAATATGTGTTCTGGTATATAACTCTGCTTCCTGTCAAGTGAATTGTCTGTTCCCCACTGCATTGGCTGAATATGTGTTCTGGTATATAACTCTGCTTCCTGTCAAGTGAATTGTCTGTTCCCCACTGCATTGGCTGAATATGTGTTCTGGTATATAACTCTGCTTCCTGTCAAGTGAATTGTCTGTTCCCCACTGCATTGGCTGAATATGTGTTCTGGTATATAACTCTGCTTCCTGTCAAGTGAATTGTCTGTTCCCCACTGCATTGGCTGAATATGTGTTCTGGTATATAACTCTGCTTCCTGTCAAGTGAATTGTCTGTTCCCCACTGCATTGGCTGAATATGTGTTCTGGTATATAACTCTGCTTCCTGTCAAGTGAATTGTCTGTTCCCCACTGCATTGGCTGAATATGTGTTCTGGTATATAACTCTGCTTCCTGTCAAGTGAATTGTCTGTTCCCCACTGCATTGGCTGAATATGTGTTCTGGTATATAACTCTGCTTCCTGTCAAGTGAATTGTCTGTTCCCCACTGCATTGGCTGAATATGTGTTCTGGTATATAACTCTGCTTCCTGTCAAGTGAATTGTCTGTTCCCCACTGCATTGGCTGAATATGTGTTCTGGTATATAACTCTGCTTCCTGTCAAGTGAATTGTCTGTTCCCCACTGCATTGGCTGAATATGTGTTCTGGTATATAACTCTGCTTCCTGTCAAGTGAATTGTCTGTTCCCCACTGCATTGGCTGAATATGTGTTCTGGTATATAACTCTGCTTCCTGTCAAGTGAATTGTCTGTTCCCCACTGCATTGGCTGAATATGTGTTCTGGTATATAACTCTGCTTCCTGTCAAGTGAATTGTCTGTTCCCCACTGCATTGGCTGAATATGTGTTCTGGTATATAACTCTGCTTCCTGTCAAGTGAATTGTCTGTTCCCCACTGCATTGGCTGAATATGTGTTCTGGTATATAACTCTGCTTCCTGTCAAGTGAATTGTCTGTTCCCCACTGCATTGGCTGAATATGTGTTCTGGTATATAACTCTGCTTCCTGTGATGTATGCTCTGTCATTTTCATAATCTATGTAATACTCACTGATGTATGACTGTATATTCCTCTTTGTAAATGTTATCTGATGGTGGATGGTGTAAATCTGTGTAGACTGGAAGTCCGGGTGGGTGTCAAATGTCCTGTTCCCTTTGATTCCTTAATCATCCCCTGGTGTGAGCAGCATTTGTTGATTTCCCTTAACAAGCTGAGCTCCCATAATCCCCCTCACCTACCCCTCTAGTCAGCCCTATATATTTGTGTCTTTCTTAAGGGGTGCATGCATGCGGGGTGTTGCATGCATGCCATCTCTTGCTAAGTGCCATCATTGCGAAGTGCTGGGCAGTTACCTCAATGGCAGTGGACTAACTTCCGTCTTCTCTCTCTCTTCACACAGGTATATAACTCTGCTTCCTGTCAAGTGAATTGTCTGTTCCCCACTGCATTGGCTGAATATGTGTTCTGGTATATAACTCTGCTTCCTGTCAAGTGAATTGTCTGTTCCCCACTGCATTGGCTGAATATGTGTTCTGGTATATAACTCTGCTTCCTGTCAAGTGAATTGTCTGTTCCCCACTGCATTGGCTGAATATGTGTTCTGGTATATAACTCTGCTTCCTGTCAAGTGAATTGTCTGTTCCCCACTGCATTGGCTGAATATGTGTTCTGGTATATAACTCTGCTTCCTGTCAAGTGAATTGTCTGTTCCCCACTGCATTGGCTGAATATGTGTTCTGGTATATAACTCTGCTTCCTGTCAAGTGAATTGTCTGTTCCCCACTGCATTGGCTGAATATGTGTTCTGGTATATAACTCTGCTTCCTGTCAAGTGAATTGTCTGTTCCCCACTGCATTGGCTGAATATGTGTTCTGGTATATAACTCTGCTTCCTGTCAAGTGAATTGTCTGTTCCCCACTGCATTGGCTGAATATGTGTTCTGGTATATAACTCTGCTTCCTGTCAAGTGAATTGTCTGTTCCCCACTGCATTGGCTGAATATGTGTTCTGGTATATAACTCTGCTTCCTGTCAAGTGAATTGTCTGTTCCCCACTGCATTGGCTGAATATGTGTTCTGGTATATAACTCTGCTTCCTGTCAAGTGAATTGTCTGTTCCCCACTGCATTGGCTGAATATGTGTTCTGGTATATAACTCTGCTTCCTGTCAAGTGAATTGTCTGTTCCCCACTGCATTGGCTGAATATGTGTTCTGGTATATAACTCTGCTTCCTGTGATGTATGCTCTGTCATTTTCATAATCTATGTAATACTCACTGATGTATGACTGTATATTCCTCTTTGTAAATGTTATCTGATGGTGGATGGTGTAAATCTGTGTAGACTGGAAGTCCGGGTGGGTGTCAAATGTCCTGTTCCCTTTGATTCCTTAATCATCCCCTGGTGTGAGCAGCATTTGTTGATTTCCCTTAACAAGCTGAGCTCCCATAATCCCCCTCACCTACCCCTCTAGTCAGCCCTATATATTTGTGTCTTTCTTAAGGGGTGCATGCATGCGGGGTGTTGCATGCATGCCATCTCTTGCTAAGTGCCATCATTGCGAAGTGCTGGGCAGTTACCTCAATGGCAGTGGACTAACTTCCGTCTTCTCTCTCTCTTCACACAGGTATATAACTCTGCTTCCTGTCAAGTGAATTGTCTGTTCCCCACTGCATTGGCTGAATATGTGTTCTGGTATATAACTCTGCTTCCTGTCAAGTGAATTGTCTGTTCCCCACTGCATTGGCTGAATATGTGTTCTGGTATATAACTCTGCTTCCTGTCAAGTGAATTGTCTGTTCCCCACTGCATTGGCTGAATATGTGTTCTGGTATATAACTCTGCTTCCTGTCAAGTGAATTGTCTGTTCCCCACTGCATTGGCTGAATATGTGTTCTGGTATATAACTCTGCTTCCTGTCAAGTGAATTGTCTGTTCCCCACTGCATTGGCTGAATATGTGTTCTGGTATATAACTCTGCTTCCTGTCAAGTGAATTGTCTGTTCCCCACTGCATTGGCTGAATATGTGTTCTGGTATATAACTCTGCTTCCTGTCAAGTGAATTGTCTGTTCCCCACTGCATTGGCTGAATATGTGTTCTGGTATATAACTCTGCTTCCTGTCAAGTGAATTGTCTGTTCCCCACTGCATTGGCTGAATATGTGTTCTGGTATATAACTCTGCTTCCTGTCAAGTGAATTGTCTGTTCCCCACTGCATTGGCTGAATATGTGTTCTGGTATATAACTCTGCTTCCTGTCAAGTGAATTGTCTGTTCCCCACTGCATTGGCTGAATATGTGTTCTGGTATATAACTCTGCTTCCTGTCAAGTGAATTGTCTGTTCCCCACTGCATTGGCTGAATATGTGTTCTGGTATATAACTCTGCTTCCTGTCAAGTGAATTGTCTGTTCCCCACTGCATTGGCTGAATATGTGTTCTGGTATATAACTCTGCTTCCTGTCAAGTGAATTGTCTGTTCCCCACTGCATTGGCTGAATATGTGTTCTGGTATATAACTCTGCTTCCTGTCAAGTGAATTGTCTGTTCCCCACTGCATTGGCTGAATATGTGTTCTGGTATATAACTCTGCTTCCTGTCAAGTGAATTGTCTGTTCCCCACTGCATTGGCTGAATATGTGTTCTGGTATATAACTCTGCTTCCTGTCAAGTGAATTGTCTGTTCCCCACTGCATTGGCTGAATATGTGTTCTGGTATATAACTCTGCTTCCTGTCAAGTGAATTGTCTGTTCCCCACTGCATTGGCTGAATATGTGTTCTGGTATATAACTCTGCTTCCTGTCAAGTGAATTGTCTGTTCCCCACTGCATTGGCTGAATATGTGTTCTGGTATATAACTCTGCTTCCTGTGATGTATGCTCTGTCATTTTCATAATCTATGTAATACTCACTGATGTATGACTGTATATTCCTCTTTGTAAATGTTATCTGATGGTGGATGGTGTAAATCTGTGTAGACTGGAAGTCCGGGTGGGTGTCAAATGTCCTGTTCCCTTTGATTCCTTAATCATCCCCTGGTGTGAGCAGCATTTGTTGATTTCCCTTAACAAGCTGAGCTCCCATAATCCCCCTCACCTACCCCTCTAGTCAGCCCTATATATTTGTGTCTTTCTTAAGGGGTGCATGCATGCGGGGTGTTGCATGCATGCCATCTCTTGCTAAGTGCCATCATTGCGAAGTGCTGGGCAGTTACCTCAATGGCAGTTAGTCAGGGCAGGAGTCTGCAGGTAAATTACTCTTTGACGCCATCTGTTTTAACCTTAACTATTATCTCACTCTCTATCATCCTATATGCTTTTTCTGTTCACTTTCACCGCCCTGTCCCCCCTCCATCACCACTCATCCACATCAGCCCCTCTCTCCTCCCCTCTCCTATGTACAGCTCCCAGGCTCTTTTCACCTATCTTAATAATCTGACTCAATCAAGCTCCAGGGACTTCCAAAAAAAGCCATGCCACAAGTCCAAAAACCATCTGACCTTTCTCCTTCTACTCCTACTTCTTTCAGGTGATATCTCTCCTAATCCCGGTCCACCCCAGGCTAACTTTACCCCCTCCCCCACCTCCCATAGAAACCCTGATAATATTATTAACATTCCCTGTACACCCTCGCTTCCCTCTTTTAATTGTGCTCTATGGAATCCACGGTCCGTATGTAACAAGCTTCCTTACATCCACAACCTCTTTCTCAATAACTCTCTTAACTTACTAGGCCTAACTGAAACCTGGATTCAGGATTCTGATACTACTTCCCCTGCTGCCATCTCTCATGGTGGCTTACACTTTTCCCATTCACCAAGACCTGGAAACAGACATGGTGGTGGAGTCGGCTTACTCCTGTCCCCACAGTGCACCTTCCAGGTCATCCCCCCAGCTCCATCACTCTCATTCCCATCCTTTGAGGTTCACACCATCAGGCTCTTCCATCCCCTTCCCCTCAGAGTAGCTGTCATATACCGTCCACCAGGCTCACCCACCCAGTTCCTTGACCACTTTTCAGCCTGGCTGTCACACTTCATGTCCTCAGAGTTACCAACCCTGATCCTAGGAGACTTTAACATCCCCATGAACAGCCCCTCCTCCCCTTCTGCATCCCAGCTTCTATCTCTCACCACCTCCCTTGGCCTCTCACAGCTCTCATCCTCTGAGACACATGAAGATGGTAACACCCTTGACCTGGTCTTTATCCGCCTCTGCTCAATCTCTCACTTTGACAACTCACCTCTTCCCCTCTCTGACCACAACATCCTCTCCTTCAAGCTCACAAACCCTCGTCCGCCCCAGCACACTCCCACCAATCACACATTCAGAAACCTACAGGCCATCGATTCTCAGACACTTTCAGACTCTTTACACACATCACTGTCCCCTATATCCTCACTTTCCTGTCCTGATCTGGCTGTAAAGCACTACAATGACACACTCAGGACTACGCTAGACCAAGTAGCGCCCCTCACCCTCAGAAAGACCAAACACAGAGTAAAACAGCCCTGGCTCACATCACAAACTCGATTTCTCCAGCGATGCTCCAGGAGCGCCGAACGCCTATGGAGGAAAACCCGCACACCAGAAAACTTCATCCACTACAAGTTCATGTTAAGGACCTATAACTATTCCCTTCACCTCGCCAAACAGACCTACTTCACCAACCTTGTTTCCTCACTTGCCAACAATCCAAAAAAACTCTTTGACACCTTTCACTCCCTCCTCAGTCCCAAAGTACAGACCCCTGTCACAGCCCTTCATGCTGATGACCTGGCCTCGTATTTCACAGAGAAAATAGAAAACATCCGCCAAGAGATCAGCTCCCAGCCACCAAGCCCTGTGAATCCCATCCCTCCCCATATTCCATCCAGCTCACTTTCCACATTTGACCCAGTCACAGAGGAGGAAGTCTCCAGGCTCCTATCCTCCTCTCGTCCTACAACTTGCCCTACTGATCCCTTCCCCACACCTCTACTCCAGTCCCTCTCTCCGGTTGTCGCCACTCACCTAACTAAAATCTTCAATCTCTCTCTCTCTTCGGGTATCTTCCCCTCCTCCCTCAAACACTCTATCATTACTCCATTATTAAAAAAACCTTCTCTTGATCCGTCCTGCACAAGCAACTACAGACCAGTCTCCAATCTCTCCTTCATCTCTAAACTCTTGGAGCGCCTGGTCTACTCTCGCCTCACCCGCTACCTCTCCTCTCACTCTCTTCTAGATCCTTTACAGTCTGGCTTCCGCCCTTTACACTCAACAGAAACTGCCCTTGTCAAAGTGACCAATGACCTATTGACAGCAAAACGTAACGGTGACCACTCTCTGCTTATTCTTCTTGACCTTTCTGCTGCCTTTGACACTGTTGACCACCATCTCCTTCTCTCTATGCTCCACTCTATCGGCCTAAAGGACACTGTTCTTTCCTGGTTCTCTTCCTATCTTTCTGGCCGCTCATTCAGTGTATCATTTGCTGGCTCCACATCTTCTCCTCTTCCTCTCACTGTTGGGGTCCCTCAAGGCTCAGTCCTTGGCCCTCTTCTTTTCTCCCTCTACACTGCCCCAATTGGTCAGACCATCAGCAGATTTGGCTTTCAGTACCATCTTTATGCTGATGACACACAGCTATACACCTCATCTCCTGAGCTCACCCCCGCTGTACTACAGAACACCAGTGACTGCCTGACTGCAGTTTGCAATGTCATGTCTGCTCTCTATCTGAAACTTAACCTTTCCAAAACTGAACTTCTTCTTTTCCCTCCATCTTCCAACTTTCCTCAACCTGACATCTCCCTCTCTGTGTGTGGCACAACGATAAGTCCTAGGCCGCAAGCCCGCTGCCTGGGGGTTATACTTGACACTGATCTTTCCTTCACCTCCCACATACAATCTCTTGCCCGCACCTGCCGCTTGCACCTCAAGAACATCTCTAGAATCCGCCCCTTTCTCACTATGGAAACGACAAAAACCCTCACCGTGGCCCTGATCCACTCTCGCTTGGACTACTGTAACTCTCTATTAATTGGTCTCCCCCTAACTAGACTCTCTCCTCTACAGTCAATCCTTAATGCAGCAGCCCGGGTCACCTATCTGGCTAACCGCTACTCGGATGCCTCTGCTCTGTGCCAGTCATTGCACTGGCTGCCCATATATCATAGGATCCAATTCAAACTGCTTGTTCTCACCCACAAAGCTCTCCACAGTGCAGCACCCCCCTACATCTCCACCCTCCTCTCTGTCTATCAGTCCACCCGTTCTCTACGCTCTGCAAGCGACTTTCGACTAACATCCACACTAATTCGAACCTCCCACTCCCGGATCCAAGACTTCTTCCGAGCTGCACCAACCCTCTGGAACGCTCTACCCCAAGAAGTTAGGACAAATCACAACTTACTCAGCTTCAGACGCACCCTAAAGACGCATCTTTTTAGGGCGGCCTATCACACTCCCTAATCAGATTCGATTCACATAGTCCCTCTACAACCTCTCACAACATAGCTCCACATCAAACTCCATGGCACCCAAAGGCATCTCAAGGCTCGGGCCCACTGGTCCAGGAAACCATTATCCAGCCCCATTTCCGTGAGATGGTTGGATTGTCATTGTAAATAAGCACTTGAACCTTGCCTCTCCCCCCATCTCATTGTAGATTGTAAGCTCTCACGAGCAGGGTTGTATTTTTTTTCCCCTCTAAATATTGTATTTCTATAACTGTTACTTGTTTGTATATGATCCTCCTGAATTGTAAAGCGCTACGGAATATGTTGGCGCTATAGAAATAAAGATTATTATTATTATTATTAATTATTATTATCTTAGCATTAGGTGTATATATGATATATCCCCATTCCCACCCACCTATTAACACTTTTTCTTAAGTTCCCCAACGTTTCACAATGTAAAACATTTCCAACATTCAGAACAAGAAAATTATGTCTCTCCTGATTTGGTCCTTTGATTTACAATGTACAACAATCTGTGATAAATCAGAAGACAGGACTTGTTGAAAAGGATCAGTTGAAAGATTTTTGATGTGGAGACTGATTCTATATCTATGTAGAATATTTCTAAGTGATAAAAGTTTCTAAGTCAAGAAGATTTTTTTTTGTCCAGTTCTTTTAAGGAGTTACATAGTTACATAGTTACTTAGGTTGAAAAAAAGCCCTCGGTCCATCTAGTCAACCTTCCTCCACCAGTTCTACATTTGGTCACTAAGTCATTTAACCAACAATGTTTTATGTACTGAGGAAATCATCCAGCCCTTTTTTAAAAGCTGTTATAGTATCTGCCATCACTACCTCTTGTGGTCGGCATTCCACAGTCTGACTGCTCTAACTGTAGAAAAACCCTTTCCTATTTAGCTGTCGGAATCGCTTTTCCTCCCCTCGCAGTGAGTGCCCCCTGGTCCTTAGTATTGTCTTTAGAAGAAATAAGTCATGTGCCAATCCTTTATATTGACCACACATGTATTTAAACATATAAATGAGATCTCCTCTGAGACGTCTTTTTTTCTAAGCTAAACATATCTAACTTTTCCAACCTCTTATCATATGGGCGGCTTCCATTCCTTGTAATAGTCTAGTTAGCTGCCTTTGAACTGACTCTAACTTCTGAATGTCCTTTTTAAAATGTGGAGCCCATAACTGGATCCCATATTCCAGATGTGGCCTTACAAGTATAGAGGGGTAACAATACGTTGGGATCCCGGGATCTAATCTCTCTTTTTATACACCCTAAAATCTTGTTTTCTTTAGCAGCTGCTAAGTTGCCATTTTTTAGAAAATCTTAACTCCGAGGTGCTACTCCCGGTAACTGGTATTAGCGGCGGTACTATTGTCACTTGAACAGTGCAGCAGCCAATCAGCTTTGAGCAGGGCGTTCTCTCTGTACAGGCAAATCCACCAAGCTCACGGTTTGGCTACTCCGCTGTTGACACTGGGAGCAGCGGCAGAGACTCAGCCCTTTTCCCGTTGTTTAATGAGTAAAGGAAATTATTATAAAAATCTGCAACCGGGTACAAGTTTTTTTAAATGGGACATCCAGTTTAAGATATTATATAGATGCACATTCAATAATACATTATCACACAAAGCATATAACCCAATAATTGCTATTTTGTAGTGTCTATGTGAGATATAGGGCAGTTTACCAGTACCATAGTAATGTAAATAGAATATTTAATAAGATTTCTCCTAATAAGAAGGAAAGGATTTGCAAATAGCACATAGATTCTACAAACAAGCCCTGTGCTTGATATACTTAGGGATCCTGTAATCACTGCAGTTCTGGGATATTATTTATTTCCTTACCCAGAAGACAGGATGGCAATGGCTTTCATAAGTTGTTAGCACAGCTACTAGGCAGTCAGCCCTGGAGACCTTCCAACTGTCAGAAGTGTAGACTCTGTGCACCCGATGCAATTTAGACAAACCTTAATGATGTCTTTAACAAAAATATGACTTGACAATTCTGTTCTGGAAAAACAAACACTCTAATCTCCAAGGAGTGTCAAGAGTTAGTGTAAAAGATAGCAGGGGTGGGATGATGTGCAAGCCGTATTCAGATTCATGTGAGTGACAGCAATTTTGTTTCTTCCTGTCATGTCTAACGTGTTCTGGAGAAGACTAGAAAAAACAGTTATTGAAAGCTTATATCTTAACATTTCCATTACATCTCTAGTTTTAACATGAAAGCATAAAGGGTTTTGTCCAGAAAAAACAAGATTTTACTAGAGATGAGAAAA
Source organism: Anomaloglossus baeobatrachus (assembly GCF_048569485.1). Classification (NCBI taxonomy): domain Eukaryota; kingdom Metazoa; phylum Chordata; class Amphibia; order Anura; family Aromobatidae; genus Anomaloglossus; species Anomaloglossus baeobatrachus. The sequence goes on along the minus strand of NC_134360.1, from coordinate 200,858,748 downwards.
TAAAATTTTGCGAAATTGAATTCTACTCAAAATTTACAAATATCTACATTTGCCAAAATGTAAAGTTTGGGTAATTTTCTTTCTCATGGATTTAGCAAAATAGAGACCACTGACGACCATTATTCTGAACTGTAAATGGCCATTAAAAATGAAAAACAGGTGCAGCTGGACTTTAGATAAAGTTTGGTTTGGGACCCGGACTTGACTTGAACCCCAATGGAAGTCACCAATTGGGCAGTTCTGGTCTCTTCCCACATGCAGCCAGCCATAAACCGAACACTTCCGGGGAAGGGTGGGCAGGAATATTCCAATTTTTATGTTTGGTGCACACTACATCTGATCACGCTGTTGTTACCCCCAGTTTGAGCCATTTAAACACTGCAAGCCGCTTGCATTAGGCTGAGCCCCGAATGTACCCGAGCACAGTGATCCTCGTGTGAGTGGTTTGCATACGTAAAGCCCCAAACTCGGAACCCGCACTCTGTTTTTTTGTAAGTCTGAGTTTGGTACAAACACCTAACACCAAACCTCGGGTTCGCTCATCTCAAGTATGAAGAAATACCAAGTTGACCTACAAGCAAAGATTTTACATTTTGCATTCCAGAGAGGAAGACCTGTGAATGGAAGTGACACAGTGCATAATAGAAAAAATGGCAGAATGTGGGACGTTAAAGGGAATCTGTCAGCAGGTTCTTGCTTTGTAATCTGAGGACAGCATGCAGTAGGGGCTGAGACACTGATTTCAATGATGTATCACTTATTAGGTTGTGTGCTGTTGTTTCAACATAATGAGTGTTTTATCTGCCTGAACTAGGTCTCCTGTGCTTCATAGACCGACCACGCCTCCAGCACTGTTTTTGTCACTTATTAGGCTGTGTGCTGTTGTTTCAACACAATGAGTGATTTATCTGCCTGAACTAGGTCTCCTGTGCTTCATAGACCAACCACACCTCCAGCACTGATTGTGTCACTTATTAAGCTGGGTGCTGTTGTTTCAACACAATGCGTGTTTTTTCAGCAGGAGATTATCACTGCCCAGACTAGGTCTTCTGTGTTTCATAGACCACCATGCCTCCATCACTGATTAGCATTTCACTGTCACTGCACAATTATTATTATTATTTATTTATAGAGCACCATTGATTCCATGGTTCTGTACATGAGAAGGGGTTACATACAGAATACATATACACATTTCAATAGACAGACTAGTACAGAGGGAAGAGGGCCCTGCCCTTGCGGGCTTACATTCTAAAGGATTTTGGGGAGGAGACAGAAGGTGAGGTGTAGATTGGGCGGCAGCTCCGCACGGTGGTGGGGCGGCAGCTCCGCACGGTAGTGGGGCGGCAGCTCCGCATGGTGGTGGGGCGGCAGCTTTGCACGGTGGGGCGGCAGCTCCGCACGGTGGTGGGGCGGCAGCTCCACATGGTGGTGGGGCGGCAGCTTTGAACGGTGGTGGGGCGGCAGCTCCGCACGGTGGTGGGGCAGTGGGGTCATTGAAGACTATAGGCATTTCTGAACAGATGAGTTTTTAGGTTCCGTTTGAAGTTTGCAAGTGTAGTAGATAGTCTGACGTGTTGAGGCAGCGAGTTCCAGGAGACTGGGGATGTTCACAGACAGCTGTGGTGTGGGCGGGGTTAGCTTACTGAGCTCTGTAACATGCTACATATAAGAATTCTGACTGTGTCCCAACTGCTGCACCCAGTAAACTAATTGACACATCACTGGAATCAGAGTCTCTTTTCCTACATTATGCTGCTCTTAGATGAGACAACTAAAAGCTGGTGACAGATTCCCTTTAAGGGAGTTTTAAGGTGTTTGTCTTAATTTTTTTGAGCAAGTGACAGTTTTATAAAAATTCCAGCTAAACTACTACTTTTTTATGATTATGCGTTAATTGTGGAAATAAACTGAAATGTGACCGCACTATGTGCATAGACTATTAGTGCAGCCAGCAGGCTCCCTGATGTAAGCAGCATGTAAGCACACATATGTTTGCAATTTATTTGTGAATAAATGTGTAAGTGATAAGAGACTCCACCATTAAAACCACTGGAGAGCAAATAAAACCAGCAACTGAAGTGTGACTTTTAGCAGTGATAATATTCTTCCTAAACTATCCCACTAACGACTGTTTACCAGTATTATTATATCCCAATAGATTAGTCTGAAAACATTCACAATTCTATGTTCTTTGAAAATCTTAATTTTCTTGCATTTATTTGCTTCCCTATTAGATCGTGCTGTGATAATTATCTAACCCCATTTGCGCAGTACAGTACTAGTACAACTGGATACATTTTTTAATTTTATGCCGTTTCTAATTTTGGGCTGTTAGTTCAGAATATTAAGAATTCTATTAGCATTGTATTCATGCTACCTGGTCATGTAGCAGATTTGAGTTTGGCACCATTACGTATTTTAAAAATCATAAAACTTTTTATTGGTCTTCGGAATTTTTAAGCTAAGCAAGTTTGTATAAATCACGTAGGTTGGGGTTGTTGGCGGCTGAGATCGACCATCTACCTGCTTATATCACGAGCTCTAGTGGCTAGAAATTAGTAAATCTGATTAAATTTGATTCTCCAGATTCACTTGACTTTGGTCGGAAATTTGATTTGCGTAAAATTTATTAAACACAAATCAAATTGCTGGTAAGAGACATTTTATATACTTTGATGTCTTTCCAGATTCCAGAGCGTATAAAAATGATAATATGCACAGAATTCCTCAAATGAAGGATTGAGGACAGTACACACCGGTTACTTTTACATGTCTAAATATCCAATTTTGGCCATTAATTTAAATATATATATATTTTTATAAATCTATATTTTAATATAATTTGCCAATCTTTCTTTTTTCATTCCACAAATTGTATAAAATTTTAAAAAATAAATGTAAATTTTGCATATTTTACACTGGACACTAAGGCGGGCTTTGCACACAGGTGCGATGTCGGTGAGGTCAAATTGAAAATGACGTACTTCCGGCATCGCATGCGACATCGTAGTGTGTAAAGGCTCGATGATTCGATTAACGAGCGCAAAAGCGTCGTAATTGTATCATCGGTGCAGCGTCAGCGTAATCCATAATTACGCTGACGCGACGGTCCGATGTTGTTCCTCGCTCCTGCGGCAGCACACATCGCTGTGTGTGAAGTCGCAGGAGCGAGGAACATCTCCTACCGACGTCACCGCGGCTTCCATAGGATATGCGGAAGGAAGGAGGTGGGTGGGATGTTTACATCCCGCTCATCTCCGCCCCTCCGCTCCTATTGGCCACCTGCCGTGTGACGTCTCAGTGACGCTGTACGACCCACCCCCTTAATAAGGAGGCGGGTCACCGGCCAGAGCGACGTCCCAGGACAGGTGAGTCCATTTGAAGCTGCCGTAGCGATAATGTTCGCTACGGCAGCTATCACAAGGATATCGCAGCTGCGACGGGGGCGGGGACTATCGCGCTCGGCATCGCAGCATCGGCTTGCGATGTCGCAGCGTGCAAAGTACCCCTCAGGCTATGTGCCCACGGCACAACGTAACCACGGATTTTGCCGCGGAAAAACCCACGGATTTATCTGGATATTCCCGATAAATCTGCAGGTTTACGCAAGTACAGACACTCCCCATGCTATCCTATGGGACAGGGGAGTGCTGTATCAATACTGCGGTATGTGCGGCTGCGGAAAATGCTCCGGATTTCCCGCAGCCGCATGTAATTGCATGTCCATTATTCATGCGGAAATATCTGCGGATGTCCCGCTTTTCCACTATGGACTTCCGCAGGTATTTCCGCACTTGTCCTGTAGATTTACTGCAACAAAAATGCTTGAATTACGCAGCAATGGATAGCTGCAGATTCCGGGGAGCAGCTGCGGTAAACCTGCGGCCAAAACTGCGGCAAAGTCTGCGGGTACGTTGTCCCATGGGCACATAGCCTTAGGCTATTTTAGATTAATATTTCCTGTTCTATACAAAAGATATTTCAAAAACACAAACAAAAGAATACAGCAGCACTCTGTAAGTGCCTCGACATAGGCAAACATAGAATATATGAAATTTAAACTAGATATAAAATATACTTAGAAAAATGAGGGTTCTTAGCACAAAAATTGCACAATTGTTGTGTGCCCATCAACCACGGCATTTTTTGAGTTTTAAGAATAGAAGAATTGCACTTCCTAAACTTATGGTCTGAACTGGTGCCACTGAACATATCATAATGTTATCCAAAATAACAGTTGCACTCAAATAAAGGGGAGGGGGGGAATAAGGATGGAAATAGTGAACATTGAAATGTGAACATGTATTACTGCCCAGAAAAAATGAAAGAATTGCTGGCACTTCCTGTCCTTTGTCTGCGCTCTCCTCCCAGTTACTTCAGGTGTTTTAATTTTTTACTTTTGCAGGTTCTTTTCTAGCCCATATAAGAGGTCAGTTTGGAGATGAAGAGAGGCATATATTAGATTAGGACCCTGTTGAGAGTTACACCTTGGCATGGTAACTGGGCTCATGTAAATTTGGCCATTTTTATTTGCAAAGTAACTCATGTTTTTTTAAAAAAATCTTTCATGTTTTTTGGGCATTAATGAATACTCACATTTCAATGTTTGCTATGTTACTGCTATGCTATACTGTTACTGCTATGTTTGCTATTGCACCTGTTATTTTGGATAATATTTGTAGACTTTTAGTTCTGGAGAGGCATGACACTAGGAATGGGTCCCAACAAAGAAAGCTTACCTTGCAATGGTTGATGGACACACAGGAATTGGCCATTTTTTGCACTAATAACCTTCATTTTTGTAAGAATATTTTATTTAGACCCCTTGATGAAGCTGATGCCAAAATGCGCGTTGGGTGCTGGCACCACTCCCGCAGGACGAGAACCTATACTTTGAGCTATGTGCATTTTATAAGTATTTGTATACATCTATTTACCTCACTTGAGTTACTTATATTTAACACTTTGGTAGTTTACGAATATTTGTATGCATCTATCTACCTCATTCACTTCACTAAACATACCTATATTTAGCCCTTTGTAAGAATTTCTATGTGTCACACTAAGTATTATTTCTACCTACTATTTATAATTGAAACAGCGTATTGTTGACATCTCTCTTGCATAGTGCACTTTATAGGCCCCATCTCCTGCTGGGTTTTGTGTCATCCTCCATTTTGTTTGACTCATTTGTTAATTCTCGTTTACATTTCTTGAATAAAAATGTATATTCTATATTAGTTTCATTTTTTGTCATTTATTGGCTATTGGTTTTGGCTATTACCTAATATACTATAGGCTGCTTTACACGCTACGATTTATCTGACGATATGTCGTCGGGGTCATGGATTCCGTGACGTACATCCGGTATCGTTAGCGACGTCGTTGAGTGCGACACCTCCGAGCGACTCCGAACAATCGCAAATAGCTTGAAAATCGTTGATCGTTGACACGTTGTTCAGTTTCAAAATATTGTTTGTCGTTTGGAACGCAGCAGACATATTGCTATGTTTTACACCCTGCAAATGACGAACAACATACACACAACCGCCTTGGTCAAACAATATATCGCTGAACAATTTTGCATGGCTTGTGAGATCGTTACGTGTGAACAATAATAAACGACCTATAAGCGATCTCGGCAAATCTTAACTACGACCTGGGCGTGTCACATCACTAATGAGATCGTCAGATAAATTGTAGCGTGTAAAGCGGCCTTATGCCTTTCACTGGGGCATTTTGTATATGTAAAAATTAAAACACTGATCAATTACATATATGGGGACCTTTGACATTTGGGTTACAAGCTTATGTATTTTGGCCAAAATATGACCAATACTTAAAATTTACTATTATTTTATATAATTTTCTATTGCATAATTTTCAGCAGGATGCAGCCGGCCCCTTGGGATATCTGCCCTGTGTATCAATGCACTTATATGATGCTGTGCAGCCCGCCTGATCTAATAGTATGGGCGTCAATAATAGGCTGCAAGACAGACACTGTCTATTGCACATACCTGTGTGACTGGCAACCTATGTAAAACCTCATTAGTGTTGATGTTTAATACCAGCAACCACCCCCTCCATAAGTTGGTAGGCTGTGAGTGGTTGTCTCATCGGTATTCTGCACTTGTGTCACCCCCACCTTTATCATAGGGGCCAGGATGCATCCTGTGATTGCATTTGCCATTTTGACCTGTGTTGGCTGGATGCTTTTTTCTGGTGAGTTTTTTTTATTTTTGTTTCTGAATTTATGTCCTTTTCAGTGAATTATATTTTATATAGCAATAATGTAGTTTAAATTTCATATAATCTACGTTTGCATATGTCTTGGCGCTTACATAGTGCTGCTGAATTCTTTTGTTTGTGTTTCATATAGTTATAGAAGCTGGCACCTGTTCACAATTGCTATGTTTTATTTGGAGATGCATTTTATTGGTTTTAACAAGACTTTTCAGCAGCCTCATTATCTTCACAGTAATGACACTGAATCTGCCATTCACAATAGGTTTTACAGCTCTCTCAATGACCTTTGCACACATGATCAGTACAAACAAAGAGGTGTGGCTTGGTCTATTGCTGTATATGATTATCCCCTGAAAGGACACACTGCAATGTACCTTACAATGCCGGATGTGCGTCACTTGCGACGTGACCCCGCCGACACATTGTAAGATACATTGCAGCGTGTAAAGCGGGCTTTAGAATCGGGCCACCATCTAGTATATATCTATTTGTAGATTTTATTTCTTTTTTTTAAACTGATCCAAATATGAAAAAAGTATAAAGAAAAAATTAACGTAAAAGTTTAATTAAACAGGGGATCGTTTTCTGATGACACATTCTCTTTAATATATTTACCAATGTAACTTTTTTCATTTTATTTTTATTCCTCCATTATGTCACTTGATATTTATCTATTAAACAAAATGTATATTTATTCCATTATATAAACCGATATGGCAAGAAAAATCATATCAACTGGGCAGATTATTTATTGCTATAAGATATTAATGCCGTGGTGAAATTAAATGTAATTATTAAAATTACATTTACATGCATTGGAATGCAAATACTGTCTAGGTAATTGATGATGATTACTTGATGAGATGAGTGTTTTCAGGCAAGCACACTACTATTAGTATCAATATAAACCATCATACATGCAATATATAAGAAGTTGAAATATTGCTTTCTAAATACATTTGTCAAGCTTTTTCTATGGTTCAGCAGATTTGCGCGATGCATTTATATTTTCCTCTGCCCAAGATGTGTTTATTTTCTATCCTTGCAGTCATGATTCAGAGAGTACAAGTATGAAATTAATTAACTGTAGATCAATCTGCAGCTTTAACATTGCTACTTGTTTTATTTTCCTTTGTCGGATTTTCATGTGTGAATAATTCAGTTTTTCCACTAAACCAAAAATATAGCACAATCAAACCGAGCCGACAAGCAGTTCTTTCTTTTTTGTTAGGAAGAAACCATTCTCCGCATAAAATGTCGTTCGCTTTGTTAAACTTTTCTTCTTTTTTTTTTTGATGGTCTATTTGAACTAAAAAGATTCTTCTAAATTATTTAATGTCCCTTTAAAACGCACTCTCATCCCACATTTTATTGTTAATAATTGATGGAAAGACAAGCAGAGAACACATTATAAACTTGTAGTTTTTCTTCTCATGCTGAGAGACATGACAAAGGACTTTTAAGGCAATTGCAATCCCCATTATATTGGTAGGTGTTTAAAAAATTGTACTAGGTTTGCTACATGTAAAATAGAAATACAACATACGTTACCTAATTATTCAGTCATAACAGACAGGACGAGCATATGGGGCCCGATTCATCAAAGCTATCAAGTTGAGTTTGGCGTAAAAGTTTTAAAAAGTGAAATTGTGCCCAAGTTTTGCCACTTTTACTATTTTCACGCCAGTTCCTCCCAGCTTGGACAAAATGGTTGGAGCTGGGGTGGGAAGGAGGCAAAGCAGAGGCGGGATGCCAAAGCTTATCTAATTCATGATGAACTGTGACAACCGTGCACAAAAAATCTCATTCCAGTCCAATGTCCAGGAAGCAGAAATCCACGGCAGACACCATCCAATTTTACAAAGTGCTTTATTCCATCATCATGTGCAGTTAAAAGTAACGGGGAGAGAGCCGAGTGTAGGCCCCCTAATGGACGACGGACGTTTCGCACATCCTTGTGCTTCTACAGGTCCCTTGCGAAACGGCCATCTTCCAAACAGCCTGGACATTGGTTTGGATATTCTTTTCCCTGCCTACGAACACTCATGACCATTGTTTCCATAAGGAGGGCTAAAGCTGATCTATAAACCTGGCTATAAGGTATTGCACGGTTTGGTGCAGAAACCACCTCTGCATACTATACTAAATTTCATTCCAGTACTTCATATATTTCTGGCGTAGTGCACATAGGCTCCAGATTTAAGGGCGAGATGGGCACATCTCCATGAATCAGAGAAAAGTCTAAAGGGGGCTTTACACGCTGCGACATCGCTAATGCGGAGTCGTTGGGGTCACGGAATTTGTGACGCACATCCGGCCGCATTAGCGATGTTGCTGAGTGTGATACCGATGAGCGATTTTGCATCGTTGCAAAAACGTGCAAAATCGCTCATCGGTGACATGGGGGTCCATTCTCGATTATCGTTACTAAAGCAGTAACGATGTAGTTCGTCGCTCCTGCGGCAGCACACATCGCTATGTGTGACGCCGCAGGAACGAGGAAGCTCTCCTTACCTGCCTCCCGGCCGCTATGCGGAAGGAGGGAGGTGGGCGGGATGTTCGTCCCGCTCATCTCCGCCCCTCCGCTTCTATTGGGCGGCGGTTCAGTGACGCTGCTGTGACGTCGCGGTGATGCTGAACGAACCACCCCCTTAGAAAGGAGGCGGTTCGCCGGTCACAGCGACGTCGCCGGGCAGGTAAGTATGTGTGACAGGTCTGGGCAATGTTGTGCGGCACGGGCAGCGATTTGCCCGTGTTGCACAACAGATGGGGGCGGGTACCCACACTAGCGATATCGGGACCGATATCACAGTGTGTAAAGCGGCCTTTACTCCAGTTCTTGTCATCAAGATCAACACAAACAACGTCAGTCTTGAGGAACTGGACCCATGGTTTTCACCAAGAAGTGACACAGGTAGAGGCATAGATAATTTGATGGCAAAAAGGTCATCCAACAATTGTTTTTATTGTCATCCAAATTAAAAAAGTAAAGCCTAAAAAAATTGTTCTTATCTGAAAAAGTATGGAAAAAATAATGTGAATTCATCAAAGATTTTATACAAATATTTTGTACAATGGGAAGTTGGTCAAATATTTTTCAACTTTTGGCAATTTCATATCAATTTGAATCAGCTCCACCAAAATGGGCAGAACTGGGGAGGAGCCAGGGAAGTATACGGACATAGTCACGCCTATCAGTCAAATTCATCAAACGTTCCAGCATTTTGTAGTCTTCAAATGCTATTTCAGTCCTGTACTGTAATAGAATTCCTTGTATGGCGCATGGAGGCAAATGCCATTCATACGAGGCACTGCAGGTGGCTCCCCGGTGGCTCTTCCTCTTCCGCTGACAGTGACTGTCAGGCATCTGCATACATGCGTGTATAGGAGTAGACCTATCAGTCCAGGTCAGGGGGGAGAAATACACCAGGGACCTGCCTGTCCGCCTAGTCTGCCATGCAACTTGGTCACCAGATGGCTATTATAGTATATTTTTCTCTCTGACTCACCGCAGTATTTCAGAGTCAAACATACCTGACTAGACAATAGGTGTTGTGGTGGTGCGTTGCCAATACCGCTTAAGGTGCAATTTTTGGGAATTATGTTTACCTTTAATAGATTTTACAGAATGATAGCTCAGAAACTGGTTTTCGACTCCAGAAAGAAACCCTTTTCAGTTAACAATATCTCCTGTCTAGAGCCGAAAACCGATTTTTGAGCTATCATTGTGTGGACTCTAAGGGGTACTTTGCACGCTGCGACATCGGAAGCCGATGCTGCGATAGTCCCCGCCCCGTCGCAGCTGCGATATCCTTGTGATAGCTGCTGTAGCGAACATTATCGCTACGGCAGCTTCACATGGACCTCCCTGCGACGTCGCTCTGGCCGGCGATCCGCCTCCTTATTAAGGGGGCGGGTCGTGCGGCGTCACTGCGACGTCACACGGAAGGCGGCCAATAGGAGCGGAGATGAGCGGGATGTAAACATCCCGCCCACCTCCTTCCTTCCGCATATCCTACGGAAGCCGCGGTGACGCCGGTAGGAGATGTTCCTCGCTTCTGCGACTTCACACACAGCGATGCGTGCTGCCACAGTAGCGAGGAACATCATCGGACCGTCACATCAGTGTAATTATGGATTACGCTGACGCTGCAACGATGATACGATTACGACGCTTTCGCGCTCGTTAATCGTATCATTGAACCTTTACACACTATGATGTCGCATGCGATGCCGGATGTGCGTCACTTTCAATTTGACCCCACCGACATCGCACCTGCGATGTCGTAGTGTGCAAAGCCCGCCTAAGAATGGTAAAGCAATTGCCCATATTAGACTTTAATGCTGCACCGCCACTTAAGCTATTATCTATCTGCTGTTATCCCGCTCAACTTCTCTGATGTTGCCTCACATTGTCAAGAGAAATCTATGTACCATTCACAATTGTCCACTGTACCACCTGAGTGCCACCAAAAACTATATATATACTTTTAAACATACCTTACTGTGATAATACAGCTAGTGGATGATACGTGTTTTCCAATGTTTGGCAAGCATATATCAGCTGTCAGCTTTCTATTAATGGGATCAAATGGGGGATTTTATATATTTTTCTTTTTGCAATTGTTTGGTATTTATTGTCTGAATCCCTTTAAGGCAGTATGATCATGTAGGTAAATCCCAAAATGGCTCCACATAATATTTATTACCAACACTTTAAATATATCAATAATGCAGTGAAGCTACATTGATGAATACAACATACAACAAAAAGGTAGTTGACAATCATGACATATAAATAGGTTTACTGGTTGCCCATCATAATGTTTATATAGTCAGATTATTACATGGTTTTGCATTCAACATTATTATTGGAATTTTGCTATGCTTACATTTTGTGTTTATTTATTTACTAGCTGTACTACCCGGCTTTGCCCGGGTTAATAACTGTTGTTAACAAAATAGAATGTATTAACAAAAATTTATTCTGCACACAAAAACCCACAAAACAAATAGATAGAAATGTAATAATTAAAAAGCAAAAACTAACCTAATAGAAGCATTTCACAAAATATATTTCAACACCCCAGATATTCCACACAGATTTAACTAAATTGGCCAAGTAATGTGCTCCGTCTGTCTCTTTTCAGGTCTGTCTGTTTCCCCGTCTGTCTCTTTCCCCATCTGGCTCTTTCCCCATCTGTCTCTTTTCCTGTCTGTCGCTTTCCCTGTCTGCCTGTCTCTGTCTGTCTCTTTCCTTGTCTGTCTCTATTTCTCTGTCTCTTTCCTCGTCTGTCTCTATCAAGGTCTGTGTCTTTCCCCATCTATCTTTGTCTGTCTCTCTGGCTGTCTCCTCCTTCCCTGTCTGCCTGTCTCTGTCCCTGTCTGCATGTCTGTCTGTCTCTTTCCCCATCTGTCTCTTTCCCCATCTGTCTCTTTCCTGGTCAGTATCTTTCCAGGTCAGTCTCTTTCCAGGACAGTCTCTTTCCAGGACAGTCTCTTTCCAGGACAGTCTCTTTCCAGGTCTGTCTCTTTCCAGGTCTGTCTCTGTCTGTCTCTTTCCAGGTCTGTCTCTTTCCAGGTCTGTCTCTGTATGTCTCTTTCCCCATCTGTCTCTTTCCCCATCTGTATCTTTCCAGGTCTATCTCTGTCTGTCTCTTTCCAGGTCTGTCTCTTTCCAGGTCTGTCTCTGTCTGTCTCTTTCCCCATCTGTCTCTGTCTGTCTCTTTCACCATCTGTCTCTGTCTGTCTCTTTCACTGTCTGTCTCTGTCTGTCTCTTTCACCGTCTGTCTCTTTCCCTGTCTGTCTCTATCTCTCTGTCTCTATCCCTGTCTGTCTCTATCTCTCTGTCTGTCTCTGTCTGTCTTTCTGTCTGTCTATCTATTTGTCTCTCTGTCTGTCTCTCTCTATTCATCTCCCCACCGACATCTTGTCTCTGTCCTTGTCTGTCTCTATTTCTCTGTCTCTTTCCCCGTCTGCCTCTATCAAGGTCTGTGTCTTTCCCCATCTATCTTTGTCTGTCTCTCTGGCTGTCTCCTTCTTCCCTGTCTGCCTGTCTCTGTCCCTGTCTGCATGTCTGTCTCTTTCCCCATCTGTCTCTTTCCCCATCTGTCTCTTTCCAGGTCAGTCTCTTTCCAGGTCAGTCTCTTTCCAGGTCAGTCTCTTTCCAGGTCAGTCTCTTTCCAGGTCTGTCTCTTTCCACGTCTGTCTCTTTCCACGTCTGTCTCTTTCCAGGTCTGTCTCTTTCCAGGTCTGTCTCTTTCCAGGTCTGTCTCTTTCCAGGTCTGTCTCTGTCTGTCTCTTTCCCCATCTGTCTCTTTCCAGGTCTGTCTCTTTCCAGGTGTGTCTCTTTCCAGGTCTGTCTCTCTGTCTGTCTCTGTCTGTCTCTCTCTATCGGTCTCCCCACCGACATCTTGTCTCTGTCTCTTTCCCTGTCTATTTCTATCTCTTTGTCTGTCTCTCTCTGTCTGTCTCTGTCTGTCTCTCTGTCTGTCTCTCTCTATCCATCTCCCCACCGACATCTTATTACCTCACATATTAGCTTCTTATACTATGAATGTCTTTTGTTCCTATAGCAACCAATTACAGCTCCTACTAATAAACTGTAGTTCCAGGCTCCATTTACTTTAATGGAGCCATGTTTTTTGGAAAGTAACTGTAAAGCGCGGGGTTAAATTTTCCTGTCAAAACATAGTCTATGACGTTCCCTGGGTCACATGAGGTGTCTGTGCAAAATTTCATGATTGTAAATGCGACGATGTGGATACACTTTTTGTTTCACTTTTTCCCCATTATGTAGATAGGGGAAAACTTGATTGGTAAATTGGAATGTGCGGGGTTAAAATGTCTCCTCACAACATAGCCTATGCCGCTCTCGGGGTCTAGACGTGTGAGTGTGCAAAATGTTGTGGCTGTAGCTGCGATGGTGCAGATGCCAATCCCGGACATAAACACATACATACATACATACACACATTCAGCTTTATATATTAGATATCATAGTCATATACTGTTAAAGGAGTTGCCCACTACTTGGACAACCTCTTCTCATTCCCATTTTTGCCTTCAAATAAAATAAAGCTTAGTCCCATCTCCACTCCTGATGCTGTTCCAGCTGTTCCGGCTCTCGCGAGCAGATGAGGTTGTGATGTTACACTCTCCCTATGCCCAATCAACGCCAGCTTCACACATATAAGTAATAGTGATGAGCGAGTATGCTTGTTACTACTCGGTACTCGCACGAGTATCACTGTACTCGGGCTACTCGGCGGGGACCGAGTAATCTCGCAATACTCGTGCTGTACTCGTGGTCTTCATGTTGGCGCTCTTTTTAGAGCCAGCCCTTATGCAGGGATTGGCTGGCAGACCACTGCAATGCCACAGCCCTGTTGTGGAATTGCAGTGATTGGCCGGCCCTCACAGCATGACCGTGCCTTTAGCCCGACACTTCCCCGCTCGGCTACGGCCCCTCCCGCACTCCACTCCGCGTGTATATATATATGCACGCTTACACACACACGCACGTTTTTTTTTTTAATTTACAGTTTTATGGTTTCTACATGCTGCCGGTGGTCATTTCAGAATAATACTCGGGTCCCCTGTCACAAACCACCGGGGGGGTCACTCAGAAATCCCCCGCGCTGGCTACCAGTACGTCACAATCGGGGGGGTAACAAGTGGGGGTCACCCCTCCTTTATACCTCCCGACCGACAGACAGAGCACGTGACGCGCTCTCTAGCGCCCCTCTTATAGTCAGGCCAATTATGGAATTGCCCGACAATAAGCAAGGAGGCCGCTATACTACTTATGCCGATTATTGAAGGGTCCCCGGTGAGAGTAGGGTATATATTCCCCCGACCTCCGCGGGCGGAATATATAAAACCTCCCCGAATCTCACTGGCCTCCCCACAATAATCCTTGGCACAACTCGCTGCCACCAACCGCTTCACGGTAACTATTAGCCGAACACACAGACGTGGGATTCAAGATCGAGATAACAGAACAGCCCAAGATTAATTATATAATTTAATCAGCCTAAAGCACACTAGAAACTACAATATATACAATAGGGAATCTACAGAATATACATATGTCAGAGTACAGTTACAGATAAAGCATGGGTTACAAACAGGTATACAATTACATCAGTTACCTTGTGTGTCTGGCCACAGGGGGGCGCTGTAGACCAGGTTTCCAGGAACCCCCTCACAGGTCTTTCCCAACCAGGCCCCCGAGCAGAAGAACGCTGGAAAATGGCCGAAGTAGGGTTATCAACCTGGGCAGATCCAGGTCCCCTCCTACCTTAGTGACCTCACAGGGAAGCACTGCCACTCCCCCTGCATGGATCAGAATTATCCAGCAAAGGGGATTTTGGCTATAACTTTGCCTGGGAGCGTCGTAGGCAGACGCCAATGCTCTCATTGTGACAGTTATGAATTTAGCTACAGAACGAGGGGACTCATGACCTGTCTGCCAGTTCCCCATTGGCTGATATCACGCCTGGGGCATTTCCCAATGTCCTGTTCCCATAAAAAGGGTGTGCCGGCATCGTCCGCATGCGGAGACACCATTTTTATGGTTGCCATATTTATCGGAAATATGGCTTGCGAGATATGAACCATTTTTTACTGGAGTCGTTCTGTCTGGCTATTTCCATAGCCTTGCTAATGAGATACAACTCTTGTTACAGGGTGACGGCAGGGAGTCATCCTGTGTCCATTGTCCTAAAGCCACCTAATTTCCATATCACAGGACATGGCCATGGATTTGTTGCTAAACCAGTTGTGTGAAGGGAAGGGGGTAGTGACACCAGGAGAGGGCTTCCTGACATGACTTGAATGTCATGATTTATCGTCATATCTCCGGATTTACCTCACACCTCCCCCCTTTTGAGGGCGCTAGGGGGCAGCACACTCCGGTGTTCCCCCGTGCGCCCGTCCGCGACCTCTCCTTGTCGGGACAGCCCGTCTGCGTTACCGTGGTCACGGCCCCTTTTGTGGCGAATGGTGAAGTTGTATTGCTGGAGCGCAAGGCTCCATCGCAACAATCGCCCATTCGTCCCAGAGACGGTGTGCAACCAGCTGAGGGGATTGTGGTCCGTCTCCACGATGAAGTGGCGCCCGTATAGATAGGGTTGCAGACGCTGCAGGGCCCACACTATGGCCAGGCACTCCTTCTCCATCGTGGAATAGGCAACTTCCCTTGGTAACAGCTTCCTGCTCAGGTACAAGACTGGGTGCTCTTGGCTCGCAGAGTCCACCTGGCTGAGCACCGCACCGAGGCCGAAGTCACTGGCGTCGGTCTGTACTACAAACGGCCGCGTGAAGTCGGCTGCCTGTAGCACGGGCGGGCTGGACAGGGCGTCCTTTAGGGCCCGGAAGGCTGTCTCGCAGTCCATTGTCCAATCGACTGCAGAGGGCAGCTTCTTCTTGGTGAGGTCCGTCAAGGGCTTTGCCAGGCTACTATAGCATGGAACAAACCTCCTATAGTACCCAGCGGTCCCCAAGAAGGACATCACCTGCTTCTTGGTCCTGGGGGTGGGCCAGGATGCGATGGCTTCCACCTTCTCAGGCTCGGGCTTCAGGGTTCTCCCACCTACCCGGTGACCGAGGTACTGGACCTCGCTCATGGCCAGCTGACACTTTCCCGGCTTGATGGTCAAACCTGCCCGGTGGATCCGCCTGAGCACCTGTGCTAGATGCTCTAGGTGATCTTCCCAGGTGGGACTGAAGACGGCAATGTCATCCAGGTACGCGGCCGCGTACCCTTCAAGTCCCTTGAGCAGGGTGTTGACCATCCGCTGGAAAGTGGCAGGGGCATTCCTCATCCCGAATGGCATCACCGTGGACTCGTACAGTCCAAATGGGGTAATAAAGGCAGAGCGTTCCCTGGCCTTGCGAGTCAGGGGGATCTGCCAATATCCCCGGCTCAGATCCATGATGGTCAGGTACTGAGCCCCGGCCAACTGATCGAGCAGGTCATCGATGCGTGGCATTGGGTACGCATCGGCGACCGTGACCGCATTGAGCCCCCTGTAGTCCACGCAGAACCGAGTGGTTCGGTCCTTCTTAGGGACGAGGACTACAGGCGAGGCCCAAGCGCTGTTGGATGCCTGGATCACCCCCAGGTTCAGCATCTCGTCAATCTCCTGGCGCATGTGTTGCTGCACCTCCAGGGAGACCCGATATGCTGAACGCCGGATCGGGGGATGATCCCCAGTGTCCACGTGATGGACAGCCAAGTCAGTCCTTCCGGGCTGGTTGGTAAACAACCCCCGGAAGGGGTGTAGGGTGGCCCACAGCTGGGACCGTTGGTCCTCCAAGAGCTGGTGGCCAACCTCTACATCCTCAATGGATCCGCCTGCCCTAACCTGGGCTAGCATATCCAAGAGGGTTTCCGCTTCTCCCTCCTCGGGCAGGTTGCACACAGGGAGTGCACATGCCTCCCGCTCATGATGTGCCTTCATCATGTTCACATGGAAGGGCTTCCGCCTTCCACGGGCAGGGTCCAGGGTGACCAGGTACGTCACAGGGTTGAGCTGCTGGTACACGAGGTATGGGCCTTCCCAGGCTGCCTGAAGCTTGTCCTGTGGTACGGGGACCAGTACCCACACCTCTTGACCCACTTGGTAGGTCCTCTCACAAGCGTTCTGGTCGTACCAACGCTTCTGATCGGCCTGGGCTTGAGCCATATTGTCGTGTACCAGTTGCATCAAGGCCTGCATTTTGTCCCGGAAGCGCATGACATACTCGATAACCGACACTCCAGGGGTGGCCAAATCCCCTTCCCAAGCCTCTTTCACCAGAGCCAGGGGGCCCCGCACACGTCGCCCGTACAGGAGCTCAAACGGTGAGAATCCTGTTGAGGCCTGTGGAACCTCCCGGTAAGCAAATAACAGGTGTGGGAGATACCGCTCCCAGTCACGCCCATGGGAGTCGACCAACATCTTAAGCATCTGCTTTAAGGTGCCATTAAACCGCTCGCACAGGCCATTAGTCTGTGGATGGTACGGGCTGGCCACCAGATGTCGCACCTGGACTTGCTTACAGAGGGTCTCCATCAGCTGGGACATGAATTGGGTCCCCCAGTCGGTGAGCATTTCCTGGGGAAAACCCACTCGGGAGAAAATCTCCAGCAATGCGGTGGCCACCTTGTCAGCCCGAATGGACGACAAGGCCACTGCTTCTGGGTACCGGGTGGCATAGTCCACTACCGTCAGTATGAAGCGTTTCCCGGAGCTGCTGGGGATGGCCAGCGGGCCGACCAGATCCACAGCCACCCTCCTGAAAGGCTCATCGATGATTGGCAGAGATACCAGTGGGGCTTTGGGGCGTGGCCCCGCCTTCCCCACTCTCTGACAGGTTTCACACGAACGGCAGTAGGCAGCCACATCGGCCCCCATTTTTGGCCAGTAGAAACGCTGGTTTAACCTGGCCTTGGTCTTAGCGATCCCTAGGTGTCCGGCCATCGGAATCTCATGTGCGATCCGCAACAACTCCGTCCGGAACGGATAGGGTACCACCAACTGTCGGTCCCTGGGCCACGCCTCCGGTGAACCCTGCTGGACCGTGGCCCGGTACAGCCGTCCTTGGTCCCAGACCACTCGCTCCGGGTCCGAGTCCGAGGGAGGCTGTGCCGCCTGCTCCTTAAGAGCTTTCAGGCTGTCGTCAGCCTCTAACGCTGCCTGAAACCCCTGACTAGATGTGGCCAGAATCGACGAGACTGTCACATCTTCAGTCAGTACCCCGGGACCTGTGTCCTGGCCTCCACCTGACTCGGCTGCCACTTGGTCAGAAGGGGAAGAGCTATCGGACCTCCGGGAGGCCCCTTGGCTTCCAGCACTCCCACTGCGGGTGACAGCGGCCACAGCCGCTGCGACCGTGGGTCGTGCCTGCTCCTCCTCCGTTCCTGACCAAGTCGCCGGCTCAGGCAGACCTACCTGGCTTCCTGACACCCCGGTTGTGGGGGAACCCTGCACCGAGATCTTACCTGGGAGCACTTCCGCTCCTGGACCGGCCCCAATCTCACCTGCCTGTTCCCCCTCTGCAGCAACAGAACCCCGCTGTGAAATCTCTGGGGACCCCACATTTGCTGTGGTAGCCCCCACCCCACACACTGGTCCTCCCCCTGCAGCACCCTGCTCTCTGCTTATCCCTGCAGAGGGCAGCAGATCCCAGCTCACAGGCTGGTTACTTGTAGAGGCATTGTCACACCTTTCTCTGACCCCCTCCCCTGTCACAGCTGCAGCTGCGTGTGTGTCTATGGTGTCTGTGCAAGCAGAAATATCAGAGTTCACTCCCTCCTCCCTTACATCATTCATAGATAACACATTAACATTGTCCGGAGGCACGTCAGCACTGGCTGAAGGTTCAGCCTTTGGGGCGGGGCCAAACTGGGAGGTTATTTGCCCCAAATCTGTCCCAAGTAGCACGTTTGCAGGGATCCGATCAGTTACCCCCACCTCCCTCACCCCTCGCCCTGCGCCCCAGTCCACATAAATGTCAGCAACAGGCAGCGCCGGGTCAATGCCTCCAATCCCGGAGACAGCGAGGGTTTTTCCCGGGATCAAGTCTTGGGGGGACACCATCTCAGGCCGCACCAGAGTCACCTCCGAGGCGCTGTCTCGCAGTCCTATGGTCACAGACCGGCCGACGGTGACAGGTTGGAAGCTGTCCAGGGACCTACCACCACTCCCACCCACACAATACACCTTGGGCGGCCCTTGGGACGGGGACGGAGCCGGGGCCTTGGGACGCTGAGGGCACATGGCCTTGAAGTGTCCAGGTAGGTTGCACTGGTGGCACCGTCTTGGCTCTGCCACGGGCCTGGAGAGGGGAGTTGAGGGGGACACCCCCTGCAGTCTAGGGGCAGGTGGGGCAGTCGCAGAGTTCATCTTACCCCCTCTCCAGGTGCTGCTGGTGGCTGCTCTCCTGGCTTCAGGAGCCCGATTGTTGGTGTAGTCATCTGCCAGGGCAGCTGTAGCCGTGGATCCCTTTGGCTTCTGGTCTCGGATGAACTGGCGGAGATCCTCAGGGCAGTTCCACAAGAGTTGCTCCGTGATGAACAAGTCCAGGATCTCCGGTCCGGTGGAAAGCTGCAGGCCTTGGGTCCAGTGGTCGGCAGCTCGGGCAAGTGCCCGCCGGTGGTCAGCCCAGGAGTCCTTTGGTCCCTTCTGCAGCGTCCGGAACTTCTTGCGGTAGGACTCCGGGGTGAGGTTGTACTGTTGGATCAGGGCCCGCTTGATGGTGTCGTAGCCCTGATCCGCCTCAGCAGGCAAGTCCCCAAGGATATCCAGGGCCTTACCCCTTAAACGGGGGGTCAGGTATTTGGCCCACTGGTCCTTGTTCAGATGATGCTGCAAGCAAGTCCGTTCAAAAGCAGTCAAGAAAGAGTCCAAGTCTCCATCCTTCTCCAGCACTGGGAAGTCCTCAACACGGACCTTTGGAAGTTTGGTGTCTGGAAGGTCACGGGTGGCTGATGAGGGCCGGAGCTGAGCTAGCTGCAGCTGGTAGTTACGCTCTGCCTGGCGCTCTTCACGCGCTGCTTGCCGCTCACGCTCGGCCATGAGTTCCTTGTAGCCCTCCCGGTCTCCAGCCTGGCGTAGGGCCATAGCCATTTGAAGAAGGCTATCCGAGCCTCCCAGGCTCGGTGGAATGGCACGTGGTGATCTGCGGCCCGCTGCGGAGCCTGGTGCTTCACTGTCCATTGCAGAGCGGAGGGCTGGCGTCTGGCTCGTGGAGGACCCTTGGGCGAGCTGCTCCTCATCTTGTCCAGCAGTGCCCGGTTGTGCAATGTCCTCTGCAGAGCTGTTTTCTGGCGTCGAGCTCCTGGAGGACTCGTGGACAACCTCCTCATCGTCTCTGGCCTGAGCATCGGCCATTCCTTTGGCTTTGCTCCTGGTGCTCTCAGCCATTCTTGCAGACTTTTGGTCACTGACACAGAACTGACACCTGATGCCTCCACACACCTTACAGTATCTGCACTCTGACACTCTAGTGTTGAGCTAGTCTGAAGACCCCAGCAGCCACAGCTGCTGCAGGCAGTCTTTAGTGTCTGGGAGTATGGGTCTCACACTCACACACACTATTATCTCGATCCCACCGCTATGCCACCAATATGTCACAAACCACCGGGGGGGTCACTCAGAAATCCCCCGCGCTGGCTACCAGTACGTCACAATCGGGGGGGTAACAAGTGGGGGTCACCCCTCCTTTATACCTCCCGACCGACAGACAGAGCACGTGACGCGCTCTCTAGCGCCCCTCTTATAGTCAGGCCAATTATGGAATTGCCCGACAATAAGCAAGGAGGCCGCTATACTACTTATGCCGATTATTGAAGGGTCCCCGGTGAGAGTAGGGTATATATTCCCCCGACCTCCGCGGGCGGAATATATAAAACCTCCCCGAATCTCACTGGCCTCCCCACAATAATCCTTGGCACAACTCGCTGCCACCAACCGCTTCACGGTAACTATTAGCCGAACACACAGACGTGGGATTCAAGATCGAGATAACAGAACAGCCCAAGATTAATTATATAATTTAATCAGCCTAAAGCACACTAGAAACTACAATATATACAATAGGGAATCTACAGAATATACATATGTCAGAGTACAGTTACAGATAAAGCATGGGTTACAAACAGGTATACAATTACATCAGTTACCTTGTGTGTCTGGCCACAGGGGGGCGCTGTAGACCAGGTTTCCAGGAACCCCCTCACAGGTCTTTCCCAACCAGGCCCCCGAGCAGAAGAACGCTGGAAAATGGCCGAAGTAGGGTTATCAACCTGGGCAGATCCAGGTCCCCTCCTACCTTAGTGACCTCACAGGGAAGCACTGCCACTCCCCCTGCATGGATCAGAATTATCCAGCAAAGGGGATTTTGGCTATAACTTTGCCTGGGAGCGTCGTAGGCAGACGCCAATGCTCTCATTGTGACAGTTATGAATTTAGCTACAGAACGAGGGGACTCATGACCTGTCTGCCAGTTCCCCATTGGCTGATATCACGCCTGGGGCATTTCCCAATGTCCTGTTCCCATAAAAAGGGTGTGCCGGCATCGTCCGCATGCGGAGACACCATTTTTATGGTTGCCATATTTATCGGAAATATGGCTTGCGAGATATGAACCATTTTTTACTGGAGTCGTTCTGTCTGGCTATTTCCATAGCCTTGCTAATGAGATACAACTCTTGTTACAGGGTGACGGCAGGGAGTCATCCTGTGTCCATTGTCCTAAAGCCACCTAATTTCCATATCACAGGACATGGCCATGGATTTGTTGCTAAACCAGTTGTGTGAAGGGAAGGGGGTAGTGACACCAGGAGAGGGCTTCCTGACATGACTTGAATGTCATGATTTATCGTCATATCTCCGGATTTACCTCACATCCCCCATAGGATAACATTGGGCTCGTTGCTCGGGCCGAGTACACGAGTATCTTGGGATGCTCGGCCCGAGCCTCGAGCACCCGAGCTTTTTAGTACTCGCTCATCACTAATAAGTAATCAACAGCAGGTGAGAGTTGCATCTGGCTGCTCACTTGTTCTTAAATGGTTAAATAGCAGCAATTGGTGCTAGCTCCAGTTGCTACTTTTATAGTCAGATGTTGACTGTGTAGCACAGATGACATCTGCTGGATGTGGGGTGGGTTCACATTCTGAGGCCAGTTCACACATTGGACCACAACTTGGGACATACTATTAAATGCTACATTAGGAAAGAGTTAAGTAAATTTAAGAAGGACCTGAATAACTTTCTTTAAATATTTAATATTGCAAAGCTTTGGAGTTGTATTTGGAGATGGGATGTTGATGCTAAAGTTCGGAAAGAGATTTTTCCTTTAACATTGGGAAATTCGTCTCTAGAGTGTTGTTTTGCTTTAGAAAAAATATGTTAGGCTTGTTGGATGGACTCTACGGTCCTATTTGTTTTGACATGACCATGTATCTCTATTTAAGGGGATACAAAAATATTTGCAAGTAAAAACATTCCCATCTGCTGGCCGATAATCATAAAACAAAAACAATTGCCATGGATATCAGAAAGAAGAACCAAAGAGCGAAATAGACATCGTCCAGGTGAAGATAAGAGACTAGACACCGGGTTACGTGACATTTGTGTCACAGCTACTAAATACAAAAGGCCTGGTTAGACCAAGAAGATAAGAAATTGGGGCCAGTATCGTATTCCAGGAAGATTGTGTGGTAGTAAAGCGGGCTTACAACCCAATTGCCACAAAAGCATCCTAGAGCAGTCAGATCACAGAAAAGGCCTGAGCTGAGAGGAAGATCCATGACCAGAGCTGAGAGGAAGATCGGTGACGTAAGCTTAGAGAAAAATCTGTGACGCGAGTTGAGTGGAAAATTGTTGAACTAAGCTGAGAGGAAGATCCGTGACCTGAGCTGAGTGGAAGATCCGTGACCTAAGCTGAGAGGAAGATTGGTGACCTGAGCTTAGTGGAAGATCGGTGAACTGAGCTGAGATGAAGATTGGTGACCTAAGCTAAGTAGAAGACCTTGACCTATGCCAGTAGAAGTCCATGACCCGTGCCAGTAGAAGCACATGACGCATGCCAGTTGAAGTACTTGAGGAAGCCACAGGCTATGCAAGTCAAGATCCAGAGCCAGGCCGTTGCTTCTTGCACAGAGATATGGTATTGAGTGGGGACTTAGGCTGCGTTTCAGAGAGCGGAGGCAGCCAACATGTATAGTGTATGAGGAAACCCCTGATATGGACTTGCAGCCTAATGACTAATGTCTTTGACTCTGCTAGGGCCTGTACACTGTATAGTATTGTTAAGTTAAGTAGTCTACAGTAACAAATAGTGTGACACTGACGTTTCACTGCTAAAGGGATCTAGAATACGATAATTCTGACAGTGACCATTAGTGATTGGAGTAATACCTTATAAATAATACTGTGATTGTATTCCAGATATCTGTGGTGCTAATTTATTCTATGTGAAGTACTCTGATTTACCACTGTTACTTGTGTTATAGCATTATCTTTCATAATCCTTAATATTTATAAAGATAATAAAACCGTTGATGGTTCAGTTACCACTGAATCCTCATTCTCTGAGCTGTTGCATTCAATCACCTGTTGAACTTTACATCTATACCAGGGGTTTTCAACCTATGGCTCATAAACCATATGTGGATTGCAGGTTTATGATGTGTGGATCGCAGTTGTCTGGCAGTTTGGTTCATCATCACCAGGTCTTACAAACAGCTATGAAGAGTACGTCTCCAGATAGTGACTCTGATGAGTAGCGCCACACAAAATACCAGTTCTGGATGCTTATACTGGCCTTGGGTATTTAAATATATATTGAATATAGTAATCTGGGAATAGGATGATACTGCTGTTCAGAGGAAGTGCTTAAAGCTTGATGCAATAGTGTGATGAGAATGCTTGATGCAAGTGTCATGGGCGGAGGAGGGGACGCTGCGCCCTCCCACTGCTCGGGTCCGGCTTCTGCTGCTCAGTGGTGGCTCGAGCGGTGTGCCGGATCCCGGGAACTCGAGCGGCGTTCCTCGCCCATGAGTGAAAAGGGGGTTTTGATTGTGGGGGTTTGATATTGTCCGTGACGCCACCCACGGTTGTGGTGAAGTTGTGACACCACTGCTGCTCTGGACGGGGATCCCGGGAGCGGTGACAGGGAGCAGCTTTGATGTTAGTTCTCCCCTCCGTGGGTAGGGGGTTGATGGTCCCGGTGATGGGGTAGGGATGGATGGCAGGCGGGTTACGGGGCCTGGCGAGGTGCAGGGTCACGGGGGCAGCGCTGTGTCGCACGGCATGGTGGTACTCACTCAACCCAATGATGCACACAGAGTCTCTGATGAAACAAACGGCTGGATGGACGGGTCCCACAGATGGCTGCGGTGTTTTTCCCCTGACCCCTGGTTGGTAATGTAAGTCCTTTTCTGCACCTTCCGTACACTCCTCCTGTGCTCCGGTTTCCAGCTGGCTCCCCGGTTCGGTACCGGTGGGCCACCGCCCAGCCCCGGCTACCTACGGTTCCACCAGACTGTCTTCCCGGCTCTTGCAGACGGCCACTACCGTCTGCCTGACTCTCTACACGAGGGCCCTAGGCTCCAACCTAGGCCCCAGTCTGCGTCTGCCTCTCCTGCAGACCTCCTCTCTCTTCCTCTCCTGGACTTGTCTGGGCCTGTTTCCTGCCTCAGGCCAGCTAAACTCCTCGGTGGGCGTGCCCATCTGCCTGCCTCCGCCCACCTGGTGTGTCTGTCTGAACCCGAGGAAGAAATCAGGTCTCAATGGGGATGTCTGCTGTGAACTGCTGGGGGTGGGGGTGTGTGTGTGTTGTTACCTGTGGCCCCTGGCTTGTCCAGGGCGCCACATTCCCCCTTAGTAAAATGCAGACCGTCCGCGGGCTGCCCGTCCATCACCGGCTTTATTTTCACAAACTGAAAAAGAGTAAAACATTTTTTTTTTTTAAAACATTTTCACACATGCATTTTTTTCATAAAACTTCCCTTACGGGAGGCATAACACTTTTAACCGTTGCAACAGCAAAAAAACCCCCACTTAATAACGGCAACGTAATGGGTCCTTCAGTCACCCACCCAAACAACCTGGCCCTGATGCTGCCCCTAAGAAATGGGCAGCACCCCTTGACCCCAGTCCAGAACCAGGCTGCCCAGATTCGTTAACGGGATGGGTACTTTGCTGCCGTTGCGGCCGGGCGGACTGCCGGAGCCGTCGTCATCTCCGTCGCGGCCGGGTGGACTGCCAGGGCCGTTGTCATCAGTGATGCTGGACGGGCGGGACATCTCGCGCAGCGGTGTTCCAGGAACAAAACACTTGCAGAGTCCTGGCATCCCTGCTTCCACAGCCGCGGTTCACATGCGGCCGGACACCATCCGCCCCCCCTTATTGTCTCTCTGGCACCTCCTCTACAGGGGCGGGGTTTTGGCTTTCGCGCCTCCACTACTCGAGGAGACGCTCGAGCGGGAATTTTTCGCGCCCAAGATGGCGGCTTCGGCAAATTTTCAGCCGGACACCTCCGTCAATAACAAGGCGCACCTCTACCCAACGGCAGAGCGGTAGGATCCTGTTCGTGACGCCAAGTTGTCGCGGACGGAGGAGGGGATGCTGCGCTCTCCCACTGCTCGGGTCCGGCTGCTGCTGCTGCTCGGTGGTGGCTCGAGCGGTGTGCCGGATCCCGGGGACTCGAGCGGCGTTCCTCGCCCGTGAGTGAAAAGGGGGTTTTGATTGTGGGGGTTTGATATTGTCCGTGACGCCTCCCACGGTTGTGGTGAAGTTGTGACACCACCGCTGCTCTGGACGGGGATCCCGGGAGCGGTGACAGGGAGCAGCTTTGATGTTAGTTCTCCCCTCCGTGGGTAGGGGGTTGATGGTCCCGGGGCCCGGTGATGGGGTAGGGATGGATGGCAGGTGGGTTACGGGGCCTGGCGAGGTGCAGGGTCGCGGGGGCAGCGCTGTGCCGCACGGCACGGTGGTACTCACTCAGCCCAATGATGCACACAGAGTCTCTGATGAAACAAATGGCTGGATGGATGGGTCCCACAGACGGGTGCGGTGTTTTTCCCCTGACCCCTGGTTGGTAATGTAAGTCCTTTTCTGCACCTTCCGTACACTCCTCCTGCTCTCCGGTTTCCAGCTGGCTCCCCGGTTCAGTACCGGTGGGCCACCGCCCAGCCCCGGCTACCTACGGTTCCACCAGACTGTCTTCCCGGCTCTTGCAGACGGCCACTACTGTCTGCCTGACTCTCTACACGAGGGCCCTAGGCTCCAACCTAGGCCCCAGTCTGCATCTGCCTCTCCTGCAGACCTCCTCTCTCTTCCTCTCCTGGACTTGTCTGGGCCTGTTTCCTGCCTCAGGCCAGCTAAACTCCTCGGTGGGCGTGCCCATCTGCCTGCCTCTGCCCACCTGGTGTGTCTGTCTGAACCCGAGGAAGAAATCAGGTCTCAATGGGGATGTCTGCTGTGAACTGCTGGGGGTGGGGGTGTGTGTGTGTTGTTACCTGTGGCCCCTGGCTTGTCCAGGGCGCCACACAAGAATACTGAATCGGGTAAGGTTGAGAACACTGGACCTTGGTATACAGCCTCTGTCATTTCTATGGAAAGCTTTGGCTGTCAATATATAGTTAGTAGGAACTTTGGGTGTCACTACTTTGAAGGGGGCGAGAGTATGATGTCACTTACTCCTTGGGGAGTGGAGAAAATTTGGATGTGGCTCATGATCCTCTATTAGAGCTGAACGTGGCCCTTCAGGAAAGAAAGGTTGGGAACACTTTGTTTTTTTACTAAGTATTCATATGTCTCCACGCACAGTGCAATCGGCAATGCCAATCCATGAGCCATAATGGATATGTAGTTTAAAAGGGCTGTCTCAGCAAAAGACTTATGACATATCTCTACAATATGCCATCTTGTCTAATCAATTGCAGTTGAGCCATAGTCCTATTTTTCAACCTCTAGAGGTAAGTAATAGTTGTGGTAGGAATGCGCTGTGCTGTTTTAGATCCTATCAGCTCTTTTTCTGGGCTCTCAGGATGGTATGGTATAACGTCAAGATGAGAGATCAGACATTGATCATCTCAACAGATAGTGTAAGAGATGAAGCCTCATCACATCCCCCTTCTCATGTGTAAGGGAGTCCATTACGCAAAGCCAGACCATACACTGCTGTAAAACTCACATAAGTCAAGAGCCCAATCTATTGTAAGTAAGCAAAGTGGTAAAGAGTTCCCTTAATAGGTATAGAGATGTAAATAAAGAACAGAATATAAGTCCCACATCAAATTTTAAGTATAAGGCCTCTCTTGAACTGTATGTATATCACTAATAATATAGATTGCATGGTTACCTTAAAGAGGTTTTAAAGTTCTTTAAAATTGATGGATGATCCTTTGTTGCTACTAAATTTACAGTATTCTAGTTTACAGAGCAAAAAAGACACCTGAGCAACGTGATCCTCCAAATAGTAGAAGGATATATGATCCAGTTCACCATCAACGATCTAGTCTTTCCTTCCTGATCCCAATTGTTGATCCACTGACCCAAACATTCAGAAAAGACCTTTAGTATTTCTTAAAGAAAGAAAGATTGGATTTTGCCGCAAGACTGTGGAAAACTCCAGACAATATAAGAAGGTGATTTTAATTGTCAATGCGTTTCTGACAGCAATTTCTATCCTGAAGAAGGAGAAATTGCTCACAGAAACGAGTCGACAATAAAAATCACCATCTTATTATCTTGCGTGGATTTTTCCATGGTTGAGTGGCAAAATCCTGTCTTTGTTTCTTTAAGGAATACTACTACCAGGGATGCTGCAGCAGCTGTCTTTGCCTTCTCAGTACTTGTGGCTTTCCCAAATACCCTAGGTGAGCCGGTTTTTGTCTCTCCACGTTATCCACTATCCTCAGTTAAGACCCTATTTGCGCTACTTTTTCTTTCCAGTTTATTGCCTTCCCGAAAAAAGAACTTTACACATCTATATAAAAATGTGTTATTTTCTTCTAAAAAAGCATCCAAGCCTTTTTGAACGTGTCAAAGGTTCGCGCTATGACCAATTCTTGCGGAAAGCTGTTCTACAATTTAATAGTTCTTATGGTAAGGAAATCAAGGATTCGTCTGGTGATCAAAACTTTCTTTCTCCTGGGAGAAAAGGGGTTTCCTCTTAGGGTTTGAGGGGGTTATACTTGAATCAGCTTTTGACTTTACATTTTGCATATGTTATTTCTGTACTTTTAAAAGTTAGTCATGTTCCCTCTTAGACATCTCTTCTCAAGACTAAATTTATTTAATTATTTTAATCTTTCTTCATAACTTAGATCCTCTTATCAGTTATCAGCTTTGTGGCTCTTCTTTGTACCCTTTATAACTCAAGGGCATCCATTCCATCAACCAGCACCCAGAATTAAAATGCATATTCTAGATAAGGTTGCATTAAGGCTTTGTAAAGTGGTAATGTTATAATCTGTCCTGTGATTTTATACCTCTTTTTATACATGACAATGATGTAATATTGATCTTTTTTAACCCTTGTCTGGTGCCATGAAAAAAAATCACTGGTTGTATAAAATCTGCATGGAGTCACATTGACCCCATGGTACCAAACAAGGGTTACGTATAAGCCACCAATTTTAAAAATGGGAATTTTCTTAAAGGTATTTTCACACAACGTCTTTAAGATGCTTTCATATCTGCCAAGAATTTTCTAGGCGAAACTGCTTCAAGAAAAAGCTGGTGGCTTTTTTCTAAAGCAGCTTTGCTGTGTTTTTTATGGTATCTCCGCATCCTCCATCTTTTCTCAACTACAAACAGTGAGTAACTTCCAATCAAAGCTGCAAGAAGAATGAACATGTTACTTCTTTTAACATCTTCATGATGTTCGAACCTTGAAGCCAGACTCAGACTGGCCCATCGGAGCACAGGTAAATTTCCAGGTGGTCCCCCAGACGGGCACTGTATGCAGGCAAAGGCCACTTACAGCATCTTATTTATTTATCATACCACCCATCTTATTATTCTATGGAAACATAGGCTGACATTTCATAAAGGACCAGCTACGAACAACATAATCCCCTCCATCTTCAACCAATAATACATTCATGGATAAGATATAAGAAGGGTGCGCCTCAGATGCAGTTACTGCGGGGCTCTTGATGCCCAGTCCGGCACTGCTTGAACTAGTTAAAAGAAGTAACCAAAAAACTAAATGTGTACAGCAATGCCGTTTTACATAGTTTTGTATTATGTTAATTTTTTCCGGCACTTTTTAATGTGGATTTAATGCGGAATCCACTTGAAAAAAACATTTGTGCTCGCGTACCCTAAGAGTGATTTTATACATGGTTTTTTTTTTAATATAAAATAACACAACTATAGTTTTGGATACTTTTTTGTAACCAAAGACAAAACAGATTCAATAAGAAGTAGAAGTATATGTCAATTCATTATATTTCCAATTACTTTTGAATCCAATTTTGTCATTGGCTGTAAAAACAGCATAAAATCTGGCATGAAAATAACATAGATTTTTAAAAAATTAATGCATTAAAATAATAAATTCTCATCACTTCGAGGAATTGATTCCATCGCTCCTAAATTGACCAGTTCTTATTGTATTGATAAAGTTGGGTAAATTATTTTTTTAGCATTTTTTTCTAAACCATCTCTCAGTAGACATTGGCCTTTATTCAGAGCTAGTCTTTGTAATTGCCTAAATAAGTTTTAAATGCTACATGCTGTGCTTCTGTATGATACTAGACAACAGACAGCTAAATGTTTGTGCTCCTTCCTTCCGATTGCATATTTGTCTGTTTTCATTTACATTTAAATATATATTTTTCTGCAGACACTGTATGATGGAACACTATGAATGGGAAATGTACATCAAGGCCATTACACATCGTTAGCTGCATGGAATGGCATTGCTGTTCGAAAATGATGAAAAGCTAAAATGTCTATTATGCTCTCGCCTCCTACAGCTTGGGAAGTCTGACATTGCTGTTCATTTTATTTTTATTGTTTTGAATAAAACAGCCCATAATTGGAGAAGAAAAAGAATAGGACAAGGTTAGTTAGAATTCCACATACCTCTCCTACGATATCGGCTACTTTTGGAATGGGCTTTCCTTTTTGATGACTGAAAATGGGTGGACTCTGTCCATCCCAGTCTTGAAGCTCCTCAATGCTCTTCAGGTAGAGAAGTGCCTTCAGACCAGTGCAGTAGTCATCAATCACAGTGAAGTCTTGATTCTGTATAGCACTGCAAACCTAAAAAGGGAAATAAAATAGTTTAGCATTTTTTTTCTTTTGTATGAAGACAAACTAAGGATGCATTTACACTTTCCAACCATGGCCATTAAATGACTGCCGGTTGACTATTGTCGGTTTCGCAGTAGTTCAATAGTCTACTTGGGCAAGTTGACTGCAATTCTTAATGATTACACATCTTTTTGTGTTTTTTTATTTCATTCTTGTGGTCCAGGAGTTTGAATGAATTGTTGGAGAAGGCATAAAATTCTATATGACTGTCGAAAATGTAAGAGCATGGTAACTTTCATTGATGTAAAGGTCCCGTCACACTAAGCAACATCGCTAGCAACATCGCTGTTGATGGACAACTTTTGTGACGTAGCAGCGATGTTGCTAGTGATGTCGCTGTGTGTGAAATCCAGCAACAACCTGGCCCCTGCTGTGAGGTCGCTGGTTGTTGCTGAATGTCCTGGGCCATTTTTTAGTTGTTGCTCTCCCGCTGTGCAGCACAGATCGCTGTGTGTGACAGCGAGACAGCAGCAACTAAATGTGCAGGCAGCAGGAGCCGGCTTCTGCGGACACTGGTAACCACGGTAAACATCGGGTAACCAAGAAGCCCTGTCCTTGGTTACCCGATATTTACCTTCGTTACCAGCCTCCGCCGCTCTCACTGTCAGTGCCGGCTCCTGCTCCTTGCACGTGTAGCAGAGTACACATCGGGTAATTAACCCGATGTGTGCTGTAACTAGGAGAGCAGGGAGCCAGCGCTTAGCGGTGTGCGCTGCTCCCTGCTCTCTGCACGTGTAGCTGCAGTACACATTGGGTAATTAACCCGATGTGTGCTGTAACTAGGTGAGCAGGGAGCCAGCGCTTAGCGGTGTGCACTGCTCCCTGCTCTCTGCACATGTAGCTGCAGCACACATCGGGTAATTAACCCGATGTGTGCTGTAACTAGGAGAGCAGGGAGCCAGCGCTAAGCAGTGTGCGCTGCTCCCTGCTCTCTGCACGTGTAGCTGCGTGCGCTGGTAACCAAGGTAAATATCGGGTTGGTTACCCGATATTTACCTTAGTTACCAAGCGCAGCATTGCTTCAGTGCGTCGCTGCTGGCTGGGGGCTGGTCACTGGTTGCTGGTGAGCTCACCAGCAACCCGTGTAGCGATGCTCCAGCGATCCCTGCCAGGTCAGGTTGCTGGTGGGATCGCTGGAGCGTCTGACTATGTGACCTCTCATCAGCAACCTCCTAGCAACTTACCAGCGATCCCTATCAGGTTGTATCGTTGTTGTTGGGATCGCTGGTAAGTTATTTAGTGTGACGGTACCTTTAGTCCAAGAGGTGTAATGTCTAGCGATCATACATTTCACACCTATTCTGTAGGTTTTAGTAATGCGTGATTTTTGTAACAAAAGTCCTTAAAGATAATAAGGACTTAGAATTGTATTGTCTATCACCTACACATGTATTTATTCTTAAATAATAATATTTATTCACTTATATAGCACTATTAATTCCATAGCACTTTACAGACATCATAAACACTGTCCCCATTGGAGCTCACAATCTAAATTCCCTATCTGTATGTCTTTGGAGTGAGGAAGGAAACTGGGGAACCCGGAGGAAATCCACACAAACACAGGGAGAACATACAAACTCCTTGCAGATGTTGTCCTTGGTGGGATTTGAACCCAGGACTCTAGTGTTGCAAGAATACAGTGATAACCACTGAGCCACTGTGCTGCCCCTAAATAAGCATAAAGGGCATTAGTAAAATAAAATAAAAAAATAGGGATACTTTTGGCCACACTTTTTTACTTAGATGCATATTTTTTCTCAATATTAACAATAGTTCTGTGAACAATATATATAATTGTTCTCTGCAGCATATATCATGTTTACTTAGGACTATATGTTGCCAAGATCTTTGGCAAGCTTAAAAATAATTTAAGACAGACTGATAATTTGAAAACAAACATTCCCAGGAATGATCATTCCCAATTATCAGGTAGTGTCAATGGACCTTAAAATGTCAGGTGGAAAACAAAAAGTGCTGGTAAGTTCTTTGAAATGGATCCTAGTCTAATCTCCTCAAAATTAGGCACTATAAAATCAAAAGGCTGAAAAACAGTCTTCAGGAAGACAAACTCTTTCAAAAGTTTAAAACTGCATTATGAACAGAAAGGTGGGCTTTACACGTTGCGACTTCGCTACCGATATATCGTCAGGGTCACGTCGATAGTGACGCACATCCGGCGCCGGTAGCGACATGGCAACATGTAAATCCTAAGTGCGACGATGAACGAGCACAGAAGCGTACAATATCGCTGATCTGTGTAACATCGTTCATTTCCATAATGTCGGTTCTACCGCAGGTACGATGTTGTTTGTCGTTCCTGCAGCTCCACACATCGCTGTGTGTAAACCCGCAGGAGCGACAAACATCTCCTTACCTGCGTCCCGCCGGCAATGCGGAAGGGAGAAGGTGGGCGGGATGTTATGCCCCGCTCATCTCCGCCCCTCTGCTTCTATTGGCCGGCCGATTAGTGACATCGCGGTGACATCGCTGTGACGCCGAACGCACCTCCTTCTTGAAGGAGGGATTGTTCGGCAGTCACAGCGACGTCGCTGACCAGGTATGTGCGTGTGAAGCTGCCATAGCGATAATGTTCACTACAGCAGCTATCACCACATATCGCATGTGTGACGGGTGTGGGTGCTATCACGCTGGACATCGCTAGCAATTGCTAGCAATGTCGCTACGTGTAAAGTACCCTAAACTCTCTTCCAACGACTAAAAAGGTTGGCTATCAAGACACTCATCTAAAGACCCAGTCACACTAAACAACTTACCAGCGATCCCAACAACGATACAACCTGATAGGGATCACTGGTAAGTTGCTAGGAGGTTGCTGGTGAGATGTCACACTAAGCAACGCTCCAGCGATCCCATCAGCAACCTGACCTGGCAGGGATCGCTGGAGCGTCGCTAGTCGCTACATGGGTTGCTGGTGAGCTGTCTCTCGCCGCTCTCACACTGCCAGTGCCGGCTCCCTGTTCCCTGCACTCCTAGCCACAGTACACATCGGGTTAATTACCCGATGTGTACTGTGGCTACGTGTGCAGAGAGCCGGCACTGACAGCGTGATAGCGGCGGACGCTGGTAACGAAGGTAAATATCGGGTAACCAAGGTAAGGGCTTCTTGGTTACCCGATGTTTACCGTGGTTACCAGCGTCCGCAGAAGCCGGCTCCTGCTGCCTGCACATTTAGTTGTTGCTCTGTCGCTGTCACACACAGCGATGTGTGCGTCACAGCGGGAGAGCAACAACTAAAAAATGGTCCAGGACATTCAGCAACAACCAGCGACCTCACAGCAGGGGCCAGGTTGTTGCTGGATTTCACACACAGCAACATCGCTAGCAACATCGCTGCTACGTCACAAAAGTTGTTCCTTAGCAGCGATGTTGCTAGCGATGTTGCTTAGTGTGACGTGGCCTTTATATACCTGCTTAAAAATAAGCTGAGCATGAATATAAACTTAACTTAGGGTCATATGACAATATAAAAACTTGGTCATATTTGGTATTGTTATGGTAGTTACAAGGGCTAGGGGGCTGCAGAAGGAAGGAAAATAGGGGCAATTACCCTGCAAACATGTTGATATCGAAGAAATAAAAAAACAAAATGACGTATGCTTCCACCAAATTTTGATAAGCAGTGCAGGTAAAGCAGAGAACTGCGGGCTGCAACCCACGTCTGTCAGATTTATCTTGGCAGGTTATCAAAATTAGAGGTAATTCCATTCCGTTTTTTAAAATTATTTAAATAATTAAAAAAAATATTTTGGACTTATCCCTATTTTTGATAACCAGCACAGATAAAGCAGACAACTGGGGACTGGTTCTATCAGGGTGGGAAGGGCAATGGTTATTTGGCTCCTCCCAACCTAACATTATCAGCATGCAGCAGCCCCAGAAGTGGCCCATGGATGGTTACTATCAAATTGAAAAAGGCTAATTTTATCGGTTGTCTTAACATACAGATGCATACATAGCCTCTTAGGTCCCCTCCTTTTTCCCTTTTCCTCATATGTGCACTCTTGTTGATTTTGTGTTTATTTGTATTTTATTTTTGTTGTTATAATTTATGTTTGTCATTGCTTAATGCATTTTCCTATAATCCTTTCATTGTTGCCAGATTTTTATGTCTTCTTCTTGTGTCTAGTTTGTTATTATTATGATGATGAGGCTTTCCCTGGTTGTCATGTTAATGCCATGAGGTTATTGCCCACATTGCGATCATGTGATGGGTGGGGGAGGTTACTCTCCCTCTGCTGTCAGTGCCAAATCCAGGATAGAACAGGGCACACATGGTGTGTGCTTCTCTGATAGTGGAGGCTCTTATGTGAGAGCTGTCTTGTGCCGGCGGTTGCCTGATTGTGATAGCGGGCGGATATCGGCACGGTTATATAAGACCCGAAAGCAAATCAGCATACTTTGCACTCCCAAATTCAAATATCCCCTCCTTTCTCAACCACACAGTGTTCTTAAACCACAATAAATGTCCACATTTGGCATTGTAGTAGTGAGGCGAGCCCGCTTAATTTATGAAGTGTGTATCTCGAGAAGTACAATCTGGGCAGTACTTGTGGGGTATTGGCCCAATCTGGAGAAATTGTGTAACACATAATGCTGCCTGTTTTATCTATTTACACTGTGAGAACTGGAAATCTGGGCCTAAAACAAAATTTTAGTGGTAAAAATTATGGATAATCGAATACCTGAAATATTCGGCTTCGCGAACATCCGACGACTAGGTCGCCGCTGTGCGAATATTCGATGCGCAATGTAAGTCTATGGGAAGCCCATATAGTTCTGAATCATTGTTATTTGGGTTTCCCATAGATTTACGCACCAACCCCGTGCCAGCGGCCGAGCCGCTCGGATCCGGAGCCACGGTAGTTCAAGGGGTCTCCGGATTCGGGGGGTCCGCACGGACACTCGAATTAAAAGAAGGGGGGAGTATGTACAAGGGAATTAGGAAGTTCGTGACGCCACCCACGGTGCGTGGTAATGTGAGGGACCACCGCTGCTGTTGGGGAGCCCGGTGACGATGGTGTAGCAGCAGGATGTTTAACCCCACGTAGGGGGTTTGTGTCCAGGGCCCGTTGGATGATTGGTGCTTGGGGTGCCATTGGGGATAGGAAAAGGGTTTTTCAGTGTACTCACTCAGTCCAAGAATAACAACACCGACAGCTTGTAAACCAGAGTTCTGAGCACCACTGCAGCTTGTAGGGAGCATGCTTGGGTCCATGCCCTTGGGGTTGTTGTTAGCCTGTGGGCCTTTCCTTGGCACCTTTGTCGGTATTTGGACCCTCAAGTGTAAAACTCTTCGGATCCCGCTCACCCGTATGGCTAACGGAGTGAACTTGCTCTCAGGTTTCACGCGTAGGATTTCTTTGGACTGTATTGGGAAAGTCCTATCCCATCGGTGTACCAGTACCCCGATGTTGGAGCGTTTTGGGGATGAATCTTGAAGTCTTCACCCCCGTCGGGTAAATTACCGAAACGAGTAAAGCAACTTTCCGGCCTAGGGTCCACGTACCCCGTCGTGCCCTGGCCCCTGTCCGGTGATAGCTCAAGAACGTCGGCTGCCCTCCTCGGCAGTCCGTGCCCCTTGACACAATCCCCTGCAACCGGGGTTCCAGCTCCTACCAGGCCCAGACCAACGTCTGCGACCTAGTAACTACAGGAGCCCTGCTCCAGGCCAGTGACCTCTCCCTCTCAGAGAGTCACCTCTGCCTCCTTCTCCTTTCTCTGCTGGCTCACTTCTCCTCCTTACTTGATCCACTGTCATTTTCTCACTTTCCCCTACCAACCCCCCAAGTGGGCAGCCCTATTCCCTTCAGGCCCCCCAATGGTGTGTCTGGTGGGTACAGTGTAAAGTGTATAGGATTTTTATTGGCTAAGCTGTTAGCAACACCAAAGGACCAGGACCCCTAACCAAGGAGGAGTGGATACTGTGCAGAAGGGCAGATTGCACAATACCCTGTGACGACCTGATAGGCCAGGGCGTCACACTTACATTGCGCATCGAATATTTGCGCATAGTCGAATAGCGGTGACCTATTCGGCAAATATTAGCAAAGCCAAATATTTGAGGTATTCGATCATCCCTAGTAAAAATGTAATTATTTTTTCTTCACTTCCCAATAGTATAACATTTTGTGACACACCTGTGGTGTTAATATGCTTACTGCACTCCTAGAGTAATTCATTGAGCGGTGCAGCTGGAAAAATGGGGTCACTTATGGGAGATTATGGTTCAAAGAGTTTTAAAAACAAACAGAAATGTCATGACACCGATCCTGTATGTAGGCAAACATAGTGTCTAAGCCATAGTACACTCTACGTTTGTGGCCATTTTTGGGTACACTCACTTAGGATGTCTACAATCGATAGCAGCCACCATTTGGATGGATGCCAAGATGTATACCATATGGTGTACATATTTCTGACAGTGGTAGACAGAGACTGAAAAGGGTCCCTGTGCAAGAAGAGTATATGGGCCCTTTGCAGTCCAATAGTATATACGATGGTGTGATATTATGGGCTGTGTATCATTTTGTGTAGGTTCATATTTTAGGTGTGGTGCTCTGTCCATTCTATGTATTATTTGACCTGTCTGTAGGGTTATAACCCCCAGCAGTGCTTCTGTCCCTAGGTGGGGGGGGGGGGCTGGAATCCACGCAAACGCTCTGTTTACCTGGGAGATTATTCATTCTAGCTAAAAAAGACACAAGAGAAGGAGTAAGATTGATCCTCTGAAGGAGAAGCTGACACCCCAGAGAGACTGTGAGAAACCCCGATTTCCCTGGAAAAGGACTGCTGGAGGATTGTGACTGATCTATCCTCTGTGGGAGAAGCTGAGGCTCCCCAGAAAGACCTGGCCATTTAACCCTTACTGGACTGTATCCGGGTTCCTGGAATACTTTACCCTCTGTGTGGTGGATTATTTGATGAACCTACTAGATTGCATGGAATAAAGGATCTTTGGTATTGCTTACTCATCTCACGCACTGTTGATTGTGTGATATGGGAGAAGGACTCCGTGACAGTATATTTATGACAGAAGCTGCTTGTGGTTTTGGAATTGGATTTGGCTCCCTTACTTCTTGGGCCCTTGGGCCCCTATGTGGCTGCACAGGTTACACTAAAGATATGTTCGCCTATGGTCTTTGCAGTAGTGTTGTGTGAGTATGCCAATAAGACTCTGAGTGAAACAACACATCTTAGGCCTCTCTCTAGTGAATGAGAGTGTATGGGAGCCTTTGTATAATTTGTATACTATATTTTAAGTGCATCTAGCCTAAGGGTCATATTAGGTACACAACTTGCCACCATATCTAGCCTATAAAAGGCACCTTTGCCTGAAAGCATTGTATTAATAGATAAATATGTAATCACTGAGAAAAATATTGATGTCTGGAGATTCATATTGGCCCATAGATGTCTTTGGGTGCATTACTTCATTCTCTACCATTTTCGACACATAAATAACTACGTGTATGAGACCTTGATATATATTTCTTGTTATAAAAAAAACATTGTGAGTAGAACAGCCCACCTAGTGTGTAACAAATAACTATCCAATTCATGTATTCTAATTTTACACTTCTATAGTATCATCAAAACAGAATTTGAAGAATATAAAATCATACTGAGAAGATATATGCCTGATATACACAAGAAACAACCACTGTGATAAGAGTTTATTGTGGAATCATGACACATCATATATTCTTACCGACTTCTGGCTTTCCTAGTGACATTTTAATGTCTCTGCAGCATTTTGACTGAAGCCAATATGTCTTAAATGGCATTGTAATTAAGTGGATTTCTCCAGAACTGACTGTGGCTTATTACTGTTTGCATACAGTGAACGTCAATAATCAATTCACGTTTGAGTCCTTATTTTTTCCATTTATATAACATAATAAATCAGCCCAATTCTAAACATAGAATTATTAATCCTTAAGTTTGGACAAATATATTGCCTAAAGTTTGATTGTACAGTATGTAGAAATATTAGCAATAACAAGTAAGAATCATTTATTTCATTTTTTTTTAATATTGTTGAATGAATCATAACTGGTCTTCTAAGTCGACTACTACAACCTCACGGTCTGTGACCTCCCTTCAAACACTCTTGCGCCCCTCAAATCCATCCTAAACTCTGCAGCCCGACTGTCACGTCCCCACCGGAGCACGCTCCTGCGACTTCTGCTCCGATCGCCAAACGACGCCATGTTCCCACCATGGATAGTGCTGCTGATGGGAGAGGAGTCGGTGCCCGTGGCTCTGCGGAGCACAGGCTTCGCTCATCCACTAGGCTGGGTTTCCCTGGAACCTGCAGTACCACTGGCTGACTGTAGGTGGCGTGTGTCTTCCAGCTGAAGTTGCCAACATTCACCTGCAG
Organism: Anomaloglossus baeobatrachus; assembly: GCF_048569485.1. Lineage (NCBI taxonomy): Eukaryota > Metazoa > Chordata > Amphibia > Anura > Aromobatidae > Anomaloglossus > Anomaloglossus baeobatrachus. The sequence goes on along the minus strand of NC_134360.1, from coordinate 200,820,263 downwards.
CCAATGGGAAGAAACCATACCCTTCTTATTCCCCCTCCTGTCACATGACCACTGCCAGAGATAGTTCTGTACTCCTGGCTCATGTGCTGTTTGTATGTTGATTCCTGTGCGCTGACCTATGCTTGTTTTTGACTACCCTCCTGCCTGTCGTTTTTGTACCTTGCTGCCAGTTCCGGATTTGACCTCTGTTTTGTCTCCTCACTACGCCCTTGCCTGCCGATTCGGTTCCTGTTTTGCATCTCCTGGTTTTTGACCCTGCCTGACGACCACGGACTACAGCCTACCACAGATAGTGATCTCTGGGGCTCTGTGTAATTCCAAATCCCTGTATAGGGGTTAAAGAGTTGCAGAGTTCTTGGGGTTCTGCTTTGTGAGTGGCTTTTCTCTAGACACCCCGTACAGCCAGTCTGAGTCTGTGGCTCCAAACAGGCATTACACCGACTAATCCACCTCTTCCCTCACTATTTCCCAGCCTTTCGTCTCTGCCAAAGCCTCCACTGGCTTCCCATTGTCCAAAGGCTCCAGTTCAAAACAGTAACCATGACATAACAAAGCCATCCACAACCTGTCTCCTTCATACATCTGTGATGTAGTCTCCCGGTTCCCAACTGCACCCAATCTCAGATCCTCACAAGACCTTTTTCTCTACTCCCCTCTTATCTCCTCTTCCCACAATTGCATAAAAAAATTATCTTGCGCTTTTCCCATAATCTGGAACTCTTTACCCCAGGATATCAGGCTCTCACCTACTATGAAAATCTTCAAAAGGATCCTGAAATCCACTTCTTCCGACAACCTAAAACCTACAATAATCTTCAGACCAGTACACCACTGCACAACCAGGTCTGTCCTCACCAACTCTAGCCTCACCCATCCCCTGTAGACTGTGAGCCCTCATGGGCAGGGTCCTCTCTCCTCCTGCACCAGTCTGTTTTTGTAATGTTCATGATTATTGTACTTGTCTATGTACACCTTTTTCACTTGTAAAGCACCATGGAATAAATGGCGCTATAATAATAATAACTGGTGGCAAAAAGTGACTAACAGAGATGAGTGAATCTCCCAAAATTTACGGTAAATTTAACAGATTTGCTGAAATTTGACTAAGAAATTGATTAGCATTGGATAAATTCAGTGTAAATAGAATCTGTTGGGAGGGGTTAAAGAATCTTATGCCCACCTCTCGTCAGCCCTCGCCATACCTCTACCACCACTGATTGTCTTCTAATTCACTTCTCTGTTTCTAACATCTACCTTCTTCTGTTTCTAAGCTTGCAGCACTGATGTTATACCCTAGACCCCATGCCATTATGTGGGGCACAAACATGTCTTTGACGTTAATGCCATGAGACACTTTGCTTGCAGTCACGCAGAGCTCAATGAATGAATTAACATTAATGATGTGCAGCATTCTTCCTGTGATGGTGTGTGGCCCGGTTAAGAACAACAGCACCAGAGGGGTCCAGAAAAAGAAAATTAAACAAAGAAACAAGGGGAACTAATTTAAGGACTAACAGCAGTGGGAGATGTATGGATTGGCCAAGGAATGGCTTGCATGAGATTATATTTAACCACTTCCCAACCCTCAAAATCCAGCACAATGGTTAAATACTGGCTGCAATTTTGCTTGAATTTTGTGTGAATCGAAAAATTTGTAGAAAAACTTGAATTGCTCTAAATTGATCAACTTATGTGGCTATAAAGATAGGTAGGTACTCTGCATGCCACCATATGGTGCCCACAGGTCAGGAAAGAAATTAAGCATTTGGAAAAATCAAATTATCAACAAGACCACGGCAACCATATTTTTAAGTGCTCCAAAGCATCTGAAAATAATCTACAAAGTTTGCAAACGGCTTTAAATGGTGTTCTCTCATGTTCATTATTGTTAAAATTGCAAAGTAATTGTAAAAAAGAAGGAACTTTTCAATGTACTTATTAAGATTCTTTATTGTTCTCAGAAATGAAGAGATTGCAAATTCTGTTGTTTAAAGCTTTTGGCTGGATTGCCTAGGTTTCCTAAGCAAGGAGAGTGCACTTAAAAGCTGTTTGCCATTCAGCGTACAAGCACACACTAAAGAAGTCCAGATTGCTGTATCCAGCATTACTCTTATGTTGTAGAGTAAAAGTTGCCTCTGCTGCTAGTATTGGAGAACGACACTGTTCAGACTAGTGGTGCTGTGACGCCCTGGACTAGCCAGGTAGTCACAGGTAGACCCCCGCATTACACCTGTCCCCCAATAAGGTAACACCAGCCAAACCATAAACCCTAGTCACCTCCCTCAGTGCTTGATGAACACACAAGGGGGCGGAGCCAGGTGGTTGGCCACACCCACCGAGGAGTTCAGAGGGCCTGAGGCAGGAAACACAGTTGAGTTGAGTTTTCAGTGAGTGAGGAGTGAAGGAGACTGACAGGTGTGAGGGTCGTAGCCCGCACACCTTGGCTAGGAGGCATACGGTGGCCTTAGCCTGCAGGAGCTGGGAAGACGGCTCGGTGAAACCGTGGTGGACTGGGACAGACTAGTAGCCCACCGGCACCGACCTGGGGAACCGACTGGAAACCGGAGCACACAGGGGGTACTCAGACCCTAAAACGAGGTCCAGAATCCACTGGACTGAGTTAATTGACTGATTGCGGTCTGGACTATAGGTCCTTTCCCACCCAAGTCCCGACTGAAGACAACAGCCCACCGAGGGGGATAGAAAGCCACTGCACAGGCAGAGAGATCCCACGGGCCAGCGTCTGAGGGCAAACGGGCTCTCTCAACATACATACAGCCGGGGAGCGGACTCCCGTCGCTGAAACGCAGGCAGTCTACACATACACTACACGGTACAGGAGAAAGGCAAAGACCCCCAAACCGGGTGGGGGACCAGATGCAGCTGGCTGCGGGCACCGACCACCATCAACTTTGTTTACCGGAGATTTGTGTGTGTCAATAACAGTGAGTACAACAGTGCCATCTGGCCGTGCACCGCCCTGCACCACCCAGCTCTCCCTAACAGGTCCCAGGGCCACCACCCCTGCCCACGGAGGGGTTAACACCTTGCTGCATCACTATCTGCCCCGTGTGCCCCGTAACCGCAGCGGTTGTGTCAACACCTTCACCACATCAAATGGGTGGCGTCATGAACTTAAACACGGCTCTGGCCGTACACCTACCTACCACCCCCCTAAGTAGCGCCAGCACCCTTACAGAGCGAAGTGACCCCGGGTCCGGAGGCGCTCGAGCCACCCACCAACGAGCCCGGATCTGAGCGGCCGAGTGCGGGGCGGTACAGTGCTACTATGCTGCTGGTCAAACCAGTCAATCTTTTAGAAGCCCACAACCCCCTGGCAAGCAGGATGCTGTGAGGAAAAGGAGCTGTGCACTCCTAAAGACATGTGTATGAATATTGTTACAGGCAACTAAAAAAAAATTGCAGTTTAGTCCTGCCTAGTAGGTAGCAAACAGAAAGGAGAAGATATGAATACAGTTAAAAAAAAAGGAAAAATATTTGTTCAGATTAAAGGTGTTATTACGATTCCTCTGCGCAGAGCATCTTACAGACTTGGAGAAGTTCTGCGGCGCTTATGTGACGTCCTGACCGGGCCAGGTAGTCACAAATAGGGCCCCGCATTACACATGTCCCTCATAGGTAACATACAGCCAAACACTTTAAAACCCTAGTAACCACCTCAGAGCTTGATGGACGCACCAGGGGGCAGAACCAGGTGGTTGGAAGACGCCAACCGAGGAGTCTCAGGGAGCCTGAGGCGGGTTAAGTAAAGAGTGCAGTTTCTGAGTTCAAGTTGGAGAGGTGTGTGGGCTGGAGTTGTGTGCAGCTCCAGCAGAGGCGAGAGAACCCAATTTGAGCAGGTGCCAGGGTAGGAGCCCTGGTACCTTTGGCTAGGAGGCAGACGGAGGCCTCTGTCTGCACGAGCTGGGAAGACGGCTCGGTGGAACCGAGGTGGGGTGGGACAGGGTTGTAGCCCGCCGGTACCGACCTGGGGAATCAACTCGGAAACCGAAGCACAAAGGGGGGTACTCAGACCCTGAAGCTAGGTCCAGAAACTACTGGGGGCTAGCTAATTAACTGATTGTGGCCAGGACTAGAGGTCCTGTCCCACCCAAAGTCCTGACTGAAGGCAACAGTCCAACGAGGGGGATAGAAAGCCACCACCACGGCACAGAGATCCCATGGGCCAGCGTCTGTGGGCAAAAGAGCTCCTCAGGGAACCACAAGCCGGGAGCGAATTCCTGACGTTGCAAGCACAGGTAGTCCACCATCACAAACAGGTGCCACCATCCCTGCCCACGGAGGGGTTAACAACTTGCTGCGCAACATCTCCCCCGGTGCTCCGTAACTGCAGCGGTGGTGTCCACCTTCACCACATCCTGTGGGTGGCGTCACGAACTTAGCGCGGCTCCGGCCTTACAACTATGACCCCAAACCCCAACAGGACCCCCGGGTCCGGAGACCCTCGAGCCACCCACTGAAGGTCTGGATCCGAGCATCTCGGCTGCCGAGCACGGGGCGGTACACTTACAGGATTGGCAGTGACACTATTCCTCTCTGCAGAGCATCTTGCTTTAGGAGATGCTCTGCTGCACGTACAGGCCTGGCAGTTACAGTATTCCTTTGTACAGAGCATCTTGCCTTAGGAGATGCTCTGCAGCGCCTACCTTAGATACTCAAATGGCAGCTTAGTTTACTACACAGGAGTCCAGGTTGGTTCTGGGATGTGCTGGTTACTCAGCTGTTCCACCTTCCTGCTAATTGTTCAGGCTTCTTTACTGAGCATGCTCCCCAGAACCTTGTCAGTTGTATTTTCTGGCTCTGCTGTGTTGCTGTTGCTCGTGTGTTGGCTTGTGCTCTGATCTTGGTTTTCTGACTCCGGACCATTAACTGACTTCTCTCTGCTTTCCCCATTTATCTACTACGTGCCCTCCTGGTATTCTGACTCTCGGATTGTGACCTGACTATGCCACTGTTTGCCCCTTCTTGTTACTAGACCCCGGCTTTCCTGACTACCCTTCCATCCACTCCATCTGTAAGGTAGTGACTAGCTTTACCGGTGTGGTCCAAAGGCTGAAGAAATTTCAATCTAAATCCTTATCTATTTATTGCCCCAATCTAAACTAATTTCTTATACAGCTGTATTAAAAATTCCATACCCTTCACTGACCATACTAACTACTTTTGATTTTTTTTTCCCATACTTCCTGATTAATGATTATTTGTTTGAGAATCCCAGTGCATGTTGGACTACTTAAACGAAGCGTCATCCGGAGGCAGAATCTGGGGTCACAGTCACAGTCCTCTTCCTGAAATGAAGCATCATCAGTGATGCTGGTGTCAGGGTCTGGTCTGATGCCTGTGAGCTATCATTGTGCAATTTGCAGAATGACAGCCCAGTCTGTGATGCTGTATCAGATCAGAAGAGTAGGCAACACAGAAAAACGTGCACATTGTCTGACTACCTGGTGGCGTGCAGAGACCAGTACTACTCCTGCAAGTAATGTCACCGAGGCAGATTGATAGACATCATGCTCTGCACAAATACGCCACAGAGCTGGCTGTCAGTCAAAGAGCAGAGCAAGTGATAGCACACTCACGGCGTAGTCAGCAGTGACCGTAACCACTTTCTTCTCTTCCCCTAAAACTAGAAGCCAGAGGTTTCATGGCAAATATACCTTCTTTTTCTCCCTGTATCCAAGTTTTTATTAAACCAGACAGAAATATATTAAAAGGCTATAAACCTGCAATACTAAGGCCTTATTGAGATATAAATTCTTTACATACGAGTGATAAGGTGACTTTACATGCTACGAGATTGCTAAAGCGATCTCGTTGGGGGTCACGGAATTTGTGACGCACAATCCGGCCGCTTAGCGATGTCGTTGTGTGTGACACCTATGAGCGACTTTGAATCGTCGCAAAAATGTTCAAAATTGCTCATCGGTGACATGGGGGTCCCTTCCCAATTATCATTGCTGTTGCAGTAACGATGTTGTTTGTCGTTCCTGCGGCATCACACCTCGCTATGTGTGACATCGCTGGAACGACAAACATCTCCTTACCTCTGTCCACTGGAAAAGGAGGAAGGAAGGAGGTGGGCGGCATGTTCCGGCCGCTTATCTCCTCCCCTCCTTTTCTATTGGGCGGCAGTTCAGTGACGCTGCTGTGACGTCGCTGTGACGCTGAACGAACCGAGAAAGAAGGCGGTTCGCCGGTCACAGTGACGTCGCTGCACAGGTATGTGCGTGTGACGCTGCTGTAGCGATAATGTTCGCTATGGCAGCGATCACCACATATCGTTACAACAACGGGGGCGGGTGCCATCACGCTCGACATTGCTAGCAATTGCTAGCGATGTCGCAGCGTGTAAAGCGGCCTTTATCCATGGTTTTCGCGAATAGCACACCTATCTTAAATCATAGAATGGTAGAGATGGAAGGGACCTCAAGGGCCATTGGGTCCAACCTCCTGTGAGTGCAGGCTTTCCTAAATCATCCCAGCTATATGTTTATCCAGTTTCCGCTTGAAGATTTCCTTTGATGGAGAGCTCCCGTGGTCCTTTTTGTTCCACTCCCTGACTGCCCTCACATTCAGTAAGTTTTTCCTAATGTTTAATCTGAATCTCCTTCCTTTAAGTTTCATCCCATTGCTTCTTGCACTTCCTTGTGCTAATGAGAATAGGGTATTTCCCTCTGCACTGTGACTACCTTTCAGATATTTGTAGACCGCTATAAAGTCTCCTCTTAGCGTTCTCTTTTTCAAACTAAACATCCCTAGTTATTTTAGCCGCTCTTCACATGACATGGTTTGCAGACCTTCTACCATCTTAATTGCTCTTTTCTGGACTTGCTCCAATATATCGATGTCATTCCTGAATTGGGGCGCCCAGAACTGTACACAATATTCCAGGTGGGGTCTGACCAGGGCAGAGTATAGGCGAATAATGATCTCACTTGATCAAGATTCAATGCTTGTATTGATACATCCCAGAATGTTGTTGGCCTTTATAGCTGCAGCTCCACATTGTTGGCTTGGGTAATCGATGAGGCTAATTACATGCCTGTGATTTTTCATGGACCACATGGTTGGCGAAAAATCATGGAGACATGGGTTGGATCAAAATTGAAAGTGTAAAGGGGGCTTTACACGCAACGACATCGCTAACGAGATGTCATTGAGGTCACGGAATTCGTGACGCACATCCGGCCTCGTTAGCTACGTCATAGCGTCTGAAACGCGCGAATGTCCGTTAACGATCAAAATTACTCACCTAATCGTTGATCATTAACACGTCATTCTAATCCCAAATATCGTTCCTGTTGCAGGACGCAGGTTGTTCGTTGTTCCTGCGGCAGCACACATCGCTACGTGTGACACCGCAGGAACAAGGAACAACATCATATCTGTGGCCGCCGGCAATGAGGAAGGAAGGAGGTGGGCGGGATGTTACGGCCGCTCATCTCCGCCCCCTGCTTCTATTAGGTGGCCGCTTAGTGACGCCGCTGTGACGCTGAACGAACCTCCCCTTTAGAAAGGAGGCAGTTCGCCAGCCACAGCGCCATCGCTAGGCAGGTAAGTATAGTGTGACGTGTCCTAGCGATGTTGTGCGCCATGGGCAGCGATTTGCCCGTGACGCACAACCGACGGAGGCGGGTGCTTTCACCAGCGACATCGCTAGCGATGTCGCTATATGTAAAGCAGCCTTTAGTCTATGGGTCCATGACAAAAAACGGATATCCGTGTGTGGTCCATTCATGGACTGTTAGAATGGAGAAAGTGGAAAAACTTTTTTTTTCCATGTACAAGAAGATCTGATGGTACTTCGGACCACACTTTGATCAAAGTCAGATGTGAAAAAACTGTTCTTCTCATATGTGAGAAAATCGGACTTCTAAATAAAGCACATACCTTATATCTACAGGTAAACAGCATTTTTAGAGGTGATGATTTCCCTTAAAATGCAGGAATTTGTATCTGTGCTATAAATAATCTTTTTGGAGGCAAAATAATCAAAATGTCATTCAAAAGGTAAGAACTCAGTTTAAACTTTATTAAAAAAAAAAAATCACTGGAAATAAAAATTAGATTTCAAAATACGCTTAAAAGATTACATTTATATTATTGTGTGTCTACAAACACTTTCTCCGTGCACAAGTAATTTGTATTTTCCCATAATCAATACACTGAGCCATTCTGTACTTTTCACAAAATTAAATATTGCACAAAGCGAGCAGAAGAATTTGCAGTCTGTAATATATGGCCAATATACCGAAGCCATTTGCTTAATTGTAATTCAACCTTAAATGTGATATAATGTGCTATGAAATTGCTACAGTTAAGGTCACTCTGGTGATTGCATGACCAATTTTAGCTTGATTCATATACCTCTCCTTGCTAAATCTCTCTTCCCCAGCTGCTGAAAAGTGCTATTTTATTTGTAGGATTGGAGTGTCTTATCCACAATCTACTGTCATTCGGTTAAAGAATGAGCACTTAGAAAAGCTGTAAATATTTATCGCTGACATTAGTTCTACATCATGAATTCTTGCACTAATCATTAACTGCTACCGGATTAACTTACCTTCGATCCATGGGCATGTAAACAGCAATCTGTTCTTAGTGGCTGCTCTTCTGCTCCTCGAAGTTACATATATTGAAAAAACTATGTTACACATAATGATGATGTCACAACCCTCTACTACAGAGCTCGGATACAGTCATTATTTCAACATCACCCAAATAAATCTGAGTATAACAGAGGTACAGAAGAAAATGTTCCAAAATCAGTAGGAGGTCCAATAATGATCCTCATTTTAAGAACAAAAATCCAGCATTTATCGTATTTTTTGGCTTCTAAGACACACTTTTCCTCCCCAAAATTTGGGGGGAAAATAAGGGGTGCATCTTATAATCCAAATACAGCTTAGGTGGAGGTGGAGAGGGGTCACAGGATATGCTGCGGGTCGGGGGCACAGTGCTTCAGGCGGGACGGTGCACTGTGCTGGGGGCTTTGAGGCAGGGGTCAACATACTAAAATTGTCAGCAATACGGGCTTCAAATAATGGTGGCCAGAGTCGTTCTCGGCTCAAGAGCTCATCTGCGCACACAACACCTCCGGCCCATTCATCTCCCTGCAGCGGACTTAAGAAAAAATTGGAACCTGAAGGTGGCGCGTAAGCAGAAAAAATCTTGGCTTGTCATTAAGCCTAGAGCTCCATCTGTACACGCTCCAACTCAGGGTGACATTTCTTTGAAGCCCACACTGCTGACAGTTTCTGGATGCTCCTCCTGCCTCACAGTGCCCGCAGCGAGCATCTGGGACACCTGCTTCACCGCCCGCACATCACTCTACTCCAGCACCGCCCCTGTCTCCTGTGACCCCACTCCACCATCGCTGCTGCCCCTCCCTCCGGTAAGACACCACCGGATTGTAAGACAGCCCCCATATTTTAATTATTTTAATTATTTCCCTTTTTTATTTCCTCTAAATTTGGGGTGCGTCTTATAATCCGGTGCGTCTTATAAAACGAAAAGTACGGTACATTGGATTATTTTTCGATCCAGTATCGCCAACTGATCAATTAATATATATTTCTAGAGATAGGTGCTCACTTTTTTGTTACAGAGATTTAAATACTTTCAATGACAAAGCAATTAATAAAAAAAATGGCTACCTAATATTCTTCCTAGTCCTAGTAGGAGCTCGGAAATAAAATACTTCCTGTCTTTAGTATTTTGTTCAATGAGTTTACAATGTGTAAGAGCTCCAAATCTTCTAGTCACTTCCTAGTAGTGACTACAGACCTACAGGTTCATAATTTCGGATATCTGGAATCAGCATGTGAAATATGGATCTGAGATATAGAATTGGATCCCAAAGTAAATGGTAGTAACAAACTTTATCTAATTTGCTCCCTGTAAACAAATCAATTTTGAAACAAAGCAAGCCAGACATGTCACTCGAAGCAAAAATCATCAAGCTATGATTTGTCTCTTTTGAGGATATCATACAAAGAGAGTACTGGAGAAGGTCATCATGGTCACAAGAATAGAAGGAACAAGGTGACGAGGAAGAGCAGCAACTTGATGACTGGATGCAATCAAAATAAGAGAAGACACTGGTGGACCTATCTAGACTTGTCCAAGATCGGTATTCCTACAGATAATACATCCAACAAGACTCCATTGTAAGAGAAAAAAAATAAAATAAATGCCAGTGCTGATGATTGTAATGATTCTCTGTGTCAGCAGTGGGGTCCTCCTGGGTCTCTTGCTTCATTTTGATCAAATGTTTATGTATAGTTTGCATTGACTCTGATGCTCCTTGAGTCTGCAAGACAGCTTTAATTTCTTTAGAATTTGATTGAGGTTGCTTATCCACCATGTGGACTATCCTACTTTGCAACCTTTCCTTAATTTTCCTCTGCTGTCCAAGTCCAGGAAAATTAAGTAAGATGCCAGGGGTTTTAAATAAATTGATTATGTTGCACACCATGGACAAAGAAACATCAATATCTCTGAGGATGGACTTGTAACTGAGATTGTTGATATTTTTCAATAATTTTGGTTCTCAAGTCCTCAGACAGTTTTCTTTCCTCTTTCTGTTCTCCATGCTTAGTGTGGAACACACAGACACATAATGCAACAGTTGAGTCAACTTCTCACCTTTCTATATGATTTCAGGTGCGATTTTCATATTGCCCACACCTGTTTCTTGCCACAGATGAGTTTGAACGAGCATCCCATTCTTACCCACAAGTTTGGAAAGGTGTCAACAATTTTGTCTGAACCATAATTGGGGTTTTGTGTAAAATTATGTCCAATTTGTCTTTTTTCTTTTTTTTATATTTTTCAAATACACATAAAGGAAATAAACATGTAATTGCAATATTTTTTGGGGCAAAATACTTAATTTCTCTGGAACAATTTCAAGCGTGCCAATACTTTCAGCCATAATTGTATGTACTTCGAAATGGTTCCACTGACAAACACATATCCCATAAAAAACATAGCTGTTGATGAAAAAAATGATGGCTTCTGTAATGCCACAAAGCAGAAATTTAGCCAATAGAAGCCCGTTTTTTTTAATGGGTTGGTATATTCTGGAAAAGTATTGGAATTAATATAAACAAATGGTTTTAGGGGAACTTTATATTATTATTGCAATAAATTGAGACATTTGTAGCACAGAACCCCAGTGATATTCAGACACTGGTTTGTACCACCAAAGTGTTAATTGAAAAGTTTATTTATCTAAAGTACATCCCACCTTACATCATTCCAAATGGAGAAATAATGATACTTTATATCACAGCCTGATTCGGCTAGGGTTTCAGCACTTAATCATTAAATGTGAATTAAGACACAGGATACAAGCAGTACACAAGACTTTTAACAAAAATAAGCAGTTTTTTCAAAGTAATGTAGTTAATTTCTTGTATTTCTGCATCTAGACTTTATAGTTTGTTGAAATACAAAACTCCATATACCGTGATATGATTGATGACATTTTTGTAGCTTAGTTGGGGTTAGTCCAGTATGCTACAGCTATACAATATTTTTGGGGGTTTTGTCCCCCATAGGCTTCAGTATAGGAATTGAAACACACAAAGAAAAACCAAATAAGCTAAAAATTTTAATATAATAAAACACCAAATTAAATTCTTGGTGTTTTATTTATTTTACGAGTCACTAAAAATGTTGGTGGCCTTATAAGTTGACATAAAGCCCACACTATGGCCTCATTCACAAGTCCGTGTGTTTCACCCTCCTTGCGCTGGATCCATTCTTAGTCTTCATTCACACCTCCATGTTGCACTCATTCTTTTTAATGGTTACAAAACAAACTCATTATAACATATGTGTATAAAAAAGACTGACCCACAAATTCAACAGATGTGAACAGGTGGTAGCTGAAAACATATTATAACTACAAAACATTTACAGCTGCACACTGAAAAGCTAATAATGAATAAGGGAACTCTGGTAATACATTACTGCTTTAGGAATACTTGAAATGCATGTGAGCCTGGTCACCACGTTAAGGTACTCTTTGTATACCGGGAACCGAACTTAAAATGCCTGGTATACAGAGATTACCTTGCCATGGTGACCAATATGTAAGGTAAATATCTCTTTTTTTCAAATATTCATATAGCAGTAATGCAATGCCAGAGTTCACTTATTCATTGTTAACATTTTAGTGTGCAGTTGTATTTGTTTTGCAGTTTTATAGAGGAACATCGGTTTACAAGTAACTTGGTGTGCGAGTATTTCACTATATGAGCAAAGCTTGCTGTAAATTTATAACTGTTTACGAGCGATGCTTTGTTGTGCGAGCAAATACTCACCGCACACACTTCCGGTTCTGTAGTTTCACCGCGATCTGACCCGCTCTTGCAGTCCACACAAACACGCACAAACACACACACACGTATTATGCTCACCTTACCCTTCGTTCCCTTGGCAGCCTCCTGATTTTTGTAGTCCGCAGGCAGGTGGATCCCGTAACCATTGCGACGATGCAGGAGCTTCCGCTGTCAGCGCTTCTCAAAGTTAGCGCGCTTACCAATCAGAGGCAAGTGACTCATGCCTTTTATGTCAGCATGCTGGCCAATCAGTGGCAGGTGGCTCCTGCGTATGATGTCTGCTGCTGAAGCGCTGACAGCAGAAGTTCCGACATCGGTTGTGATGGCTACCGGATACACATACCTGCGGACTACAAGAACCAGGAGGCCACCGAGAGACTGGAGGGTAAGGTGAGCATAATATGTGTTCTACTTATGGTTGGCAGCATGTGGGTTGAGACACTAACTGCTCAATTACTGACTTCCATTGAGGTTTGGATCTAGTCCGGGGTCACAAATCAAACTTTTTAAAGGTTCGACTGTACCTGCCGAACCGAACTTCCACAGGTTCACTCATCTTTAATGACTATATCAGGAGAATTATACTACATTTCTAATTGGAGGTATTTACTAATATTATTATTATTACATCTACTACATATTGGGATAGGATCTTGGAGATGGGAATATCCATTTACAATTCTGATTACATTACATCTAAAGTTGTTCATAGCCATTTAAATGTATAACCTGCTATGTACTGGGTAAAAAAGAAACACCATTGTTTGAGGCTGTTATTATTATTATTATTATTATTATTATTATTATTATTATTATTAATAATAATAATAATAATAATAATAATAATAACTACAATTATTATATAGCAGATAACGATATGCCAATACTAACATTACTTATTCATATTATATAAAGTCACTGCTTTTAGTTATTGTAATTTATATTAGCTTTTCTTGTCTTGTCCCCAATAAACCTTTAGTATCAGAGCATCAGCAAACATCCCATAAAATAACTGGAGCAGGGAACTCTGCTAACATTAAACACAAACACGAGAATAGAAAAATCATCTCCCATTCTACTGCTGACATCAAACACAGTCCCATTGGAAAACATAGTGACGGCAATTGCAGTAAAATGACTACTCCTATTATTAAATGGTCCATATATTTTATTAGTCAATAGATCATGAAAATGACTGTCTACCAAGGCTTCCTCTTCATTCCCTGATGTCCACTAAAGGTGGTCAACTGAACATATCGCTTCTACTCTGATAAGAGGCAATGACCACAAAGAAGCTCTATGCCAAATTGTCTTTGGCTTGGCTAACATTCTAGTTATGTTGCAGGGCATTTGGAAGCTCTGGATCGTGACTAAAGGCCCCTTTACACACTGCAACATCTCAAACGACATCGCTGTAACGTCACCGGTTTTGTGACGTAATAGCGACCTCCCCAGCGACATTGCAGTGTGTGAAACACATCAGCGACCTGGGCCCTGCTGTGAAGTTGCTGATCACTACAAATCGTTCAGGACCATTCTTTGGTCCTTTGTTTCCCGCTGTGCAGCAAAGTCTCAGTGTGTAAAGGGGACTTCAAACACTGGAAACGAGTGATGTGTCACAATATCTGTCAATCACTATTCTCTGTCAGTCGGTCTCTCCCTCTCGGTCTCTATTCTCTCTCTGTCGGTCCGTCACTATCTCTGTCCCTCTGTCACAGTCTGTCGGTCATTTTCCCCTCCTCTCTCATACTCACCGATCCCCGATCCCCGGCGCGGCGCTGCACGGCATTCACACTGCTGCGGCGGCTTTTCCTCTTTTGAAAAAGGTGGCCGCTCATTAAACAATTTCGTATTCCCTACTTTCCCCGCCCACAGGCGCCTATGATTGGTTGCAGTGAGACATGCCCCCACGCTGAGTGACAGGTGTCTCACTGCACCCAATCACAGCAGCCGGTGGGCGTGTCTATACTGTGCAGTGAAATAAATAATTAAAAAAAACAGCGTGCGGTCCCCCCCAATTTTAATACCAGCCAGATAAAGCCATACGGCTGAAGGCTGGTATTCTCAGGATGGGGAGCTCCACGTTATGGGGAGCTCCCCAGCCTAACAATATCAGTCAGCAGCCGCCCAGAATTGCCGCATACATTATATGCGACAGTTCTGGGACTGTACCCGGCTCTTCCCGATTTGCACTGGTGCGTTGGCAAATCGGGGTAATAAGGAGTTATTGGCAGCCCATAGCTGCCAATAAGTCCTAGATTAATCATGTCAGGCGTCTCCCCAAGATTCCTTCCATGATTAATCTGTAAATTACAGTAAATAAACACACACACCCGAAAAAATCCTTTATTAGAAATAAAAAACACAAACACATGCCCTCATCACCAATTTAATAAGCCCCAAAAAGCCCTCCTTGTCCGGCGTAATCCACGGACCTCCAGCGTCGCTTCCAGCTCAGCTGCATGCAGGTGACAGGAGCAGCAGAAGACACCGCCGCTCCTGTCCCCTCCACGCAGCTAATGAAGACAGCCGCGCGATCGGCTGAGCTGTCACTGAGGTTACCCGCTGTCACTGGATCCAGCGGTGGATGCAGCGGTGGCCGCGGGTAACCTCAGTGACAGCTCAGCTGATTGCGCTACTCACCGCCGCTCCGGTCAGCTCCACGCAGCAACTGAGGTGAGTAGCGCGATCAGCTGAGCTTTCACTGAGGTTACCCGCGGCCACCGCTGGATCCACCGCTGGATCCAGGTAACCTCAGTGACAGCTCAGCTGATCGCGCTATTGCCTTCATTAGCTGCGTGGAGGTGACAGGAGCGGCGGTGTATTCTGCTGCTCCTGTCACCTGCGTGCAGCAGAGCTGGATGCGACGCTGGAGGTCCGTGGATTACGCCGGACAAGGAGGGCTTTTTGGGGCTGATTAAATTGGTGATGAGGGAATGTGTTTGTGTTTTTTATTTCTAATAAATGATTTTTTCAGGTGTGTGTGTTTATTTACTGTAATTTACAGATTAATCATGGAAGGTTTCTCGGGGAGACGCCTGACATGATTAATCTAGGACTTATTGGCAGCTATGGGCTGCCAATAACTCCTTATTACCCCGATTTGCCAACGCACCAGGGCAAATCGGGAAGAGCCGGGTACAGTCCCAGAACTGTTGCATATAATATATGCGGCAATTCTGGGCAGCTGCTGACTGATATTGTTAGGCTGGGGGGCTCCCCATAACGTGGAGCTCCCCATCCTGAGAATACCAGCCTTCAGCCGTATGGCTTTATCTGGCTGGCATTAAAATTGGGGGGGACCGCACGCCGTTTTTTTTAATTATTTATTTCACTGCACAGTATAGACACGCCCGCCGGGTGCTGTGATTGGGTGCAGTGAGACACCTGTCACTCAGCGTGGGGGCGTGTCTCACTGCAACCAATCATAGGCGCCTGTGAGCGGGGAAAGTAGGGAATACGAAATTGTTTAATGAGCGGCCGGCTTTTTCAAAAGAGGAAAAGCCGCCGCAGCAGTGTGAATGCCGTGCAGTGCCGCGCCAGGGATCGGGGATCGGGGAGTATGAGAGAGGAGGGGAAAATGACCGACAGACTGTGAGAGAGGGACAGAGATAGTGACGGACCGACAGAGAGAGAATAGAGACCGGGAGGGAGAGACCGACTGACAAAGAATAGTGATTGACAGATATTGTGACACATCACTCGTTTCCAGTGTTTGACTAGCTAGCTCGTTCTGCAGGTCCGGATCGCTGTTGTGTCGTTGGCCAGGTTTGCCTGTTTGACAGCTCACCAGAGACTCACCAGAGACTTTATAGCGATCCCGGCAAGGTTGGAATCGCTGGTGGGATCGCTGAAAGTCTCAGTGTGTAAAGGGGCCTTTATAGTCAACCCCAAATTGACAATACTTATGATAGTGTCTTTGGCATTGAGAGAGCTAGTTTACACTCCTTTATTTTATACGCAGCATTGCCAATAAGACTTAGGGGTATTTTGCACGCTGTGATATAGCTACTGCGATATCGTCGGGGTCAAATCGAAAGTGACGCACATCCGGCGCCGGTAACAACATCGCAACGTGTAAAGCCTAGATGTGCCGATAAACGATCGCAAAAGCGTCGAAAATCGGTGATTTGTGTAGCGTCGGTCATTTTCATAATGTCGCACCAATAGGTGATACGATGTTGTACCTCGTTCCTGCGGCAGCACACATCGCTGTGTGTGGAGCTGAAGGAGTGAGCAACATCTCCTTACCTGCCTCCACCGGCAATGCGGAAGAAAGGAGATGGGCGGGATGTTTACGTCCCGCTCATCTCCGGC
Organism: Anomaloglossus baeobatrachus; assembly: GCF_048569485.1. Classification (NCBI taxonomy): domain Eukaryota; kingdom Metazoa; phylum Chordata; class Amphibia; order Anura; family Aromobatidae; genus Anomaloglossus; species Anomaloglossus baeobatrachus. The sequence continues at coordinate 200,803,575 of NC_134360.1, read as the reverse complement.
CCTCGGCTTCTATTGGCCGCCTGCCATGTGACGTCGCTGTGATGCCGCACGACCCGCCCCTTAGGAAGGAGGCGGGTCACCGGCCAGAGCAACGTCGCAGGGCAGGTAAGTGCGTGTGAAGCTGCCATAGTGATAATGTTCGCTACGGCAGCTATCACAAGATATCGCATGTGCGACGGGGGCGGGTACTATTGCGCTCATTATTGCTAGCCGATGCTAGCGATGTTGCAACGTGCAAAGTACCCCTAAATGCTTCCCTTTATGGAAACTAGCTATCAGGTAAAAAAATCTATTAACCTGCAGACATGGGGTTAATCTGCAGGTTAATAGGGTACTAAATCTGCCCGATTCCCACACTGAGAGCCCCACTAAAAAGAAGGAAATTAACTTTATTCCTCCTAACAGTTTTGGGCTTTTAGTCACAGGGAGACAGCCAGAGCTTTTACAGTTCTGCCCAGTGCATAGTGAATGGCAGTTGTAACCATGCCCTGACACTGACTGACAGCCAACTCAGTATTGCATCAGTACAGAGCTGGCTGTCAGTCATTGCTGGGAGTGTGGTTACAGCTGTCGCTTACTATACACAGAGCATTGACTGAAGCCACACCAGCACCACCCCTATGACTGAAAGCCTGATGCTGCCGGGAGGAGTACAATTTATTTTCTCCCAATAACGTGGCTCTCAATGTGAGCACCAGTCAGCTTTAAAATGCTATTAACCTGCAGATTAACCCCATATCTGAAGGTTAATAGCGTTTTTTTACATAACAGTTTCCCCTGAAATAGAGCTATTTTCCCTTCCTTCATCCAAAAACTCAAATTACCTTATAGAACATAAAGCTTCCTAGAAATTAAGCTTTTCTACTTTTTGGGTCCTCAAAATTCAAAATTGTAGACAAGCTTAGAATGACTTTTATAACTGATTTTTATGCTTCAGATCAACATATTAGGTTACAGGTTGAACTCAATGGATCTACCTTCATCCTAAGGATATGTTCACACGAGCGTATGACTCAGACGAGTGTAATGCAAGAAAATCTCTCATTGCACTTGGACCAATGTTATTCAATGAAGGAGAGCAGATGGACAGCTTTTTCCTCATCCAGATTCTGGATCAGCAAAACGTCGCAGCACGATGCGATGGTCAGCAAGAGACATGTCACTCGCACCCAAACAAGTCTATGGGTGCGAATGACATATCAGACTGCATTGGATGACATCCAAGTGCAATGCGATAATTGCATCAGCTGACAATGGAGGTGATAGGGAGATTAACCCCTCCTCTGCAGCTGTGATCTGATCACAGAATTGGATCACAGTTACATGACACTCGGCTCATGCTGGCAGCACAGCGGGACCTGAGTGTCAATAGCATATTGTATCCAATGCCACAAAATCGTGTGAATCCAACCTAAAAATTATGAACATGCATCATTTAAAATGATACTTTTTCTGAATAATTAAAAAATAAAGTAATTGGTCAAATAGCAAGATGGAGTAAAAGTGCAGGACATTAGCCCATAAATTAACATGGGATTTTAATGATGATTAGGTATACAGCTTACATACAGCTTCTTCACTATGACCAGGAGATCCAAAGTTTTATAACTGTATAAATAGAGTCAATGCAGCTGCTTCCTAGCCTTAGAGAAAAAGGACCTGGTTTTGTTTGGTCTCAAAACCTCTATAATTGATATTAATTGCTTTTAATGTTAGAAAACAAGTGAATGGAGAACTTCCCTAAAGGCCGCTTTACACGCTGCGACATCGCTAGCGATCGCACCTGCCCCCGTCGTTTGTGCGTCACGGGCAAATCACTGCACGTGGAGCATAATATCGCTAGTACCTGTCACACATACTTACCTTCCTAATGACGTCGCTGTGGCCGGCGAACAACCTCTTTTTTAAGGGGGAGGTTCGTGCGGCATCACAGCGACGTCACAAAGCGCGGCCCACCAATAGAAGCGGAGAGGCGGAGAGCAGCCGCATTAACGACACGCCCACCTCGTTGCCGGAGGATGCAGGAACGCTGTTGTTCGTCATTCCCAGGGTGTCACACGATGTGTGCTGTCTCAGGAACGACGAACATCCTGCGTCCAGAACGAGCAACGATATTTGGGAAATGAACAACATGTGAACGATCAACGATTTGGTGAGTATTTCTGATCGTTAGCGGACGCTCGTAGGTGTCACACGCAACGACGTCGTAATGACGCCAGATGTGCGTCACGAATTCCGTGACCCCATCGATATCTCGTTAGCGATATTGTTGCATGTAAAGCGGCCTTAAGACCAGTGGAAAAACATGGAAAGTAAAAGCACTAGCTCTTTTTGTTCTACGTGGCAAAATTCATAACATCTATGCTATGGTGACCCTGGTTTTTTAAGTTACCACCAATCACATCTGTTTTCATTTAATACATTATCTTTCTTCTTCTCCTTCATTATAAGAATATGTACTTTGAAATACTTTTTATACATCATGGTCTTTGTCTTTCTGAACACTTTTGAGAATTGACTCCTTTTTTTCAGTCTCTTGTCTTTACCACCGTATGGCTGTAATATGCTATTTTCATCTTTAAAAAGTACCAATCAGCATGTAGCTGTAATAATATATATAAATAAATAAATTTTATATATATATATATATATATATATATATATATATATATGTATATATATATATATATATCTTATATATATATAATCTAATATATGAAGCTCAGTGTATGTATGTATGTATGTATGTGTGTATGTATGTATGTTCGCTAAAGGAATTTGCACCGTCACATTTACAATCACGAAATTTTGCACAGATGCCCTATGTGACCCAGGGAATGTTGTAGATTATGTTTTGATGGGAAAATTTAACCCCACGCTTTACAGTTACTCTCCAAAAACCTGCCTCCATTAAACTAAATGGAGGTGGGAGCTACAGGATATTAATATCAACTGTCAGTGGTTGCTATAGGAACAAAATAAGCTGTTAGTATAAGAAGCTTATGTGTGAGGTAATATGATGTCGGTGGGGAGACAGATAGAGAGAGACAGAAAAAGACAGAGACAGACAGAGAGAGACACAGATGGAGACTGACGTGGAAAGAGACAGACAGAGACAGATGGTCAAAGAGACAGATGGGCAAAGAGACAGATGGGCAAAGAGACAGACCTGGAAATAGACAGAGGTGGAAAGAGACAGACCTGGAAAGAGACAGACCTGGAAAGAGACAGACCTGGAAAGAGACAGGCAGAGACAACCCTGGAAAGAGACAGCCGGGCAAAGAGACAGCCGGGCAAAGAGACAGCCGGGCAAAGAGACAGCCCTGGAAAAAGACAGCCCTGGAAAAAGACAGCCCTGGAAAGAGACAGCCCTGGAAAGAGACAGACGGGCAAAGAGACAGACCTGGAAAGAGACAGATGTTGAAAGAGACAGTCCTGGAAAGAGGCAGCCCTGGAAAGAGACAGCCGGGCAAAGAGACAGCCAGGCAAAAAGAAAGATGGGCAAAAAGACAGACGGGCAAAGAGACAGCCAGGAAAAGAGACAGCCGGGCAAAGAGACAGCCGAGCAAAGAGACAGCTCTGGAAAAAGACAGCCCTGGAAAAAGACAGCCCTGGAAAAAGAAAGCCCTGGAAAAAGACAGACGGGCAAAGAGACAGACGGGCAAAGAGACAGACGGGCAAAGAGACAGACGGGCAAAGAGACAGACGGGCAAAGAGACAGATGTTGAAAGAGACAGTCCTGGAAAGAGGCAGCCCTGGAAAGAGACAGCCGGGCAAAGAGACAGCCAGGCAAAAAGAAAGACGGGCAAAAAGAAAGACGGGCAAAGAGACAGCCGGGCAATAAGACAGACGGGCAAAGAGACAGCCAGGAAAAGAGACAGCCGGGCAAAGAGACAGCCGGGCAAAGAGACAGCCGGGCAAAGAGACAGCCCTGGAAAAAGACAGCCCTGGAAAAAGGCAGCCCTGGAAAAAGACAGCCCTGGAAAGAGACAGACGGGCAAAGAGACAGACCTGGAAAGAGACAGATGTTGAAAGAGACAGTCCTGGAAAGAGGCAGCCCTGGAAAGAGACAGCCAGGCAAAGAGACAGCCAGGCAAAAAGAAAGATGGGCAAAAAGACAGACGGGCAAAGAGACAGCCGGGCAAAGAGGCAGCCGGGCAAAGAGACAGCCGGGCAAAAAGACAGATGTGAAAAGAGACAGACGGGCAAAGAGACAGATGGGCAAAGAGACAGCCCTGGAAAGCGACAGATGGTCAAAGAGACAGACGGACAAAGAGACAGACAGACAAAGAGACAGACGGACAAAGAGAGACAGACTGGGAGAGAGACAGATGGGGAAAGAGACAGATGAGGAAAGAGACAGACAGGGAAAGAGACAGACCTGGAAAGAGACAGACGGGGAAAGAGACAGATGGGGAAAGAGACAGACAAAGACAGACGGGGAAAGACAGACGGGGAAAGAGAGAGACAGACAGACACACACAGAGACAGACACAGAGATAGAGAGAGACAGACAGACACAGAGGTGGAGACAAAAAGACTGATCCAAATACAGACAGAGAGATAGAAACAGACAGACAGAGACATAGACAGACAAAAAATGATAGACAGAGAGACAGACAGACAGCGACACACAGACAGAGACTGGGAGAGAGACAGAGAGACAGTCACTATTCCAGGCAACGCCCGGGTACTACAGCTAGTATAATATATATATATATATATATATATATATGTATATATATATATATAAATATAAATAACATTTTATATGTAGATGTTCTACGTGCCCAACATGCGGCGCTCCAGTGAATGCAGCGTCAGTACTTTTGAGAATTGACTCCTTTTTTTAATCTCATGTCTTTACCACCGTATGACTGTAATGTGCAATGTTCATCTTTAAAAAGTACTAATCTTTAAGAAGCTGTAATAATATAGAAATATATATATCGTATTTGAAAAACCTTATATCTAGACGTTCAAAGTGCCCAACACACGGCGCTCCGGTGAACGGATTGCCAACACTTCCTTTTGTTTCTTAATATCACGTCTTTACCATCGTATGGCTGTAATGTGCTATTTTCATCATTAAAATGTACCAATCTTTAAGTACCTGTAATAATATAGAAATATATATATTGTATTTGAAAAACCTTATATCAAGACGTTCAACGCACCCAACACACGGCGCTCTGGTGAACGGAATATGGCTCACCGGTGATTCAATTAGTTTAAGCAATTCATTTCAATGGGTAAAATACAAGCTTGACTTCCCGCCAGGACAACCTCGTGGAGTTTGGAACTATGACAGAATGCAGGTTATAGTAGCACTAAGTACTATCTCTCTTTCATTCTGTTTTAATATATTTATTGGCGAGGCAAGCATAAAGGACGTAAGCAATCAAGGAGCAATAAAAAACCAAGGTGATTTGCTAAGAAGACATGCAGTTGCTTAGATATGTACTTCCCTGGGTATGCTTATTGCTGTAACCGAGGCTTCTACAAAAGAAGAGTCATTAAACAGTGGAAGGCACAGGAGACTTGGATGGCGAGGCTTTCTTTACTTCATTTCTCTTTATGTGTGAGAGGCTTATATTCCCTACTCAGTGCTAGAAGAAATCTAATATAGATTATTGAAAATAGTTCTACAAACTGTTTCTAAACGCAAGAACTAAATTAAAAACAAACAATTTACAGTTATTGGCCAGGCGATCTGTCATTTTAAAGTACCCTTCGAGTGTGTCTTTTCCAGTTAATAAATGTTTCTTATAAGAAAGTCATTTTTGGGTCAGGGAATTCCTTTTGGGACTCCGAGCTGTATGTTTTTTAGTAGAGACAAAATAAAGCTATTGGCTTTTGGATCTTGCTGCAGCGATTTCCCGTGGGCCTTGCTGTAGTTTGCTACAAATACTGTATTGTATGTTTTTAATAAACTCCAAAAAATAAAATATAGACTTTTGAGCAAAATGGCCACATTTTATCCAACTGTAAAGCTTGCAATTATTTCCTCTTTGTGAAACATCTTACAGAAGATGCATGCCGGAGCAGCATTGTGATACTGTGCGCTAGATTTCTTTTTTTTCTTTTTAGGTGTTAATTAACTAAAATGAATATTAATGCAGCATTAAACTATGTAATTGGAAAATGTTATTTACGTGATTTTTTTTTTGCCCATTTGTAAGAACATATAATAAAGGCAAATTACAAATGTCACTACATTACATTGTAATGAGTCTGTACAGTGTTGCCATTGTCCATAATTTGTTTTATTTAACAATACCGTGCGTTTTTATTGCTAGGAATTACGTGTAATGAGTATGCTTACAAATGCAATTAGGAGACGATATTAAACTTAAATCCATATCCCGATAATAAGTCTACAGAGGAACTAGTCAGATATAGTTATCTCTGTGTACAATGTAGTTCTCGAGTAGTATCACACTGGGAACTTCCTTACAGGAGACATACATAGATTAAAAAAAGGGTTTGTAGCAAAAATCTAATGAGAATTCCCAAAAGTATGATGAATTATAGGAAAACATGGGAAAATCAGACTTTGTAACTGTGTAACATCACATTACTAAAAGTGGTTGTCTACTACGTTTACATTGATCGCCTATCTTTAGGACAGGTCAACAATGTCTGATCCGCCGGGATCTGACACCCTGCACTCCTGCCGATCAGTTGTTCACGGTCCCAGCGGTGGCAGGAGGCAGCCATAAATGCTCAGCTCTGGCGCTGCTCCGTCTTCTAATAGTAGCCGGGGCCAGGTACTGCACATCTGTCTCTTATTGATCTGAATAGGAGGCTGATGTGCAGTACCCGGTCACAGCCGCTATCAGAAGACAGAGCAGTGCCGGAGCTGAGCATTTTTGGCTGCCTGCTGTTAGCACCGGAGCCAAGAACAGCTGATTGCGGGGGTGCGGGGTGTCGGACCTCGGCCAATTAGACATTGATGGCCTATCCTAAGGATAGGCCATCAATGTAAAAGTAGTGGACAACCTCTTTAATATACAGATTGATACCTGTCCCAATCTCTATTCCTCTGTTTATTGTGGCTTCATTTATAATCAATTTGCCTGGCTTTCTGGAGACGCTTCCCACTAACCTTCACCCACTTTTTAAAAATTTGGTGGGGCTGGACTAAAAACACCAAAAAATGAAACATTTTGGCACAAGTGCAATTTGAGCCAAAATTTAGCAAACTTTTCAAAGTGCTGTCCACCATTAGGACATCCCCTTCTCATTCCCCATGTTTGGTCCCATTAAAAGAAAAAAAGCTCATACTCACCTGTTGTGGCAGTGTAGTTGAAGCAGTGCCGCCTCTCGTGTTCCTGGGGCCCATGTCTTTTTGTACCCTTTTTTCGAACCCTGAGCTCAATCATTACCAGCTTCTTTCTCCATGCCTTCAGACATGTAACTACAGTGATTAGCAAGTATTAAGCCCCCAACCAGTGGAGTTAACTGAGCTGCGGTTGCAGTGCCTACTGTCTGGGTGTGCCCCCTATGAACACGGACAGTGTACTTCAGGACCCCTGTGGTGTTAACAGGGGTGTTCCTGGTTTGGTGTGTGGACCCTGTGGCATGAACAGGGTTCACAGGTATCCTGATCCGAGTGTCATTTAACTCAAGTCAGGTTCATATTATTTCGTAGCCACCAAGCTCTGTATTATCCGCCTGACCTACGGGTTGCCAGCAGCTCCTTTACCATCTTGGAGCATGGTGGACCCTGACTGGTGATTGGGATATTCACCACCTTTATCCTAATCCGCCAGTCCCCCGTAACACTTTGCAATAGTAATATCACAGTCATCCATGCAAGCCAGTGTGATACATATTGCAAAATTCTGGAATGGTGGCCCAAAAAAAGATGAAGAAGTCTCGACTCCAATATTGTCATGAGAAGCGTCGACTTGAGCTGGCAAAAAAAAGTACAAAAAGCGGAAAGTAGATGATTGGAAATGGGTTACTTGGAGCAATGAGACAAACATCAATAGATTTGGCTCTGATGGGTTTAAACAGATTGAAAAATTTAAGGAAATGACAAGTTTGGTGGAGGAAGTCTGATGATATGGGGCTGTTTCATAGCCAAAGGAGTTGGATACTTGACTAGAATCAATGGTGGTCTCAATGCTGAACTATCTGTGAGTATCCTACAAGTTGAGATACTTTGTACACTCAAGTACTATCGGTATAAAAAGGACGACAAAGTTGTTCAGCAGGAACAATGACCAGAAGCATATGTCAAGACTGACAAACAAATGGTTCAGTGACAATGAAGTAAAGGTACTGGATATTCCCCAAAAATCCCAAGACCTCAAGCCAATCGAACACTTGTGGGTAGAGTCGATGAAAAGCTGTATTCATACCAAAGGGAGCTGACCAGTATGCACCAGCATTGGGAACGTGTGGAAGAAACCTGGGATCAGATTTCGGTTGACACTTACTTGAATCTGATAGAGGCCATGCCCAGAAGGATCCAGGCAGTTTTGACAGACAAAGGTGTATTTACCAATTTAATAACAAAATAATAAAAATTAAAATGTAGATTTTTTTGGAGCAAAACAGTAACAATGCAGTAACATGACAAAAATCTGCAAAAGTAATGCGAGCGTCACACGAGACGATCTATCGTGCGATCGCACAAGCGATCGCACCCGCCCCTGTCGTTTGTGCGTCACGGGCAATTAATTGCCCGTGGTGCACAAAGTCGTTTACCCCCCGTCACATGTACTTACCTGCTGAGCAACGTCGCTGTGGGCGGCAAACATCCTCTTCCTGAAGGGGGAGGGACGTTCGGCGTCACAGCGATGTCACACAGCGGGCGCCCAATAGAAGCAGAGGGGTGGAGATGAGTGGGACGTAAAACATGCCGCCCACCTCCTTCCTTCCTCATTGCCGGCGGGACGCAGGTAAGCTGTGTTCATCATTCCCAGGGTGTCACACGTAGCAATGTGTGCTGCCACGGGAACGATGAACAACTGGAGCACAGAAGAAGAAACGACTTTTTGGAAATGAGCGACGTGTCAATGATAAGGTGAGTATTTGTGCTCATTCACAGTCGTTCGTAGGTGTCACACGCTACAATATATCAAACGATTCCAGATGTGCATCACTTATAACGTGACCCCGACGACATATCACCCAATATATCGTACCGTGTGACGCCCGCATAATCCTATGCTAAATAGTTGCAAGTCAAATTTATGTATCGTCATTGTAAGTTTTTTTCTTTTAATGGGGCTAAACATTGGGAACGGGAAGGTATTGTCCTAGATGTGGACAACCCCTTTAAACTATTTTACACCGTATTTCTGGTACAACCTGATAAAATCGGCCACAAAATGTCTTGGCACTATTACCAGAAAATCATGATTTGGAGATGCACAAGAGGAATAATGAATATGAGATATGGGAGCGATCAAATATTAAACAACGCAAGATTACCATTGATATGGATCAAATAAGGCCTCATTTAGTTCTTAATTTATTTACTGCATTTCTTATTATGTGTTTAACTGTGTAAAAGAAAAAATGTGCTAAATGGAATTTCCATCTACATTGTATCAGTTTTTATTATGGCATTCATTCTCCTTATATAAAACAAAAATAGAAAAAAATCCAAGATTTTCCCATTTATAAGCCATTAAAAAAAATGGATAACACTATAATAGCATGTGAGTACTATTTATTTTTCTTTTACTCAGTCATTCAGTTGAATAAGAGAGCTTGATCGACAAAGTCAGATTAAAGGGAACCTGTCAGGAGGAATATACACCTAGAACCACGAGCAGTTCTGGGTGTATATTGCTAATCCCTGCCTAAACATCCCTGTACACACTAGCATAGATAAAGAGATCTGTTAAAAAAAGAATTTTTAAAGATCTTTTATCATATGCTAATGAGTGCAGGGACTAGTCCCAAAGGCGTTACTTCCCTTGGCTGGTAGGCCACCTTAACATGTAAGCACGCCCCTGTGGGCGTGCTATCTTGCTAATGACTGCGGAGCAAGAGAAGCATGGTCAATCTCACCGCTCTCTGCCGTCACTGCACCAGATGCCTGATTTCGTCTCAGTGCGCATGGTCAGAAGTCCGGGACTTCCAGTCATGCGCACTATGAAGCTGGGTGTATGTGTCACGGCTTGAAACTTGTTACGGTTGCTGTGGCACTGGAGTCTATGTCCAGATTTCTTGCTACTGCACATGTGCGAGCACTGGAGACTATGTCCAGATTTCTTGCTACTGCACATGTGCAAGCACTGGAGACTAAGTCCTATCTTGGAGCCATTGCACATGTGCGGGTGACATCATCGCTGACACGAGGTCACATGTCTCTGACACCTTCTATGCCGATTGGCCGCTGGTCATGTGCTTGTGACACGTGGTCACATGTCTCTGACACCTTCTATGCCGATTGGTCGCTGGTCATATGCTATTGACACTTTGCTCGGTGATAGGCCAGCGTGACGTCATTCCTGTCGTTCTGGCAGCGGATTGGCTCTGGTGTCCTCCATCTTGGATGAGGCACAGAGTCTATATAAGACCCTGACGCACGCCGCACGGCGCTCAGTCCTCTTGGTTCATGCATGAGAGTAGTCGCTCTGTGCACGTTCCTCTAGGCATCTCTCTGTCTATGCTAGGTGAGCGCTACCAGCAGGGTAGCGTTCTTATACCTTACAGCTTCGGCTGCAGTCCGTATCCTTACCTCTTAGGGGAGCGGACATAGGCAGGTGCCTGAGGCACATGGTCCGGCTGGGCCTTGTGATTCTACTCTTAGGTGGACGTTGCCGCTAGGGTAACGTTCCTTATACTGCGTCTGGCAGTTGTTCGTATCCTCGCACACTAGGGGAGTGAACAGAGGTAGGAGCTTTGTGCGGCTTATGCTGCTGTCTGTCTCTTTTGCACCACTAGAAGAGCGGACCTAGGCAGGTGCCATATCTAGTGGTTCATGTCCTCGCACACTAGTGGAGCGAACGCAGGTAGGAGCTTTGTGCGGCTTACGCTGCTGTTCGTCTCTTTTGCACCACTAGAAGAGCGGACCTAGGCAGGTGCCATATCTAGTGGTTCGTGTCCTCGCACACTAGTGGAGCGAACGCAGGTAGGAGCTTTGTGCGGCTTACGCTGCTGTCCGTCTCCTGGCACCACTAGAGGAACGGACCTAGGTAGGTGCCATTTCACACTCACTGCCTTTGTCTCTGTGATTATTAACAGAGACCATTCCACACACCCTCCAAATAAGGGAGGAATTGCCTTATTTACTAATTATATTCCTCTGTGAGTTTAACATTGGTATTGCACTCTGCCATAGTCTGCAGCAGAGTCTTTGCACGGTGGACCCTGACTGTCTGATACTCCTTTAGGTTTTATTATCAGACAGCCACCTGTAACATTAGGACTGAGCCAAGGGTCTGGCAGTTATGGCAGAATATCAGCAGTTACACCGTTACATACAAGTACTTGAGTCACGGCTCAAGAGTATAGAGGATAAACCTCAGACCATGGTGACATCTGCACATGATCCTCGACTTGCTCTGCCAAACAGATATTCTGGCGATGCCAGATCATGTCGTGGTTTCATTAGTCAGTGTCAGATACACCTAGAGGTCAACTCTTCTCGCATCTCTACAGAGAGGTCCAGAGTAGGCTTTATCATCTCCTTACTTCAGGACAAAGCCTTAGAATGGGCGACTTCCCTATGGGAGCGCTCTGATGTGGTTACTCTGAGACATCAAGACTTTCTTGATGCTCTTAAGGCGGTATTCATGGGTCCGCAGGTTACCCATGATGCGGCCCTGAGACTCTTAGATCTATCTCAGGGTTCGTTATCCACTAGTTCTTATGCCATTGCTTTTAGAACTCTGGTGGCAGAACTAGATTGGCCAGAGAAGGTGTTGATTCCTATCTTCTGGAGAGGGTTGGCAGGCTATGTCAAGGATGCTCTTGCTACTCGTGAGGTCCCTGCTTCTCTGGAAGACTTGATCACAGTAGCAACGAGGATCGACGTACGCCATAGGGAACGTAGACTCGAGGTCTCTTCCTCACGCCCTAAGCATCGGGCTATTCCAGTTGTTGAGGGTCCACTACCATCTTCCTCAGCATCTGAAACATCTCCCACTCCTATGGAGTTAGGTCATACGTCCTCCAGACTACGCAAGTCTGGTCCTCCTATATGTTACGTATGTCGTCAGGCTGGGCACTATGCCAACAAGTGTCCTAGCCGTCAGGGAAACTCCCAGGCCTAGTAACCATTAGAGGGGGGTTACTAGAGACGTCTTCTGCACCCTCTAAGTGTAGTATCCCAGGTCAGCTCTCATTCTCTGAGAATACATGGCCTATTATGGCTTTTGTGGATTCCGGAGCTGACGGGACTTTTGTGTCCTCAGGATTTGTAAAGAGACACAATATTCCCTCTATCATGTTAGAGGCGCCTATTCCTGTCCGTGTTGTTAATGGAACTATGTTGTCTGACTCCATTACATTGAGGACAGTTCCCTTGCGCCTTTCCCTGTCTCAGGGTCACATAGAGGAGATTTCTTTTCTTGTTTTGCCTGAGGGTATAGACGACGTCCTTCTGGGTCTCCCATGGCTTCGGACTCATGCTCCTCACATTGACTGGGAGTCCGACAGCATTATTAGTTGGGGTTTGAAATGTCAGTCCCGATGTCTTCCCTTACCACCTAAGGTCGTTGCGGTTTCATCAACTGATCTCTCTCCCATACCTACACCCTATTTGGATTTCGCTGACATGTTCTCCAAACAGGGTGCTGAGGTTCTTCCACCCCATAGGCCGTATGACTGTGCCATAGACCTTATCCCTGGTTCGGTTCCACCTAAGGGCAGGGTTTACCCCTTGTCGATACCTGTGTCGGAGGCCATGTCGACCTATATAAGAGAAAGTTTAGAGAAGGGGTTCATCCGTAAGTCTGTCTCTCCCGTGGGAGCTGGGTTTTTCTTTGTTCGGAAGAAAGAGGGTGATTTGCGTCCCTGCATAGATTACAGGGGTCTCAACGCAATCACAATAAAGAACAAATACCCGTTACCTTTAATTTCGGAGCTCTTTGACAGACTGGGGGAAGCTCAAGTTTTTACGAAGTTGGATCTGCGGGGTGCGTATAACTTGGTACGAATTCGAGAGGGTGACGAATGGAAGACCGCTTTTAACACCCGAGACGGTCACTATGAATACCTAGTCATGCCTTTTGGTTTATGTAATGCACCCGCAGTATTTCAGGACTTCGTTAACGATGTGTTCAGGGATTTACTGTTATCCTCTGTAGTGGTGTATCTGGACGACATCCTGATTTTTTCTCCTGATCTGGAGACTCATTGTCAGGATGTCGTTCGTGTCCTTTCCCGTTTAAGGGAGCACTCATTGTTTGCTAAACTTGAAAAATGTGTATTCAAGCAGTCATCCTTGCCTTTTTTGGGCTACATTATCTCACAAGAGGGTCTGGCTATGGATCCTGCGAAGCTCTCTGCTGTCCTGGAATGGTCCGAACCTCATTCCTTGAAGGCGGTGCAACGCTTCTTAGGATTCATAAATTATTACAGGCAGTTCATACCCCATTTTTCTACTTTGGTGGCCCCTTTGGTGGCCTTGACTAAGAAAGGTGCTAATCCCAAAGTCTGGTCTACTGAGACATCTCAGGCTTTTGGGGCAGTAAAAAGACACTTTTCAACTGCTCCCGTTCTTCAAAGACCCGATGAGAATAAGCCCTTCCTCTTGGAGGTTGATGCCTCTTCAGTGGTTGCTGGTGCGGTCTTGTATCAAAAGAACGGTGCAGGTAGAAAAAGGCCGTGTTTCTTCTTTGCTAAAACCTTTTCACCGGCAGAGAGAAAGTATACCATTGGGGATAGGGAACTGCTCGCCCTGAGATTAGCCTTGGAGGAGTGGCGTCACTTGCTGGAAGGAGTGAAACATCCTTTCCAGGTCTATACAGACCATAAGAATCTGACGTACTTAGAAACCGCTCAGCGTCTGAATCCTTGCCAAGCCCGCTGGTCCTTGTTTTTCTCCCGCTTTCACTTCTCCATCAACTATCTGTCTGGGAGTAAGAATAACAAGGCAGACGCCCTGTCTCGCTCTATGGTTTCTACCCAGGAAGAGATTGACGAACCTCGTCTTATCCTTCCCTCCAGGGTTTTTCATACGCTCTCCCCTGTGACATTAGACCAAATCCCACCGGGCAAGACCTTTGTTCCGCCTGATCGACAGAATGATATACTGTCGTGGGCCCACACCTCAAAGGTGGGTGGGCATTTTGGTATTAGGCAGACACGAGAGTTACTGGAGAGGTGGTATTGGTGGCCACACTTAGCCAGCCACGTCAAGAGATATGTCGGTTCCTGCTACTCGTGTGCTCGCAACCGTCCATTACGGCAGAGACCGGCTGGGCTCTTACATCCTTTACCAGTGCCAGATAGACCATGGGAGGTGGTAGGCATGGACTTTGTGGGTGATCTTCCGTGTTCACAGGGACAAAGATTTGTGTGGGTCATTACGGACCATTTCTCCCGGATGGTTCATCTCGTACCGTTATCGAGAATCCCATCTTCCAGGGTACTAGCCAAACTATTCCTCAAGCATGTCTTTAGGCTTCACGGGATGCCAGATCGTACCATTTGTGATAGAGGTTCGCAATTTGCTTCCCGTTTCTGGCGAGATCTTTGTAGCCTTCTGCAAATTGAGTTGAATCTCTCTTCGGCATACCATCCGGAGACCAATGGTTTGGTTGAGCGTACCAATCAATCCATGATTATATACCTTCGACACTTTGTTGCTGAGAACCACGATAACTGGTCCTTCCTCCTACCCTGGGCAGAATTTGCCCTTAACAATTCGCTGGCTGAGGCCACTGGGCAGACACCGTTCGTACGCAATAATGGGCAACACCCTAGGGTACCGGTACCATTTCCCGCTTCTGCACCTCCTCCTCTTGTGGCCAACTGGGCAACTAATGCCAGAGAGGTTTGGGATCGGACTCAAGAGTTGATCCAAGCAGCTAAAGACCGTATGGAGACGGTGTCCGACCGGTTTCGTCGCCCGGCTCCTGTCTTTTCTCCAGGGGATTTTGTGTGGCTCTCTGCAAAACACGTGAAACTTAGAGTGAGCTCTGTCAAATTTGCTCCTCGCTTCCTGGGTCCTTATGAGGTTCTTCGACAGGTAAATCCTGTAGTCTACCAATTGAAGTTACCCGTCCATGTTAGGATCCATGACAAATTCCATGTCTCACTGCTAAAGCCGGCTATTTTACCTCACGCTCGTGAAGTGCACTCTCCTGCCTCTGATTCCTCTCGCTCTAGCTATGAGGTACGAGCCATAGTTGGTTCTAAGATGGTTAGAGGGCGCAGGTTCTTCTTGATAGATTGGGAGGGCTACGGCCCGGAACATCGCTCTTGGGAGCCTGAGGAGGCTGTCCATGCTCCCGACTTAGTTGCCGATTACCTGCATCGCCGGGAGGGGGGCCCTTGAGGGGGAGGTACTGTTACGGTTGCTGTGGCACTGGAGTCTATTTCCAGATTTCTTGCTACTGCACATGTGCAAGCACTGGAGACTAAGTCCTATCTTGGAGCCATTGCACATGTGCGGGTGACATCATCGCTGACACGAGGTCACATGTCTCTGACACCTTCTATGCCGATTGGTCGCTGGTCATGTGCTTGTGACACGTGGTCACATGTCTCTGACACCTTTTAAGCCGATTGGTCGCTGGTCATGTGCTTGTGACGCTTTGCTCGGTGATAGGCCAGCGTGACGTCATTCCTGTCGTTCTGGCAGTGGATTGGCTCTGGTGTCCTCCATCTTGGATGAGGCACAGAGTCTATATAAGACCCTGACGCACACCGCACGGCGCTCAGTCCTCTTGATTCATGCATGAGAGTAGTCACTCTGTGCACGTTCCCCTAGGCATCTCTCTGTCTATGCTAGGTGAGCACTACCAGCAGGGTAGCGTTCTTATACCTTACAGCTTCGGCTGCAGTCTGTATCCTTACCTCTTAGGGGAGCGGACATAGGCAGGTGCCTGAGGCACATGGTCCGGCTGGGCCTTGTGATTCTACTCTTAGGTGGACGTTGACGCTAGGGTAACGTTCCTTATACTGCGTCTGGCAGTTGTTCGTATCCTCGCACACTAGGGGAGCGAACAGAGGTAGGAGCTTTGTGCGGCTTATGCTGCTGTCTGTTTCTTTTGCACCAATAGAAGAGCGGACCTAGGCAGGTGCCATATCTAGTGGTTCATGTCCTCGCACACTAGTGGAGCGAACGCAGGTAGGAGCTTTGTGTGGCTTACGCTGCTGTCCGTCTCCTGGCACCACTAGAGGAACGGACCTAGGTAGGTGCCATTTCACACTCACTGCCTTTGTCTCTGTGATTATTAACAGAGACCATTCCACACACCCTCAAAGTAAGGGAGGAATTGCCTTATTTACTGATTATATTCCTCTGTGAGTTTAACAGAGGTATTGCACTCTGCCATAGTCTGCAGCAGAGTCTTTGCACGGTGGACCCTGACTGTCTGATACTCCTTTAGGTTTTATTATCAGACAGCCCCCTGTAACAAAACTGGTGTAGTTCGCATGAACGGAAGTCCGGGGATGTTCTGATTGTGTGCATTGAGCCAAAAAACAGCGGTGGCAGCGGAGGTGAGCACGGCCATGCCGCTGACGCTGCGCAGTCATTAGCATGTTAGCACAACTCTGTTGGTGTGCTAACATGCTAATGGGGTCGAGAAGTTAAGGGAACTAGCGCCCTTGCAACTAGTCCCTGGCCTCATTAGCATATTATAAAGACTCTTTAGAAACACTTTTTCTAAAGATCTCTTTATCAATACTAGTGTATACAGGGACGATTAGGCAGGGGTTAGATATATGGACCCAGAACAGTTTGTGGTTCTGGGTGCATATTGCACCTGACAGGTTCCCTTTAAATGCAAATTTTAAGTAAAAAATAATCAGATTTTGAACTATGTAGGAACATAGTTTATGTTTTTTTGTTATATATTGGGTCTTAAAGTTGTTAATAAATTTTAAAAATTACACGGTATTTTCAACACTTGCTCATTAGCTTACATGGTGTGCTTCACGTTTCCATTTCTTTAAATACAGAATCGTAGTCTTTGTTATCCCATCTAAACCATCGTGCAACTTTATCTTAGCCCATCTTCTACTCCCATACTAGCGGGGTGTCAGCGCCTAACGAACAGATTCAGTCTATAACATTTTGTGCATGCAAATTCCTCCCTGTGATTGCTGTGCCACATGCCAGTAGATGAAAGCAATGAAGGAAATGAGAGTTAGCAATGTCATCTAATAGGGTCATGAAAAATAAATTGTGTTA
The DNA here is from genome assembly GCF_048569485.1 of Anomaloglossus baeobatrachus. NCBI lineage: Eukaryota > Metazoa > Chordata > Amphibia > Anura > Aromobatidae > Anomaloglossus > Anomaloglossus baeobatrachus. Next base: position 200,786,240 of record NC_134360.1, on the reverse strand, counting down.
AGAAATAATTTACATTCCTTGTTCAGTACTTATGGCTTATTCATCTGGGGGGGGGGAAAGGCAGATATTGGATAGTAATGAATTCAGTTGATATCTATTTCCATTTTTTTGTCATGGGTGTTCTTTTTGGAAAACAGTACACAATTACGCTCGCTAATGTTTTGCTTCTTCTCTTTGTGGTTCGCTAATGAGAATATCACAGAACAATTCAAAGTTGGGTTGCTGACATTGTGTGATTTACTTACATAATGCAAAAGTAACAAAATCGTTTGATGAAACGATAAATGAATCTTGCTTATGAGAACCGGCAAAGCAATCTAGCACTTGCATTCCATTTTTCTACTGTGACCCTGTGTTATCTTCTGCATAAATACTAAATACTTTATATTAGACACTTGACAAATAAATCCTGCAGCATAACACTTGTTAAAACGAAAAGTGTTTGCCGTGCCATGATACAGTATAGATGTACAATAAATGACCTATGCATAATTTATGAGAGGCTTGTATCATCACTTGAGAATCCAAGGGCATTTTACCATCATTATTGCTAGTTCAACAGACACAGTTTAGAAAAAGACCAAGATTTTAAAGCTTCCGGAGATCCACCAAAGATATTTACTAAAAATCAGTCTTCTAAAACAGAAGTAATAGTAGAAAGTGATACAAGAAAAATGATGGAAAGGGCAAATGGCTTTCGTTGTTTAATATAACAAAAAAGAAATGATTAGTTCAAGTGAACTAACATCTTTAATATTTTTATTTTTTAAAATATGACATAGAAAAACAATGTCATTTTGACATTGTCATTTTTGCAAATGTCCAAATTTGTTTTAGAGTTAGCCCACCCTTTCTTCCTTTCCTCTTCCCCATCTTTGTTCTTTCAACAATATTTTTAAGAATGCATTTTAAATACTTCAATTACCCCCTCCCCTGTTATTGTAAACCCCTTAAAATTTAATAAAGTATACAACTTTGCTTTAGAGAAGAACATTCTGGGTATCCATATCAATAACAGCAGGAAGAAAAAGTATAACTTGAAGCCAAATTATTAAATCTTATGTTCCTCACTTATCTTATCCATTTTAATGTCTTCTTAGGTGAAAAGAGGTCATTGGGCACCTTCAGGTATAGTGAGAACCAAGGATGTAACCCCCAGAGTAAGCCCACGCAAAACGTGCGTTGGGGTTGTGGTGGTGCTTCTTGCTGACAGGGACTTTATGGATAAGTGTTAAATTGCCACCTGTACATGTCATGTAAGTTAACTTTGACAGGCTGCTTTTTCCTGCCCCTAATATGTGTTTCTGACTGCCAATGCCTGCACAATAAGCTAACCCTACTTGTATGCTTTTCAGCATTGGCACTTTATCATTTTTTCTCTTGTCCTGCACTATGCACTTTTAATTGTATTTGTTATTTTTTCCATCCGCATATTTAATAAAGATTTGTATTTTTTTGGTAAAATCTTGGTGACTATGTGACTCCACTTCTTGATAGGTTTACAGTTTATGGTAGAAAGCAAAGTTACTTCTGGTTTCCCCAGTAACTAAAAGAGCCCCTCCACTAACAAAAGGGTTGGACAACAGTTTCTGGGTGTAGAGGGTAAAGGAAAAATATATACAACAGAGAGATGGGGAAAGATGCCAGAAATGAAACCAACAATTACAGTACATATTGCCGAATCCTAAGTAGAATAAGAGAGGACACTATGTAATAAGGGATGACGCTATACATAATAAATGTAGACTGGAGGGGCAAAAGGAAGTATTACTGGCTGCCCGTGACAGGAAAAATACAAAAAAATTTTTAGTATAATAAAAGGAGTGATTTTTTTTCTACGCGTTTCAGGAGTCTGAGGCCTTTTCTTCAGGAAAAGAATCACTCTGATGCACATCAAATTTTTTTTATGTGCATCAGAGTGATTCCTTTCCTGAAGAAGGAGGCTCAGACTCCTGAAACGCGTAGAAATAAAATCACTCCTTTTAGTATACAAAATTTTTTTTGTATTTTTCCTGTCACAGACAGCGCAGTAATACCTCCTTCTGTCCTTCCAGTCTACATTTGATATCTCATAGGACTGCTGCAGCCTTGTTCATTGAGTTTGCTTTTGGGCATTGTGACTCTCTGACAACCTTAACAGGTGAGCGTGCTTAGCTTATTTCTACCCTAGTTTTGTTGAAGGAAAAGACCCTATTGTGCCTTTTGTTTTCCAGTTTGTTTCCTCTTCAGAATGCTATACATAATAAGACCCGATGCTATATAATATTGATAGAACCCTATAATTCATATGGGATCATGCTTTGTAATAACAGTACATCATTATTTATAATAGGGGATGATGTTATTTAATAAGGGACAACAATACAAATAATTATTGTAGGACAGTATGTAAAAAATGGTACGGCGCCAGAGGCATAACTAGGGGTTCAGTTCACAGGAGGCGAAATGTCTGACTGGGACCCTAATCAGGTATCCTGAATACAACTACTTTGAAGTAGCCTGATCATAGGTATAGAGGAACCTTAGCAGTTGACGGGGCTGTTACTGAAAATCACTATACAAAGGGTAGTAATGGGCTCCCTTACCTCTTAGGCCTCTGTTCAGTTGCAAACGTTGCACCAATAATATGTCTGCCCCTGTTACAGATTATATTCCTTTATAATGTATAGCATAGTTCCTTAATACATTGCATCCTCTAATGTAATGTATAGCACAATCCCATTATAGGATACGTGAATATAAGAATTATTTTTCTTGTGGGGGTTATTGGGGGTCATTATACAGCGTAGTGGAAATATTGGGCCATATTACAGTGTTGGGGAAAAACTTGGGGCCCATCATACAGTATGAAGGGATACTGGGGGTCATATTACAGTGTGGAGGAAATACTGAGGGTCATTATGCAATGTAGGGTCAATACTTGGGGTCATCATAGAGGGTGAGTAGGGCTACTGAGGGCCATCACAGAGATTGGGGCTACTGGGGTCTGTCATACATTGTGGGTCTACTGGGTGCCATCATACTGTGGGAGGGATTTACTGCAGGGCATCATACTGTGGGAAGGGTCTACTAGGGGGCCTATTGTGCTGTGTATAGGGATCTGTGTATCTAATCTATCATTATGTATCATGGTGTGTATATGGGAGCTTTGGGACCCATGATTCTGTGTATGTAGTAGCTGTGGGGGGCATCATGCTCTGTAGAGAGGAACACTCGTATATTGATAGACTCAGGAGACCTTATTAAATGTTAAATAAGCACTTAAGAAACATTATTGTTATAGGAGCACTCAGCGGATTGTGATTGTGAAATTGGCCCTCTTTGGGCATTATTACTTTTTTAGGGGCAACATAATAGCAATGCACGTCAATAGGGAAAAACTTATAACGTAACAAGTAACCCGAATGTCGTACTATTCGTGCGAGTAGCGAATAGTGCAGAATTCAAGTTACTCGTTACATTGAGAGTTTTCCCCCATTGACTTCCATTGCACATGCTATTCTGAATGTATACGCAAGCATTAGACACTATTTGTTATGACTATAGCAAGTATGAATACTTAGGTACTTGCTCAACTCTACTCTCGAACCCTTTTAGAAAACCAATCTGGAGGGATTCCAAAACCTGTCCACCCTTAGTTAAACACAATCCTTATTTAAAGCACCACAACCAGATTAGCTTCCATAATATATAATACAAAAATTACTCTTAAGGTCTCGTCACACGTGATGATATATCGTGCGATCGCACATTAGCGATCACACCCGCCTCCGTCGTTTGTGCATCACGGGCAATTAGTTGCCCGTGGCGCACAAAGTCGTTAACCCCCATCACACGTACTTACCTCCCTAACGACGTCGCTGTGGGCAGCGAACATCCTCTTCCTGAAGGGGGAGGGACATTTGGCGTCACAGCGACGTCACACAGCAGCCGCCCAATAGAAGCGGAGGGGCGGAGACGAGTGGGACGTAACATCCCAAAACCTCCTTCCTTCCGCATTGTCGGTGGCCGCAGGTAAGCTGCAAGTCGTCGTTCCCGAGGTGTCACATGGAGCGATGTGTGCTGCCTCGGGAACGATGAACAACCTGCGTCCTCTACAATCAACGATATTTTAAAAAGGAATGACGTGTCAACGATGGACAATAAGGTGAGTATTTTCCATCGTTAATGGTCGTTCCTTGCTGTCACATGCAACGACGTCGCTAACGATGCAGGATGTGCGTCACTGAATCCGTGTCTCCGGCGATATATCGTTAGATCCGTCATTGCATGTGACAGGGCCTTTAGGTTGAATGTATGCTGTGATAATTAAACATTGCACAGTGCAATACATTATTTTATTGAAAAGAAAGAAAGAAGGCACATTGCCCAAAAATGTATAAAACACTACAGGAGATAAGGAAGATTGCTTTAATAAGATTTGTTTGAAGGTTGGTTACAACCCTGGTAGCCCAGATTGACCTCAACTTAATCCACTACTATGTAAAACACTAACAAAATGACAACAGAATTTTTAAAGATACAAATTCAAAGCCATTTGAAGAAATTATGGTTGATATAATCACAGCTGGAAAGTAGGCTGTGTAACTATAGTTCAATATCCGTTTTATGTATTAGCCAGGGTGGACACTGACAGTGAAGGATCCCCTCTGCAAGACTTGTGCCTGGTTCCCTATTCAATGATTTTTATTAGGTTTTGTAGTTAACAAATCTTGAAATCATGCATTAGAAAATTTAAGGACATATAGATAGGAAGATCAAGGTTAAGATAATGCACATATTTTGACAACTAGTTTGTTAGTGTTGATACAGCAAGCAGTATATTTTGTTAGTCAAATCAATTGCTTATGAGTTAACTTTTTGTGTGCCTGGTTCCCAAGGCATTTCTATTTGTTCGCTCATTCTTAGTTGTCACTGTTATAACTTTTTCATTTTCTTGTACGCTCCCTACATGATAGCTTGTTAGACAAGTTGTAGGTTTTTCATTTCCATTTTGCCATATCTATATAAATAGGAGTTACATATGTGTTAAGTTTATGGATTTAAAGTAGAAAAAAAATCAATCACACTATTTTTTCAATGCATTTACAAAATACCGTGAATAATTTGTTCACTGTATTGTACGGGTTGTTATGATTACTAAAGGCTGCTTTACACGCAGCGACATCGCTAGCGATGTCGCTCGTGACAGCACCCATCCCCCGTCGTTTGTACGTCACGGGTAAATCGCTGCCCGTGGCGCACAACATCGCTAAGACCCGTCACACTATACTTACCTTCCTAACGTCACTGTCGCCGGTGAACAGCCTCTTTTCTAAGGGGGCAGTTCGTGCGGCATCACAGCAACGTCACACGGCAGGCGTCCAATAGAAGTGGAGGGGCGGAGAGCAGTCGCATGAAAGTCACGCCCACCTCATTGTCGGAGGACGCAGATACAGTGTGGTTCATCATTCTTGGGGTGTCACACATAGCGGTGTGTGCTGCCTCAGGAACGACGAACAACCTGCATCCAGCACCATCAACGATATTTGGGATTTGAAGGACGTGTAAACGATCAACGATTAGGTGAGTATTTTTGATCGTTAGCGACATCGCTAACACGGCCGGATGTGCGTCACGAATTCCGTGACCCCAATGACATCTCGTTAGCGATGTCATTGCGTGTAACGGGGCCTTAACGCTAATTATGTGTGTGTTATTTCCTGGTTTGCGACATTTATTTCTCAAAGTTGTATAATGAATTTTACTTTATTTTATTTTACTTTAATTTTTTTTAAATAATTTTGATCCCGAGATCCCAATGTATTGTTACCCTTCTATTAATCACTTGTAAGGCCACATCTGGAATATGGGACCCAGTTTTAGGCTCCACATTTTGAAAAGGACATTCAGAAGTTAGAGTCAGTTCAAAGACGGGTAACTAGATTACTACAAGGAATGGAAGGCCTCACATATGATGACAGGTCAAAAAAGTTAGATATGTTTAGCTGAGAAAAAAGACATCTCAGAGGAGATCTCATTTATATGTATAAATACATGTGTGGTCAATATAAAGGACTGGCACATGACTTATTCCTTCCAAAGACATAACTAAGGACGAGGGGGCACTCACTGCGAGTGGAAGAAAAGACATTCTGGCAGCTAAACAGGAAAGGGTTCTTTACAGTTAGAGCAGTCAGACTGTGGAATGCCGACCACAAGAGGTAGTAATGGCAGATACTATAACAGCTTTTAAAAAAGGGCTGGATGATTTCCTCAGTACACAACATTGTTGGTTATAAATGACTTAATGACAAAATGTAAAATTGGTGGAGGAGGCTGAACTAGATAGATCTAGGTCTTTTTTCAACCTATGTAACATAACATCAGACTTTCATTGTATCTCTGATATACAGGCATATACCAGTACAATATGCCTGTAAAGAAGAAGAATAACATTTAGACCTTTAGGCAGAGAAAATCGTCCTATACTTTGCAGTGTAACCTGTGGATAATTTCTAAAGCTATTACCTCCCACGCTAGAATTCTTCATTTGAAAAGTATGGACAGATTGCACTTTAAAAACAAAAATCAATTACCTCTACTCAGTGAAGAAAAATGCAAGGGATCTCTTCCCCCAATGTTTTGAGTCAAAGAAAGAGAATCTACGCAAGGAGAAAACTATGAATGATCACAGCAGACTTTGACAAACATTTGGGCAATTGAACCGTTCTCCCCCACAAGCACCTGTGCAGATGAATCGGATGCACATGCAGTATGTCCACCCTTGTTAATTAGATGTACAGTGTGGAGCATCAACACTTTACAAATGGTTAATGATATCATGTGAACAATGATTACATAACACAAAAGAAACTCCTCTTTGCCACATTTGTCCTCATAGTACCTCCCATTTGTTGAAGATGCAACATCAAAGCCGTAGTATTTCTATGTATTGCATTGAGAAATAATGTAACAGACTAGAAAAAGAAATCAAAGAAAGTGATTCTAAGCAGTTTCTTAGCAATTCAGACAGTGAGCTCTTTCATCTGCTTTGCAACTGTGGCAATGCATTGATTTACACTTCTAGATCCAAAATGCATTTATATTCTTTGGTGATTAGAATAGTAAAGTATTTTATGCAACCAAATTATAACATTGTTTCATTTATCAGATAGCTATATTGTGTTACTAAAAGTCTGTCTTCACTAAATAAAAATAACACAAATACAAAAAATTGAGTTATTAAAATTAAATTACTGGCTGCAGCCATTCTGGCAGAATCAAAGGTTTTAGATTTAAATATGTGGAAACCTTCACAAACCTAAATGAAACAAAATAGGGGATAACTCTGAAAGGATTCACATAAACTGCAAGGAATAGCAAAGTCCCAGTAAGAAAACCTTAACCGATGAGCTGGTACTCCATACAAGACACAACTATCCATCCAGAAAAATAGCCAGCAATGAGACATGTGAGTAGTCAGTATAAAAAGCTCCACCCAACATATGATCGGGCAAATCAAATGAGAAAGTGCACACACCTGAATAGAAGTGAAACAGGAAAGCAAAGCATAAGAAAGAAAGACTAGAGATCTATCAACAGTTGAACCAACACAAAACAGTTTGTAGTCCAATCAAAAGCAAAACTGACCAATAACTAGAGATTACTGGTTCGAGTCCAAGTGTGGAGCAATGACATCCACTCAGAAATCCTCAAAGCCAGCCTCAGTTCGTAAGTCAGTCTGGTATACCAGGGTTGTCTGTTGATTGTTCAAGTGTTGGTATGCATGAGGGGGACAGCTATAGTGGTTTTATATAAAGCGGCAGCAGTATCTGCATCTTGTAAGTAACCTATGTCTGCCAGACGGAGAAGGGACACATAAAGGGAGTGTGAAATAAAGTGTTTGAGATATCTTAGAGGGTGTGCAAGTTTGTGGAGTAGAGATTGTGCACTTGGAAAGGAGAGGGAAGAGAATGTAAATAGGTAGTGGATAGATAGAAGGAGAGGTGAGTTAGGTAGGTTAGATAGGGCACAGAGGCGAGTGAAGATGAGGTCCAATGTGTGGACATCTTTGTGAGTGGTTACAGAGGACCATTGAGTGAGGCCAAAGGAGGAAGTGATTGTTAGAACCTTCAAGCGTCAATGGGGATATTGAAGTCCCCCATGATGATAGTGGAGTTGTCAAAGGAAAGAAAATGATGAAACCGAACAGGAACCTGAAAACAAAAAACCCTAACAGGAATTGGACATATAGATAAAAGTCTGTGATCACATCTAAGAACCGTACAGCTGGTGTTAGGTACGAACCCCAAACCTTACAGTTTGGGTTTGCTCATCCCTACTCATAATACCAATCTTAGCTGCATTTGCTGTAGGGAAAACTGGTGGAGTAGGAATTTTGTCTCATAGGCCTTTAGGCAGTGAATCAAGCTTTAGAGACCGTGCTGCTGATATCTCAAAAATTAAATTTATTCTCTAATAATACTGCTCTTAGATGCTTACATAATTTAAAATGCTCAAGGCCTGTGATAAGAGACATGGAAGTGGACAACCCACTGATGGTGGTGCACGCAGAGGCTATGGCCATGAGTAATGATGATGATTGATAGTACAGTGTCAGTCTTTGCCGATGACACCAAACTATGTAGGATATTAAAAACTGACCTGGATAGTACAATATTACAAAAAGATCTGGATAAGATGGATAAGATGTCAGAATGGGCAGATACTTGGCAAATGAGATTTAATGTTGATAAATGTAAAGTAGTGCACCTAGGACGGAGTAATCCTATAGCTGCGTATACATTAAATGGAAGTAAACTCGGGACTACAGAACAGGAGAAGGACTTGGGTATTCTCATTACAAATAAGCTGAGCAGCAGCACTCAATGTCAAGCAGCAGCTACTAAAGCAAACAAGATTTTAGGGTGTATAAAAAGAGAGATTAGATCCCGTGATCCCAACGTATTGTTACCCCTCTATAAATCACTTGTAAGGCCACATCTGGAATACGGGATCCAGTTTTGGGCTCCACATTTTAAAAAGGACATTCAGAAGTTAGAATCAGTTCAAAGGCGGGCAACTAGACTATTACAAGGAATGGAAGGCCTCCCATATGATGACAGGTTGAAAAAGTTAGATATGTTTAGCTTAGAAAAAAGACGTCTCAGAGGAGATCTCATTTATATGTATAAATACATGTGTGGTCAATATAAAGGACTGGCACGTGACTTATTTCTTCCAAAGACAGTGCTAAGGACCAGGGGGCACTCACTGCGAGTGGAAGAAAAGCGATTCCGACACCTAAATAGGAAAGGGTTATTTACAGTTAGAGCGGTCAGACTGTGGAATACACTACCACAAGAGGTAGTAATGGCAGATACTATAACAGCTTTTAAAAAAGGGCTGGATGATTTCCTCAGTACACAAAACATTGTTGGTTATAAATGACTTAGTGACTAAATGTAGAACTGGTGGAGGAAGGTTGAACTAGATGGACCTAGGTCTTTTTTCAACCTAAGTAACTATGTAATATGCCGAGATGGCATGTAGAGCAAGAACAGCTGCTCAAAAAGGGAAGGGTTCCACAGCACAGCACCAGGCATCTAGAAGCAATAGAGGGGGACTAAATGGAGAAGGTAGACACTATAAGCAGCTCACACTGGGCTTTCTGCATGAGCAGAACAAAAACACACATCATACAAGTCACTCTCTGGCCTATGGGCCAAATCTGGCCCAAATGCCAATTTTATTTGGCCCATAAGGCTATTCTTTATGGAGGAGTATGTGGACCCATTATTCTATGTGGAGGGCTATATGGGGCACATTTATGGGAGGTTATGTGGGTCCCAATATTCTGTATGGATGGCTTTACGGGGCCCACTATTCTGTGTTGAAGACTACAATAGCTGAATCCACTTTAGGAGACAGTACTAACACTTGTTGAACTTCCTCCCTAAAACCTTCTTCACAGCAGTTGAACCTTTTTCTTTGAAGTGCTTGATAATCCAATAAATAGTTGATTTAGCAGCAATTTCCTTGCCTGTAAAGAACGTCTGGTGTAAAACAAGGATTTCTACATGTGTGTCCTTGGTGTTAACTAGAGTTGAGCGCGGTTCGCGGTTCGTGGTTCTCCAGTTCGCGGCTCGAGTGATTTTGGGGGCTGTTCTAGATCGAACTAGAACTCGAGCTTTTTGCTTAAGCTCGATAGTTCTAGATACATTCGAGAACGGTTCTAGCAGCAAAAAACCCAGCTAATTCCTAGCTGGCTTTCCACTGTAATAGTGTAAGTCACTCTGTGACTCACACTATTATGACATTTCAGTGTATAGTGTGCGAGAACAGCGCATTCAGATCACTGCTGTATGTATAATGGCCATTTTTTTTTTTTTTCTTGTCTTCCTTCCCTAAGCGCGCGCGTGTAGTGGGGCGGGCCAGCATGTCAGCCAATCCCAGACACACACACAGCTAAGTGGACTTTTAGCCAGAGAAGCAACGGCATGTGTGATAGGATGTCCATGTTACATGTCCCTGCATTATAAAACCGGACATTTTCCTCCAGCATGCCATTATCTGCCTTCTGCGTCCTTGGTGTCAGACATCAATGGCGCAGCTCCTGTCTCCGATACTGCTGTGTACGCTCCATACACAGCGCTGTACAGCATAGGGATAGCACTTTCTATCAGTCCTTTTAAGGGCTCATACCGGCAGGGTCAGAGCCATAGGTGACAGGTCCTGAAAACAGAGTTTAACAGCTACACAAGATGACAGCGTCTGTGTAGCTAAGGTCAGGGATTTCCTCGCTGCATTTCCCCATTAGGAGGGACAGAAAGGCAGGCTTCCTTTCCTCTACCCAGAGACCCACAACCCTGCCACTGTACCCTCCTGCCCATTGCACACTCCAACTCATTGTTACTAAGCCATTACTAAGCCATTATACTAGCAAACACTGAGTGAACTTAGTGGCATCTTAAACGTGGCTGTTGGATTGCTGTATTGCCCCAGTAGTGCAAAGATATTTGCCGCACGTCTGCCTGCATTGCACACTAAAACTCATTGTTACTAAGCCATTATACTAGTAAACACTGAGTGAACTTGGTGGCATCCTAAACGTGGCTGTTGGACTGCTGTATTGCCCCAGTAGTGCAAAGATATTTGCAGCACGTCTGCCTGCATTGCACACTAAAACTCATTGTTACTAAGCCATTATACTAGTAAACACTGAGTGAACTTAGTGGCATTCTAAACATGGCTATTGGACTTCTGTATAGTCCCACTAGTGCAAAGATATTTGCAGCACGCCTGCCTGCATTGCACACTCCAACTCATTGTTACTAAGCCATTATACTAGCAAACACTGAGTGAACTTAGTGGCATCCTAAACGTGGCTATTGGACTGCTGTATTGCCCCAGTAGTGCAAAGATATTTGCAGCACGTCTGCCTGCATTGCACACTAAAACTCATTGTTACTAAGCCATTATACTAGCAATTTATGCTGCCAGTTTAAGGGCCGTAGTTGCATTGTCAGGGATAATTATTGTGGTTTATTCTGCTGTTAATAAAGCTAGACCACCGCTGCAATCTACACCACCTCTCAATTTTTACTACCACATTTTAAGTGCACAATCTTGTCGCAATCAACATGAGTGGCAAAATGACAGATGCTGGTGGAAAGGTGTAGTGGCGTGTTGGAAAAGGATAAAAAGGGTTTGTCCGTGGGGAAGGTGGCAAAGCTCCATTAACATCTGCTGAAGATAGACTATCTACCAGCAAAAGTAAGATGTCTACTACTTACCGTGGACAATCCGATGTGCTCCATTTTTAACGGACACGAACAACAGGAACAAAGGTAGATGATGGCCAAAAAAGGAAAATGCTTGAATGAATCTCAAGTGGTCCAACAAGTACCCTCTCAGCCACCTCAACTACCGCATTCAAAAAACACCAGTCCTCTGAGTTGTCATCCCAATCAAACTTGCTTTCTCCCAGCTCTGAAGTCTCCATCAGCCCTGCACAGTTTGGTGGAACTGAGATGGCTGAGTCTGCAGAGCTGTTCAGTCACACTATAGCCTGGGAATCAGAGGTCTGCTCCCAAGCTACAGTGAGTACAGAACAGGAAATGGTCTGCAGTGATGCCCAGAACCTTTGTGACTCTGATTCAGGCCGTGAGGACCAAGTTTCTGAGCATAATGTTGACCCTTTGTCACAAACTGTAACACCTGTGGTTATAGACTATGAGGAACATACTGATGACGATGAGACGCAGATACAAGATTGTGATGACAACTTAAATATTTGGTCAGGGCAAGAAGAGGCTTGGTCTGAGGGTGAGGGGAGTGCAAACACAACAATTGATGAGGAAGTTCTAGATCCCACCTACTGTCAACCCACAGTAAGGCACTCGAGGAGGTCAACAGAGGCGGTGGAGGAGGATGCAACCGACGACGAAGTTACCTTGCGCCTTCCTGGACAGAGTCGGAGCACTGGTAGCACGTCTACAACTGCATCATCAGCCACCACTCTGCCTCTGAGCACTAGTCGGGGGGGCTCAGCAGGTCGCATGCCCTCTAAGCCTTGCCTAGCCTGGTCCTTTTTTGACATAGAAAAAGATCGCCCAAATTATGTGATGTGTAAAATTTGTCGTGATTCTGTTAGTAGAGGTCAAAACCTCAGCAGTTTGACAACTTCTTCCATGAATCGTCACATGAATAAATATCATATGTCCCGGTGGGAAGCTCACCGTGCTGCAATGCGGCCTAGCGGAGCGAACCATCCACGGCCTGCCCCTTCCAGTGCATCCGCGCGCTCTTCATCTTCTAGGACTGTGGGGACAGCTGTCACACCTGGTTTTCCACGCACAACTTCCACCACTGTAACTGCAACAGGCAGTTTGCTTGGTAGGTCGTCAGTTGGTTTAGAAGGGGAAACAAGTGCGTGTGTACAGCTCTCTCAGACATCGATAGCACCAACGTTGGATGAAGGCAACATCATGTCTCCGACTGCACTTTCCTCACAAACCTGCATTTTTCCAGGGACACCCTACTCAACACCGTCTACACACAGCAGCCAGATCTCTGTCTCTCAGATGTGGACAAATAAAAGGCCATTTCCTGCGACCCATGACAAAGCTAAGAGGTTGACTTTATCCCTCTGTAAGCTCTTGGCTACCGAAATGCTGCCTTTCCGCCTGGTGGACACACAGGATTTTAGAGACCTTATGTCTGTTGCTGTGCCCCAGTACCAGATGCCCAGTCGCCACTACTTCTCTAAGAAAGGTGTGCCCGCGCTACACCAGCATGTCGCACACAACATCACCGCTTCCTTGAGAAACTCTGTGTGTGAACGGGTGCATTTTACCACCGATACTTGGACCAGTAAGCATGGAAAGGGATGTTACATGTCGCTGACTGGGCACTGGGTAACTATGGTGATAGATGGTGAAGGGTCTGCTGCACAAGTCTTGCCATCCCCACGACTTGTGTGTCAATCCTCTGTCTGTCCAAGTTCCGCCACTGCTTCTGCCTCCTCCACCTCATCTGTGTCCTCCAACTCCGCCCCAAGCCTGCCTGGTCAGGCCACCAGCGTTCTCACTGCGCAGAAGGAATCACGCACCCCTCATTACTATGCTGGCAGCAAAGCGCAACGTCATCAGGCGGTCTTTAGCTTGACATGTCTTGGGAATGAGAGTCACACAGCTCAGGAGTTGTGGTCAGTTCTGCGGTCCGAGTTTAATAAATGGTTGTCTCCACTCAACCTGCAGCCTGGTAAGGCCGTGTGCGACAATGCTGCAAACCTGGGTGCGGCCCTTCGCCTGGGCAAGGTGACACACGTACCTTGTATGGCTCACGTGTTGAACCTTGTTGTCCAGCAATTTTTAACACACTATCCCGGCCTAGATGGCCTTCTGACCAGGGCACGAAAACTGTCTGCTCACTTCCGCCGTTCAAGCGCCGCAGCTGAGCGACTTGCATCGCTCATGAAGTCTTTCGGCCTGCCGGTTCATCGCTTGAAATGCAATGTGGAGACACGCTGGAATTCGACTCTCCACATGTTACAGCGACTGTGGCAGCACCGCCGAGCCCTGGTGCAATACGTCATGACGTATAGCCTGGGGCAACGAGATGCAGAGGTGGGGCAGATCACCCTGATGGAGTGGTCTCAGATCAAGGACCTATGCACCCTTCTGCGCAGTTTCGACATGGCGACGAATATGTTTAGCGCTGACAATGCCATTATCAGCATGACAATTCCAGTCATTTACATGCTGGAGCACACGCTAAACACTATTCGGAGTCAGGGGGTGGGACAACAGGAAGGGGAGGAACTACAGGAGGATTCATATGCGCAAGACATAACAACATCTCCAAGGTCCAGACGTTCATCATCACCAATGCGGCAGGCATGGGACCATGGGGGACAGGGATCAACAAGGGCGCATGGTAGCAGGCGAAATGTTGAGGAAGGTGCAGGAGAACATGAAGAAATGGAGGACGAACTGTGTATGGACATGGAAGACTCAGCGGATGAGGGAGACCTTGGTCAAACTTCAGTTGAAAGAGGTTGGGGGGAGATGTCAGAGGAAGAAAGAACGGTTAGCACCTCTATGCCACAAACACAGTGTGGACTTGGTCCACATGGCTGCGCAAGACACATGAGTGCTTTCTTTCTGCACTACCTCCAACATGACCCTCGTATTGTCAAAATTAGAAGTGATGATGACTACTGGCTTGCCACACTATTAGATCCCCGGTACAAGTCCAAATTTTGTGACATAATTCCAGCCATAGAAAGGGACGCACGTATGCAGGAGTATCAGCAGAAGCTGTTACTCGATCTTAGCTCGGCTTTTCCACCAAACAACCGTGCAGGTGAAGGGAGTGAATCTCCCAGTTGTAACTTGACAAACATGGGACTGTCTCGTCATCTTCAACAGTCTACCCGTACCAGTAGGGCTGTATCTGGTGCTGGTAACAGCAATTTTATGGAATCTTTTCATAATTTTTTTAGACCCTCCTTTGCAAGGCCAACAGAGACAACAAGTCTAACACATAGTCAACGGCTGGAGAGGATGATACAGGAGTATCTCCAAATAAACATCGATGCCATGACTTTGCAAATGGAGCCTTGCTCATTTTGGGCTTCAAATCTTGAAAAATGGCCAGAGCTCTCCACTTACACCTTGGAGATTTTGTCGTGTCCAGCTGCCAGCGTTGTCTCTGAAAGTGTCTTCAGTGCTGCTGGGTGTGTGCTGACAGATAAGCGCACACGTCTGTCCAGTGACAATGTGGACAGACTGACGTTCATCAAAATGAACAAGTCATGGATCCACCAGGAATTTACTACCCCTGTGTCTTCCTGGGGAGAGTAAATGCTTGTGGATTTGGAATGTGCTTGATGCAAATCAAAACATCCTGTTTGCAACTAGGGCACAAGTGCTGCCACTGTTGGGGTGTCTGTGTGGCCCAATTTTTTTAAAAAAGGGAGACTCCGCTTGGAGTAACCCTTACTTACATTGTTTTTTAAAAGGATCCTAGATGAACAAGTCATGGTTCAGCAAAGACTTTGCTACCTACCCCGATGTCATCCTGAGGACAGTTAAGAATGGCGTATTTTTGAATGTGCTTGATGAAAATCAAAACATCCTGTTTGCAACTAGGGCACAAGTGCTACCACTGATGGGGTGTATGTGTGGCCCAATTTTTTGAAAAAAGGGAGACTCCGCTTGGAGTAACCCTTACTTACATTGTTTTTAAAAATGATCCAAGATTAACAGAGCTGGGATCAAGAAAGACTTTGCTACCTACCCCGGTGTCATCCTGGGGACAGTTAAGAATGACATATTTTTGAATGTGCTTGATGCAAATCTAGCTGTGAAGTGTACAACTAGGGCACAAGTGCTGCCACTGAATGGGTGGGTGTGTGTGGGGCACAATTTTTGGAAAAAAGGGAGACTCTGCTTGGAGTAATCCTTGCTTGCTGTGTTTTTTAAAAGGAGCCAAGATGAACAAGTCATGGTTCAGCAAAGACTTTGCTACCTACCCCGGTGTGATCCTGGGGACGGTTAAGAATGGCGTATTTTTGAATGTGCTTGATGCAAGTCTAGCTGTGAAGTGTACAACTAGGGCACAAGTGCTGCCACTGAATGGGTGGGTGTGTGTGGGGCACAATTTTTGGAAAAAAGGGAGACTCTGCTTGGAGTAACCCTTGCTTGCTGTGTTTTTAAAAAGGAGCCAAGATGAACAGAGATGGGATCAGGAAAGACTTTGCTACCTACCCCGGTGTCATCCTGGGGACAGTTAATTATGGCGTATTTTTGAATGTGCTTGATGCAAATCAAAACATCCTGTTTGCAACTAGGGCACAAGTGCTGCCACTGATGGGGTGTCTGTGTGGCCCAATTTTTTGAAAAAAGGGAGACTCCGCTTGGAGTAACCCTTACTTACATTGTTTTTAAAAGGAGCCAAGATGAACAAGTCATGGTTCAGCAAAGACTTTGCTACCTACCCCGGTGTCATCCTGGGGACGGTTAAGAATGGTGTATTTTTTAATGTGCTTGATGCAAATCTAGCTGTGAAGTGTAGAGTTGAGCGCGGTTCGCGGTTCTCCAGTTCGCGGTTCGAGTGATTTTGGGGCTGTTCTAGTTCGAACTAGAACTCGAGCTTTTTTGCTAAAATTCGATAGTTCTAGATACGTTCGAGAACGGTTCTAGCAGCAAAAAGCAGGGCTTTTTACAGCTACAGTGTGCAGGAGCCATCGCTGGCAGCCTGCCACAAGCTGGTAACCAAGATAAACATCGGGTTTCCAACCAAAGCGCTTTGGTTAGTAACCCGATGTTTATCCTAGTTACGTGCAGGAAGCCCACATTTCCCCGCTCAGCTCGCTCCGCCCCCTCCTGCCCGCGGCATGTACACACGTACACACACACACACACACACACACAGACACACACACACTCTGCACACATGGTCCAGCTCGGCTTACCTGCGGTGATGAAGTCCCGCCATCCCGACCTCAGCGCTGTCACTGTCCTCCGTGGCCGCCGCTTGTCATATCACCTTCTCTCGCTTCCGACCCGATACTGACTAGCGGTGACGTCACGGGCCTCTCACGATACTTGGCTGTGAAGGCGGCGGTCATTGAACTCAGTGACAGGTGCTGTCAGCAGTGCAGGAGATCAGCGCAGGTAATGTACCTCGCTGACAGCAGCACTTGTTATCCCTTGCAGTGACCTAGGCTGACCTATTGATGTTAGCTCAGGTCACTGCATTGCTCTCCCAGCCAATGGGGAAAATTCTGCTCTTCATTGACTAAGACAGTGTGGATCGTCATGGCAACCCCTTGGATTACACCAGACCTGGATTTGTTTTTCTTTCTAATAAATTGGTTAAAGAGGGAATGTTTTGGGGAGTGTTTTTTCAAATAAAAAATGTGTTTGTCGTCTATTTTCTTTTATTACTGACTGGGTTGGTGATGTCGGGTATCTGATAGATGCCTGACCTCACCAACCCCAGGGCTTCATGCCAGGTGACATTACACATCTGGTATTAACCCCATATATTACCCCGTTTGCCACCGCACCAGGGCGCGGGATGAGCTGGGGCGAAGCACCAGGATTGGCGCATCTAATGGATGCGCCACTTCTGGGGCGGCTGCGGCCTGCTATTTTTAGGCTGGGGAGAGTCCAATAACCATGGACCTCCCTAGTCTGAGAATATCAGACCCCAGCTGTCTGCTTTACCTTGGCTGGTGATCCAATTTTGGGGGGACCCCTACGTGTTTTTTTTTTTTAATTATTTATTTAATTTAAAATAACAGCGTGGGGTGCCCTCAGTTTTGGATTACCAGCCAAGGTGAGGTTGCCAGCTGTGGCCTGCAGGCTGCAGCCGTCTGCTTTACCCTAGCTGGCTACAAAACTAGGGGGAACCCTACGTCATTTTTTTTTTCATTTTTTTGGCTAAATACAAAGCTAAGCACCCTTTAGTGCCACATGAAAGGCACCAAAGGGTGCAAAATTACAAAATGCAGGAGAGTGGGACATTATGTGTATTTCTGCCATTATAATGACAGAAAAGACTGATATGAAGTGCACAAGCACAGGAAAATCACCAGAGCGCTCTACGCTGTGAAAAGCAGTACAAAATGGCACTGGAGTGAACATGTGACCGCCTCATGTAGGATGAAGCTATGGATCCTGGGTAAATTTATGCATTTACCCTCCTTCAGTTTTTTTGCAGTACACAAAAAAAACGGAAGGCACACGGATGACAAACAGATGACATACGGACCGTCTACGGAACGGAAACGGATGCCACACGGATGCACCCGTGAAAAAAACCGGACTGTTTTTTGCAGACCGCAATAATGGATCGGTCGTGTTAATGTAGCCTTATTCTGATCTGCCGTTTATAAACAGCAGGCAGAAATAAGTGAATAACGCCCCCCGGCGTCAGAAAATCTCCGTGGTTTCAGAGCTAGCTGAGACCCTGGAGATCATGATTCAGGACGGTTTTTCCGGTCCCCGCTCACATGATCACAGGTATACACCGTACACCGATGATCACGTTACAGTAAATGACAGCGTCGGTAAAAAATTATTTATCTCCCATCTGGCATGAACAAACACTTCTCCACTTTTTCTCCACTTTTTCTCCACTTTTTCTCCACCTTTTCTCCACCTTTTCTCCACCTTTTCTCCACCTTTTCTCCATTTTTTCTTCACTTCTCCACTTCTTCTCCACTTTTTCTCCACTTTTTCTCCACTTTTTCTCCACTTTTTCTCCACTTTTTCTCCACTTTTTCTCCACTTTTTCTCCACTTTTTCTCCACTTTTTCTACATTTTTTCTCCACTTTTTCTCCGTTCTTTTTCTATGGTCGGTCTACCCATTAGCTCTGCCATGCATACTGTAGCTCTACACCTACTGCACATGTTACTTTATGATTGACATCTCTTTCGTACCAGAGCTGTCTAAGCCTACTCTGACCCCATATTTGTCATTACTATATTGTCCTTGTACTGTATTATGACATTTGTATCATGTGTTTCATTTCTTGCTGTGTTGCAATTTTTTTGCTGCATCTCAATTGTACCTCTACATTGTTCGAGTTTATGTTATTGTTCTCTCACTCTTATGTGATACTGATTATTGTCATTTTTCATGATTACATGCAGATAGGTCCAATCTGACGAAGGCTCAGGCCGAAACGTCATTTGTAACTTGTTTTGGACAAAAACATATATGCTTATGAAAAAAAAAAATTTCTTAATACGGACGAATAAAGAGTGATTTTGCATTACCATCCGTTGTGACTTACTAACTTAGTCTGGGAGATTTAGAGTGCCGACGTTACTCACTATTTTTATCTATTATTACCTCTGAGCACCTATATACCAGTGAGCAGAGCTTCCTCTACAGTAGTTCTCCTGATTAGGCATGCCCTTACCTCATGAGCAGGGCATTGCAGCTTTGGTAGCAACCATTACGACATGGACTCTGCTGCTGTGGACCCGGGGAGAGTGAGTGCAGATTCATTGCACCCACACTCCTCACATGAAAGGTCCGCACTCCTAGAAAATGGGGGATACGTTCCCTGAGTGTCTCCCCCCCATATTCTAGACGGTCCAGAGTCGTCGTGGGACCCCTTTATTTTTTTTCTTACAATAAATTGGTGAAAGAGGAAATGTTTTGGGGACTGTTTTTTCAAATAAATTTCTTTTGTCGATTTTTTTTTTTTTTTTTGTTAGTACTGACAGTTTATGATGTTGGGTATCTAATAGACGCCATGACATCACAAACTGCTGGGCTTGATCTCAGGTGACTTTACAGCTAGTATCAACCCGATTTATTACCCCGTTTGCCACTGCACCAGGGCACGGGATGAGCTGGGGTGAAGCGCCAGGATTGGCGCATCTAGTGGATGCGCCACGTCTGGGGTGCCTGCGGCCTGCTATTTTTAGGCTGTGCCCAATAACTATGGACCTTCCCACTCTGAGAATACCAGACCACAGCTGTCCGCTTTACCTTGGCTGGTGATCCAATTTGGGGGGACCCTACTTTTATTGTGTAATTATTAATATTTATAAAATAATTATAAAAAAGAGCCTGAGGGGACCTCCACATTGAATCCCCAACCACGGTAAAGCTGCCAGCTGTGGTTTTCAGGCTACAGCCGTCTGCTTTACCCTAGCTGGCTATCAAAAATGGGGGGACCCAACGTCATTTTTTTTTTTAACTATTTTTTAAATAGAAAAAATTAATGGGCTTCCCTGTATTTTGATTGCCAACCAAGGTAACGGCAGGCAGATGGGGGTGGCAACCCATAGCTGTCTGCTTTATCTGCGCTGAGAATCAAAAATACCGCGGAGCACTACGTCATTTTTTTAAAGATTTATTTTTACAGCACTGTGATGTCCAGCAATCAAAATACAGGGAAGCCCATTTTGTTTTTAGTTATTTAAATAAATAATTAAAAAAAATATATATGGGCTCCCGCTGCATTTTTTGTATTACTAGCTAAGGGTAATCCAAGCAGCTACTGGCTGCTAACCCCCACTGCTTGGTGTTACCTTCACTGGCAATGGAAAATCCAGGGAAGCATTTTTTATTTTTTTTGCCAAAAAACTACAAAAAAAGGACGTGAGCTTCGCCATATTTTTGTATGCTAGCCAGGTATAGCAGGCAGGTGCTGGAAGAGTTGGATACAGGGCCAGAAGATGGCGCTTCTATGAAAATGCCATTTTCTGAGGCGGCTGCAGACTGCAATTCGCAGCAGTGGGGCCCAGAAAGCTCAGGCCAACCTCTGCTGCGGATTCCAATCCCCAGCTGCCTTGTTGTACCTGGCTGGACACAAAAATGGGGCGAAGCCTACGTCATTTGTTTTCTAATTATTTCATGAAATTCATGAAATAATAAAAAAAGGGCTTCCCTTTATTTTTGGTTCCCAGCCGGGTACAAATAGGCAACTGGGGGTTGGGGGCAGCCATACCTGCCTGCTGTACCTGGCTAGCATACAAAAATATGGCGAAGCCCACATAATTTTTTCAGGGGGCAAAAAACTTCTGCATACAGTCCTGGATGGAGTATGCTGAGCCTTGTAGTTCTGCAGCTGCTGTCTGTCTGTATGGAGAAGAGCAGACAGCAGCTGCAGAACTACAAGGCTCAGCATACTCCATCCAGGACTGTATGCAGAAGTTTTTTGCCCACCAAAAAAATGACGTGGGCTTCGCCATATTTTTGTATGCTAGCCAGGTACAGCAGGCAGCCACGGGCTGCCTCCAACCCCCTGTTGCCTATTTGTACCTGGCTGGGAACCAAAAATATAGAGAAGCCTGTTTTTTTTTAATTATTTCACTTATTTCATGAAATAATTAAAAAACAAATGACGTGGGCTTCGCCCCATTTTTGTGTCCAGCCAGGTACAACTAGGCAGCTGGGGATTGGAATCCGCAGCACAGGTTAGCCCGAGGTTTCAGGGCGCCTCTTCTGCGAATTTCAGTCTGCAGCCTTCCCAGAAAATGGCGCTCTCATAGAAGCGCCATCATCTGGCGCTGTATCCAACTCTTCCAACAGCCCTGGAGCCGGGTGGCTTGTTGGGTAATCATGAGTTAATACTGGCTTTGTTTTACTAGCCAGTATTAAGCCAGAGATTCTTAATGTCAGGCACGTTAGACCCTGCCATTAAGAATCTCCAATAAAAGGTTAAAAAAAAGACACCACACAGAGAAAAAATACTTTAATAGAAATAAATACACAGACACATTAGAGACTCCATCTTTATTACCCCCTGTCAGCCCTCCACGATCCTGCTCTTCTGTCTTTCTCGTTCAACAAATGCAGCTCTGCTACATCACTGCTGCATGGGGGAAGACGCTGCTTCCCGTGGAGCATTCACTCCGTGAAAGCTGCACGAGAAGCAGCATGCAGCCTTCACTCCGTGAGTGATCAGTGCTGCTAGCGGTAACAGCGGTAACGCTGACAGACGCGTTACCATAGCAACGGTACTCCCGGAGCCGCGGTTAGCGGTGACGTCACCGCTAACTGCGTTGCTATGGCAACGGTGATCTCCGTTAATAACCGGCTGTGTCAGCCGGTCCCTAATGGAACGGGGAGTCGACCGTGTGCTAGAGCATGTCGCCGGTACACGGCGATACACAAATGTGCACCGTGTACCGGAGAGATGCACTCGCAGGTCCTACATGACGCGTCATAGTCATGTGACCAGTCTGTAGCCAATGAGATAATAGCCATGTGACTGGTCACATGGCTATTTTGACGTCACGATAGGTCCTGCATCTCTGCTGGCAGTGCCGGTCACCGGGAGGATTCAGCGATCATCGGATGGAATAGCGGCAGGAGACAGGGTGCAGGAGAGATCGCGGGGACCGGTAAGTGTTATGGCAATGTTTATTAACTGTATGTGTACATTTATAATGCATTTTTATGTGTTTGTGATTGCCTCCCATTATAGCCTATTGGTTCGAGTTCGGTTCGTCGAACGTTCGACGAACCGAACTCGAACGGAACCGCGACCGGTTCGCTCATCTCTAGTGAAGTGTACAACTAGGGCACAAGTGCTGCCACTGAATGGGTGGGTGTGTGTGGGGCACAATTTTTGGAAAAAAAGGGAGACTCCGCTTGGAGTAACCCTTGCTTACATTGTTTTTTAAAAAGGAGCCAAGATGAACAGAGCTGGGATCAGCAAAGACTTTGCTACCTACCCCGGTGTCATCCTGGGGACTGTTAAGAATGGCGTATTTTTGAATGGGCTTGATGCAAATCTAGCTGTGAAGTGTACAACTAGGGCACATGTGCTGACACTGAATGGGTGGGTGTGTGTGGGGCACAATTTTTGGAAAAAAGGGAGACTCCGCTTGGAGTAACCCTTGCTTACATTGTTTTTTAAAAAGGAGCCAAGATGAACAAGTCATGGTTCAGCAAAGACTTTGCTACCTACCCCGGTGTCATCCTGGGGACAGTTAAGAATGCCGTATTTTTGAATGTGCTTGATGCAAATCTAGCTGTAAAGTGTACAACTAGGGCACAAGTGCTGCCACTGAATGGGTGGGTGTGTGTGGGGCCCAATTTTTGGAAAAAAGGGAGACTCCGCTTGGAGTCACCTTTCGGTGTTTTACATGATTTTAGAAGGGCATGCCATGCCTATATCTGTGTCTTGTCCTCTTTTTCCTCGTTATGCTCTTTTGTTTTCGCATGAGAATTTGTTCTTGTCACTTTCCCATGTGTTTGTGTTGTGTTGTGAGTTGTTTGTCACCTTTTGGACACCTTTGAGGGTGTTTTCTAGGTGTTTTTATGTGTTTGTGAATGCCTGCCATTGTTTCCTATGCGGTTCGAGTTCGGTTCGTCGAACGTTCGACGAACCGAACTCGAACGGGACCTCCGTTCGGCGAACCGAACTCGAGCCGAACCACGACCGGTTCGCTCATCTCTAGTGTTAACCATGGTTAACAGAAGACAATGATTTCTATCACTAGCCCAATTTAAAGCAACCAGTTTGCTTTTATAATTCAATAAGCATGGTGGAGTGATGTCAGCTGCCTTGTGCTTGTTAACACTTTCTCCTTAGCAAACAAGAAGATCATTGAAATTTTGTAAGCTGGTCATTTTGTGGCAGGGCAAAATTCATTCGAAAATGCTTTTGAGATTATGTCAGTTTCAATGGTATGGAATAACTTTGTAAATTTTACAAATTGTTTGATCAATTATCATAACAATCTAGACTTAATGCAAATTGCCACTATACAAACTGAAATAGCAAACTTTGTGAAGATCAAAATTTGTTTCAATTTTAATGTTTTTGGATGCAATTTTATGTGTAGCTGTCACGGGGTAAGTAAAGACAGGACAGGAATCCCTAGTTTGGCCCTAAGACTTGAGATCTTGCGCTGTCCCTTATTTTGGAAGTAGGCTTGATGGTAGCCAGGTATGAGCCCCCAGAGTGACCCTAATTCCTTTCAAAACACTGATCTTAAGGGTGCTTTACACACTTCGACATCGCTAACGATATATCTTCGGGGTCACAATGTTTGTGACGCACATCCGGCGTCGTTAGCGACATCGCAGCATGTAACACCTCTGAGCGACCTAAAACGATCGCAAAAGAGGTAAGAATCGTTAGTATTGAAGAGGTCGATCCAACACCAAAAATCGTTAACAGGTGAGTAGTGAGGTAGTTTGTCGTTCCTGCGGCAGCACACATTGCTATGTGTGACACCGCAGGAACGAGGAAGCTCACCGTACCTGCGTCCCGCCGGCAATGAGGAAGGAAGGAGGTGGGCGAGACGATTAGCCTGCTCATCTCCGTCACTCCACTGCTATTGGATGGCCGTTTTGTGACATCACTGTGACGCCAAACGCCCCTCCCACTTGAAGGAGGGATTCTTCGGCAGGCACAGCGACGTCGCAGAACAGGTATGTGCGTGTGATGCTGCCTTAGCGATAATGTTCGCTATGGCAGCGATCACCACATATCGCACCAACGACGGGGGCGGGTGCTAATGCTCGCGACATCGATAGAAATCGCTAGCGTTGTCGCAGCGTGTAAAGCACCCTTTACTCCCCCTCTCCCACACCCTCACAAAGACAAAACCCCACAATATGACGCGGACAAGGCAGAACACAGAACTCAGAACACACAGGGGGGACAATATTTGTACTGGAGAACAACGAAAAAAGGGGAGGAAGTAATGTACAACAGGGGAACGCTTTCACCACTCGCAACACAGATCACCATCAACAGGAATATCATCAAGTCCTGGATCGCCCGATTTAAAGCTGAAACTATCATTAGCACATACAGGAAGAAAGCCAGGCTCTAGAGAGGAGATAGCTGCACTTTGCAATTAGCAACCTGAGCCTACACCTGGCTCTGGCTGAACAATCCAGAAGCTTCAGGTTGCTTTTCAGAGTCTGTGGTGTAAACAGACTCTGAGGACACTGTGCCAGCAGGCATGTACAGAGCCAAACATCACATGACAGTAGCCTAAAAGAATAAAAAAATTAGAACAACTGTGAGACTGTCCATACTGGTTTTCTAGGTTTAACCAAGAATGAAAAAAAGTTAAGGGAAAAGAAAGGCAATTATCAATGTTTAATGTTTCTTAAATACTATAAATTTGGAGATCGAGTTCTAAAATAATACAAATATTCATTCTTAGATTTTGAAGAAAGTTTAGACGAAGCCAGTCCCATTGCCATAGTCACCTGCAGACATCTATTCATTATTGTCACTTTCAATAAACATGCCTCATGTTCCGCTCTAGAATTGATGACCCTGCCTAAATTACCTTGACCCTTTTATGAATAGAGAATTTCATTTCCTATAGGTTAAAGTGTTTCTTCAATGGACACCTCTATCATTTTGCATGTTTGAAGTCATTACATGTTTAAATGAGACCTTCTGGTCTCTTTATTAATCTGTGATAATGACACATCTGCATGAATTTGTGTCTCACCACTTTTATTAATGACTAGAATCTGCTCCTGTGAATTTTGGAAACAACAGAAGATGTCAAGATATTTAAATAGTTTATGTAAATTATGAGGGTAAGCTTTCAAAGTCACAAATTCATAATCTGTCAGACTTATACACCGAGTCTCAAAATTCGATATTTTGTAGGCAAGGAATTATATGATAAACATTTCTCTATGGCAATGTTACTCTCATTTCTTTTATGTTCTAGGTAATCTGGGCAATTGTAATACTAAACCTTTAGGGCTATAGGACTATAGGACAGTAATACCCTCTGATCCAGGCAAGCAGGCAGAGCACAACCACTGTCAGCAGAGCCCAAGCCGCCACCAGTAGAGCTTCTCTGAACAGTCCTGCACTGATTACAAGGAATCTGTCACCTCTTTGACATTTTTAAACTATTAATATGGTCATACAGGTTATAGAATGCTGAAAAATGTCATACCTATCTGTCTCATATCAGATGAGTTCTTGTGGATAATCTTTTAGCACTTTATGTAAATGAGTTCTTCCAGGCTATGGGGCGGATGCTGCCTGGAAGATAACTCTGCTTCCAGAGCTTAGTTTCAATAAAAGGGACATTACTATTGTGATGTGTGATGGCCGCTCTGTTCTTGAGCAGGAGTGCACTTTCATATAGGTGTCTCCCATTCTGAGCTATTATCTAGCTATTTAGCTGGCTGACTGTGGTCTGTCTGACTCTTGCCATTCATAACCTTAGCTCAGTGGAGTGTGTGCCTTAATTCTAGTGCTTTGGTTTTCTGATTTTTTGCTGCCCGACCTTGGACCTTGCCCTTGATTATATGTTTTACTTACTGTCATGATTCACTTATGGCTCTGCTCTATGCAGAGCTATCGTGTCTTGGTGTTTTCTTGTTTGTATTCTCCAGGTTCAGGCTAGGTGGGAGGGGCCTATTTAGTCAGGCATCATTCCGGGTGATCGCTCTGCCTTATCTTGGAGCTGTTTCACCTGGAACACCGCCAGTAATAGTTCCTGCTCTGCAGTGTATGCTTCTGGTTTTTGTGAGTTGTTCTGATCTTGTCCCATTACCTTGCATCCCATTCCCTGACCTCCATCCCTCCCGTATTGTCTGTACTCCCTGTCTCCCTGACCCTCGACCTATTTTGTAACCCCGGGCCTGGTCTTTCCTCTGTACCTTTGTGTCCTCTCGGCTTTGCACCCTGGCTTGTTATCTGACCATAGCTCTGCTCCCCTTCTGTACTTGATGCTACTTCCTGGCTTACCAACCACTGGCTTGCACGTGACCTCGGCTTCTCTTGCTCCTCTTCACTGACGTGAACTCCCGGCTTCTGACACTCGGCTTGATCGACTACTCTGCAGGCCGTCCCTGGTTTTGCACTAGTGACCCCTAGCGGGCAAGCACCTCGCTACACATAGGAACTTTACACCATTCCAGTGTACCTGCACCCCTGGTGGTGAGTATTACACTTAGCACCTTTGTCTTGATCCACTACCTGCCCGGAATTCTAACCTTGACTGTGACCTGGCTACTACTTTGTCTTATCGTTCTGTTTAATGAGCTCTCTTTGTATCTGTCCGTGTGGAGTGACTCAGCGTCACAATAAAAAGTTGCACCATTGCATCACTCCGCTTTGGTCATCTAGTACTCTGAAACTGAGAACAGTTGACTACACACCGAGTAATGGCATGCTGTTATCAAAATAGGATCACAGTGTTAACCTCAAAATTAAATATAAAATAGTAGATTCTGAATTTAAACAACTCCTGTCCATCAGAGGGACTCTCCACAAACTACTCATCTACAAAAATTCCTTTCCAGAAATTGTAAGTCTACTTCTTTGCGATCTCGACAGCAAGTCAATCTGGAGTACTAAGCACATCTATGATGCCATAAATGATGATACTAAATTACACAATACTAGTTTTATGCTGAAATGGGAGAAGGATCTTAAGACAAAGCTTTACTAAAGACAATTGGCGATCACGATTATGAAAGAACACATGCCATATATAATAACCTCTTCCACTCCTATTATAAAAGATGGAGCACTTGGAGATCTTTTATCAACCAAGACTAATTACCTCATGTATTCCTGATTTATCGATATAAATTCACTTAACTCTGCACTAACAGGTCTTCGATGTTACAAACGATGAGTCACCTTCCCTTTCCCTTCTTTTTTCTCCCTTTTCTAATTTCCTTCCCCCTCTTCTCTCCCATTAAACTTTGTTGTTTTTTTGATTTTTTTCATTGTTCTGTTTTTTTTCACACTTATGAACTCTTTTGTTTTCAATTACTGTGAGTTATTACTAAGCTATTAATAATATAACCATATTTGTTTCATAATTTTATACATATTTTGATCAAGATGGTTCTCCGCCTACC
Organism: Anomaloglossus baeobatrachus; assembly: GCF_048569485.1. Taxonomy (NCBI): domain Eukaryota; kingdom Metazoa; phylum Chordata; class Amphibia; order Anura; family Aromobatidae; genus Anomaloglossus; species Anomaloglossus baeobatrachus. The sequence continues at coordinate 200,758,405 of NC_134360.1, read as the reverse complement.
CTTCTCTTCTCACCCCATTTTACCTCCCTTATTCCTCTATTACCCCCAATAAGTTGCTCTCTTTCCCTAATCCTTTCCTTGTCCCCCAATCTTCCATACGCCACCCCCCCCACACAATTTAATTGATATAGTTACTTCTAATACTTTGTTATTATTATCATTATATACACAAAATGCACAAGCTTTTGTTACAACTTGTTCACTTTCAGAGACCAATAAAAACTTTTGAAAACAAAATAGGATCACAGTGTTATTTTAAGGCTGGGTGCCTGAATGACAAAGGCACTTCCTTCTTGCCCTTGCCGCCACCACTGGCTCTCTCAGTATGAGAATTTTTATATTGATTTAAGAAGTACTAATGTAAAGAATGAGAAATAAAATAAAGATCAATGTATTTTTTACATGCATGTACAGTGGGGTCCTGACTAGAGAAGAACAGATCTGTTGAGATTCAAATTCATCAAATCTACAGAATTTTACAGGGAAATTTGATTTACATCAAATTTATTTTCTGGGAACTGAATTTTTCTTATAATGCTCTGTGGTCTAGAAAGACTTAAAAGCATAAATGGAAAATGTAAAGAAATAACTACTTTCCTCAATGCTCATCTCCACTGCTAACTGTTACTCATTTTGGTGGCGGAAGTCTTGGCTTGGAGTGCCTGTTGTAAGGTCACGGTGGGAAGTTCCAGCCTTGCATAAAGAGTAGAGATGAGCGAACCGGTCGCGGTTCGACTCGAGGTCGGTTCGCCGAACGGACGTCCCGTTCGAGTTCGGCTCGTCGAACGTTCGACGAACCGAACTCGAACTGCATAGGAAACAATGGCAGGCAATCACAAACACATAAAAACACCTAGAAAACACCCTCAAAGGTGTCCAAAAGGTGACAAACAACTCACAACACAACACAAACACATGGGAAAGTGACAAGGACATATACTCATGCGAAAACAAAAGAGTTGGACAAGGGAAAAGAGGAGGACACACAGATATAGGCATGGCACGCCCTTCTAAAATCATGTAAAAAAACCGCAAGGTGACTCCAAGCGGAGTCTCCCTTTTTTTCCAAAAATTGGGCCCCACACACACCCACCCATTCAGTGGCAGCACTTGTGCCCTAGTTGTACACTTCACAGCTAGATTTGCATCAAGCACATTCAAAAATACGCTATTCTTAACCGTCCCCAGGATGACACCGGGGTTGGTAGCAAAGTCTTTCCTGATCCCAGCTCTGTTCATCTTGGATCATTTTTAAAAAACACAGCAAGCAAGGGTTACTCCAAGCGGAGTCTCCCTTTTTTTCCAAAAATTGGGCCCCACACAAACACCTTATCAGTGGCAGCACTTGTGCCCTAGTTGCAAGCAGGATGTTTTGATTTGCATCAAGCACATTCAAAAATACGCTATTCTTAACCGTCCCCAGGATGACACCGGGGTAGGTAGCAAAGTCTTTCCTGATCCCAGCTCTGTTCATCTTGGCTTCTTTTAAAAACAATGTAAGCAAGGGTTACTCCAAGCGGTGCCTCCCTTTTTTCCAAAAATTGGGCCCCACACAGACACCTTATCAGTGGCAGCACTTGTGCCCTAGTTGCAAACAGGATGTTTTGATTTGCATCAAGCACATTCCAAGTCCACAAGCATTTACTCTCCCCAGGATGACACAGGGGTAGTAAATTCCTTCTGGATCCATGACTTGTTCATTTTGATGAACGTCAGTCTGTCCACATTGTCACTGGACAGTCGCGTGCACTTATCTGTCAGCACACACCCAGCAGCACTGAAGACATGTTCAGAGACAACGCTGGCAGCTGGACACGACAAAAATCTCCAAGGCGTAACTGGAGAGCTCTGGCCATTTTTCTAGATTTGAAGCCCAAAAGGAGCAAGGCTCCATTTGCAAAGTCATGGCATCGATGTTCATTTGGAGATACTCCTGTATCATCTTCTCCAGCCGTTGACTATGTGTCAGACTTGTTGTCTCTGGTGGCCTTGCAAAGGAGGGTCTAAAAAAATTATGAAAAGATTCCATAAAATTGCTGTTACCAGCACCAGATACGGTCCTACTGGTACGGGTAGAGTGTTGAAGATGACGAGACCGTCCCATGTTTGTCAAGTTACAACTGGGAGAATCACTCCCTGCACCTGCACGGTTGTTTGGTGGAAAAGCCGAGCTAAGATCGAGTAACAGCTTCTGCTGATACTCCTGCATACGTGCGTCCCTTTCTATGGCTGGAATTATGTCACAAAATTTGGACTTGTACCGGGGATCTAATAGTGTGGCAATCCAGTTGTCATCATCACTTCTAATTTTGACAATACGAGGGTCATGTTGGAGGTAGTGCAACAAGAAGGCACTCATGTGTCTTGCGCAGCCATGCGGACCAAGTCCAGGCTGTGTTTGTGGCATAGAGGTGCTAACCGTTCTTTCTTCCTCTGACATCTCCCCCCAACCTCTTTCAACTGAAATTTGACCAAGGTCTCCCCCATCTGCTGAGTCTTCCATGTCCATGGACAGTTCGTCCTCCATTTCTTCATGTTCTCCTGCACCTTCCTCAACATTTAGCCTGCTACTATGCGCCCTTGTTGATCCCTGTCCCCCATGGTCCCATGCCTGCTGCGTTGGTGATGATGAACGTCTGGACCTTGGTGATGTTGTCCCTTGCGCATATGAATCCTCCTGTAGTTCCTCCCCTTCCTGTTGTCCCACCCCCTGACTCCGAATAGTGTTTAGCGAGTGCTCCAGCATGTAAATAACTGGAATTGTCATGCTGATAATGGCATTGTCAGCGCTAAACATATTCATCGCCATGTCGAAACTGTGCAGAAGGGTGCATAGGTCCTTGATCTGAGACCACTCCATCAGGGTGATCTCCCCAGGCTATACGTCATGACGTATTGCACCAGGGCTCGGCGGTGCTGCCACAGTCGCTGTAACATGTGGAGAGTTGAATTCCAGTGTGTCGCCACATCGCATTTCAGGCGATGAACCGGCAGGCCGAAAGACTTCTGGAGCGATGCAAGTCGCTCAGCTGCGGTGCTTGAACGGCGGAAGTGAGCAGACAGTTTTCGTGCCCTGTTCAGAAGGCCATCTAGGCCGGGATAGTGTGTTAAAAATTGCTGGACGACAAGGTTCAACACGTGAGCCATACAAGGTACGTGTGTCACCTTGCCCAGGTGAAGGGCCGCACCCAGGTTTGCAGCATTGTCGCACACGGCCTTACCAGGCTGCAGGTTGAGTGGAGACAACCATTTATTAAACTCGGACCGCAGAGCTGACCACAACTCCTCAGCTGTGTGACTCTTATTCCCAAGACATGTCAAGCTAAAGACCGCCTGATGCCGTTGCGCTCTGCTGCCAGCATAGTAATGAGGGGTGCGTGATTCCTTCTGCGCAGTGAGGACGCTGGTGGCCTGACCAGGCAGGCTTGGGGCAGAGGTGGAGGACCCAGATGAGGTGGAGGAGGCAGAAGCAGTGGCGGAACTTGGACAGACAGAGGATTGACACACAAGTCGTGTGGACGGCAAGACTTGTGCAGCAGACCCTTCACCATCTATCACCATAGTTACCCAGTGCCCAGTCAGCGACATGTAACGTCCCTGTCCATGCTTACTGGTCCAAGTATCGGTGGTGAAATGCACCCGTTGACACACAGAGTTTCTCAAGGAAGCGGTGATGTTGTGTGCGACATGCTGGTGTAGCGCGGGCACACCTTTCTTAGAGAAGTAGTGGCGACTAGGCATCTGGTACTGGGGCACAGCGACAGACATAAGGTCTCTAAAATCCTGTGTGTCCACTAGGCGGAAAGGCAGCATTTCGGTAGCCAAGAGCTTACAGAGGGATAGAGTCAACCTCTTAGCTTTGTCATGGGTCGCAGGAAGTGGCCTTTTATTTGACCACATATGAGGGACAGAGATCTGGCTGCTGTGTGTAGACGGTGTTGAGTAGGGTGTCCCTGGAAAAATGCAGGTTTGTGAGGAAAGTGCAGGCGGAGACATGATGTTGCCTTCATCCAACGTTGGTGCTATCGATGTCAGAGAGCTGTACACACTCACTTGTTTCCCCTTCCAAACCAACTGACGACCTACCAAGCAAACTGCCTGTTGCGGTTACAGTGGTGGAAGTTGTGCGTGGAAAAACAGGTGTGACAGCTGTCCCCACAGTCCTAGAAGATGAAGAGCGCGCGGATGCACTGGAAGGGGCAGGCAGTGGATGGTTCGCTCCGCTAGGCCGCATTGCAGCACGGTGAGCTTCCCACCGGGACATATGATTTTTATTCATGTGACGATTCATGGAAGAAGTTGTCAAACTGCTGAGGTTTTGACCTCTACTAAGAGAACCATGACAAATTTTACAGATCACATAATTTGGGTGATCTTTTGCTATGTCAAAAAAGGACCAGGCTAGGCAAGGCTTAGAGGGCATGCGACCTGTTGATCCACCCCGACTAGTGCTCAGAGGCAGAGTGGTGGCTGAGGATGCAGTTGTAGACGTGCTACCAGTACTCCGACTCTGTCCAGGAAGGCGCAAGGTAACTTCGTCATCAGTTGCATCCTCCTCCACCACCTCTGTTGACCTCCTCGAGTGCCTGACTGTGGGTTGACAGTAGGTGGGATCTAGAACTTCATCATCAATTGTTGTGTTTGCACTCCCCTCCCCCTCAGACCGAGCCTCTTCTTGCCCTGACCGAATATTTAAGTTGTCATCCCAATCGGGTATCTGCGTCTCATCTTCATCAGTATGTTCCTCATTGTCTATAACCACAGGTGTTATAGTTTGTGACAAAGGGTCAACATTATGCTCAGAAACTTGGTCCTCACGGCCTGAATCAGAGTCACAAAGGTTCTGGGCATCACTGCAGACCATTTCCTTTTCTGTACTCACTGTAGCTTGGGAGCAGACCTCTGATTCCCAGGCTATAGTGTGACTGAACAGCTCTGCAGACTCAGCCATCTCAGTTCCACCATACTGTGCAGGCATGATGGAGACTTCAGAGCTGGGAGAAAGCAAGTTTGATTGGGATGACAACTCAGAGGACTGGTGTTTTTTGGATGCGGTACTTGAAGTGGCTGAGAGGGCACTTGTTGGACCACTTGAGATCCATTCAAGCATTTTCCTTTTTTGGCCATCATCTACCTTTGTTCCTGTTCTTCGTGTCCATAAAAAAGGGAGCACATCGGATTGTCCACGGTAAGTAGTAGACATCTTACTTTTGCTGGTAGATGGTCTATCTTCAGCAGATGATAATGGAGCTTTGCCACCTTCCCCACGGACAAACCCTTTTTTTCCTTTTCCACCACGCCTCTTCCCCTTTCCACCAGCATCTGTCATTTTGCCACTCATGTTGATTGCGACAAGATTGTGCACTGAAAATGTGGTAGTAAAAATTGAGAGGTGGTGTAGATTGCAGCGGTGGTCTAGCTTTATTAACAGCAGAATAATAAAGAAAAAATATCCCTGACAATGCAACTACGGCCCTTAAACTGGCAGCATAAATTGCTAGTATAATGGCTTAGTAACTATCAGTTTGAGTGTGCAATGCAGGCAGACGTGCTGAAAATATCTGTGCACTACTGGGACTATACAGAAGTCCAACAGCCACGTTTAGGATGACACTAAGTCCACTCAGTGTTTGCTAGTATAATGGCTTAGTAACTATCAGTTTGAGTGTGCAATGCAGGCAGACATGCTGCAAATATCTGTGCACTACTGGGACTATACAGAAGTCCAACAGCCACGTTTAGGATGACACTAAGTTCACTCAGTGTTTGCTAGTATAATGGCTTAGTAACTATCAGTTTGAGTGTGCAATGCAGGCAGACGTGCTGCAAATATCTGTGCACTACTGGGACTATACAGAAGTCCAACAGCCACGTTTAGGATGCCACTAGGTACACTCAGTGTTTGCTAGTATAATGGCTTAGTTATAATGAGTTGGAGTGTGCAGAGGACAGGAGGGTACAGTGCCAGGATTGTGGGGCTCTGGGTAGAGGAAAGTAAGCCTGCCTTTCTATTCCCTCCTAATGGGGAAATGCAGCGAGGAAATCCTTGACCTTAGCTACACAGACGCTGTCTCTGTTTTCAGGACCTGTCACCTATGGCTCTGACCCTGCCGGAACGAGCCCTTAAAAGGACTGATAGAAAGTGCTATCACTAAGCTGTCCAGCGCTGTGTATGGAGCGCATACAGCAGTATCGGCAATAGGACAAAGGACGGAGCTGCGCCAGTGATGTCTGACACCAAGGACGCAGAAGAGATAATGGCGTCCGGATGGGCAGATACTCGTTTTTATAATGCAGGGACATGTGACATGGACATCCTATCACACATGCCGTTGCTTCTCTGGCTAAAAGTCCACTTAGCTGTGTGTGTGTCTGGGATTGGCTGACATAATGGCCCTCCCCACTACACGCGTGCGCTTAGGAAAGGAAGACAAGGAAAAAAAAAAAATGGCGATCGCCATTATACAAACAGCAGTGATCTGAAGGCGCTGTTCCCGCACACTATACACTGAAATTTCATAATAGTGTGAGTCACAGAGTGACTTACACTATTACAGCGGAAAGCCAGCTAGGAATTAGCTGTTTTTTTGCTGCTAGAACCATTCTCGAACGTTTCTAGAACTATCGAGCTTTTGCAAAAAGCTCGAGTTCTAGTTCGATCTAGAACAGGCCCCAAAATCACTCGCGCCTAGAACTGGAGAACCTCGAACCGCGAACCACGCTCAACTCTAATAAAGAGGTCTTCGGTTTCAGTGTGCATTGGAGGTATGAAAAGCCATCATTTAGAGATAAAGTAAAGTTTGATGTTCGTTCTGAGCACAGATTTTAGAGAAAAAACAGTGCTCGAGTTTGGAGTTTATGTACTTTATGTATGCTAACTAGGGATGATCGAATATCACAAATATTCGGCAATATTCGGCTTTGTGAATATCTGACGAATAGTTCGCCGCTATGCGAATATTCGATGCGCAATGTAAGTCTATGAGAAGCCCGAATAGTTGCTATTCGGCAACTATTCGGGTTTCCCATAGACTTACATTGCACATCGAATATTTGCAAATCGTCGAATAGCGGCGACCTATTTGGCAAATATGGGCGTTGCCGAATATTTGCGGTATTCAATCATCCCTAATGCTAACCACTCTCTTGAGCATTGCTGTGCTCAGGTACGCTCGGTCCTCAGCCGCTTGTAGTGTTCAAATGGCTCACACTGGGGGTAACAACAGTGTGAACAGATGTAGTGTGCACCAAAAAAAATGGAAAAACTTCGTCCACCCGCTCCCGGAAGTGATCTGTTTATGGCTGGCTGTATGTGGGCTCAGAGCCAAATTGCCAATCAGTGACTTCTATAGGGGTTGAGGTGAAGTCCGGGTTCTGAAACAAACTTTATCTAAATTCCGGCTGAACTCGAATTTCAATAGTTTTCTTTTTTTTAAAAAAACATTATTTCCATCATTTTACTATATTTGAAAAGACAGAATTACCAAAAATCTGTATTCTGTAGAATACTGATTTTTGTAAAATGTTAGTAGAATTTAATTCCAGTAGAATAAATTTGCCCATCTAAACCCAGCCTTATAAGGTTGGATAATATTGTTTCAGACAAAATAGTTATTATCCCACAAATAATGAATGCCGTACAACTTCAGAAACCCAACCTGATGGCCGTTGAGATCCCTTCCAACTCTACCATTCTATGATTCTATGAAACAATAATTTGCAAATAAGTAAACAATAATAGCAAAACCTCGCATCAACACTTGAGTATATTCACATGCGTAAAACTGACGTTTTTAGACTCTATAGCCATAGTTTTGTGATGAGTTATTGGTTAGTTTTCAGAGTTCATTTATGTAATTGTAGAACATAATTCAATATTGATTGGAAGGTAATTTGCCACATTAATATTTCATATATAGAGAAAAACAGACAGAAATACCATGCTGCAAAAGTAACAAAAAAGACTGTATACATGAGGTTAAAGTCATTTGCCTCCCTGATTGTATATTATGCACTCATTTTGGTGAATTACTATTTTTCCTTCTCGTCTTGCTCCTAGCCATGTCAATTTACAATGGAAAGTGGATCAGACAAATTGTTCTAATTGCAAATTAATGCTGTAGTGCAGATACATTACCAACATACTATTGATCTGCAGTTAAATCTTAATGCATCTATGCACTAATACTACTTTCATTTTTTTGTCCCTTCATTACTTTTTCTGCAACATATTTTCCCTTTTAGATGTGCTTCATACATTAATGACCTCAATTTTTAATTTCCTACGGAGAGAAAACGTCTGACTCGTAATTATGATCTTTGAAAGGTATCTAGATGCTACAAAAAACCCTTCATAAGATCAAAGAAATTATTGAGATTTATCTGTAATAAGGTAAGACACAGACAATTATGTGTAGTGCATAGAACATGGATAAAGATGAAACGTGGATTTATTTTGTTATTATGGTTTTACAAAAAAATGGATATATAGTAAAAAAAAACAGAACGAAATAAGATGTACCGTATTTTTCATATTATAAGATGCACTGGATTATAAGACTCGCCCCAAATTTAGAAAAACAAGGGAAAAAAAACATGGGGTCCGTTTTATAATACAGTGGTGTCTTACCAGAGGAGGGCGGCAGCGGTGGTCACAGGAGGCAGGGGCAATGCTGGAGTAGGCGTTGCTGTGGGTTGTGCAGTAGGTGGCCCAGATACTCACTGCGGCACTGTTCTGTCTTGCAGCTGCGGGCTCTGCTCTTTGGTGGGGCACTGGGCATTGCTTCATTCTGGGGTACCAAGCTCTGCTCTGTGCTGGTGCTCCAAAGAAATGGAGGCCAGAGTCGGTGCATGTGCTAATGAGAGCTTGAGCTGAGATCTCCATCTGCACATGCGCCGTCTCTGGGTGCCATTATTTGAAGTACTCACTGTGCTAGCCGCATAGATGTCCGCCGCCACCGCTGGCCGCATGGATTCCCGCCGCCACTGCCGGCCGCATAGATGCCCGCCGTCATTACCGCTGGCCGCACACATGCCTGCCACCACCAGCTACACAGATGCCCACCGCCAGCCGCACACATGCCTGCCACCGCCATCCGCACAGAAGCCTGCCACCGCCGGCCGCACAGATGCCCGCCGTCACCACCGCCGGCCGTACTGATGCTTGCCACCGTCAGCTGCACAGATGCCCGCCGCCGGCCGCACAGATGCCTGCCACCGCCGGCTGCATAGATGTCCGCTGCCGCATGCTGCACAAGTGCCCGCCAACGCAGGCTGCACAGTTGTCGACCGCAAGTGCCAGCCGCACAGATGCCCACCGCCACCGCATACCGCACAGATGCCTGCCACAACAGGCTGCAGATAGCCCTGCAGTTTCACCCCCACAGAGCCCCACCACTGGCGGCACAGATCCCTGCCACACAGAGCCCCGCAGCCTTGGCACAGAGCAGTACAGCGCATTGCCACCACCTCCTGTGACCCCTCTCCACCACCCCTGGTGAGCTACATTTGGATTTTAAAACACACCCCTCATTTTCCTTCCAAAGTTTTGGGAGGAAAAGTGCATCTTATAATCCGAAAAATAGGGTATATGACTTTATAGAAATAGAGAAAGAGAACGGGAACAAGGGACGACATGTTTAGAAAGAAGCTGATCTCTCTGGTGGTGTATTAGCTCTTTCATTGGAAATATTAGTTTTATGTATGAGAGAGTCCTATCAGGAATCATAGAATCATAGAATCATAGAATGGTAGAGTTGGAAGAGACCTCAAGGGCTATCGGGTCAAACTCCCTGCGAGTGTAGGCTTTCCTAAATCATCCCAGCTAGATGTTTATCCAGCTTCCGCTTGAAGATTTCCATTGATGGAGAGCTCACCATCTCCTGTGGTAGCCTGTTCCACTCTCTGACTGCTCTCACTGTCAGAAAGTTTTTCCTAATGTCTAATCTGAATCTCCATCCCATTGCTTCTTGTGCTTCCTTCTGCTAATGAGAATAGGGTAGTTCCTTCTGCATTGTGACCTTCTTTCAAATATTTATAAACCGCTATTAAGCCTCTCTCAGCCTTTTCTTTTTCAACCTAAACATCCCTAGTTCTTTTTAGCCTTTCTTCACAGGATTAATAATAATATGTAAGAAAATATTTTCAAAAGTCCAGAACAATGCCATCACTTAACACTAGAACTACTGAGGTAGTCATTTTGACTACTTTGCGCCATGTATTTCTATATAGGTGTCACGAGTCCAGTAGTTCTAGTGTTAAAAGTGTGGTCAGAGTTGGACTGTCCTACCGGTGAACAGGTGAATTCCCTGGAAGGCCACTTTGGAGGAGTGGTTCCCCATCTTCCTATTGGAGCAGTAGTTGGCACATTACACTTGATTCCCTATTTCCACACAGAGACAGCATCTAATCACTAATTTAACAAACTACCCAAATTATTATTATATAGAAGCATGGGTAAATATGTGAATAAGGGTAATGAATTATTTGCAGTGGGCCCAAAGAGTGGGCTCGCAGCCGGCCTTCACAGGAGGATTGTATTGACAGACACAAGGGTCATCAGCTGACCCCTGGATGTCCTGACTACCCATCGGTGCCCCATGATCACATCAGTGGGCCACCAATGGTGGAAGGAAAGACAAACTACCCCTCTGGTGCATGTTAAATCCTGCTATCACAGGTTAATAGTGGGATTTTAATGGATTTCAACTGACCCCACACTATGATGGAAACACCAAGGTGCCCCATGAACCCCACCATGGCCATTTAAATCATGCTGTCAAATACTAACGGGTTAACAGACACAGGTGGATCTGCGATCCACCTGCGCCTGTTTGCCACACATCCCTGCTGATCAGATCAGAGATGTGCAGGGATTACCGCAGGCTCATTGCCGGACCTCGTGTTAACCAGGGGGAGGCAACCAAGAACGTACCAGTATGTCCTTGGTCGTAAAGAGGTTACATTTTATATGTTGTCACAATATAAATTCAGACCAAGTGAAGAAGATGACTTCAATATCCAATAATGATCAACTTATTTGTTTGTGATATCAAATGATGAAAGCCATAAACTCAGATATATACTAGGAATGGAAACATTGCTGCAATTTTTCTGAATTGATGATGCCATAGTAAAGCACGGTGATCATTATTGGATGCTGAAGCCACATTGTTTCCTTTGGACATTGCTTTGAAAAATGGATCACCCCACATTTAGGGTTAGGGGTGCTTTACACGCTGCGACATCGCTAGCGATTGCTAGTGATGTCGCGAGCGATAGCACCCTCCCCCATCATTAGTGTGACATTTGGTGATCACTGCCGTAGCGAACATTATCTCTACGGCAGCGTCACACGCACATACCTGTTTAGCGACATCGCTGTGACCGCCGAACAATCCCTCCTTACAGGGGGAGGTGCGTTCAGCGTCATAGCGACGTCACAGTGGCCGCCCAATAGCAGAGGAGGGGCAGAGATGAGTGGCCGGAACATGCCGCCCACGTCCATCCTTCCGCATTGCCGGTGGACGCAAGTAAGGAGATGTTCGTCGTTCCTGAGGCGTCACACATAGCGATGAACAACCAGTGGCATGCACCACCAACGATATTATGAAAACGAGCGACGTGTCAACGATCAACGATTTTGGACGTTTTTGCGATCGTTGATCGTCGCTCCTTGGTGTCACACACTGCGATGTCGCTAACGGCGCCGGATGTGCGCCACTAACGACGTGACCCCGACAATATATCGATAGTGATGTCACAGCGTGTAAAACACCCTTTAGTGCATACCCAAGGTATTGGACCTTGATGCTGTCTCAACATAACTTCTACTAATTCAAGAAAATATTGCTTCATCCAGTAAAACAAAAGGCGTCGTTTTCTTTATATAGGAGGCTATGAGTGTTGGATGGCCAACAGATGGCGGCCTTTGAGGCATCCATTGAATGTGTATTTTCAAATTTTAAGGTTTATTTAACATCTCATTTGATACAACTCACATTACATCAGTTTTTTAATAAGAAAGGACAATTCTATAAATTCACATATGTCTGCAACAAAATAAATACTAAAATTATTTTATTGGTTGCGTAATCGTCTTGGATCTCCAATTTTGAAATCATCTTAGTGCAGCTTTGTACACTTTAAATTAAGAAATTAGTTATCGCATCTTAAGGAGTTAAATTTAAGTTAGAAAATAGGAGGCAATGCATAATAGCTGTAACTCACACATACTCCTTTCAGGGACTGTAATTAATGTAGTATGTATTTATTATGCAAAAGTTAATTACTGAGCTGAGATCTAGCATACTGCAACAAAAAGGTCTGGGTGACACAACATTAGTTTAAATGTTGTTAATTGCAATATGTGATGCCGCTGCTTTCTGTGGGTTCTCATTCTTAGACATCCTATTTTTAATGTAATAAATGGAGGATTTATCTTCTTATATGTTTTATCATGTAATTTTATTTTAAGTTTGCTAATTTATTTACAAACGTTATATTGCTTTGAATATAAGCATCATTCTGTAATGAAAAGTGTAGCACTTTGGGAGTAGGATGAATAAGACTAAGTATTAAAGCCTAAGGAATAAGGATATTTAGTATTTTTTTGCACATTTCTATTTCCTTATTGTCTTCCTATTTCTGACTCTGCTTGTACCCTATCCTTGATTCCTGTCTGCTTCCAGACCTGATCTTATGCTTAAAGAGGTTGCCCCATACTTTTACATTTATGGCTATCCTTAAGAGAGATTATCAATGTCTGATTGGCTGAGGTCAGACTCCCAGCACCCCTGCCAATCAGCCATTCTTAGGGGTACTTTGCACACTACGACATCGCAGGTGCGATGTCGGTGGGGTCAAATCGAAAGTGACGCACATCCGGCGACGCTGTCAACATCGCAGTATGTAAATCCTTTTACATACGATTAACGAGCGCAAAAGCGTCATTATCGTATGATCGGTGTAGGGTCCGACATTTCCATAATTTCACAGCAGCGACGGTACGATGTAGTTCCTCGTTCCAGCAGGCAGCACACATCGCTGTGTGTGAAGCCGTAGGAGCGAGGAACATCACCTTACCTGCGTCCCAGCTGCAATGCGGAAGGAAGAAGGTGGGCAGGATGTTTAAGGTCCCGTTCATCTCCGCCCCTCCGCTCCTATTGGCCGCCTGCCGTGTGACGTTGCTGTGATGCCGCACGACCCGCCCCCTTAGGAAGGAGGCAGGTTGCCGGCCAGAGCGACATCGCAGGGCAGGTAAGTGCGTGTGAAGCTGCCGTAGCGATAATGTTCGCTACGGTAGTTATCACAAGATATCGCATGTGCGTCGGGGGCGGGGACTATCGCGCTCGGCATCGCAAGCATCGGCTAGTTGTCAATGCTTGCTGATTAATTTGAAGTTGTGGGAATACACAAAACATAGCTAAACTTGAACAACAAGTATAGGTGCAGGTAGATAACAACACTTTTTCAAGACGTTTTGACTCTCCAAGCTCTGTGAACTGTAGGGAAACAGCTTAGGAAAGGAAGGTTGAGAATAGGTTTACACAACTGCAACATGCGTGGGGGATGCAGGGACATCACATTACCTATGACAGTGCATGTAAGTGTTCTAAATCTATATTACCTGAGTGTGTTATGCTCCCTTTACATATGTGTGTAAAAAAAATATGATGTTGTTAGTCTTTTCCATCAGTGTGTCATCTTTGTTTTTCCAGTATGGATAAAGACTGAATGAAATTACAAAGATTCTTCTATTATTTGCAATGTTAAATACGTAGAGGACATGTACAGTAAAGGCCAAAAGTTTGGACACACCTTCTCATTCAAAGAGTTTTCTTTATTTTCATGACTCTGAACATTGTAGATTCACATTGAAGGCATTGATGAGCTTCAAGAGGCAGTCACCGGAAATGGTCTTCCAACAGTCTTGAAAGAGTTCCCAGAGATGCTTAGCACTTGTTGGCCCTTTTGCCTTCACTCTGCGGTCCAGCTCACCCCAAACCATCTCGATTGGGTTCAGGTCTGGTAACTGTGGAGGTCAGGTCATCTGGTGTAGCACTCCATCACTCTCCTTCTTAGTCAAATAGCCCTTATACAGCCTGGAAGTGTGTTTGGGGTCCTGTTGAAAAATAAATGATGGTCCAACTAAACGCAAACCAGATGGAATAGCATGCCGCTGCAAGATGCTGTTGCAGCCATGCTGGTTCAGTATGCCTTCAGTTTTGAATAAATCCCCAACAGTATCACTAGCAAAGCCTCCCCACACCATCACACCTCCTCATCCATGCTTCACGGTGGGAACCAGGCATGTAGAGTCCATCTGTTCACCTTTTCTGCGTTGCACAAAGACATGGTGGTTGGATCCAAAGATTTGAAATTTGGACTCATCAGACCAAAGCACAGATTTTCACTGGTCTAATGTCCATTCCTTGTGTTCTTCACCCCAAACAAGTCTCTTCTGCTTGTTTCCTGTCCTTAGTAGTGGTTTCCTAGTAGCTATTTTACCATGAAGGCCTGCTGCACAAAGTCTCCTCTTAACAGTTGTTTTATACATGTGTCTGCTGCTAGAACTCTGTGTGGCATTGACCCCGTCTCTAATTTGAGCTGCTGTTAACCTGCGATTTCTGAGGCTGGTGACTCAGATAAACTTATCCTCCACAGCAGAGGTGACTCTTGGTCTTCCTTTCCTGGGGTGGTCCTCATGTGAGACAGTTTCTTTGTAGAGTTTGATGGTTTTTCCCACTACACTTGGGGACCCTTTCAAGGTTTCCCAATTTTTTGGACTGACTGAACTTCATTTGTTAAAGTAATGATGGCCACTCATTTTTCTTTATTTAGCTGCTTTTTTCTTGCCATAATATAAATTCTAACAGTCTATTCAGTAGGATTATCAGCTGTGTATCCACCAGACTTCTGCACAACACAACTGATGGTCCTCACCCCATTTATAAGTCAAGAAATCCCACTTATTAAATCTGACAGGGCACACCTGTGAAGTGAGAACAATTTACAGTGACTACCTCTTGAAGCTCATCAAGAGAATGCCAAGAGTGTAATCAAAGCAAAAGGTGGCTACTTTGAAGAACCTAGAATATAAGACATATTTTCAGTTGTTTCCCACTTTTTTGTTAAGTATTTCATTCCACATGTGTTAATTCATAGTTTTGATGCCTTCAATTTGAATCTACAATTTTCAGAGTCATGAAAATAACGAAAACTCTTTGAATGAGAAGGTGTGTCCAAACTTTTGGTCTGTACTGTATGTTATGTTTTTCATGGACCCAAAGCCTTGTATTGGCCCTTGTCATCCATGCTGCTTAAAAAAAACTGGACAAATCTCCATGTGGTTTACACGGACATGTGAAGATCACCATAGGTCACAATAGGTCACCATAGGTCAAAAGATTACCATCCACATGTACCGGAAACACGTACATGTGAAGAGGACCTGAGACTGATTGCTCTACTTATTCTTATCCATATTCTTATTATTAGCACAGTTTGCACACAGATCCATTTGGTGACATATAGCAGCACCTGTTTTTAACCCTTAAGGACCAGGAGATTTTTTTGTTTTTGTGCTTTAAATCTGTCTTCACCTTATTCCAAGAGCCACAGCTTTTTTATTTTTCCTTCTGTATAGCAGTGTGAGGTTTTGTTTTTTGCAGAATGAGTTGTACTTTTGAATTATTTCATTCTTTTAATCATTTGATGTAATGGTAGATGGGGAAAAAAATCCAAGTGTGGCAAAATAGCAAGAATAGAGAAATTCTGCAATTGTTTTTTAGTCTTTGTTTTATGTATAGTGTCCATTTTGCCATAAACTGACCTGGCAGTATAATTATCCATATGCGTATGATTATGTGGATACCAAACATGCGCACTTGTTGTTTTAATTACCGGTAAGTGGTAAAAATAAATTCTGAAATTTTGAAAAAAAATCTTGCTTTTTTCACGACTTTCCTAGCGCCATAACATTTTCAATATTTGAGATCTAAGGATATATGAGGTCTTGATTTTTATTCCCCAATCTGATGTTTTTATTGATATTATTTTTGGGTATATATGATGTTTTGGTCGCCTGTTATTACATTTTTTTCTATTGTTGCAGTGGCCAAAAACTATAATTCTGGCGTGCTGATGTTTTTTTATTCCGCTGTTTTCTGATCGAATTAATTTATTTGTTTTATTTTTTTTAATTTATTTTGATAGATTAGACTTTAACTAATGCTGTAATACCAAATATGTGCACTTTTTTAATTTTTAATGTGGTAAAAGAGGGTGATTTGAATTTTTATATTTTAATTTCTTCATATTTTTTAAAACATTTTTTTCTACTTTGCACTGCATTTAATAGTTCTCTTAAGGGACTTGAACTTGCAATAATCTAATCACTTGTATGTACATCAATGCCACAGCATTGCGGTTTATTGAAGAAATTACAGTCTCCTATGAACATCGGCCATGGGCTGGTTTTCATAGGAGTACTGAGATAACAGACACAGAGGTCAACAACCGACCCCTGACTGCCGTGACAACTCATCAGCATCCGGCGATCGTGTTGCATGAGTGATGATGAGGGGTCAGAAGAGCGCAACCCCCTGCTGGTGCACGTTAAATGCTGCTGCGTTTACCAGGTTAACAGCTTCAGGCAGAGTGCTGCTTCACTTGCGGCTGTTAGAGGCAGACTGAATCATTCAAGCCCACGTCGAAGGCAAGGAGATGACTCATGATGTACTCTCATAGCAAGTCATGGGCAGTGATGGACGAACCTGCAGATATCCAGAATTGGCAAGTCGAAGCCGATTTTTTTGAAACACTGGTTTGGGCCCAGATTTAATTCTGGATATCTGGCTGGAAACTGATCCCAATATAAGTCTATGGGGACCCAACTCATGAGCATTAAATGGTAGTAGAAAGGACTAGTGACATTAAAGAAGGCATGTTATACTTACCGAGTCTCCTGCATGGCGGTAACATTACTTCTGGGGCCGCTCATTAACCTCATGCATATGCACTGCTTCCCCCACCCACTGGCAGTCCCAGTGTCTGTGATTGGTTGCAGTCAGAGCGCGCCCCACCATGTATGACAGCGTGTCTGACTGCTTGCAATCGCACACTCTGTGTGTCCCTATAGTGGTGTAAAAATAAATAAAAAAAATTGGCGCAGGGTCCCCCCATATTATGATACCCAGCACAGATGAATCATATGGCTACAGCCTGCAGCACCTAGCCATGTGCTTATCTTGGCTGTGTATCAAAATAAGAGGGACCCATGTGGCTTTTTTAAAATGATTTTGAAAAATAATTTAAAAAAACGACATGCGGTTCCCCACATTTTGATACCCAGTCATGATAAAGTTGACAGCTGGGGGCTGGTATTCTCAGGCTGGGGAGACCAATAGTTAGTGCCCCCCACCCAACCTACAAATAGCAGCCTAAAAATTTGCATCTCTTGGCCCAAAAATGCAAAAAAAACAGTTCTGACGCCATTTTGGTGCAGTTTTCTGCCAGGAGGTGCAAATTTGGTGCTGAAATCTGTTGCAGACATTTCAGCACCAAATTTGCACCTCCTGACAGAAAACCACATTGAAACGGCATTAAAACCGGAGGGGGGGGTTTCTTCATTTTTGGGCCAAGAGATGCAAATTTGGTGATGACATTTTTAAACTATATTCATGCACCCAATCTACAACTCCTGGCAAAAAAAGTATCAAAACAGCATGTGTTATGATGCTATAGTGATGCGTTCTTTTGCCAAGAGATGTCGATTGGTTGCGGCAATATGCTGTTGAAATTTCAGCAACAAATCTACATCTTTTGGAAAAAAAAGTGAAAGTGGCTTCTGCCAGGAGACGCAGGTCTGTGAACTCAGTGACTTCACCTGAGTTGAGGTCACTGATTTTACTGAGGTCACCTGATGTCAGGTTCACAGGTGAAGGACCGTGGGAACCTCCAACTGTGACCGCAAATAACCTGAGTGAGGTCACTGCTCATATCTGCTGCTCATTTTCTGCCTGAAGCTCACAGTGGGCAGTCATGTTCCATGGCCGCTCGCTGTTACTTCAGATGTAGTAGAGCTGGAATTATCATGGGACCTTATGCGGATTACTTCGGACCTGGATGTTTTGAGGGTTAATAAATTGGTGACGGTGGGTGTTTTTTGTATTTCATTTCAAAAAAATGTTTTTTGTTGTGTTTTGTTTCTGTTTATTTCTTCAAATTGTCCCTCCAGTCAGGAAGGAGAAAAACCCTAGCACCACATATTGGAAGTAGTAATTCTAAAAGTTAAAAGTGGCTTTTTAAACAAGCCTTTTCATAAGACTTAGGAGTTATACCAGATCAGAATCCGAATTGTCAGTGCAAAGTGTGGGTATCTGATCTGGCTTATGAGAAGCTATGTATCAGTGCAAAGGGTGGGTATCTGATCTCGCTTATGAGAAGCTATGTTTATTTCTTTTCACTTACACCACCCACTGACCTCCGGGAATGTTTTGCTTTTGGCCTATAGCAAAACATTTCTGGAGGTGTGCAGGCGGTGTTATTTTTTTTATATAATTCTCCGTGAACTACGCATCTTAGTGCGCTAATTTTAGTAGAATAAACAGTACACACCGCTCGTGCAATGTAAGGCAACACTCAGACATGAGCACAGCGCGATACTCACTTGGTTGATTTTCATGTCCTTTTCCGAGCCCGAGCCCCGAGCCTAAGGTTCACTCATCTCTGTGACCCAACCAAATATTGTTTTCTTTTGGGGCGGGAGTGGAGCACTCAACTAAAACCTCTGCTATTGTGCCACATGATTTCTAGTTACACCCCTGTCTTGGACTGATCTACACTGATGCCTGAATGCACCCTTAGATGCTTAGATGTAGAGACAGTGCAGTAAAAAAGAGCATACCACAACTATGGCAGCTGCTATGGAAAATTAAAAATAAATAACCATTTAATAAAGAAATAACCAAATTGGGAAGGATTTATCAAAACTGGTGCAAAAAAAGTAAAATCTGATTGGTTGCAATAGACTACCTGTGCTTTACTTTATTGTGCCACACTATTTAAAAAAAAAGTATATTTATATCTTAATTATTGAAACAAAAAAAAATACATTATTGTACATTTTCTTAAATATAATTGTTTTAGCAAAGTAAGTTTAGATTATATACAGTGAGTTTCTGGTGTGTATGCAACAATGGGAATATACCTTATGTTAGCATCTTTTAATTATATGAATAATATAGAGTAATATGTCTTACTGCAGGGTGGTGCCGCATTTCACGCTGCCCTTGATGCTTTAATCAAATGCTTACACTTTATCAAGCATTTAGCAAGGCCAAGTAAGACACCTTGGGGGAGATATTATATCAAGCAATTATGGAAATAAGTAATAATGACCTGGTTAAATATTCACTGTATACATTGCATGTCACATTAAACCCTAAGAAAATCAACGCTCATTGCCTCGTTATAAGCTCCAGAGGTATGTATTAAGCTTCAGCGCTGTGCAACAACCTACGGAAAGCTGTAATTATAATCATGAAATATTTATCTCCTACTGGTGGGAGTGTTAAGGATTTTGGCATGCGTTTAGCAAGATTTAAGTTATCATAGAGGTCACAAATGTGTGGATATGTCTGATACATGTACAAAAGTCATCACAAGGGCTATATATTTTTACAATATGGTAGAGAGGTAATGTTGGATTTTTAATGGGGAGGGTTGTTGAATGCTTTGGACGTCTCAACCAAGGCAGGAAAATGTCCCTCAATTTACGAGTTTGCCAATTAGCTACATAAATTACAACATACATCTTAGACCTCTTTCATGTGTCCATGAAAAGCACAAACTTTTTCACTGATGTTTTAAAGGTGCGTATGACCCTCCATGTGCCGTGATTTTGGCACACGTGTGTTCTCCGTGTGCTATATGTGATAGCATATGGAGATCAGGAACTTTATACTCACCTTTCCCCACCACTGCTGTCCGTGGTGCTTAGGTCTCCGACCCTGCAGTTACACGTGCTTCCAGGTCCGCGGTGCAGTGATTATGCAATGAACATAATGAGTGGGCCCTGAAGCAAGTGACAGCAGCACCGAAGACAGCAGTGCTGGAGACAGGTGAGTATAGAAAATCATTTTATTTCACAGACAGTATGTTTTCTCCGGTATGTGTTACACTGATCCCATCACTTTGTGGTCTATGTGACATCAGTGCTGCCGGAGAAAAACGGACTGATCTCCATGCGGAACACATGGACACGCATGAGTGCTGCATGGACACACGGTCAGTGAGAAATCACTGATGTGTGCACATACCCATTGATTTTAATCTATCTATGTATGTCCTTGATTCCAGTACATATAAAAATGGCGACAAACGTACCGGAATCATTGACATGTGAAGGAGGCGTTACATGGGTTGCTTTAATACTCCAGGTGGTCTAGATTGATTTAGTTGTTGATACCTAATCCTCATGATGGCAAGATATAAAGAAGAAATATTGATAAAATGGTAGTTATGGGTTGATGGAAATGATGACTGAATTTGGCAAATATCTAAGTTATTAGATGTGAATTGAATGTTCAATATTGTGGTATCTTTTAGGCATGGCTTAATTAGCATAATAAACATTAGGTACACCATGTAGCTCCCTCTGTGCCGAAAAAGCTGAAAAATCAAATGTGTGGTACTGAAGTATAGAAAACTCTGGAAGGAACCACCGTAGACAAGCGCGGCAGCAAGGGAAACATTTTTTGCTTTTACCCTTTCCTAGACATCTACATATTAGCAGCGTCACCCAGTGCATTTTGCTTATTTCCTTAATTCACACAACAGGAATCATAAACAAAATTCAAATTCAAAAGAATTCAATTTTTTGAAAAATTTGATTTGCATCAATCCAATTCGCTCATTTCTAGTTGATAACTAATATTTTTAGAGGTCTATCATAATTTATTTTATAATTATTATTATTATTAGTGATGCAGGGGTCTTGGACAATAAAACTGTACGTATAATTTTGTTTCATATAATAAAAAAGTCTAAGCTAATTTTTCTTAAAGAGAACCTGTCATGTGAAAAAAATGCTAATAACCTGCAGAAATGGGGTTGATATGGGGTTAGTCTGTGAGTTAATAGCATTTAAAATCTGCCCACTACCTGCACATTAAACTCCACTGTTGAGTGGAAAAATCCTTTATTCCTCCCGGCAGCATTCGGGTTTTAATCATCAGGGTGGTGTGGCACAGGTTCAGTCACTGCTCGGTTATAGAGAGCAGCGGTTGTAACCACACTCCCCCCATTGACTGATAGCTGATTCTAATGCTGAGTAAAGGGTGCTTTACACGCTGCGATATCGCTAGCGATTGCTAGCGATGTCGCGAGCAATAGCACCCGCTCCCGTTGTTTGTGCGATATGTGGTGATCGATGCTGTAGCGAACAATATCGCTACGGCAGCGTCACATGCACATACCTGTTCAGCGACGTCGCTGTTGCTGCTGAACAATCCCTTCTTCAAGGGGGAGGTGTGTTTGGCGTCACAGCGGCGTCACAAAACAGGTGCCCAATAGAGGAGGAGGGGAGGGGATGAGCGGCCGGAACATGCCGCCCACCTCCTTCCTTCCTCCTTTCCGGTGGACGCAGGCAGGATGCTGTTCATCGTTCCTGCGGTGTCACACATAGCGATGTGGGGTGCTGCAGGAACGACGAACAACCAGCGACACGCACCACCAACAAAATTATGAAAAGGAGCGATGTGTCAACGATAAACGATTTTTGATGTTTTTGCGATCGTTGATCATCGCTCCTTTTAGTCACACACAATGATATCGCTAACGGCGCCGGATGTGCGTCACGAACACCGTGACCCTGACGATACATCGTTAGCGATATCGTTGTGTGTAAAGTATCCTTTACTGTTATTCAGTGCGGGAAGGCCCGGTTACAGTTGCTGCACTCCATACACAGAACAGTGACTGAAATCATGCCACTCCCATGACTAAAACCTTCATTTCCTCCTGCCATTGGAGTTCAATATGCAGGTGCCAGGCAGGTTCCAAGATGCTCTGCACATCGGAACCATGACACTTGTATTGAGATGTGATCTCCCACTTGCTCCATGAAACACTGAAACTGCCGATAGATCACAAACTGTCAGTGACAGACAGAGGCGAATATGGAAAAAGATGAAGACAGGGGGCAGGGGACTTACATATAAAGCATCACTCTAGCAGTGAAGTAAACAAATGCTGGAGTGGTGCTTTAACTCAATGATAAATTCTAATCCTGGTGGTGCATTTTTGATAGCCTTTGTCAAACCAAATTAACATTTTTGTACAACAAGACAGGTTATCGAAAGCTTAACATTATTTTAGGAGTTTGTTTTATTTAAAGACTGAAGATCTTTTTGTCTTCTAATGATGGACATCATAATAAGTTGGATTTCCATTGCATCGATCTTAATGACCTACAGTTAGGTCCAGAAATATTTGGACAGTGACACAATTTTCGCGAGTTGGGCTCTGCATGCCACCACATTGGATTTGAAATGAAACCTCTACAACAGAATTCAAGTGCAGATTGTAACATTTAATTTGAAGGTTTGAATAAAATATCTGATAGAAATTGTAGGAATTGTACACATTTCTTTACAAACACTCCACATTTTAGGAGGTCAAAAGTAATTGGCCAAATAAACCAAACCCAAACAAAATACTTTTATTTTCAATATTTTGTTGCGAATCCTTTGGAGGCAATCACTGCCTTCAGTCTGGAACCCATGGACATCACCAAACGCTGGGTTTCCTCCTTCTTAATGCTTTGCCAGGCCTTTACAGCCGCAGCCTTCAGGTCTTGCTTGTTTGTGGGTCTTTCCGTCTTAAGTCTGGATTTGAGCAAGTGAAATGCATGCTCAATTGGGTTAAGATCTGGTGATTGACTTGACCAGAATCTTGCAGAATGTTCCACTTTTTTGCACTCATGAACTCCTGGGTAGCTTTGACTGTATGCTTGGGGTCATTGTCCATCTGTACTATGAAGCGCCGTCCGATCAACTTTGCGGCATTTGGCTGAATCTGGGCTGAAAGTATATCCCGGTACACTTCAGAATTCATCCGGCTACTCTTGTCTGTTGTTATGTCATCAATAAACACAAGTGACCCAGTGCCATTGAAAGCCATGCATGCCCATGCCATCACGTTGCCTCCACCATGTTTTACAGAGGATGTGGTGTGCCTTGGATCATGTGCCATTCTCTTTCTTCTCCAAACTTTTTTCTTCCCATCATTCTGGTACAGGTTGATCTTTGTCTCATCTGTCCATAGAATACTTTTCCAGAACTGAGCTGGCTTCATGAGGTGTTTTTCAGCGAATTTAACTCTGGCCTGTCTATTTTTGGAATTGATGAATGGTTTGCATCTAGATGTGAACCCTTTGTATTTACTTTCATGGAGTCTTCTCTTTACTGTTGACTTAGAGACAGATACACCTACTTCACTGAGAGTGTTCTGGACTTCAGTTGATGTTGTGAACGGGTTCTTCTTCACCAAAGAAAGTATGCGGCGATCATCCACCACTGTTGTCATCCATGGACGCCCAGGCCTTTTTGAGTTCCCAAGCTCACCAGTCAATTCCTTTTTTCTCAGAATGTACCCGACTGTTGATTTTGCTACTCCAAGCATGTCTGCTATCTCTCTGATGGATTTTTTCTTTTTTTTCAGCCTCAGGATGTTCTGCTTCACTTCAATTGAGAGTTCTTTAGACCGCATGTTTTCTGGTCACAGCAACAGCTTCCAAATGCAAAACCACACACCTGTAATCAACCCCAGACCTTTTAACTACTTCATTGATTACAGGTTAATGAGGGAGACGCCTTCAGAGTTAATTGCAGCCCTTAGAGTCCCTTGTCCAATTACTTTTGGTCCCTTGAAAAAGAGGAGGCTATGCATTACAGAGCTATGATTCCTAAACCCTTTCTCCGATTTGGATGTGAAAACTCTCATATTGCAGCTGGGAGTGTGCACTTTCAGGCCATATCATATATATAATTGTATTTCTGAACATGTTTTTGTAAACAGCTAAAATAACAAAACTTGTGTCACTGTCCAAATATTTCTGGACCTAACTGTATCTCTATGATACGTTATCAATATTAGATTGGTGGAGGACAAACAACCGGCAGTTCACCGATCATCTGTTCTCACCACCTGTAGTGGCCGGATGTAAACTATGATCTCATCCTTTTTAAAGAAATACTGAACCCATGTAAGTGGTTTTTAATGGTTAAAAAGTATTCTTCCAAAACAGGTCCACAGGCTCTGCGTGGTATGAGAGCTCTGCCCTGAAAACCATCTAGTTAAGCTGTAATTTTAGACATAGCCCATGGACAGATGGGGCGCTGTTTATAAAAATAGGATACATTTTGTTTATCTTGCAAAAAAAACCCCATTGAATATGTTAACACAATGCATTGTTTCTCCCCAGTTTCATAATTTTTACAAGTTGTTTTCTAAATTGTTTAGAATAGAAAAAAAAAAGAATATATCATACCTGGAGTAGTGAAGCTCCACTATGAAGAAACTGCAATCCACTCTCGGCTGAATCAATTCCACCAGTTGCTAAAATAGGAAATCCTGGGATGGCACGGGCAATAGCAGAAACTGCCCTGAGAGCAATTGGTCTGATGGCATTGCCTAGAACAGAAAATAAACCTTTACGTTATGACATAAGAATATTCTTGTGTCCATATTACTTGTAGTTGTCGCACCATTTCTTTACTCTGCTCCACAGGGGAATAGTTGGGGTTGGAGCTAGTGTTTCATGTGGCCTTGGTTTTAGGTGCCAATGGGTCGAAAAGAAACCACCCTAACTGAGCCGTAGTATTTAAAGGGAATCTGTCACCAGGTTTTTCCGTAAGCTGCGGCCACCGTAAGTGAGCTCTTATGTAAAGCATTCCAGAATACTGAATATAGGAGCCCAGTCCGTGCTGTAGAACATAAAAACACTTTTATAATACTCAGCTCGGGGGCGTTCTGGTCCGATGGGTATCGATATTCTCTGGTTCAACGCCTCCTCTCTGCGACGATTTCTGTCCTCCCTTTTCTGACGCCCATATGCATGACATGTTCTACGTTATCCACAGTAGATAGCATTGAGGTCCTGCGCAGGTGCACTTTGATCTGCCCTGATCAGCGCAGATCAAAGTATTGTAGTGAGTGCGCATGCGCAGGCGGTCTTTAACCTTTCCTCCTGCCTGCGCTTTACAGTACTTTGATCTGCCGCCAGCAGTGGAGATTAAAGTGCGCCTGTGCAGGAGCGCCATCCCAGCCAAGGCTGGAAGACGTAGGATGCATCATCCATACTGGACTGGATAGAAGGAGGATGGAGATTGTAGCAGAGAGAAGGCGTCGGACTGGAGAGGAGCAACACCCATCAGACCAGACCCCCAGGTGAGTATTATAAAAGTGTTTTTTATGCTCTGCACAGCGGCCTGGGTTCTTATATACAGTATCCTGGAATGCTGTATATAAGAGCTCAGTGATGATGGCCGCAGCTTCTAGTCACCAAATATGGTGACAGGTTCCCTTTAATAAAAGGGTAAGGTTAGAAAACCAAACCATATTAGCAATGTGTCAGCATACATTTTTTTTATGGTTTTTTAACCATGATGGAAGCCAGCCTGTACAGAGGTTTTTTAAAAATGCCAGAAGGTAGGGGATACAGACTGAAAGTCACAATTTATCTTCTCATAAGTGGTCTATTTGGGCCCACCCACAAATTTCATGAAGGGCGCCAATCTCTTATCATACATTTTTCAATATGTTGGCAAAACCCTTGTCAGACTGCAATACTCAGCACAACCACTGGGTGACCACACCCACAGTCACGTATAGCATCAAAACTCCCATCAAGCTATCGTGAAATGATGTTTTCAAGTTATCTTGTGCTTTTCATCTGTGACCACGTTAGATCCAAAGCAAAGACACATATCTAGGTCTTAGGGTAGTTTCACATTTGCGTTGTTTTGACGGAAACGGGACCCGTCACAAATGCAGTAAAGTTCATTTATTTACAGTGGAAGCGCGATATCATGCGTATGAAACACACAACCGCATGGTGTCGCGCTTCCACTGTAAATAAAGGAACTTACTGCATTTGTGACGGGTCCTGTTTCCGTCAAAACAACGCAAATGTGAAACTACCCTTATTGTTGTGGAATAAGTCCCTATCAAAAAGCTTCTATGAACCTGTAAAAAATAAATGATTGAACAGTGGTTATTATCTAGGCAGATGTAAAAGAAAAAACAGTGCGTAAACATCAAACATCAAATTAATCAAATAAGCTTCTGATCATTTACAGCTATATAGATAAAAGCCTCATAGGTATAAGCCAATAGGAAGTGGTATATTTTTAGCTAGCTACAGGCATGCTATTGTCTTATGCAATAAACCACTGGTTATTTAAGTGCTTCCCTACAGCTTTTGTTAATGACATTTTCTCCAAAAGAATATGGAGTGACAGATAAGAATTGTTAGAACCCTGCAGAAGATCATTATCTGTTCCACATGATACCAAGATATAGTATTCCCCATCTACAATCAATTGCTATCACGAACGTCCTAATAACCTAATCATATTCTCATGGTAAAATTCCAGGAACCTGGAATATTTCAAAATTCTACCTTTAAAAAAAAAGAAAGAAATGTAATAATAAAATCTATGTAAATAATTAAAGTAACTTTAAATAAATCTCTGTGCTAATTAAGATCCTAATATAGCACTGTAATGATGTGAGCTCCAGTCTTTCGATCCAGAGCTCAAGATGTTTTGCATTTACATAGAAAAGAAAAAAATAATAAAATCCTGTCTGTTAGCAGCCACCACTAGAGGGGGCTTAGGAGTTTAGCGTATACTGTTTACATATTAAAAATGTAAATAAAACAATATGGCATATATCTGCATGTTTCCACTTGTGGTAGGTCTGGAAAGCCTGAGTTTCATTATTTAGAAAG
This sequence comes from Anomaloglossus baeobatrachus, assembly GCF_048569485.1. NCBI lineage: Eukaryota > Metazoa > Chordata > Amphibia > Anura > Aromobatidae > Anomaloglossus > Anomaloglossus baeobatrachus. The sequence continues at coordinate 200,731,389 of NC_134360.1, read as the reverse complement.
GTTGATTAATGGAAAAAAAGTTATTTGGTTGATACCCAAAAAATAATTAAAGGGAATCTGTCAGCAGGTTTTTACTATTTCATCTGACAGCAACATAACGTAGGCAAGGAGATTCTGAATCTAATGGTGCATCACATAGATTACTGGCTGCAGCCATTTCTCACACAATAAAATAATTAAGTTTTAGCATGTAGCTGAGCACGGGGAGCTGTTTTGTCCACACCAGGCTCTGAATAGAGGGTGTGCATAGACTGTCACGTGTCAATCACAGCAGGGGCGTGTTGGACTGCTCTACCTATGAGCTCTCTAGTCCTGCAATGTTAATCACAGAGTAATAAAGCCATTTGTTTAAGTAAATAATAGCACACACACACACACACACACACACACACAGACAAAAGAGGCATCATTGCTTTTGGTTTTTGAACCCCTACATCATGCTTTCCATGCTTTCCTCAGCTTACATAGCAAAAATGTGCTGACATATTTCCTTTAATACAACTTTACTTTTATATATTATTGTGAATATTGCCTGGTTTTATCCGCACCAAGCTCCATCTCACCAATCTGGCACTACCACTTCAGACTTTGTTCTGGCCCAGATCCCTCCACTTTTAGAGAAGAGAAGTCCATAAAGTAGAAAACCACGACATACACCATCCAAGATCTAGAAAGTACTTTTATTCCATATATAACGTGCAGGTAAAATAGTGGGAATGAGAGAGCCAGGTGCAGGCCCCCCAGAAACGATGGCCGTTTTGCACCTTGTGTGCTTCTACGGGTCCCATAGAAGCACACAAGGTGCGAAACGGCCGTCGTTCTTGGGGGGCCTGCACTCGGCTCTCTCCTTCTCAATATTTACCTGCACATTATATGGAATAAAAGCATATTCTGGATCTTGGATGGTGTATGCCCTGGTTTTCTACTTTATGGACTTCTGTTCTGGATATCTCCTCTCCTCGTCCACGTGCACCCATTACCATTTCTTCAAAAAGGAGGACTGAGGCTGTTCCAAGGTGTTCCTTGTAAGGTATTGCACGGTTCAGTGCAGAACCGCTTCTGTTTATTACAAATTCCCTCCACTTTTATGTGTTCATGATTAGTAGACCATTTAAACAATATAATATAATCGGTGGTCGAGTGTAGGAGCAATCTCTACTGATTATCAACCGACCCAACAAGAGCAACAATCGCCCAAAGAATGAGTAACACACTAGTTTTTCAGGTGAGATGATTTTATGCCAGCTTAAAATTATTCTTATCAGCAGCATAATGCCCCATGTCAACAAGAGATGTGCTGCCAATCAAATGATATTCTAGGCACGCAAAACAATCATATAGCAATTATTCTGTGCAATAACATTTTCAAAAGTCTGTTAAACAGTTAACCTACGATCAGTTTTTATAGCGCAATCAGTAGTCCTTTAGCAGCCTGAATTGGGTCTTCTGTAGGAGCCATTATACGATGTGTAGAGATGAGCCAACCTGAGGTTCAGTTTTCGAGCCGAACACCGTCTAAAAGAAAAAAAAAATTCGGCTGCTGTACGTGCAAAGTTCACTCGCGCGAGCAGCGCTATGCTCAGCTACGCTTAGTGCTTAAGCCTGCAGTTTTTAAAGTCAGGTCATGGTCTGGGATTAGAATACTGGGAGGAAACATCCTGGAAACAGGGAGTAAATTAAGACGTAGTCAGGTAACAGTTCAGGACAGAATACCAGGTAGATAGCGGAACAGAGGAAGGGATTCAAGACAAATAGGTAGTCACAGGAAGTCCAAGTCAAGCAGCAAAAATCAGAACAAACAAAGGAATGCTACCCAACAGCATCACTTGAGCAGAATGTTACGACTGGCAGAATTTTGAAAAAAACTTGTCAGCTAAGTAGCTGGGCTATCACTGGAAACATGGAACACCTGGACACATGTGGCCGCTAACATCAGCTGACCAGGACCAAATAATGAGGAGAAAACAAGTTCACTTGGGCACAAATCTTCAAGCACATTTCAAGTCTACAAAGCACATTCAGACACATTCTCAATTCCTGCTGTGTTGTTACCGATCTTACTAGTCCTGTGAGGCCCTGCATAACCCAGTCTAAAGCCCACTTTACACGTTGCAATTAGTTGTACAATCGCATTTGCGATGTGACACGCCCAGGTTGCATACGGGATCTTATGAGATTTCACGTTGGTCGTTCATTTGCTGTCACACGAGCGTTAGTAGTCTATGTTAAATTGGTCAATTTTGTGTGCGATCCTTTAGATCATGTGTTCTGTGACGTATGCATTGGGTACCTTTTTTTTTTTTTATTTATTGACTTGCCAAGCGTGTGTAATGTGTAGGGATGCGTTTTTACTATGTCATCTGCCATTCAGCTCTGCTACATGGCCGCTAACAGCAGACACAGACAGCCATGTAGCAGAGCTGAATGGCAGATGACAGCAGACACAGACAGAGCCGCACTGTCAGAATGAACTCGGGTGAACTTCACCCGACTTCACGGTCATGCTGCGGCTCTGTCTGTGTCGCGCCCTGATTAGCGGTCACCAGTGAAGGACTCACCGGTGACCGCTAATCTCCTAAGTTACTGAAGTTAGCAGCCCTCTCTCATACTCACCAATCCCCGATCCCCGGCACTGCACGGCGTTCACACTGCTCCGGCGGCTTTTACTGTTTTGAAAAAGCCGGCCGCCCATTAAACAATTTCGTATTCCCTGCTTTCCCCGCCCACTGGCACCTATGATTGGTTACAGTGAGACACGCCCCCACTCTGAGTGACAGGTGTCACACTGCACCCAATCACAGCAGCCGGTGGGCGTGTCTATACTGTGTAGTGAAATAAATAATTAAATAATTTAAAAAAACGGCGTGCGGTTCCCCCCAATTTTAAAACCAGCCAGATAAAGCCATACGGCTGAAGGCTGGTATTCTCAGGATGGGGAGCTCCATGTTATGGGGAGCCCCCCAGCCTAACAATATCAGCCAACAGCCACCCAGAATTGCCGCATACATTATATGCGACAGTTCTGGGACTGTACCCGGCTCTTCCCGATTTGCCCTCGTGCGTTGGCAAATCGGGGTAATAAGGAGTTATTGGCAGCCCATAGCTGCCAATAAGTCCTAGATTAATCATGTCAGGCATCTATGAGACACCCTCCATGATTAATCTGTAAATTACAGTAAATAAAACACACACACCCGAAAAAATCCTTTATTATAAATAAAAAACACAAACATATACCCTGGTTCACCACTTTAATCAGCCCCAAAAAGCCCTCCATGTCCGGCGTAATCCAGGATGCTCCAGCGTCGCTTCCAGCGCTGCTGCATGGAGGTGACCGGAGCTGCAGCAGACACAGCCGCTCCGGTCACCTCCACGCAGGTAATGAAGACAGCCGCGCGATCAGCTGCTGTCACTGAGGTTACCCGCTGTCACGGGATCCAGCGGTGGCCGCGGGTAACCTCAGTGACAGCGCAGCTGATCGCGCTACTCACCTCAGTTGCTGCGTGGAGGTGATAGGAGCGGCGGTGAGTAGCGCGATCAGCTGAGCTGTCACTGAGGTTACCTGCACACGCAGATACCTCACAAACGATGTCGGATGTGCGTCACTTACAACTTGACCCCAACGACGGATTGTGAGATATATTGAAGCGTGTGTAGCGGGCTTAACACTCCAGTCCACTTTGTGACCATCACTTCCTTTTCTGCAGCTCCACATCTTTTCCCCTCGTACAGGAAAAGGTAAGGGGGTTTTGTCACCTTGGCCAGACTACAGCCTTGAATTTCTAGATACTCCACCATCCTCAATTTTTCTCCTCTTAGATGAGGGGGTATGTCACAATGACTTTGGGGTAGCAGGGAACTGAGGCTCCTAAGCTATCCTAAGCTAAGTTGTCCATGAAGCTAGGAGACCCCATGCTATCCCTATTCTCAGGGATGCTCCTAATCATGGAGAAACCAGAGTCTCCTTCCTGGCTCTGCTTCTGACTAGTCCTGATCTAATTCCCTCTCCTCCTCCCCAGGGAGGTATGGTACAGGAATGTGTTGAAACCACAAAAAAGACAGGAAAATGGAAAACTAAAACTCTATCACACACCATTCATACACACAGGATAAGGCAATAAGAGATTCAAGAAGAAAACAAGAGCAGGAAGGAAGTATAAAACAGCAGTACACACCAGAACCACACCAAGCAAAAAGCACCTCTAAGCACAACTTTCACCAGAGAGAGTCTGAGAGAACACACCTCATAGGCTAACACAGAATAAACTATACATGGAATGGGTAGAAGGATTCCAACAGCATAAACAGGAGGGGAGCAGGTGCCCACAGCATGTGATTAAAGGAGCAAGGAGACTAGCAGAGATTAACTCTTGCTAGCCTGCCTATGAATCAGCACACAGTAGATTGATAGCCGAGACAGCCTGTGTTGATCCCAGACACCAGAGAAACTATTGGATAGAGTGACAGAATATGCAAGCTGGATAAAGTCCATTGTCGCTCTGACAGCCGGCAAAGTTGGGGCAAAACTCCCTGTGAAAGAGTAAGGAGTTAGTCATCAGTGTCAGACTAAAAGCTCTCAGATGCTTGGGAAAAACCTACCAGAGACATCTGACTTAAATCATGCACCATTCCATCTCTACCTATTACCTTTGAGGCTTGTGGCTTTCTCACTGAAGTCCTGTCCTTCAGACCCTTCTGCCTGGGTCCACTCCATTAGAAGATCAGTTTGTAGCCTCAGAGTTCTTTTGTGCTTTGTGTCCTCGTACACTCTCCAGGATGACGCTATCCCAATACGGTCTCCTCTTTCCTTTTACTGCCACAAGTCACCCACTGCATGTGGCCTTAACAACCTTCAGACTGTACATTTGCTTTTGTCACACACTGGGTCTTCACTCGCTTTCTAGAAGGAACTTTCTTTTTCCCTATCAACTAACCCCTCCCATTATGCGCTAGTCCCAACACTTAACTTTCTCTTACCATATTGTCTGTTAACTACGTATACCAGTGCTATGCATTATACATGAAACATTATGAAAAAGGAACACATCAGAATTTCTACAAAAGATGCATTACACAATTTACATTACCCTACATGACACTACAATAACGCGATTGGTGTCTTCAAAGGAAGGATTAGATCAGTTACCAGTCCACCCCCTTACAGTTCTCCCTACATAATACACTGGAATATATGTCTTTAATTTACCATTAGAGTCTCTATTGTTCTTCCCAGATTTGCTCATCTTTATGAAAAAATAAAAGGGTCAAAATCAAACCCTTTCGAAGGGATGTAATCACAGTCTGACCGCTGTTTATTGATCACATCTCATATCAGCACCACCTCCTTATCACCATTTAGGATATTGAGAGAGGGAATCAATAAGAACACACTGGATTCATGCAAATATCGAATAAAGACAGTAACATCCATCATTGTTCAACACAAATGTGTAGAAATAGCTACAATACAAATGATCGGAGTGATGCAGCATCTGGTGTATAAAGATGATATCTCAGGATTATAAATAGATCTACAGCTAATAAGGATTTTACGTTGCGTGATATATTCATCTCTCGCCTGCAGGTGGCTTCCACAAACTACGCGAGTAACGAAGCAGCTTGCTAACAGTATTCTCCCACTGTCATTTAGAGATAATTAGCAATTTATTGAGATAACCAATTTTGGTGGAAATAATTGTAATCAAATGCCCTGGACCAACTTTTATAAACTGTAATAAAAGTGTTAAGATAATCTCTGACATTTGCAAATGCCATTAATTCACCTTTTGGTTTGATAGTACAGTGGCATTATGTTTAAACAATTACAAGATAACTCCCCAGCTTAATGAAACAATGCAATATGCGGAGCCTTCAGAGTATAATAAAGTTTCATGATAATCTTTTAGGGACAGAACTAAACATGATGGTTTAAAGTATGAAATGCATCCCTATAGGGCTCAGGGTTAAATATATATATAAAAAGTATTTAAAACGTGTTTAAGTGTGTTTTTTGAAAGTTTTGAAAAACATCTTTTTATTAGGTTCTATTCATATGTGTGTCTGAAGCTGTGATAGGAGCCTTCATGGCAGAATCCATCATTTTACATGAAAAATAGTCATTTTGTTTCTGGTAAAATAATACCTTGATTGAAACCCAGCTGACTTTTTTAGTCAATGGATCTCTCAGACAATATGCAAAAAACTAAAATAAAAATAAAGACATAGCCAGCACTTCTATTGTATTGCATTAATATATACGTGTACGTATGTTCTACAGTATATAAACAGTACAGTCCAAACGTTTGGACACACCTTCTCATTCAAAGAGTTTTCTTTATTTTCATGACTCTGAACATTGTAGATTCACATTGAAGGCATTGATGAGCTTCAAGAGGTAGTCACCGGAAATGGTCTTCCAACAGTCTTAAAGGAGTTCCCAGAGATGCTAAGCACTTGTTGGCCCTTTTGCCTTCAGTCTGCGGTCCAGCTCACCCCAAACCATCTCGATTGGGTTCAAGTCTGGTGACTGTGGAGGACAGGTTATTTGGCGTAGCACCCCATCACTCTTCTTCTTAGTCAAATAGCCCTTACACAGCGTAGAGGTAGTTTGGGGTCATTGTTCTGTTGAAAAATAAATGAGGTCCAACTAAACGCAAACCGGATGGAAAAGCATGCCGCTGCAAGATGCTGTGGTAGCCATGCTGGTTCAATATGCCTTCGATTTTTAATAAATCCCCAACAGTGTCACCAGCAAAGCACCCCCACACCATCACACCTCCTCATCCATGCTTCACAGTGGGAATCAGGCATGTAGAGTCCATCTGTACACCTTTTCTGCATCGCACAAAGACACGGTGCTTGGATCCAAAGATCTCAAAAAATTGTAGATTCCCATTGAAGGCATCAAAACTATGAATTAATACATCTGGAATGAAATACTTAAAAAAGTGTGAAACAACTGAAAATATGTCTTATATTCTAGGTTCCTCAAAGTAGCCACCTTTTGCTTTGATTACTGATTTGCACACTCTTGGCATTCTCTTGATGAGCTTCAAGAGGTTGTCACCGGAAATGGTTTTCACTTCACAGGTGTGCCCTGTCAGGTTTAATAAGTGGGATTTCTTGCCTTACAAATGGGGTTGGGACCATCAGTTGTGTTGTTCAGAAGTCGGGTGGATACACAGCTGATAGTTCTACTGAATAACTGAATAGGATAACTGAAGTGAGCACTAATATATATATATGAGTGCAAGCCAAAAATACATACTATATATAAGAATAAGGCTGCACATCAAACTTAGATAATGGTATAATGCCTCAAGCATATGGAAAAATGTTGGAATATACAATGAAAAATGCTACTTGCTAATTTGAACATGTGAATAATGAATTGCATACCTGCTATGAATATTAGGAAAAAGGAGATATTTAGCAATCGCATTGATCAATGTAACTGAGCCCCAAAACCTCGTCAAGGTACATCTCTATATTGGGGTCCCTAGCTCTGTGACCCTAACTGTGTGTCATCTCATTGCAATTAAAAACTGCTATGGGTGGAGAGGGGTAACTAAGGACTTTCTTATATAGGAGATGGAAAAAACATGGCCGAAAGGGGCGGAGCTGTGTTCACATTCAGAAAAAAAACTACATATAACTGAATAGGATAACTGAAGTGAGCACTAATATATATATATGAGTGCAAGCCAAAAATACATACTATATATAAGAATAAGGCTGCACATCAAACTTAGATAATGGTATAATGCCTCAAGCATATGGAAAAATGTTGGAATATACAATGAAAAATGCTACTTGCTAATTTGAACATGTGAATAATGAATTGCATACCTGCTATGAATATTAGGAAAAAGGAGATATTTAGCAATCGCATTGATCAATGTAACTGAGCCCCAAAACCTCGTCAAGGTACATCTCTATATTGGGGTCCCTAGCTCTGTGACCCTAACTGTGTGTCATCTCATTGCAATTAAAAACTGCTATGGGTGGAGAGGGGTAACTAAGGACTTTCTTATATAGGAGATGGAAAAAACATGGCCGAAAGGGGCGGAGCTGTGTTCACATTCAGAAAAAAAACTACATATAACTGAATAGGATAACTGAAGTGAGCACTAATATATATATATGAGTGCAAGCCAAAAATACATACTATATATAAGAATAAGGCTGCACATCAAACTTAGATAATGGTATAATGCCTCAAGCATATGGAAAAATGTTGGAATATACAATGAAAAATGCTACTTGCTAATTTGAACATGTGAATAATGAATTGCATACCTGCTATGAATATTAGGAAAAAGGAGATATTTAGCAATCGCATTGATCAATGTAACTGAGCCCCAAAACCTCGTCAAGGTACATCTCTATATTGGGGTCCCTAGCTCTGTGACCCTAACTGTGTGTCATCTCATTGCAATTAAAAACTGCTATGGGTGGAGAGGGGTAACTAAGGACTTTCTTATATAGGAGATGGAAAAAACATGGCCGAAAGGGGCGGAGCTGTGTTCACATTCAGAAAAAAAACTACATATAACTGAATAGGATAACTGAAGTGAGCACTAATATATATATATGAGTGCAAGCCAAAAATACATACTATATATAAGAATAAGGCTGCACATCAAACTTAGATAATGGTATAATGCCTCAAGCATATGGAAAAATGTTGGAATATACAATGAAAAATGCTACTTGCTAATTTGAACATGTGAATAATGAATTGCATACCTGCTATGAATATTAGAAAAAAGGAGATATTTAGCAATCGCATTGATCAATGTAACTGAGCCCCAAAACCTCGTCAAGGTACATCTCTATATTGGGGTCCCTAGCTCTGTGACCCTAACTGTGTGTCATCTCATTGCAATTAAAAACTGCTATGGGTGGAGAGGGGTAACTAAGGACTTTCTTATATAGGAGATGGAAAAAACATGGCCGAAAGGGGCGGAGCTGTGTTCACATTCAGAAAAAAAACTACATGTAACTGAATACGATAACTGAAGTGAGCACTAATATATATATGTGAGTGCAAGCCAAAAATACATACTATATATAAGAATAAGGCTGCACATCAAACTTAGATAATGGTATAATGCCTCAAGCATATGGAAAAATGTTGGAATATACAATGAAAAATGCTACTTGCTAATTTGAACATGTGAATAATGAATTGCATACCTGCTATGAATATTAGGAAAAAGGAGATATTTAGCAATCGCATTGATCAATGTAACTGAGCCCCAAAACCTCGTCAAGGTACATCTCTATATTGGGGTCCCTAGCTCTGTGACCCTAACTGTGTGTCATCTCATTGCAATTAAAAACTGCTATGGGTGGAGAGGGGTAACTAAGGACTTTCTTATATAGGAGATGGAAAAAACATGGCCGAAAGGGGCGGAGCTGTGTTCACATTCAGAAAAAAAACTACATATAACTGAATAGGATAACTGAAGTGAGCACTAATATATATATTATGAGTGCAAGCCAAAAATACATACTATATATAAGAATAAGGCTGCACATCAAACTTAGATAATGGTATAATGCCTCAAGCATATAGAAAAATGTTGGAATATACAGTGAAAAATGCTACTTGCTAATTTGAACATGTGAATAATGAATTGCATACCTGCTATGAATATTAGGAAAAATATATAGTATGTATTTTTGGCTTGCACTCATATATATATATTAGTGCTCACTTCAGTTATCCTATTCAGTTATATGTAGTTTTTTTTTCTGAATGTGAACACAGCTCCGCCCCTTTCGGCCATGTTTTTTCCATCTCCTATATAAGAAAGTCCTTAGTTACCCCTCTCCACCCATAGCAGTTTTTAATTGCAATGAGATGACACACAGTTAGGGTCACAGAGCTAGGGACCCCAATATAGAGATGTACCTTGACGAGGTTTTGGGGCTCAGTTACATTGATCAATGCGATTGCTAAATATCTCCTTTTTCCTAATATTCATAGCAGGTATGCAATTCATTATTCACATGTTCAAATTAGCAAGTAGCATTTTTCATTGTATATTCCAACATTTTTCCATATGCTTGAGGCATTATACCATTATCTAAGTTTGATGTGCAGCCTTATTCTTATATATAGTATGTATTTTTGGCTTGCACTCATATATATATATTAGTGCTCACTTCAGTTATCCTATTCAGTTATATGTAGTTTTTTTTCTGAATGTGAACACAGCTCCGCCCCTTTCGGCCATGTTTTTTCCATCTCCTATATAAGAAAGTCCTTAGTTACCCCTCTCCACCCATAGCAGTTTTTAATTGCAATGAGATGACACACAGTTAGGGTCACAGAGCTAGGGACCCCAATATAGAGATGTACCTTGACGAGGTTTTGGGGCTCAGTTACATTGATCAATGCGATTGCTAAATATCTCCTTTTTCCTAATATTCATAGCAGGTATGCAATTCATTATTCACATGTTCAAATTAGCAAGTAGCATTTTTCATTGTATATTCCAACATTTTTCCATATGCTTGAGGCATTATACCATTATCTAAGTTTGATGTGCAGCCTTATTCTTATATATAGTATGTATTTTTGGCTTGCACTCATATATATATATTAGTGCTCACTTCAGTTATCCTATTCAGTTATATGTAGTTTTTTTTCTGAATGTGAACACAGCTCCGCCCCTTTCGGCCATGTTTTTTCCATCTCCTATATAAGAAAGTCCTTAGTTACCCCTCTCCACCCATAGCAGTTTTTAATTGCAATGAGATGACACACAGTTAGGGTCACAGAGCTAGGGACCCCAATATAGAGATGTACCTTGACGAGGTTTTGGGGCTCAGTTACATTGATCAATGCGATTGCTAAATATCTCCTTTTTCCTAATATTCATAGCAGGTATGCAATTCATTATTCACATGTTCAAATTAGCAAGTAGCATTTTTCATTGTATATTCCAACATTTTTCCATATGCTTGAGGCATTATACCATTATCTAAGTTTGATGTGCAGCCTTATTCTTATATATAGTATGTATTTTTGGCTTGCACTCATATATATATATTAGTGCTCACTTCAGTTATCCTATTCAGTTATATGTAGTTTTTTTTCTGAATGTGAACACAGCTCCGCCCCTTTCGGCCATGTTTTTTCCATCTCCTATATAAGAAAGTCCTTAGTTACCCCTCTCCACCCATAGCAGTTTTTAATTGCAATGAGATGACACACAGTTAGGGTCACAGAGCTAGGGACCCCAATATAGAGATGTACCTTGACGAGGTTTTGGTGCTCAGTTACATTGATCAATGCGATTGCTAAATATCTCCTTTTTCCTAATATTCATAGCAGGTATGCAATTCATTATTCACATGTTCAAATTAGCAAGTAGCATTTTTCATTGTATATTCCAACATTTTTCCATATGCTTGAGGCATTATACCATTATCTAAGTTTGATGTGCAGCCTTATTCTTATATATAGTTCTACTGAATAGACTGTTAGAATTTGTATTATGGCAAGAAAAACCAGCTAAATAAAGAAAAATGAGTGGCCATCATTACTTTAAGAAATTAAGGTCAGTCAGTCCGAAAAATGGGGAAAACTTTGAAAGTGTCCCCAAGTGCAGTGGCAAAAACCATCAAATGCTACAAAGAAACTGGCTCACATAAGCACCGCCCCATGAAAGGAAGACCAAGAGTCACCTCTGCTGCGGAGGATAAGTTTATCCGAGTCACCAGATTCAGAAATTGCAGGTTAACAGCAGCTCAGATTAGAGACCGGGTCAATGTTAGACAGAGTTCTAGCAGCAGACACATCTCTAGAACAACTGTTAAGAGGACATTTTGTGCAGCAGGCTTTCATGGTAAAATAGCTGCTAGGAAACCACGGTTTAGAACATGCAACAAGCAGAAGAGACTTGTTTGGGCTAAAGAACACAAGGAATGGACATTAGACCAGTGGAAATCTGTGCTTTGGTGTGATGAGTCCAAATTTGAGATCTTGTGCTTCTTTCATTTTCTAATAATTGCACCAACAGTTGTTGCCTTCTCACCAAGCTGCTTGCCTATTGTCCTGTAGACCATTTCAGCTTTGAGAATGTCTACCATTTTGTTCCTGGTGTCTTTAGACAGCTCCTTGGTTTTGGCCATAGAGGAGGGGTTGGAATGTGATTGATTGAGTGTGTGTACAGGTGTATTTTATACAGGATGCAGAGTAGAAGGACTTCTTAAAGAAAAAAAAAAACAGGTCTGTTAAAACCAGAATTCTTGCTGGTTGGTAGATGACCAAATACTCATTTCATGCAATAAAATTCAAAACTCATACTGTACAATGGGATTTTCTGTTTCTTTTTTTTGTTTTCTTTATTCTCTCTGTCACAGTTGAGGTGTACCTATACGAAAAAAAATATAGACCTCTCCATTCTATGTAGGAGGAAAAACTTGCAAAATCGGCAGTGTATCAAATACTTATTTTCTCCACTGTACATTCATCCTTAATAGGGCTGCTAAGCTCTGGACTCAGTTTTTTTCTGGCAGCCTCATAGATAATGAATGGCGTGGCAGCTGACCTGCCCCACTCTGCTTTTTTCACAGCTCCATAGGAAAATGAAGTCAAGTCAATGTGTGCACAAAAAAGAAGAATACAGATGCCATACGGAGTGTAAGGATGCAACTGGCAATGTGGTAAATGGCTAGTACGTGTCGCAGAGGTAGAAATTATCGGCGATCTGAACCCAGAATGTTTCTCTGGGACTTGTAGTTCCATGAGGTTTGTTGTACACATTCAGGGCTGGGTTCATGGGATGGTCAGAAGTGATGGGCGGGACTGACCATCCACATACGTTCCATATGTAGGTGTGTCTCATGGGATTTAATGGAGCCGTTGTTTGAGTAGGTGGGAGCCATCTTGCTGAAAGCACATGGTCAGGAGATCCTGTGAACGCTGAGACAGCAAAGGACTCAGAGTCCAGGGAGCTGCAAAGTCTACTGGGGCTCTGGACTGACAGCAGGTGCCTTCGAACGGAGCTGGTCCGAAGACCTGGTTAGTGATCCAGTGAGAGAGTCTCCCTGGAGGTAGAGCCTGGTTGAAGGCGATGAAGGCAGATGTAGAAACCTACAAAGTGACTGACAGGTAACACCCTGAGAATAGGGGATGTGGACTGGCTGATGTCGGAGAATGAACTGTATGGACAATCGGCGGTTTAAACTGACAGTGAGACATTGTTGTCCTGTGGGAGAGTGGCTGTGGACCGTTACACTGCATGGCTTATGAGGATGTGAATAAATCACCTGGATTGTTTAAATGACAAAGTGCTCGTGTGTGTCTCGATCCTGCTGCCAGATGTGTTCCCCAATACGTTTGGGGCCCATTTCATTACAGGAGCCACAGTATAGCGCGTGTTTTCAGTAACCGCTACTGTAAAAAAAAACGGATTGCATAGAGATTGTAGACATATTGCAAAAATGGCAACTGAGAAATAAAACATCTAAGATTTCTGGATGAAACTGACAATTTTTTATCCGCTCGTGTGATCTCAGCCTTTGGGAAGTTAATTCTTTTTTTTTTACATATGAGGATATAACAAGGCACGCTGGTAAAGATTTGTCTTCTTAGGATCTAAAGTCATTATTTTCTATGAGAGAAATTTCTAGGTGCAGCAATTTACAGCTACTAAACCAGCAATCTCTGTGGTCACACTTATTAATCTAAAAGCTGCAATTCAAAGCCTTGTCAATGGGCTGCTACTCGTTATGAAGTCATGTACTGCAGCCCCAGGAAAACAAGAAAAAGAAAGGATGTAAAACAGTATTGATTGGAAAAAAAAATACAAATAATAATAAAAAAAAGTTTGAAATCTCTTTTTTTATATCAAATATATTATTATGGAGCTGAATAGAAGATAAAACGGCTTACAATGATTTAGGAGATATGAAGAAGACCTTTCTTTGAAGATGCATTATATTCCAGTCATTCAATACATATCCAGAGGCTGTCACCGGAAAAAATGATTTGTCAATCCACTTGAATCCTTTATACACTGGCCCAACCTAATTTAAAAAAAGGAAATCTATCCTCTTCTGAAATCCCATTGCTGCCATCATGCTAAAATATTAATGAGATTATTTCTTAATCAAAACTTTATTGCAGTTTAACATCTTTCATTTATCATCTCTTCCACTGGTCGAAGTGTAAATTCTGAATGAAATCATGTTCCTGGCTATATTATGATAAATTATTGGTTTATAGATAATGTGTATATTGTGTCAGTGGAATAGACTATTTTTATGACAACTTGGTACAAAAGGTTTAGAAAATTAAGATACAGTTACGAGAAAAGACATGACAAGGATGATACAAACTGTGTTCTTCAGGCAAGACATTAGAGGAACAAAGTTATCACCTCTCCACAGTAGTGATGGCTGAATCAATTAGCAGAACCCAAATACATTGACCAGGTCAGTAGTGTCTGTCCATTGGATGGAAGGCTCACAAATTATTTATTTTTTGGATTATAAGATGCACTTTCTTTCCAAATATTGAGGAGGAAAATGACGGGTGCATCTTAAAATCCGAATGTAGCTTGCCAGGAAGTGGAGAATGGGTGCTATGCTGGCTGAAGTGGGGGCTATGCTGGCTGCTGTGCTAGATGCAATGGAGGCTGTGTTGGCGGCTGTGCGGGCAGTGGTGGGGGCTATGCAGGCTGCTGTGTGCTCTGCTATGAAGAAGGGCGGTGCGGCGGGAATCCCAGATGCTCTGTCAGCTGTAGGAGCGGTGGTGGGAGCTATGCAGGCTGCGGTGGAGGCTGTGTTGGCGGCTGTGCGGTTAGCTGTGCAGGTGGTGGTGGGGGCTGTAGAGGGAGCTAGGTGGGCTGCTGTGAAGCAGGGTGATGCGGCCAGATTCCCAGATGCTCTGTCAGCTGTGCGGGTGATGGTGGGGGCTGTGCAGGCTGCAGTGTGGGCTGCTGTGCAGGATGCTGTGGAACAGGCTGGTGTGGCGGGTGTGCCAGATGCTCTGTCGGTGGTGTGGGCTTCCAATAATGGTGCAGTAGTATGCACAGATGGAGCTCTCAATTCAAATTCTCATCTGTGCATGCGCCACCTTCGGCTTATTGATTTCCCAGCAGCGGACTTGAGCAAAATGGTGCCATGAGGTGGCACGTGTGCGAAGATGAGATATCGACTCCGGATACCATTTATGTGAAGCCCCCACCGCAGACAGAACATCTGGGACACCCGCTGCACCACCCTGCTCCACACAGCCAGCACACCCTCTGCTCCTAGCACAGCCTCCACCGCTACCAGCACAGCCCACATCATAGCGCCTGTAGCATTGCCCTACTCCAGCACCACCCATGTCTCCTGTGACCCCGCTCAACCATCACTGCTGCCACCCTCTGGTAAGACACCACTGGAGTATAAGATGGACCCCATTTTTGTTTTTTTTACCTTTTTTATCTCTAAATTTGGGGTGCATCTTATAATCCAGTGTGCCTTATAAAATGAAAAATTTGGTACTCACCTTCCAAGATCCCAGAGCATTTTGATTAGCCGGGCTGGTACAACAGCATCCTTGTGGCGTAACATAGAGATGATGTTGCACCAGACCAGCTAGTCAAAAGAATCAGAGACTACTGATCTAACTGATAACTTATCTAAAGTCCCCTCAACTCTAAAGGCTGCTTTACACCAGACAATCTATCTTGCGATAGATCGTCGGGGTCACAGTTTTTGTGACGCACATCCGGCATCGCTGGCGATGCCGGCCTGTGTGACACCTCCTAGCGACGCAGAATCGCTCACAAATCGTGAGTCGTGTACTGGTCGCTAGGTTCCATAATATCAGTTCTGAAATCGGGCGCCGGTTGTTCATCGTTCCCGTGGCATCACACGTCGCTCCGTGTGACACCATGGGAGCGATGAACATCGCATACCTGCCTCCCGCATCAGCCGCCGGCTCTATGTGGAAGGAAGGAGGTGGGTGGGATGTTTACATCCTGCTCATCTCCGCACCTCTGCTTCTATTGGCCGGCGGCCGTGTGACATCGCTGTGACGACGAACGTCCCTTCCACTCCAGGAAGTGGACGTTCGCCGCCCACAGCATGGTCGCACGAGAGGTAAGTATGTGTGACGGGGGGTTATCGACTTTGTGCGCCACGGGCAGCGATTTGCCCGTGACGCAAAAAGGACGGGGGCGGGTACGATCGATTGTGAAATCGCACAATCGGTCGTACCATGTAAAGCAGCCTTAATCCACAGGATAGGTGATATCTTGGCCGACTGATGCAACCCACACCAATTGGTAAAATAGGTTATTTTTGAGCTGAACTTTGAATGCTTAACTTCCACATTCCTTCTATATGTGGCTGCCATAAAAAATCAGCAGCTATGTAGGAATTAAATGGAGTATAGGTGGGGCACGTACATTATGTGGTCAGTGTGGGTTCCAGTGATTGGACCCCCTTCAAAAGACAAGTTATCATCACCTATCCTGTGGGCAAGTGATAAAGGGGATGTCTGGTGAAGACAAGGTAAGTCCCATATACACAGAACTCGAGACCTTGAAATATTGGATCGATTTTTGTCCCAATATGTCGTAAGCACCCTATAACCTTCTGTTTCTTCCTGGTTGTTTAGAAGTAAGTTTATAATTATTTTATCCTTACTGTACTCTAAATTATTCCCAAGCTATTGATGTTATGGTGGGATTGAGCCGATACACAGAAGATAATCAGAACAAGCAGAGCTGCGGTGTAATATATGGGAGTATGACAGAAAAGTCAAGAAGAGCAAAAGATTTGCTAAATTAATCCATCAATAATATGGTGAAACTAAAGTGTTATATGACACAACACTTGTATATACCGTATTTTTCGTTTTATAAGATGCACCTGATTATAAGATGCAACCCAAATTTGGAGAAAAAAAATGAAAAAAAAAATATGGGGTCCGTTTTATAATATGGTGGTGTCTTACCAGGGAGAGGGGGCAGTAGCAGAGCAGGGGTCACAGAAGGCAGAGGCAGTACTGGAGTAAGGTGATGCTGGCAATGGTACAGAGGGAGGCCCAGATGCTCATTGCGGTCTCTGCTCTGTGCAGGGCTGGAGACGCCGCTCTGTGCAGGGCTGGTGATGCCGTTCTGTGCGAGGGGCGGTGAGTCACCGGCCATTCTGAAGATGTCGACAGTCTACGGTGAGGGCTTCAAATAATGGTGGTCGGAGTCGGCGTGTGCGCAGATGAGAGCTTGAGCTGAGAGCTCCATCTGTGCAGGCGCTAAGTCTAGGCGCCATTATTTGAATCCCCGACGGCCGACATCTTCAGAATGACCGCCCTCCGCACAGAGCAGCCGCGCATTGAGCAGAACAGAGGAGCTGTGCACCGAGCAGAACAGAGCAGCTGCACGCCGAGCAGCACAGACCAGAGCAGAGCCAAGCAGATTGGCGCTGCCTGATGCACACAACTGCAACGTACTGACCAGCGCCGGCAGCACCCAGTAAGCTACATTCAGATTTTAAGATGCACCCCTCATTTTCCTCCCAAATTTTTGGGAGGAAAAGTGCGTCTTATAATCCGAAAAATATGCTAAGTCAGAGCAAGTACCTAAAGTACCTAAAGGAGTGGATGCATATGCCAAGACCTCAATTAACTTCTCCAGTACTCTAGCTTTTATTAGCAGACATGGAGCCAGAATAAGCTTTGACACATTTTTTTTGTATTCTGTTTGTGCCTTTGTCAGTAACATCATCATCCACCATCTCATCTCCAGTTCCTCACAATGGTCCTCCTTGTGACTTATTGACTTAAGATGACATGTTGGCAACTGTGTCTCATCATCATCCACCTCTTGAGACTGTAATTAAAATTCCCCACTGTTGGCTTCTTCTGACCATGGCTTCTGAAATATTTGGGAATCACCACACATGATCTCCTCAAGTTCTTCTTCAAATGTGCATGGTCAAAAGCCAGAAGTAGCCAAAAATGGAAAGGTAAAGAGCTCCTCGGGGTGTCCAAGGGTAGGATCATTTGTCTTCTGGGACTTGACTTGCCATGAATGGAGGAAGGAGGGTAACGATTATGTAGTTTTGACTCTTAGTGAAACTGGACCATATAGAAGACAGGGTGGTGCTGGGAT
This sequence comes from Anomaloglossus baeobatrachus, assembly GCF_048569485.1. Taxonomy (NCBI): domain Eukaryota; kingdom Metazoa; phylum Chordata; class Amphibia; order Anura; family Aromobatidae; genus Anomaloglossus; species Anomaloglossus baeobatrachus. Next base: position 200,713,261 of record NC_134360.1, on the reverse strand, counting down.
ACAGACTGGAAGCTTCGACCTGCCATCCAGTCCACAACCTACTCGTACTGTTCTGATTTGAACAATGGTGTCCATGTTTACTCACTTCAAAGTGAGACAAGAAGCTAGGTCTTGATCATGCATTTGTATAATCTATTTAAAATGGCCCTGAAAGGTCTTTTGGTTGTAAATTACAGCAGCACAAAGAACTTTAAAGGGAACCTGTCATGAGAAATGTCCCCTAAAACCTCACAGATTCCCCCTCTGCAGCTCCTGGGCTGCATTCTATAAAGGTCCCTGTTATGATTGTGGCCACTTTCTGACCTAAAAAAAGTGTTTATAAAGTTGTACCTTTTTTGCTTCTGATTCTGTAAATCCGTCACGGGGGCGGGCTGCCTGATGGCCGTTATTCTGCCCCCTGGTCCTGTATGCCGCCCCCATCGCTGATTACAATACTTCTGGACGCCGCCCACTGCTCCAGCCATCCCCGCGCATGCCCAGTGCTCATCTCTCGTGGATGAGCACTGTGCCCAGTGTCACCGGTGGTGACGTGCACGCAGGGTTAAGATTATGGGCGGTGCTGTGATGTTTATTCCTAAGCAACCGCCCATAATCGCGGGGCCGCGCTTTCCCCCTCGGCCTGCTTCGTTCTGCGCAAGCGCGCTGCTGGTAATCTGATCTCCGCGTCTCCTCCTGATCGGTGTAGTCACTGCTCCGTGCTCCTCCCATCTATTTCCTGCCTCGGGGCAAGATGGGAAGGAGGTGACGTGGGGGTCAGCAGCAGCGCGCTTGCGCAGAACGAAGCAGGCCGAGGGGGAAAGCGCGGCCCCGCGATTATGGGCGGTTGCTTAGGAATAAACATCACAGCACCGCCCATAATCTTAACCCTGCGTGCACGTCACCACCGGTGACACTGGGCACAGTGCTCATCCACGAGAGATGAGCACTGGGCATGCGCGGGGATGGCTGGAGCAGTGGGCGGCGTCCAGAAGTATTGTAATCAGCGATGGGGGCGGCATACAGGACCAGGGGGGCAGAATAACGGCCATCAGGCAGCCCGCCCCCGTGACGGATTTACAGAATCAGAAGCAAAAAAGGTACAACTTTATAAACACTTTTTTTAGGTCAGAAAGTGGCCACAATCATAACAGGGACCTTTATAGAATGCAGCCCAGGAGCTGCAGAGGGGGAATCTGTGAGGTTTTAGGGGACATTTCTCATGACAGGTTCCCTTTAAGGCAATAATCTCTGACTACATGACTCTAATAAGCTATCATTACTCCATCAGCTAACCCTACACTAAATGGAGCTAAGAGAGTTATTATTCTAGAATATAATTATTTGAATTAGCCCTGAAAATGACAGTTGGTTGTTATGTGGCAGCAGCAAGGACTGTAATGTAATGAACCCTGCCTAAATGTCTTTAATAGACTATCCCTACTCTAGCAGCTAACCATACACTAATTGCAGCAAAGAACAGTATTATAATAGAATAAAATCTTAATGAATTAGCCTTTAAAAGGACTGTTGGTTGTATGTGGCAGCACCAAGGACTGTAACGCGATGAACCCTGCCTAAATGACTCTAATACACTATCCCTACTGTAGAAGCTAACCCTACATTGATTGCAGCTAAGCATGGTATTGTTATAAATAGAATCTATTGAATTAGCCCTTAAAAGGACTGTTGCTTGTACAAGGCATCATCAAGGACTGTAGCACAATGAACCCTACCTAAATGCCGTTAATACACTATCACTATCCTACTCTAGCAGCTAACCCTACACTAATTGCAGCTAAGTGTGGTATTATTATAGAATAGAATTTATATGAATTAGACCTGAATAAACTATTGGTAATGTTGCACCAGCCAGTACTGTGACGGGATAACACCCTTTCCCTTCTCCAGCAGAAACAATTGCTATGCTATTTTCAGGCACAGTGCACCATGCATGGCATCACCAGGTCTTATATAGACCCAATGACGCATGGCAGCTGGCCAGTCACAGTAATGCCAGTAGCCAACATGGCTACAGCATTACCGGGATTACCAGTGAATTCTCGCATGTTTAGCAGCTGAAAATCAGCCGTGAAACATGCAGAACTGGGACTTGAGCATGGCGCCCAAGTACCAGGAAACTGAATGAGTATCGAGTGTCTCGAGTAACCCGATGCTTGATGAAGTACTGAGCAGTGCTGAGCCCACTCTCCCATCATTATTACTAATAACCAGCATTTTCCAAAATTTCCTGTCAAGTAAAATATCAACCTATTATATTTCATAGAAGAATGTATGCCTTGCAGTTTTTTTAATATTTTCTTATGTCTGAGCCCACAAATTAGCAGTTACTTTTATCTTTCGAGATAATAAGCAGAGATGTTGGGTTTGCACATTTGTAGACAGGAGGTAAATAAGAGCATTTCTTAAATATGTGCTCCAAAATCCAAACTATTCTACAGTCACAGTTCCTTTCTTCCCATGAGAATAAGAAATAATGTAACAAAAAACACCCTCAAGCCCATGTAAAACTATGAAATGATAAAGAAGAGAGGTTGAAGTTGATGGTAGGTGTCCAGTTAAAGTAATGTTAAGGAAAATTGAACATTGAGTAAAATCCAAGTAACATTACTGTCACTGTCTACCCTATTCATCATTTCCTCCACGCTGCCGAAATCATCTGTAAAATTACCTACAATACTGAAATAGATTTTTTTTTCGTTTCCACTAAAGAAAAATAAGTCTTCTGCCATCTACGTTTTCTCCTGAAGAGATTTGTCCTAAAAAGACGAGTTATCATAACTCTTTTAATGGAAATTCAGATTCTAAGATGCTTCTGTGAAAGTTGGCACTTTTTTTCCTTAAATCTAATATAAAAAAATGACAATGAAATTATCAGCATCTGTTATCTGGTCAATAAATTATATAGATATAAAACTCAAGGTGAAGGTGCAGTTCGAGGGGGCTTAATTTAAAGGGTAAAGGCCGCTTTACATGCAACAACATCTCTAACACGATGTCGTTGGGGTCACGGAAAATTCGTGACGCACATCAGCTCTCGTTAGCGAAGTCGTTGCGTGTGACACATACGATCGACCGCTAACAAGCGATAATACACACCTTATCGTTGCTCGTTGACACGCTGAATATTGTTGGTTTTTCAGGACGCAGGTTGTTTGTCGTTCCTGCGGCAGCACATATCGCTATGTGTGACACCGCAGGAACGAGGAACCTCACCGTATCTGCGGCCGCCGGCAATGAGGAAGGAAGGAGGTGGGCGGGATGTTCGTCCCACTCATCATCGCCCCCTCTGCTTCTATTGGGCGGCCGCTTACTGACGTTGCTGTGACGCCGAATGAACCACCCGCTTAGAAAGGAAGCGGTTCGCCGGTCACAGCAACATAGCATCGTAGCATAGCATCCAGATAGTACATGGACAGCATGAACTTGTGTATGTATCAGTCTCCGGCGCGGCTGTCACACTTTCTTCCTGGTCCACAGTCAGTGCAGTGAATATCCATGAGGCATAATGAGCGGGACCTGGAAGGAAGTGTGACAGCAGTGTCACAGAGACTGGTAAGTTTAAAAATACACCTATTTCTCAGTGATGTGTTTTCTCTGGTACATGTCACACTGATGTCATACAGATCACATCAGTGTGCGGTCATTGTGGCATTTGTGCTACCGGCAGAGAACGGACATGTTGCCAATCTGCAGCACACAGACCCGATGTGCTCCACATTGACACATGGTACCGTGTCAAAACACGGATATGTGCTCAAGCCCATTGATTTTAATAGGTCTTTGTATGTCCATGTCTCCGGTACATGTGAAAACGGATGTCACACATACCTAAAACACAAATGTGTGAAGGTGGCCTAAGGTTGTATAATGTATGCTGAAAAATGTTAGAAATGTTTTACCAGTCTGTAGTAGCAAGTGTCACTTTTTTTTTGCAATCATATTTTGGGGAAGTAGTGTGTGTGGGTGTGTGTGTGTGTGTCAAATGATAATAAGCTCAATAAGCTCATTAAAAGGGGAAGCTCGACTGTGGGACACCATCTTGACACTTTTCAAGAGGTCGTGGAGTAAAGAACTCAGTAGAAGTGTATGGCTGTGAGCCCTCATGGGCAGGGTCCTCTCTCTTTCTGTACTTGTCTGTTTCCTGTATTGTTCATGAATATTGTACTTTGTCCCTGTTATCTATACCCCTTTCAAATGTAAAGCTCCATGGAGTAAATGGCACTAGAATAAAAAAATAATAATAATAATAACAATAATGAACAATAATGCACGCCCGTTAAATGGGAGTTCATGAGACAGATGAGCGCCTTCACTAAAGGCGGCGTTACACGCTACAACTTATCTGACGATATGTCGTTGGGGTCGCGGATTCCGGCATCGTTAGCGACGTCGTTGCGTGTGACATCTACGAGCGACTCCAACGATCGCAAATAGGTTGAAAATCGTTGATCGTTGACACGTCGTTAGGTTTCAAAATATTGTTCGTTGTTTGGAACGCAGCAGACATATTGCTATGTTTGACACCCTGTCAACGACAAACAACATCCACACGACCGCCTTGGTCAAACAATATATCGCTGAACGATGTTGCTTCGTTTATGAGATCGTTACGTGTGATCGCTAATAAACAACCTATGAGCGATCTCGGCAAATCGTAACTACGATCTGGGTGTGTCACATCGCTAATGAGATAGTCCGATAAATTGTAGCGTGTAAAGCGGCCTTAACAGTCTAATCCTACTAAGGAGTAAGAAGGAAAGATACCGGAAATTGTTTGTGCCAACTGCTATGGTAATGTATAACAACTACCTAGTGTGAAATCCTCAAAGTGAATGTTATTTTATTGGTGTACTAATTTGTGTATAACCTGTGTATGACCTTTCATTAATAATGGTAATATATGACATTCTCTGTCAATTCTACTGTTGTGTTGTAATTAAGTTGTAATTAAGCTCTCCATGCCTATGTTCTGCTGCTGTGATACTACAATTTCCCTCGGTATCAATAAAGTGCATCATATTGTATATATCCATAAACATACATATGTCCAAATATTTTGTCTCCAGTGTTGACAAGGGGTCATTTTGGAGCCCGCGGTCCAGATTCATTAAGATACGTATGCCTCTATTGGAGTGAGATTTGTCGTGAAGTCACTAGAAGTTGCATTTCCTTGCAACTCCTTGATTTCTCAAAAAATTGTGATTTTTCAAAGGTTTTTTTGGAAAGAATATGTTTCCAAAGCTTTGATGAATTGCCCCCATAGTTCCTGTCCCTTCAAGAAGAGTTTTCAACAGGCTCGTTATCATACTAGGCAGCATTACAATAACAGTTAACATTTCTATACTGAGTTGATAACACAGGATTCACCATTCCTAATAGGCCATGTCACAGCTGGCCCTGCTCCATATTTCCTTTTACAATGACCTCTGCACACACTCAATAGATGCTTCAAAACAAAAGGTAGAGCAAGTAAACTCGATTACTGCTAACGTACATGTGATTTTCCTAAAATAACAGGAAATATGAGTCTAATATAGCCCAAATGGTCAGTGTGAAAATTGCAAGATTCCTAATTTTTCTTTTTAATACAGATTAAGATATGGGTATATACAAGTGCATCTCAATAAATTAGAATATCATCAAACAGTTAATTTATTTCAGTAATTCAATACAAAACGGGAAACACATATATTCTATAGAGTCATTACACACAGAGGGATCTTTTTCAAGTGTTTATTTCTGTTAATCTTGATGATTATGGCTTACAGTCAATGAAAACCGAAAAGTAATTTTCTTAGAAAATTAGAATAATTACCACAAAGGCTTCTTAAGCATTTAAAATGGTTCTTTAGTCTGGTTCAGTAGGCTACACAGTCAAGGAGTAGACTGCTGACTTTACAGATGTCCAGAAGGCAGTTATTGACACACTCCACAAGGAGGGTAAGCCACAAAAGGTCATTGCTAAAGAAGCTGGCTGTTCACAGAGTACAGTATCTAAGCACATTAATGGAAAGTTGAGTGGAAGGAAAAAGTGTGGTAGAAAAAGGTGCACATGCAACCAGGATAATGGCAGTTTTGATAGGATTGTTAAGAAAAGGCCGTTCAAAAATTTGGGGGAAATTCCCAAGGAGTGGACTACTGCTGGAGTGCTTTAAGAGTCACCACACACAGACGGATCCAGGACATGGGCTACAACTGTTGCATTCCTTGTGTCAAGCCACTCATGACCAATAGACCATGCCAAAAGTGTCTTACCTGTGCCAAGGAAAAAAAATAACAGGACTATTGCTCAGTGGTCCAAGGTGTTGTTTTCAGATGAAAGAACATTTTGCATTTCATTTGGAAATCAAGGTCCCAGAGTCTAGAGGAAGAGTGGAGAGGGCACAATCCAAGCTGCTTGAGGTCTAGTGTGAAGTTTTCACAATCAGTGGTAGTTTTCTGCTGGTCATCTACTGGTGTAGGTCCACTGTGATTTATCAAGACCGAAGTCAACACAGCCGGCTACCAGGAAATTTTAGAGCATGCTTCATGCTTCCCTCTGCCAACAAGCTTTTTGGAGGTGAGAAATTTTATTTTCCAGCAGGACTTGGCACCAGTCCACACTGCCAAAAGTACCAATACCTGGTTTAATAACCACAGTATCACTGTGCTTGATTGGCTAGCAAACTCACCTGACCCAAACTCACCTGACCTAAACCCTATAGAGAATCTATGGAGTATTGTCAAGAGGAAGATGAGAGATACCAGACCCAACAATGCAGACAAACTGAAGGCTGCCATCAAAGCAACCTGGGCTTTCATAACAGCAGTGCCACAGGCTGATCGCCTCCAGGCCACGCTGCATCGATTCAGTAATTTCTGCAAAAGGAGCCCTGACCAAGTATCGATGCATTTACTACACAGACTTTTCAGTAGGCGCCAACATTTCTGAGTGTAAAATCATTTTTTTCAGTTGGTCTTATATGATATTCTAATTTTCTGAGATAATTAATTTTGGGTTTTCATTGGCTGTAACCATAATCATCAACAATAACAGAAATAAACACTCTGTGTGTAATGACTGTATATTATATAGAAATAGATCACTCGGTGTGTAATGACTCTATATAATATATAGGAATAGATCCCTCTGTGTGTAATGACTCTATATAATATATAGAAAATAGATCCCTCTGTGTGTAATGACTATATAATATGTAGGAATAGATCCCTCTGTGTGTAATGACTCTATATAATATATAGGAATAGATCCCTCTGTGTGTAATGACTCTATATAATATATAGGAATAGATCCCTCTGTGTGTAATGACTCTATATAATATATAGGAATAGATCCCTCTGTGTGTAATGACTCTATATAATATATAGGAATAGATCCCTCTGTGAGTAATGACTCTATATAATATATAGAAATAGATCACTCTGTGTGTAATGACTCTACAGTGTATATAGGAATAGATTCCTCTGTGTGTAATGACTATATAATATATAGGAATAGATCCCTCTGTGTGTAATGACTCTATATAATATATAGGAATAGATCCCTCTGTGAGTAATGACTCTATATAATATATAGAAATAGATCACTCTGTGTGTAATGACTCTACAGTGTATATAGGAATAGATTCCTCTGTGTGTAATGACTATATAATATATAGAAATAGATCACTCTGTGTGTAATGACTCTATATAATATAAAAGAATAGATCCCTCTGTGTGTAATGACTCTATATAATATATAGAAATAGATCACTCTGTGTGTAATGACTGTATATAATATATAGGAATAGATCACTCTGTGTGTAATGACTCTATATAATATATGTGTTTTCCTTTTTGTATTCAACTACTGAAATAAATTAAGTTTTTGATGATATTCTAATTTATTGAGATGCACTGGTATATTTAACACAAAAGTCTGATTTATCAACAGGTCATTTTCTGATTATAGATTTCCTGGAAGTCAAACTTTTACTTTCCCATTACAGTTTTACAAATAGATTCCACCACTTTTAAGATGATTAGTGTAAATAGATATACTTCGGAGGTCTGTTTGCAAAAATGGAAAAATCTAGTATAAGGTTTAAAACACAACACTTTAAGTGTGCTTCCTGCAATGAAGCTGCTGCGGCTCAGCACGGCAATTTCTAGCAAGCAAATTGTTCCTTTAAAAAGGTAAAGATTACAATGCTGCCCAAATCAATGAAATGAAAAATCGTGCTGAAAATCCAGTAGTGTTACTTTAACAGCAAGAAAGGAGGAAGAGCAGAGTTATTGAGTAATGCCCTGAGGAAAATGGAAATATTTTCAGAAGTGTGCTGCATAATATATGCTAGTTGGTATAACTGCCAAGGGATCTACTTTTGGCATGTGATTCACATTGAATGTAGGAGTAATTAAGAAATGTTTCATTTAAGGAAATTGTTTAATGGGGAAGTATCATTTCTTATGGCGATGCCTCAAAGCACATATGAAAAGGTTAAATGCTTAATCAATTGATACATCATATACTGTATATATTTATATATACAGTGGGAAAATAAGTAATTGATACACTGTCGATTTTGCAAGTTTTCCCACCTACAAAGAACGGGGAGGACTGTAATATTTATTGTAGTTACACTTCAACTGAAGCAGACAAAATAAAAAAACACATTCTGAAAATTACACTGTATAATTTTTAAATAATTAATTTGCCTTTTATTGCCTGAAATAAGTATTTTAACACCTGCCAACCAGCAAGAATTCTGGTTCTCATAAACCTGTTATTTTTTTCTTCAAAAAGCTCTCCTACTTTGCATGCATTGCCTCTATTGATTGCACCTGTTTGCACCCGTTATCTATATAAAAGACATCTATCCATACGCTTAATCGCACTCCAACCTCTCCACCGTGACTAAAGGCCCCTTTACACACTGAGACTTTCTAGCGATCCCACCAGCGATCCCAACCTGGCCGGGATCGCTACAAAGTCTCTGGTGAGTCGCTGGTGAGCTGTCAAACAGGCAAACCTGGAAAACGACGCAACAGCAATACGGACCTGCAGAACAACCTAGCAAGTTATTGGGGACGTTGTAAAGCAGCTTTTTGAAAGTGAAGTCGCTAACGAAGTCGCTGTAAAGGCCCCTTTACACACTGAGACTTTCTAGCGATCATGCTGCACAGCGGGAAACAAAGGACCAAAGAATGGTCCTGACAGATGTGTAGTGATCAGCAACTTCACAGCAGGGGCCAGGTCGCTGATGTGTGTCACACACTGCAATGTCGCTGGGGAGGTCGCTATTACGTCACAAAACCGGTGACGTTACAGCGATGTCGTTTACCATGTTGCAGTGTGTAAAGGGGCCTTAAGATCAAAGAGCTGTCTAACGACACCGGAGACAAGATTGTAGACCTACTCAAGTCTGGGATGAGCTACAGGACAATAGGCAAGCAGCTTGGTGAGAAGACAACAACTGTTGGCACAATTATTAGAATATGAGCCTGCTTCATACACTTGCTTCCGACTTGTGTGGTGGATGTTGTGAAGGGTTGTTTTGTCAGTCGCAACTTTATCACTCCATACAACTTCACATAGATTGACTAGGGAACAAGCCCTAAAGACTCTTTCACCATGAGTCCAGAAGAAACTACTTAGACTGTTTTGGGATAGCACTTCTACTGATTTGAACAGAATTGGTGTGTCAACTGACTGATATTTTTGGACTAATTTAGACCAGCAATTCTAAAACCCTTTTCTATGGGAAATGCTAGAATTTGTTTTTTTTTACTCAAGAAAACCTTTACCACTCTTTCTTGCTTAGTGTAACATTAACTCTTGCTTTTGTTATTTCTAGATATTGCCGAACAAGAGTAATGCAGAGTTTTAGAGGTGCTGATGACCTGGATGAATACAGGTATTTTGCCATTACTCTATGTATGTGCACATGACATGTGGAAACTTGGAGATTTTCCGAAAGAATACACTTCAGTTCACAGCAACATCTTCTGTCCTGAAATATTTTTTTTTGCAACTTTTTAGCCGGGGTGGTAGTCATGGGTGAGGTCTGCATCTTCTGTACCCTGGCACGTTACATGAAAGATGCAGTCCTGGTTGGGTGCGTGTGTTGATCTCATAGGGGAAGTCACCCATCCAGGCCACATGAAGCCAATGGTTTCAACCGGCCAAAACTGATGATGCCTTACTTAGAAATAAAGACTACCAGTTCTTTAAAGCCAACATAATTTTACCTAACAGTTGTTCAATAGCAACTATACACACCAGGTAATGGCTACATATACTTTTCAGTAACAAAGTATTCTTAAGCATACCTTCTTCAGACACATCTGGGATGTTCCTGTTCTCACAGGTACCACTTAAGCACAATCCAGCATAGCTCCACAATGCAGACTGTGGAAACCATTGTTCCCTTACTGGGTTTCTGCATTTGATTCTTCCTTAGAGGAGTGAGTTGGGGGATTTGCCAATATGGTGAGATTGAAGCTTTAAGCTACCAGATGCTTAGGTAACTCTCACCTGAGGCAATCTCTTGTCTCGTGTGTTTTTCCGTTTTGGCCCTCTATCTTTGAAGCTGTAAGCCACTTGGGGCCTGACTGCTAAAAGTCCTTTTATCTGGACCCTTCTGATTTAGGTCATTCCAATATGAAGGTCGGTCCCTGTGCCTGACGCATTCCCTTACTCTGTATCATGGTTGGTCACTTCGGGTCACACTATCCTGATTCCAGTTTCCATATTCCTGTTTGCCACAGTCACCCATGTGCCCTTGATGACCTATGGTCTGCTATAATAACACGCTGGGCTTCAGATAACCCTCTCTCTAAGAAAATTGTCTCTTTACCTATATACTAACCCCTCCCACTACGGGTCAGTCCCAACTTTAACTATTTCTTGCCCTAATTTCTGCATAACCATATACTACATTGTTACACATTATACATTTTATCGCAATTTACATTACATTTTTTTCACAATAAACAGGACATAATGCACAATACACTTCACGTGGCAATAACACGATTGGTGTATTCAAGGAGGAAAGCAACAACTAGTCCACCACCTTACACACATACCCTGAGATATAGTGGCAGACACAAATAGGAAACGGCCCCTGTGTAAAATAATATATGACCCCTTTACAGTGCAATAGTTCTGTCTGAGAGTAGCCCTGTGATGATTTGGAGGTGGGACTGGGACCTCTTACTTCTTGGGCCCCTTAGAGGCTGCACAATGATATTTCCACCCTGCTGAAAAAGCTGTTGTCTGTTTTTTCTTCCACTATTCCCCTTTCACTAATTCTTTCATACATGCTCACTTGGCTTGACTAAACGTCTCACTGGGGAGAGGGGAGTATGTAACTGAAAGCATCTCTGGGGGTGGCTTTATTACCTTGAGTAATAAGGATAGGCCAGGTTGAAATTAAAGAACTTCTATTTTGTTTTACAGTTATAACTAGTTAAGCTTTACATGTAATCCTTTTTATAGCATATATGCATCAATCTATGAGTAAAATATACTATACCCTACCAGCTCATTAGCCAGGTTTCGATTCAAAATAGGTTTATTTGCATATTTCTTTCTTAATTTTTATTTAGACCTCAGGAATACCACACATATTGAATGCCTAGTAATTATCAAAGATTGATGTTAAGGAATGATAATTTACAAAGGCAAAGATATATTTAGCAAAATAACCATCTCAAGACAGGGGCATCCATGTCACTCCAGGGATTTAGGCGGCATTAATTCAGCAAGCTTAATCTTTCCTTGCCTGAGCATGCCTGTCAATATTTTGCTCTCAGTAAATTGTTAAGATCATTTCAAAAAGTGCCTTTAATACAAAATTCTATAGAAATGTCTGTGCTTCGTTTTCTAAAATGGAGATTATACTGATGAAATTTGTTTTGTGCTTTGCAAAGTACGATCAGGCTAACTATCCACTTACAGGGAGCGTAGCTCGAGAGAGACTGCATTTACAAATAGCAGGTGTCATTATTTTCAGCTAGCGCAAAAAATAGAAAGGGACTAAATGTGTGAGATAAATCTGATGGAAAACATTTTTGCATGTCAAGATTACAAACTCTTCTTAAACTGATTTTTTTCTTTCTACTTTAATGACATAAAGTATAAGTATTTCATTATCAAAGAAGAAACTTCTCTGACAAGATATCAAATGTAATATTTAAGTGCATCTGTCAACTCCTAATCTCCTAAATTAAATTATTAAAGTTAAAAGAAAGCTTTAATCAGAAAATAACATTGTCTGAATCATATTTTTATTATAAACATATTTTTATTTTGGGTTGAGTTGCAGTATGGACCAAGCTCCAACCAAATATAATGAACCAATGGCCCCATGCAGGGCCAGCGTCAGCACCTGGCACACCAGGGCAAGTGCCGGGGCTGCACTTTCCTGGTTGCCGGCTCTTTCAATCAGCACCTGCACGCAGTGTTCACTCCTGAGTGCTGTGTGCAGGAGCATTACAGTTCATTTGTGGGCGCAACTAGTGAGCGATGTGCTCCTGTCACACAGATGAAGAGAGAGGAGCTACAGCACTGCCAGAGTCCCACTGATGCCAAGTCCATCCACCCCAGTGCTGTACATCCCCAACGCTGTATGTCCCCTCCACCCCACTGCTGTATACCCTGCAGAACTGTATGTCCCCTCCACCCCACTGCTGTATACCACCCACAACTTTATGTCCTCTCCACCCCCCTGCTGTATACCCCCCAGAGCTGTATGTCCCTTTTACAATAGTGCTGAGGTTTGTAGACAAAATCATGAGGCAATTAGATATCATAATGAAAGGAACTTGGTAGCATCTGGTCCTGCCCTTAGCGGCCCCATGTATGTGACTACCCAATCAAACTAAGGGTTTTTTTGCACAATGCGACATCGCAGGTGCGATGTCGGTGGGGTCAAATCGAAAGTGATGCACATCCGGCGTCGCTGTCGACATCACAGTATGTGAATCCTTTTACATATGATTAACGAGCACAAAATCGTCGTTATCATATGATCGGTGTAGGGTCCGACATTTCCATAATTTTGCAGCAGCGACGGTACGATGTTGTTCCTCGTTCCAGCAGGCAGCACACATCACTGTGTGTGAAGCCGTAGGAGCGAGGAACATCACCTTACCTGCCTCCCGGCTGCAATGCGGAAGGAAGAAGGTGGGCGGGATGTTTACGTCCCATTCATCTCCGCCCCTCCGCTTCTATTGGCCGCCTGCCGTGTGACGTCGCTGTGACGCTGCATGACCCGCCCTCTTAGGAAGGAGGCGGGTCGCCGGCCAGAGCGACGTTGCAGGGCAGGTGAGTGCATGTGAAGCTGTCATAGCGATAATGTTCGCTACGGCAGCAATCACAAGATATCGCTGCTGCGACGGGGGTGGGGACTATTGCGCTCGACATCGCAGCATCGGCTTGCAATGTCGTAGTGTGCAAAGTACCCCTAAGTCTTCTCCGCAGCTCTGTCACCAAATTTCAAAATGCAAAGTGCATAGATTATTACACAAATTTCTTAGACCTAGTGAAGGTATTGTACTTAAAAAAAACAAACATCAGAATGTCTAATACTTTTTGAATGTTTAACTCAATCTCTACCCTTCTTGCCTGATTGACAGTTCTTCAGAGTCCCTCCTCCCTGCTGAGATCTCACACTGCTCAGCACAACCTGCAGCTGTCAGTCAAGCTAGGTGAACATAAATTCAGTAGATTTTAACTGATGAGCTCTGTGTCTTTAGCTGGACTCAGTAAATGCTCATTCTAAGGGTGCACTAACACTAAAGTATAGCATCATCTAAGATCATCAGATGCCATTTGCTAATGATTCTCAGCTCAAACACTGCTGTGAGTTTGAGTCGAGTGTCATTCACTGTGCTATGATTCTCTCTCATGTGAGAATTGGAGCACAGAGGGGAGAAGAGGGAGAGATTAATCTCTCCATCTTCTCTATTGCTAGTATTGGATGTTATTCGAGTGCAGTCCGATCTTCCCCATGCTGGTAAATATGTCCCTCAACCTGCTGAATATGTCTTCTATCCTGGTATATCTGTTCCCCATCCTAGTATGTATGTTCTTCCTGGGCCTATCCTTGTATATATGTTCTTATATGTCCCCCATCCTGGAGTATATGTTCCCCATCCTGGTAAATATGTCGATCATTCTGGTATATATGTCTCCTATCCTAGTAGACCTGTTCCCCATCCAGATACATATGTTCCCCATCCTGGTGTATATGTCTCCTGTTCTGAAGCTGTTTTTTAAATAAAAAAACCCAAACCTATTCTACTCACCTTCCCTCCTCTTCCCCGCTGCACAGTGTCCTCTCCTGAAGCCAGCAACTGAAGTCACCAAGGGAGGGACGGAAAGCTCATGACATCATTGTCATGTGCCCTAAGTCATGGTGTTATGCCCAGACCGGTGTCCATGTGATGTCCTGCCCCCCTGCCCCGGCAGTTTTCTCACCTGCCTGGTCATCCTGCGGTGTCCACCCCATCCTCGGATCATGCCGCTTTCTCCCAGGGCCTGCACACATCTCACAGGCCTCCTGGGAATGTTCATAGGTTGTGCACAGCCATACCCCTATTCTTAAAGGGCCAGCGTGCTCTGACCCAGAAGTGCCTTTCAGGTCACCTGAGAGGTTTCAGTTATTTAAGGCACCTTCCCCTTAAGGGAGGTGCCTGGGCAACATATTAGTTATGTTGCTAGTTCTCAGGTCCTTACTGCTGCTGTTGTGGGTTCGTGACTGTGTTTCAGTGCACTCCTAATTTGCTGCTGCTATCTGTGGATGCATATCCAGCTGAAATATGGGCTGGTGTCAGCAGACCCCACAACACCCGGGCATGGTCGTGGTTGTGACATCTGTGACTGTGACAATTTCGCTTCTGGGTAAGGGGATTTTGAGACAGCCGGAAGTGGTGCCGTAATTGTCTTGTCTTTCCCTAATGTCCTAAGCTCTTTAAATTATGCTTTATTTGAATTGATTGTTTAAGAGAAAAACTGTCTTGGATATAATCATCTAGCTAAAATTGGAGCCATGCTGCCAATGCTTTGGGCGGTGAGAATCAATTCATAGATTCCTTTTAACAATCATTGTCTTTTTAGTGGGATGGACAACATGTCCATAGCCTACATTTCTCAGGTCTTCAAAAAAGGCAGATTTGGCAATAAATTAGTAGAAGAATTGGCAAGGAAGTTTGTCAGGACTAGTGTTGAGCGGACCCGGATCCGCAAAATCCGGATCCGCACGGTTTGAGCACCCGATCCAAGTCCGACCAGTACCCAGGATTTGGGGTGCACGATCCGGATCCGTTTTTTTATTTTTTTAATATCTCTCTCTCTCCCTCTCCCTCCCTCTCTCTCTCTCGTGTCCCGAATCCGGCTCCCCATTGAGTTACATGCCCGCGGATTCCGGATCGGATCCGGACTTCTGCGGAAACCCGATCCGGATCCACCAGACCCAGATTATGACCGATCCGCTCAACTGTACTCAGGACTTAAAGCAGGTTTTTCTGTACAGTAATGCTGACTGCCACATAATTTTTATCAAAGTATTAGGTGGAAAACTTCTTAAAAACTGATAAAACTAAAAGTATACAAAAAGAAATAACATACAATATTTAAATCATTTTTAATTAGATTATGTATAAATTCCATTTTTTTCATTCTCAGAGGTTGAGGAGAGAAGATAAAGTGAACTCACAGCGAGAACTTTCACTTAGCACTTTCAGTAACACTTGTGTTTAAACTTCACTTATGTCTTCACCTTTTGGCTCATTTATAAAAATATTGCTGTAACAAGTCTTTAGCAACTGCATCATGTCCCATGAATAATGCAATGCAAGTGATATCACAGCAAAAATCCTTTATCTTAGCTGTTAACACAAGTGATAATTGATACAGAATCAGGCACTGTAAAGACGGAGGAGTCATTGAGTGAACTGCTGGATTGGTGGTGCAGAAATATTATACCCAAGGTATTTATGGAATAAATATTATTCAACAACACTTACAATAATGTTCTGTAGATAGAAAATAAACTTAAAAGATGTACCTGGGATAGGCAGGTAGTTGGTACCTACCTGCCGTTGTGCCCAGTTCCGTTCTTCCCCGGCATAGACTGATCCTGCCGGTAACAGAATGGCTTTGTGAACACAACCCCGGTACAGACTGATTCTGCCAGTGACAGAATGGCTTTGTGAACACAACCCCGGCACAGACTGATTCTGCCAGTGACAGAATGGCTTTGTGAACACAACCCCGGCACAGACTGATTCTGCCGGTGACAGAATGGCTTTGTCAACACATTGGAGACTTCTTTTCCACTCTGCTCTATAGATAGGGCAGGACAGCTGACATCATAATAATTGACAGCCAACTCCCTGCTGCCTAACTGGCGAGGAGGGGGAGGGTTGGCTGTCAATCTGCATAATATTGTCTGTCCTGCCCCATCTACACAGCAGAGCAGATGAGAAGCTACTGCTCAGTTGATGCAAAGTCAGTAAAAGAGGCTGAATACCTGGCAGGGGCAATCTGTGACCATTCTGTGCTGTCAAAGAATGGCGCTGGCCACAATAGGCAGGTAGGGAGCAACTACCTACCTGCCTGTTTGTGCTTAGGCATATTTTTTAAAAAAAAGTCCAAGATATAGCCTTTAATGGGAAAACAAGTTGTCATCTATCAAAAAAATAGGTCCAACTGCCAATCCATTCATTCTCTGGGCAGCTACCAGAAAAAGATGAGCACAGTGTTTGGCAGATGATCAATGCAGATCCCCATGGTTAGATTCCACTGACTAATATCTTATCACTTATACCATGGATAGTCTAGACCTTATGTTTAGTCAGCCACAAACCACTTAAGTATTCAGGAAGTATTGCACCCTGCTACCAAGGGCATTTGCTGCAGATTGCCTCGTCTTCCTCCAGCTTCTCAGCTACTACTTTCTGCAATCCAGAAAATAACTGCTACTTCCAAGCTCAGTCCAACAATTCCCCCGTGCTACTGTACTTTGAGTTCTGCTGAGTCAAGATAAGCTAACACTTTTTTATTCAGCTTAATTTTCGATATTTTTATTACTATTAATTTTCTTCATTACATTACACTCAAAATATTCACTTGCGGTCATCGGCTATAGCCTGATTTTCTCCACGCGTCTCCCATTGCCTATTTCATTGCCTATTTCCCCGTGTCTTGCACTCCATGCTAGCCTTCTCTACAACAATTTCCACTGGTTCCTTCTTTCCTCATCACTACCTCTTTAGCATATCTTTTCACCTCTCATCCCCTCTTGTCATTTGTCCATTGTTACGGTCATCGGCTCTAGCCTGATTTTCTCCAGACGTCTCTCGTTGCCTATTTCATCACTTTCCCTGTCTCTTGCACTCCATGCTATCCGTCTCTACAACAATTTCCAATGGTTCCCTCTTCCCTCATCCCTACGTCCATGGCATCCCTACGTCTTGTCACGTCTTATTACTGCTTTTTAGTGATGAGCGAGTATGCTTGTTACTACTCGGTACTCGCACGAGTATCACTGTACTCGGGCTACTCGGCGGGGACCGAGTAATCTCGCGATACTCGTGCTGTACTCGTGGTCTTCATCCCTGCATGTTGGCGCTCTTTTGAGAGCCAGCCCTCATGCAGGGATTGGCTGGCAGACCACTGCAATACCACAGCCCTGTTAGTTGTGGAATTGCAGTGATTGGCCGGCCTGCACAGCGTGACCGAGCCTTTATACCGGCGGGCGCGCTGTGCTCTGCTCACAGCCATCCAGACAGTCAGTGCAGGGAGAGGGTCGCTGCTTCAGGGAAAGGTTTGCGGCCCTTTATAGTTAGTTCCGGAGCAGGGCTGCAAACAGTGTGACCAGAAGTCCTTCTCAGGACATACAATAAGTTGTATATAGGCAGGCAGGGTATAGCCAGGTCGGAGTACAGTAGCAGAGTCCTTCTCAGGACTATTGTTGCTATATACAGGCAGGGTATAGCCAGGTCGGAATACAGGCTAGTGACCAGAAGAGTCCTTGTCAGGACTATTGTAGCAGTATACAGGCAGGCAAGCAGGCAGGGTATATAGCCATTCCTAGTGTTGACCGTATACCAGCCTTCATCATATCTGGGGCTGGTGTACACAGTCTAAAACAGTCCAGATAGTGTCAGACTTCTCAGTAATATTTTCTCCTAAAAACCTGTTAGGTTCTTATTGCGTCAAGTGCTTGCATTTAAAAACCGCACGTGTGTGCCTGTCGGTGGCAGCGTACAGGTGCACTTGTGTGCGTTTTTCACAAACTATTATATAACGCACAAGTCTAGTGTATAATACACGTCAGTCAGCAGTGGCTGATAGTGTCAGACTTCTCAGTAATTGTCGCTCCTAAAAACCTGTTAGGTTCTTATTGCGTCCGTGCTTGCATTTAAAAACCGCACGTGTGTGCCTGTCGGTGGCAGCGTCAGGCTCCATATTGTCCCTGGATAGAGACGTGCATGATGGCCTGTAAACCTGAAGTGCCCATTGTAAGGCAGTGGGTCTATTGTAGTATAGCCCTTAGGCAGGGCAGCCAAAAATTGGGAGGCTCCACATTGTCCCTGGATAGAGATGTGCATGATGGCCTGTAAACCTGAAGTGCCCATTGTAAGGCAGTGGGTCTATTGTAGTATAGCCCTTAGGCAGGGCAGCCAAAAATTGGGAGGCTCCACATTGTCCCTGGATAGAGATGTGCATGAGGGCCTCAAAACATTGTTACCATTGCAAAGGAGCGGGTCTCCTGTCGTTGTAATGCCCATTCTGAAAGAATGGGCGAAAAAATTTACCACTGGGGGTATACCTGAAACAACGGCCTAACTATTGTAACGGTCATCATGATGGCGCATGAGGAGAAGGAGGAGCAGTCCAGCGATTAGCCAAAGTCCAGAAGTGTGTTACCATGGTTGAGTGGAGGTACATGGCAAATTCCCGTTACAAACTTTAAATTCCGCTGTCATTTGCTGGTGGTGTGGTGAAGTCTGGCCCAATCCAACCCTTGTTCATCTTGATCAGAGTCAGCCTGTCAGCATTTACAGTTGACAGGCGGGTGCGTTTATCTGTAATGATTCCACCTGCGGCACTAAAAACACGCTCTGACAAAACGCTAGCGGCAGGGCAGGCCAGGACTTCCAAGGCGTAGAGAGCCAATTCATGCCACGTGTCTGTCCAGCTTGGATACCCATTAATTGTAAGGCACAGAGGAATGTCGGAGTACAGTTGTTTGATCTGCAAGGTAGTCCTTGAGCATCTGGGCAAACTTAGGATTTCTTGTGGCACTACCCCGCACCTCAGGGGCTGTGGTATGTGAGGGGCTGAGAAAACTGTCCCACATCTTAAAGACTGTTCCCCTACCTCTGGCGGATTGGACTTGTGCCCCTCTCGGCTGTACGCCTTGGTTGTCCACTGATTCCTGACCTATGCCGCTAGCGTTTTGTGAGGGGAATGCTTTGCCTACTTCCGTGACTATGGCCTTCTGGAACTGCTGCATTTTGCCTGACCTCTCCGCCTCGGGAATAAGAGACATAAAGTTCTCCTTTTAGCGTGGGTCTAACAGTGTTACCAACCAGTAATGATTGTCGGCCAAGATGTTCTTAACGCGAGGGTCACGAGACAGGTAGCTTACCATAAAGTCAGCCATGTGTGCCAGACTCTTAACAGCCATCACTTCAGTATCCTGACCAACACGATGACTGAACATGCTGTCCTCCTCCTCCTCCTCATCATCTACCCTGTCCTCTGGCCAGCCACGCTGAACCGAGGATATGACTGCATGTCATATCCTCAATTTGGCCAGAGAGTTGCTCCATGTCTTCATCCTCCTCCTCGTCATAGTCCTCCACTGCACGTTGTGATGAGACGAGGCTGGGCTGTGTGTTATCACCCACACCCACTACTGTTTCTTGCTCAAACTCATCGCGCTCCGCCTGCAATGCATCATGGTTGTTTTTTGAGCAGAGTCCATTTTAGAAGGCAGAGAAGCGGTATGGTGACGCTAATAATGTCGTCATCGCCGCTCACCATCTTGGTGGAGTCCTCAAAGTTTTGGCGGATGGTACATAGGTCGGACATCCATCTCCAGTCCTCAGGTGTTATGTGTGGAGTTTGACCCATTTCCCGACGGCTTAGGTGATGCAGGTACTCAACAACTGCCCTCTTCTGCTCACATATCCTGACCAACATGTGCAGAGTTGAATTCCAACGCGTGGGGACATCACACACCAGTCTGTGAGCCGGAAGATGCAAACGGCGCTGAAAGCCGGCAAGGCCGGCTGAAGCAGTAGGTGACTTTCGAAAATGTGCAGACAGGCGGCGAACTTTTACCAGCAGATCAGACAGCTCTGGGTATGACTTTAGAAACCGCTGAACCATGAGGTTGAGCACATGGGCCACGCATGGAACATGTGTCAGCTGGCCTCGCCTCAAAGCCGCCACCAGGTTCCGGCCATTGTCACACACGACCTTTCCTGGCTTTAGGTTCAGAGTTGTGAGCCAGTGATCTGCCTGCTGTTTCAGAGCTGTCCACACCTCTTCTGCATTGTGGGGTTTGTCACCTATGCAGATTAGCTTCAGCACTGCCTGTTGCCGCTTCGCCGAGGCAGTGCTGCAGTGCTTCTGTGTCGCCCTGGACAAGCCAGGGGCCACAGAGCACAACACTTAAACACCCCACACTCCCTGCAGGCATATCATAGTCAAAACACAAAATCCTTGTTGCCTTCCCCAGGGGCTGTTGTCCACACCAGGGTGTGGAGCCAGGCAGTTGGTCTCCACCCACCAAGGAGGAGGGAAAACACAGGCAGTGAGAGTTAAGGCCCCGTCACACTAAGCAACATCGCTAGCAACATCGCTGCTAACGAACAACTTTTGTGACGTTGCTAGCGATGTTGCTGTGTGTGACATCCAGCAACAACCTGGCCCCTGCTGTGAGGTCGTTGGTTGTTGCTGAATGTCCTGGACCATTTTTTAGTTGTTGCTGTCCCGCTGTGAAGCACAGATCGCTGTGTGTGACAGCGAGACAGCAACAACTAAATGTGCAGGCAGCAGGAGCCGGCTTCTGCGGAGGCTGGTAACCAATGTAAACATCGGGTAACCAAGAAGCCCTGTCCTTTGTTACCCGATATTTACCTTTGTTACCAGCCTCCGCTCTCACTGTCAGTGCCGGCTCCTGCTCTGTGCACATGTAGCTGCAGCACACATTGGGTTAATTAACCCGATGTGTGCTGTAACTAGGAGAGCAGGGAGCCAGCGCTAAGCATTGTGCGCTGCTCCCTGCTCTGTGCACATTTAGCTGCAGCACACATCGGGTAATTAACCCGATGTGTGCTGTAACTAGGAGAGCAAGGAGCCAGCGCTAAGCATTGTGCGCTGCTCCCTGCTCTGTGCACATTTAGCTGCAGCACACATCGGGTAATTAACCCAATGTGTGCTGTAACTAGGAGAGCAGGGAGCCAGCGCTCAGTGTGCGCTGCTCCCTGCTCTCTGCACGTGTAGCTCTGTGCGGTGGTAACCAAGGTAAATATCGGGTTGGTTACCCGATATTTACCTTAGTTACCAAGCGCAGCATCTTCCACGCGGCGCTGCTGGCTGGGGGCTGGTCACTGGTTGCTGGTGAGCTCACCAGCAACTTGTGTAGCGACGCTCCAGCGATCCCTGCCAGGTCAGGTTGCTGGTGGGATCGCTGGAGCGTCGCAGTGTGACATCTCACCAGCAACCTCCTAGCAACTTACCAGCGATCCCTATCGTTGTTGGGATCGCTGGTAAGTTGCTTAGTGTGACTGGACCTTTAAGCTAAGGAAGTGGAAGGAGGAAAGTAGTAGAGAGGAGAAAAGTGACAGCAAAGAGCTTGAAGTTGGTCCGGGTGTGTGGCCCGGACAGGACAGCATGGTTGGCAGGATGTGGTGACCGTCTGCAGTGGAGGCCGATTGGAGTCTGCCGTAAGGACCGTGGACGGGTGGTGACCCGGCCGTACCGGACCGGTATACAAAGAGAAGCCAGCACCATTGGCAGAGGACTTTCGGATCCCGGCAAGGCTTGGTGTCGCCGTGAATTTGCCAAATCCGTTAGTGAAGGGGACCTCAGGGTTTCCAAACAGCCAAGTCCCGATAGAAGGCAACCGTCCAACCGTGAAGGGGAGACACCGCCACCGCCAAGGGCAACCGTCTCCCAGGGCCAGCGCCTGTGGGCAAAAGGGGCTCCTCCGGCCCATATCCAGGTCGGGGAGCGGGTTACCGGTGGGAAACCATCACTACCAACACTTAACTTAGGTGCAGGGAGAGACAGTCATCACTAACCTGCAGGGAGGAACAACCGCAGCCGTCCGAGGGACCCGTCCATCCAGCCACTTGTTTTACCGTGAACTGTGTCATCATCATTGGGCTGAGTAAGTACCTCCGTGCCGTGCGGCACAGCGCTGCCCCTGCGACCCTGCACCTCATCAGGCCCCGCAACCCGCCTGTCATCCATCTCTACCCCATCACCGGGCCCCGGGACAACCAACTCCCCTACCCTCGGAGGGGAGAAATAACAACAAAGCTGCTCCCTGTCACAGGCTCCCGGGATCCCCGTCCAGAGCAGCGGTGGTGTCCACACAATCACCACAACCGTGGGTGGCGTCACGGACAATATCCCCAAAACCCAAACCACCCCTTTTCACTCACGGGCGAGTAGCGCCGCTCGAGTCCCCGGGATCCGGCCATCGCTCGAGCCAACGAGCAGTAGCAGCCATAGAGCAGCGGCAGCCAGACCCGAGCAGTGGTAGAGCGCAGCATGTGGGGCGTTGGCAGTGTATTTGCACCTGCGTTCAAAGGTTTGCTGAATGGATAACTGAACGCTGCGCTGGGACAAGGACGTGCTTGATGATGGTGTTATTTCTGCGTGGGTAACTGCAGGTGCAGGGCCGGAGGAGGCTTGTTCGCGGGCAGCATGGACAGGGGATTGGCTCGCATGCACAACAAGCGAAGACGTAGCAGTGACATCAGCAAGCACTGCTCCTCGACTCTGTTGTCCATCCCACAAAGTCGGGTGCTTGGCTGACATGTGCCTGATCATGCTGGTGGTGGTCAGGCTGCTAGTTTTGGTACCCCTGCTGATGCTAGCATGGCAGGTGTTGCAAATGGCCTTTTTAGAATCATCGGGAGCCAACTTAAAAAACTGCCAGACTCGGGAAGACCTAACATTTGTACAGGCACCTTGTGTCGTGTTGTTCCGGGGAACAGTTGCCTGACGTCTGCCTGGGGCCACCACCCTGCTTCTTACTGCCTGTTGGGAAGCTACGCCTCCCTCCCCCTGTGCACTGCTGTCCTCGCTCTGCATATCCTCCTGCCAGGTTGGGTCAGTTACTGGATCATCCACCACGTCGTCTTCCTCTTCCGCACCCTGCTCCTCCTCCTGACTTCCTGACAATTGTGTCTCATCATCGTCCACCCCTTGTTGAGACACGTTGCCAACTTCGTGAGAACGTGGCTGCTCAAATATTTGGGCATCTGTACATACAATCTCGTCATGGCCCACTTCAACAGGAGCTGGCGAGAGGCCAGAATGTGTGAATGGAAACGTGAACGAACAGCTCTTCCGAGTGTCCAAGTGTGGGATCAGTAATGTCCGTGGACATGTACTCGGCCTGGTGGTAGGAAGGAGGATCAGGTTCTGAAATGTGCGGTGCAGTATCACGGCTACTGACACTTGACCGTGTGGAAGACAGAGTGTTTGTGGTGGTGCCAATCTGACTGGAAGCATTATCCGCTATCCAACTAACAACCTGGTGACACTGGTCTTGGTTCAAGAGCGGTGTACTGCTGCGGTCACCAAGAATTTGGGACAGGACGTGCGAGCGAGTAGATGTGGCCCTTTGTTGTGGCGAAATTAGAGCTTGCACACGACCTCGGTCTCTGCCTGCACCACCATCACGTCCACTTCCTTGTTCGTTGACAACGCCCTTGCGCATTTTGCAATGCTGTGCTGATGTGTATTCACTAGACTTGTGCGTTATATCCAAGTTTTTTGCAAAACGCACACAAGTGCAGCGGAAAGCTGCCACCAACAGGCACACACGTGCGGTTTTTAAATGCAAGCACGGAGGCACTAAGAACCTAACAGGTCTCTATCCAGGGACAACGTGGAGCCTCCCAATTTTTGGCTGCCCTGCCTAAGGGCTATACTACAATAGACCCACTTCCTTCCAATAGGCACTTCAGGTTTACAGCCCCTCATGCACGTCTCTATCCAGGGACAACGTGGAGCCTCCCAATTTTTGGCTG
The DNA here is from genome assembly GCF_048569485.1 of Anomaloglossus baeobatrachus. Taxonomy (NCBI): domain Eukaryota; kingdom Metazoa; phylum Chordata; class Amphibia; order Anura; family Aromobatidae; genus Anomaloglossus; species Anomaloglossus baeobatrachus. The sequence goes on along the minus strand of NC_134360.1, from coordinate 200,688,985 downwards.
CCCTGCCTAAGGGCTATACTACAATAGACCCACTTCCTTACAATGGGCACTTCAGGTTTACAGGCCCTCATGCACGTCTCTATCCAGGGACAACGTGGAGCCTCCCAATTTTTGGCTGCCCTGCCTAAGGGCTATACTACAATAGACCCACTTCCTTACAATGGGCACTTTAGGTTTACAGGCCCTCATGCACGTCTGTATGCAGGGTCATTGGTGAACCTCACAATTTTGGACTGCCCTGGCAAAGGAAAATACTACAAAGACTCAGTTCCTCAAAATGGGCACATTAGACTCAGAGGCCTTTATGTACGTCTCTTCTCAGGGACATCGGAGTGCCACACAATGTTTTACGTAAAATCTTTCATGTATTAATCTCAAAAAGTAACATACATTAGCTCTATCTCACTATTGGGTATGTGCCCTTAACATTTCCGCCATGAAAATTCATTTTGGTGTCATTTTTGAAGGTTTTCTGGTGAGTCCGTAAAAATGGCGTAAAACGCGGATAAAATTGTTCACAGCTGTGACTTTTGAGTGATAAATGCTTCAAGGGATCTTCCCCATGCTGTTGCCATGTCATTTGAGCACTCTTCTGAGACTTTTGTGCCATTTTTAGGGTTTCTACATGCTGCCGGTGGTCATTTCACAAAAATACTCGGGTCTCCCATAGGATAACATTGGGCTCGGTGCTCGGGCCGAGTACACGAGTTTCTTGGGATGCTCGGCCCGAGCCTCGAGCACCCGAGCTTTTTAGTACTCGCTCATCACTACTGCTTTTCATTTGTCCATTCTTCCTCTTTGTTTCAATGGCTCAATCAATTTACTTACTCCATTCCTGCACACTTTTTCCAAACTGCATGGGTTCCATCTGTCCTAACACTTTCCCAAACTACTCTATTCTTATTCTCATTATCTAAATTCTTTGTTGAATCCATATGTTGCTTTTCTATCAAGCTCTTTTTTCTTCTCTTTTTTCTTAATATTTTTTTCTATCTCCTTTGCAATCTAATTATCATTCTACTCCTCAATTCCATCCTTTCCTCTCCCCTTACTCCACTTGTCCTTCTTTTGCAAATCTTCTTGTCCTCGTTTTCTTCAAACCCAGTTACACTTCCAGCCTTTGTAAAACCCCTGCCCTTAAACACTTGCTATGCAATAGTTTTTTTTTTCACTTGAGAAAAACGGTGATCTAGCATTAAAATGTATACTATGCAGAGGTGGTTTCAGCACCAAACTGTGCAATACCTTATAGCCGGGTTTATAGGTCAGCTTCAGTCCTCCTTATGGAAACAATGGTCATGGGTGCACATAGACAGGGAAAAGAAGATCCAAACCAAAGTCCAGGAAACAGAAGTCTACGGCAGACACCATCCAATTTTCCAAAGTGCTTTATTCCAACATCATGTGCAGTTAAAAGTAGCGGGGAGAGAGCCGGGTGCAGACCCCTAATGGACGAAGGCTGTTTTGCACGTCCTTGTGCTTATACGGGTCCCTTAGAAGCACAAGGATGTGCGAAAGTGCTGTCGTCCATTAGGGGGCCTGCACATGATGTTGGAATAAAGCACTTTAGAAAATTGGATGGTGTCTGCCGTAGACTTCTGTTTCCTGGACACTAGCATTAAAATGTGTTGTGTAAATAAAAACTGTTCAATCCATCTTGGTCCTAAGCATTCTTCATTCCAGCAGTGCAGCCTAAATCCTGCTTTACATGCTGCCATGTATCTTACAATGTGCCGGCGGGGTCACGTCGTAAGTGACGCACATCCGGCATCGTAAGGTACATTGCAGTGTGTGACAGGTATGTGCGATTGAACGTTAAAACATTCATCGCATACACATCGTACCGTTCTTTAGAATTGCACGTCAGATTGTTCATCGTACCCGGGGTAGCACACATTTTTGCATGTTTTGAAGAATAATCAAAATAACTTGTACAAAAAGGGAACCCGTCACCAGATTTGGGGCCTATAAGCTGCAGCCAACACCAGTGGGCTCTTAGATAAAGCATTCTAACGTGCTGTAAATAAGAGCCAAGGCCACTGTTTACAATGAAATCACTTAATAATACTTACCTAGGCCACTGTGTAGAATGTAAAAATGACTTTGTCGTCCTTCTTCTAAAGCCGGGGTGCATGATACATCCTACGTCATCCACACTCGCCGGCATTGCAGTCCTGCACAGGCCCTTAGCAGGGCAGATCAAAGTATTGTAGTGCGCCTGTGTGGGACCGGTGAGTGTTTATGACGTAGGAGGCTTTATGCACACAAGCTTCAGAAGGAGGACGAAGATGGCCGATAGAGGAGGCGCCGACACCGGAGAACGGAGACGCCCATTTGACCCAACTCCACCGCAGCGACCGTTTAGGTGAGTATTATAAAGTCATTTTTACATTCTACACCGTGAGCTAGGCTCTTATATACAGCATGTTAGAATGCCGTATATAAGAGCCCACTGGTGGTGGCCACGGCTTATAGGCCCCAAATCTGCTATGTTCCCTTTAAACAACATACAGCAAAATTTAACATGTGCTATCTATTATTTTGCATCATTTCGAAACAAAGCTTCTATCGTGGATCCTTTGCTGCCTATTTTCTTGGCTTGCTTAGGCACTGCATTTCTTTAAGTAGTTATTTAGTGAAGATGCTGAGTGTGTAACACTGCAATCATTTCTCACAAATAATAGATTTGCCTAAAAATTGCATTGCCTTCTCTGCGTTGAAAATGTTTATTCTTAACTACCCTTTGTGTGAACCACTCAACTGTCAATTGTGCCAGTCTATTGTTTTCATTGTCACGTTAGATTAGTATGCACAACATAGTAGATTGCCAGTTTTATTGCAGCATACAAATATGCAGAGACTTTGTTAGAGTCAGTTTTCTTTTTGGCTTTAAATGCAATTTATTCATTTTGATTCTCAATAATCAGAAAATTGCTGTATTACGGATGTGCACATCAGGTCGTATTGACTTAAATTTAATCAAGAGAATGATGATGTACAAGAAGAGATAGGTGCAAAAAGTATAAAAATTTGGCAGCAGGGAGTCTCACAAAATAATAAGATGATCAAAGTGTCTTTAAAAATAATGTGAAATATGTTGGAAGCTTGTGCAATCAACATAATAGACTGTGGGTGGTATATTGGGACATACTAAATATTATTTCAACTTTTAGATTAAGATTAGAAAAACTTTTCTGCCTTTTTTAAAACATTACTGCTTTTTTGTAATTTTAAAACCTATTCTGGGGCGACTATATTGGAGACACATTTTCTTTCTAAATTTTGTGTTTAGAAAGTATTGCAAGGTATAAGCACTTTATGACAATTTTTAAGAAAATGGGACTGAATTGCAAAAGAAATGTCAGGTTATTAAAGGATCTAATATGTGATGAAGTACAGTGCATCCCTCTTACCCAAGATAATGACAGATCATACCGAGCATTTTCAGTCTGGTACCTAGTGCTGCTATTTTATATTATGTAGAGCGTCGTTATCGTATCATCGGTGTAGAGTCCGATATTTTCATTATTTGGCAGCAGCGACAGGTACGATGTTGTTCCTCATTCCTGCGGCAGCACACATCACTGTGTGAGAAGCCGCAGGAGCGAGGAACATCTCCTACCTGCGTCACCGCGTCTCACGCCAACTCTGCAGAAGGAAGGAGGGGGGCGGGATGTTTACGTCCCGCTCATCTCCACCCCTCTGCTTCTATTGGTCGCCTGTCATGACGTCATTGTGACGCCGTACAACCCGCCCCCTTAGGAAGGAGGCGGGTCGCCAGCCAGAGCGACGTCACAGGGCAGGTGAGTGCATTTGAAGCTGCCGTAGCGATAATGTTCGCTACGGCAGCAATCACAAGATATCGCACCTGCGACGGGGGCGGGAACTATCGCTGCAGCGTCGTTAACACATTGTTACCGATGGCGCAGCGTGAAAAGTACCCCTTAGACTCCCTGGTTGCTGCTGGGAACAATATTGTCAGAAAATTATGTCTCTTTTACGGACTGACAATAAACATTCCAAACCAAAGATAACATGGATTTAAACAGGAATTTTTTTTTCTTGTATAGTGATTTGTATATAAGAGAATTTAACTAGAAAAAAAACCCGCCTCCTTCCTGACTTAGGCTATGTTCACACATAGTATTTTTGTTGCGTTTTTGCACTCTCATTGCTTTCAATGGTAAAAAATGCTGCAAAAAGCTGCAAGAACTGACATGCTCTTTCTTTAAAAAATCCAGCATTTTTCCATAACAGTCAAGAAAATGAAAGGAATTGTCTGTAAGAGATTTCTCTTTTTTTCCCTATTTGTTAAGAGTGGGACCCTTGGACTGGTGAAACCTATGCATTAAGTGCAAGGCCCATCAAAAATTGAAAGAAGGGATTGCAATGCACCCTGAAATACATATAGAGGATGACCTTAGAAAACATTTTTTCACCATTTGGAAGGAGTGGGGCTCTTAGACTGGTAAAGCGAATGCACTGTGTGCAAGGACTGCCAAAAATAATAAGGAGGAACTCCAATACACCCTGGAAGACACAGAGTAGAGCCTCAGAAAACATTTACATTTAGATAGATTGGAGCTTCTTTGGCCAACAACAAGTAGTCCCAGAGGCCACTACTGAAAGTACAAGTGGCACAACAAGGACCTTCAGAAATCCAACTTTGATTTTTCTCCAGCTAAGGTGAGTGGCAGTTCCTTCTGTGCTGGCTCAGGACATCAAGCAACCACAAGGCTTCAAATCATTGAACCAGGGGTTTCCAAACTTTTTTTTTATCTTTTTGGATTTCTTTGCCAATGAAAATTCTTGAACCGAGGAACTTCCCCAACCCTTCCAGAAAAAAGACCACAATTTATTTGTCTATTTATTCATGCAAGAGGTGCATTTGGGCCTTTCTCCCATTGTATAAATGCATTTTTATTTATTTGGAATTGTGAAATGAAAATGCTAACAGGCTGACGGTTCTCAAAATTAACAAGGCCTGGATTGACCCCGACTTCTCTCAACCCCAGTGGATGACATTAGCATAACATAAAGCCAATTCAAATGTCTTTCTTTGTTGGAGTGTTCACATAGACCCCCTTCAAACCCCAAAAAGGTATATGGTAGATGGTTTATTAGCTTTCTTATCCTATTCCTTCATCATATCATCAGGGTTATCATGTGGCTCTCGCTCAAATTTTTTACAGGGCCCTCATTCAGCCTTTACTCATATTTTTTCTCTCCACAAATTTGAGCCGAATCAGTTTCACAGGCTGCATCCAAAGCTCCCTCCATGCTTAAGTTGATTATATTTTTTTTTTGTGCCGCCAGGGCCATAATAACTGAAAGGTGCATCAGCATGTCAACTGAAAATGATGACAGGCTGACTGTTCTCAAAATGAACAAGGCTTGGATTGGCCCCAACTTCTCAACCCCAGTGGATGACATCAGGAGAACATAAAGCCAATTCAAATAGTTTTTTTTCTGGTGTATTCTCATGTACCCCTTCAAACTAAAAGAAAGGGTATATGGTTTATGTCTTTCTTGTCCTCCTCCCCCTCCACCATATCCACAGAGTCATCATGCAGCACTTGATCATAAATTTTAGAGGGCCAGCAGGATGGCCTCAATCAATTTTTAGATGGCGAGCAGCTGGCCCTTAGTCATATTTTTTTAGACAACCAGCCCTCACTCACGAAAAAATCTTATATTTGGAATAAAAGACAAAAAAGCACCCATTTTCACCACTTTATTAACCCCCAAAAACCCCTGCAGGTCTGACATAATCCACTTGAGGTCCCACAACAATTCAGCTTTGCTACAGCTGAAATTAAAGCGTGCAGTCAATGAACAATGACCACACACTGTAAGTGCAGAGGCAGAGACTTAGCAGCGATCAGCAGTGAGGTCACTCAGGTTATTTGCGGTCACAGGTGGAGGATGTGATATGACTGCAAAACACCTGAGTAATGTCACCGCCGATTGCACAGCTCCCTCTCTGCCAGAAGCTCACAGCAGGAGGTTATTGTTCTATGGCAGCGCACTATGAGTTCACATGTATCAGAGTTAGGATCATCGTGGGACCTCATGTAGATTACGTCGGACCTGCAGAGGTATTTTGGTGGTTAATAAAGTGGTGAAAGAGGGTTCTTTTTTGTGTTTTATTCCAAATAAAGGATTTTTTCTGTTTGTGTTTTTTATCTTCACTTACAGATTAGTAATGGGGCGTCTCAGACTATGCCATTACTAATCTAGGGCTTAGAGACAGCTGTGGGCTGTTATTAATCCCTTATATTGCCCCAATTTTCACCGCACCAGGGCACTCAGAAAGAGGCAGGTAAAGCGCCGGGCTTGCTGCATCTAATAGATGCAATAATCTCAAGCAACTACAGGCTGCTATTTTTAGACTGGACCTTTCCAGCCTGAGAATACCAGCCCCCAGCTGTTGAGCTTTATCTTAGCTGGGTATCAAAATTATTTAAATAATTTTTAAAAAAGCCACATGCGGTTCCTCTTATTTTGATACACAGCCAAGATAAGCGCAGGGCTGAGGGCTGCAGCCTGTAGCTATAGGTTTTATCTGTGCTGGGTATCATAATACGGGGGGACCCTACACAAAATATTTTATTTATTTACTTTTATAAAACAATACTGAGCAACAGAAAACGCCTTTGATTTGGTCAGACGCTGTCACACAGGCTGGGGGCATGTATAACTGCAACCAATCACAGAAACCAGGACGGCCCGTGGGTGGAGGGAAAGGAGTAAATAGGGATGAGCAATAATTAACGGCCAAGGAAGTAAAGGAGAGGCGGCGGGAGCAGTGTACAGCCTCGCCGGAGCCTCGGTAAGTATGAAGCACTTGCTTCATTATTTTTTTTTTTTAATTTCCTCAGTGCCGGGCCCACATCTGGTACCTTTTACAGTCCAGGTCCTACCATCACTAGAGGTGAGTAAGTTTTTTTTAACCCATTCTGGGTCCTTAAAATTATACAGCAAAATGACAAAACTGTATTTTTTTGCGAAATTCCTACTGAATTTGATATGTTTCTAATAGACTTGCTCATCTATTCACAAACCTTTATGAATATATCCAATGGGGGGAGGTGAATCCATTCAAAAGTTTTCACAACAAGTTCAAATAAGGGAGCAGCTATCCTAGTTTGGGTCCAGTTACCGGGGACCTCATAGGAAACCTATGGTCTGCTATTGCAAAGAATAGTGTCTGTTCCATGCCAGCTTGTACACAAGTTGCCAGGGCGGCACGGTGGCTCAGTGGTTTGCACTGCAGTCTTGCAGCACTGGGGTCCTGGGTTCAAATCCCATCAAGGACACCATCTGCAACGAGTTTGTATGTTCCTCCTGTGTTTACGTGGGTTTCCTCCAGATACTCTGGTTTCATCCCACACTCCAAAGACATACAGATAGGGACTTTAGATTGTGAGCCCCAATGGGGACAGTGTTACTGATGTATGTAAAGCGCTGCGGAATATGTTAGCGCTATATAAAAATAAAGATTTTATTTTTTTTTTTTTCAGTAGTTTCCGGAAGATGTCATGTACGTGTAGTACGACATGGCATGAGTTTCTCTTAATAACGACAGTGTGTTTCACATAATTTTAGATCTCTGGCTGATGTATGAAGCTGTTGTACAGGATCCTTGTGCTCAATGTGATGTCTGATTTTATAGAACTGTGCATGGATTCCCCTTAAGGCTCATACAACAAGGTTTAATGATCAAGCGATGGGCACACGGGTATTCTCCAGCATGGAATCACTTATGTGTGTCGTTGATATGTTGGATTTAGAATAATTGTGAATGTCCAGAAAATGATGTGACTATATTACCTCTGCCATTAATCACAATGCGTAGTTGTTCTATTCCGTGAAGGCTTTTTACTGTATTTCGAGATTATGCAAATATTCGTTGGCTCAAAAGACGTAAAATCCTTGGCATCTCATTACGATGCTTGTGAGGCGCAAGTCAGCTAAATGATAAGGATGGTATAGGATCGTATTCCAGTCAGGCATTCCTTTCCTAATTTCCCTTTTCTCTGTTTTGTCTCTTTTGCCTATTCCTCCGGGAGTCGAGTGATTGATGGCCTAATCCAATAACTGTATTACACTGCCTCAACCTGGGCTCTTTTCCTTATCATTAGCAGTTAGCCTATGGTTAAATTCACAGCTCACTGCTTGGTGCAGCCCCAGAGATTTAAGGGTCTGGCCTTTAAAAAATATTTAACATAAAACTGAAATCTTGACAGTACTGAGAATTCACTTCTCGGCAAACCCTGTTTAATTAATCTAACACACACTACTCCTTTTGCGTTGAAGAAATGGCGTGTTGCTACTGCAACTTGCAGCTTGCTCTGGAATTGCCGAGATGAATAATTAATGAAATGTTGTGATAAAATTGCAATTGGATATTCATGTCCCTGCAGTTCAAAGCCATGGAACATATAGTTATACATGATTAGCATGTACAGTCAATTGAGCCTTCAGACCGGCTGATTGAGGACCTTTGAATTACATTTTTCCAAAGTCGCGGCTTTACCTGTATTGAATAGATTTTCATTTGTATTGAGCGTTATTATATTAGACAATGAAGGGTAAAACGTTACATAGAAAACGAGTCAACTGATATGGAAATCAGGTGCAATTACAGTATTACCGCGGTATATACCCTTGACTTTACCTTACTTTATGGTAGGATTTATAGGGAAACCCGTCATGAGATTTATGCTACCCAAACCAAAGGGACAGATTTCTTCATTTCACTATCTATGTTTAACCCTTTCATTTTAAAGTGAATGTGTCAGGTGAAATATGCACTCAAAACCATGAGCAGTTCTGGGTGCATATGTAATACTATTGTATGTACTGAGACAACCAGAGACGGGTTCTTGGTGCAAAGACGTCTTATAATATGTAATCACAATATGTACACAGAACAGAATATACACGGTAGAACATAAACACAGTAAATACCTGCCGGGTTCAGAGCAAAGGGGAATTCCCGGGACCGCGCACCGGACTCCCCCAGGGAGACCACCAGGAGCGAACCCCTATACAGGGGCTGTCTGGCAATCACCCCAGAAGGCCTAAATGCGCAGCAGCCGGGACACGAAAGGGCAACAGGTATAGTCCAAAAAATGTCCGTACGTGATGTGATTCCTAGGGTGGATATGAAACGGAAGGGACCGGGCAGAAGTGCCGACCAGAGACGGCAGACAGAGTCCGAGCACAGCTTGATGAGACAGGTGAAGTCCAGAGCTGGTGTCGGGTGTTTTCAACAGGATCCAAACAGCAATCAGGAGATGAGAGCAGCAGGGCAGGAGTACACAGGAAGCAGTATACTCAGGCAACTAGACTAAGCTTAGGGGCGGGCTTTTAAACAGATGAACAGGAAGTAGGGCAACAGAACAGAAAACTCCATGTTAACAAAGGGCAAGATCCTTCAGAAGAAAACTGGAAATCCCGGAACTCTGACAGCATATTGCTAGTCCCTGTATCTAGTAGCATAGATAAAGAGATCTTTAGAAAAAGTATTTCTAAAGATCCTTTATAATATGCTAATGAGGCCAGCGACTAGTTGCAAGGGTGTTAGTTCTCTTGGCAAGTCGGCCCCTTTAGCATGTAAGCAGGGCCCTGTGGGTGTGCTAACATGCTAATGAATGCTCAGCATTAGAGGCCTGGTCGCTCTCACCTCTGTTGCCACCACTGGAAATAGGCTCAGTGCACAAGATCAGAATGTCCTCGGACTTCCGGTCATGCACACTACACCAGTTTGAAGCCTAAACATGTACACTTGACTTCATAGTACACATGACTGGAAGTCCGGGACTTCTGATCATGTGCACTGAGCCAAAAAAATGGTGGCAGCAGAGGTGAGCCCGATGATGCCTCTGACGCTGCACATTTATTAGCATGTTAGTACTACCCTGTGGGCATACTAACATGCTAAGGAGGGCCGACTAGCCAAGGGAACTAACGCCCTTGCGACTAGTTCCGGGCCTCATTAGCATATTATCAAAGATCTTTAGAAACACTTTTTCTAAAGTTCTCTTTATCTATGCTGCTGGATACAGGGACAGATAGACAGGGATTAGCAATATGCACCCAGAACTGCTCGTGGTTTTGGGGCGCATATTTCACCTGACAGGTGTACTTTAATTTTAAAACATTTTAATGTAAAATATTTTTTAGATGAATCAGGAATGGGGAAAAGAGTCAAATGGGCAGTTTCTCGCTGGTTTCTTCTAGGATGATGTGGCTTGATTTACAGGTCTTCTTTCCGAAAATTGACAAAGGTCATCAATATCAGATTGGTGGGTCCAAAACTTGGCATCCTAATCATATAAGATTTGGTGGATGTAAACATATTGAACTGTAAGGCCCAGTGCCCACGATCAGGATTCACAGAGTTTAGGACGCAGTGTGTTTTTGCTGCATCCAAAACGCTGCATGGTACAGTACAATTACAGTGGATGGGACTTCTAGAAATCCCATGCCCACTGTGCTTGTTTTTCCAGCAGCATAAACTGAGCTGCAGTGCGAATTCCCAAGACACAGCAGGTCAATTCTTTGCTGAGGATACACAAGTGTTCTCTGTAGGCTGAACACAGCAAGAGGCCGCAACTGCCCGAGCAACTGTGGAGACTCACGGCCCCGCAGGTCAGGAGGACCCTCCACGTCCAACATGCCTCAGGTCCTGATCATGTGCACATACCCAGTTGATGAGTTTACAAACAGCATATAATGGGAGTGAGATATGTAAGACTGGGGAAATCTGATATTGATGACCATATCAATAAAGCCTCAATACTCCACAGACAACCCCTTTAAAGGAATTCTGTCATCATTTTTCTTGCTACTCCATTTGAGAGAATATAATGTAGGAAAAAGGACCCTGATTCCAATAATGTATCACTTACTTGACTGCTTGCTGCCGTTTTGATAAAATCATTGTTTTATCTGGTGCAGATTTACCAGTTCTCTGAATGCTGAGCTTTGTATAACCCCGCCCACACCAGAGATTGGCAGCTTCCTGTGTACATAGGCAGAAGGCTGCCAATCAATGGTGGAGGCGTGGTTGTACAAAATGGCAGAAGGTTTATTAGTTCCTGTAGTTTTAATCTTCTGCATATAAAACAATGATTTTATATAAAACTACAGGAAGTAGCCCATAAGTAACAAAAACTGGAATGAGGGTCACTGATGACATTATGCTGCTCTCAGATTAGGTAGCAAAAACCTGTGGACAGATTCTAATTAAGCTCTTATTACAGACAGAACAGAGATACGACACTCAAGAGGCAGTCAGATGTCTTACATCCAGGCACAGGATTAGGAAGAAAAGCAAAATCTCTTGGGGAAACCGTCTATAAAAATATGAGTAAAGGAAAGTCAGATTTTAATAGGAGAATTTTTATCTTTTATTTTTATGCACATTCTATACTGAATGCTCTAATGAAAGAAATTCTCACAAATACACATAGGAAAAGAGAATGATTTACCATTGTGTTTCTGAAAAAACGCTATATTTCTTTAAAAAAAAAAACACAATACAAACAAATGAGCCTACTGACCTTGAGTGCCCTCATGGGGAAAGATTAATGGGCTGTTAAAGTAGAACACATTGATTTTCTAATGTGGACGATAGGACTGTGAAGACGCTCTGTGCTACATGGTATGGGCTAAGGTCGGACAAAATTGTTACTTAAGAGTAGGTAAGTGTTAGGGAGAGTCAGCATAGAGCAGATATCGGAGGTGATCATCAAGAAGAGTCAGCATAGAGCAGATATAGGAGGTGAGCGTCAGGAAGAGTCAGCATAGAACAGATATAGGAGGTGAGCATCAAGAAGAGTCAGCATAGAGCAGATATGGGAGGTGAGCATCAGGAAGAGTCAGCATAGAGCAGATATAGGAGGTGAGCATCAGGAAGAATCAGCATAGAGCAGATATAAGTGGTGAGCATCAGGAAGAGTCAGCATAGAGCAGAGATGGGAGGTGATCATCAAGAAGAGTCAGCATAGAGCAGATATAAGAGGTGAACATCAAGAAGAGTCAGCATAGAGCAGATATAGGAGGTGAGCGTCAGGAAGAGTCAGCATAGAGAAGATATAGGAGGTGAACATCAGGAAGAGTCAGCATAGAGCAGATATAAGAGGTGAGCATCAGGAAGAGTCAGCATAGAGCAGATATAGGAGGTGAGCATCAAGAAGAGTCAGCATAGAGCAGATATAGGAGGTGAGCATCAAGAAGAGTCAGCATAGAGCAGATATAGGAGGTGAGCATCAGGAAGAGTCAGCATAGAGCAGATATAAGAGGTGAGCGTCAAGAAGAGTCAGCATAGAGCAGATATAGGAGGTGAGCGTCAGGAAGAGTCAGCATAGAGCAGATATAGGAGGTGATCATCAAGAAGAGTCAGCATAGAGCAGATATAAGAGGTGAGCGTCAGGAAGAGTCAGCATAGAGCAGATATAGGAGGTGAGCATCAAGAAGAGTCAGCATGGAGCAGATATAGGAGGTGATCATCAAGAAGAGTCAGCATAGAGCAGATATAAGAGGTGAGCGTCAGGAAGAGTCAGCATAGAGCAGATATAGGAGGTGAGCATCAAGAAGAGTCAGCATAGAGCAGATATGGGAGGTGATCATCAAGAAGAGTCAGCATAGAGCAGATATAAGAGGTGAGCGTCAGGAAGAGTCAGCATAGAGCAGATATAGGAGGTGAGCATCAAGAAGAGTCAGCATAGAGCAGATATAGGAGGTGAGCGTCAGGAAGAGTCAGCATAGAGCAGATATAAGAGGTGAGCGTCAGGAAGAGTCAGCATAGAGCAGATATGGGAGGTGATCATCAAGAAGAGTCATCATAGAGCAGATATAAGAGGTGAGCGTCAGGAAGAGTCAGCATAGAGCAGATATAAGAGGTGAGCATCAGGAAGAGTCAGCATAGAGCAGATATAGGAGGTGAGCATCAAGAAGAGTCAGCATAGAGCAGATATAGGAGGTGAGCGTCAGGAAGAGTCAGCATAGACCAGGTATAGGAGGTGAGCGTCAGGAAGAGTCAGCATAGAGCAGATATAAGAGGTGAGCATCAGGAAGAGTCAGCATAGAGCAGATATAGGAGGTGAACGTCAGGAAGAGTCAGCATAGAGCAGATATAGGAGGTGAGCGTCAAGAAGAGTCAGCATAGAGCTGATAAAGGAGGTGAGCATCAAGAAGAGTCAGCATAGACCAGATATAAGAGGTGAGCATCAGGAAGAGTCAGCATAGAGCAGATATAAGAGGTGAGCGTCAGGAAGAGTCAGCATAGAGCAGATATGGGAGGTGATCATCAAGAAGAGTCAGCATAGAGCAGATATAAGAGGTGAGCATAAGGAAGAGTCAGCATAGAGCAGATATAAGAGGTGAGCATCAGGAAGAGTCAGCATAGAGCAGATATAGGAGGTGAGCATCAAGAAGAGTCAGCATAGAGCAGATATAGGAGGTGAGCGTCAGGAAGAGTCAGCATAGAGCAGATATAGGAGGTGATCATCAAGAAGAGTCAGCATAAAGCAGATATAAGAGGTGAGCGTCAGGAAGAGTCAGCATAGAGCAGATATAGGAGGTGAGCATCAAGAAGAGTCAGCATAGAGCAGATATAGGAGGTGATCATCAAGAAGAGTCAGCATAGAGCAGATATAAGAGGTGAGCGTCAGGAAGAGTCAGCATAGAGCAGATAAAGGAGGTGAGCATCAAGAAGAGTCAGCATAGAGCAGATATGGGAGGTGATCATCAAGAAGAGTCAGCATAGAGCAGATATAAGAGGTGATCGTCAGGAAGAGTCAGCATAGAGCAGATATAGGAGGTGAGCATCAAGAAGAGTCAGCATAGAGCAGATATAGGAGGTGAGCGTCAGGAAGAGTCAGCATAGAGCAGATATGGGAGGTGATCATCAAGAAGAGTCAGCATAGAGCAGATATAAGAGGTGAGCGTCAGGAATAGTCAGCATAGAGCAGATATAAGAGGTGAGCATCAGGAAGAGTCAGCATAGAGCAGATATAGGAGGTGAGCATCAAGAAGAGTCAGCATAGAGCAGATATAGGAAGTGAGCGTCAAGAAGAGTCAGCATAGAGCAGATATAGGAGGTGAGCATCAAGAAGAGTCAGCATAGAGCAGATATAAGAGGTGAGCGTCAGGAAGAGTCAGCATAGAGCAGATATAGGAGGTGAGCATCAAGAAGAGTCAGCATAGAGCAGATATAGGAGGTGAGCGTCAAGAAGAGTCAGCATAGAGCTGATATAGGAGGTGAGCATCAAGAAGAGTCAGCATAGACCAGATATAGGAGGTGAGCGTCAGGAAGAGTCAGCATAGAGCAGATATAAGAGGTGAGCATCAGGAAGAGTCAGCATAGAGCAGATATAGGAGGTGAATGTCAGGAAGAGTCAGCATAGAGCAGATATAGGAGGTGAGCGTCAAGAAGAGTCAGCATAGAGCTGATAAAGGAGGTGAGCATCAAGAAGAGTCAGCATAGACCAGATATAAGAGGTGAGCGTCAGGAAGAGTCAGCATAGAGCAGATATAAGAGGTGAGCGTCAGGATGAGTCAGCATAGAGCAGATATGGGAGGTGATCATCAAGAAGAGTCAGCATAGAGCAGATATAAGAGGTGAGCATCAGGAAGAGTCAGCATAGAGCAGATATAGGAGGTGAGCATCAAGAAGAGTCAGCATAGAGCAGATATAGGAGGTGAGCATCAAGAAGAGTCAGCATAGAGCAGATATAGGAGGTGAGCGTCAGGAAAAGTCAGCATAGAGCAGATATAGGAGGTGAGCGTCAGGAAGAGTCAGCATAGAGCAGATATAAGAGGTGAGCATCAAGAAGAGTCAGCATAGAGCAGATATAAAAGGTGAGCATCAGGAAGAGTCAGCATAGAGCAGATATAAGAGGTGAGCATCAGGAAGAGTCAGCATAGAGCAGATATAGGAGGTGAGCATCAAGAAGAGTCAGCATAGAGCAGATATAGGAGGTGAGCGTCAGGAAGAGTCAGCATAGAGCAGATATAGGAGGTGATCATCAAGAAGAGTCAGCATAGAGCAGATATAAGAGGTGAGCGTCAGGAAGAGTCAGCATAGAGCAGATATAGGAGGTGAGCATCAAGAAGAGTCAGCATAGAGCAGATATAGGAGGTGATCATCAAGAAGAGTCAGCATAGAGCAGATATAAGAGGTGAGCGTCAGGAAGAGTCAGCATAGAGCAGATATAAGAGGTGAGCATCAGGAAGAGTCAGCATAGAGCAGATATAGGAGGTGAGCATCAAGAAGAGTCAGCATAGAGCAGATATAGGAGGTGAGCGTCAGGAAGAGTCAGCATAGAGCAGATATAGGAGGTGAGCGTCAGGAAGAGTCAGCATAGAGCAGATATAAGAGGTGAGCATCAAGAAGAGTCAGCATAGAGCAGATATAAGAGGTGAGCGTCAGGAAGAGTCAGCATAGAGCAGATATAGGAGGTGAGCATCAAGAAGAGTCAGCATAGAGCAGATATAGGAGGTGAGCGTCAGGAAGAGTCAGCATAGAGCAGATATAGGAGGTGAGCATCAAGAAGAGTCAGCATAGAGCAGATATAGGAGGTGAGCATTAAGAAGAGTCAGCATAGAGCAGATATAGGAGGTGAGCATCAGGAAGAGTCAGCATAGAGCAGATATAGGAGGTGAGCATCAAGAAGAGTCAGCATAGAGCAGATATAGGAGGTGAGCGTCAGGAAGAGTCAGCATAGAGCAGATATAGGAGGTGAGCGTCAGGAAGAGTCAGCATAGAGCAGATATAAGAGGTGAGCATCAAGAAGAGTCAGCATAGAGCAGATATAAGAGGTGAGCATCAGGAAGAGTCAGCATAGAGCAGATATAAGAGGTGAGCATCAGGAAGAGTCAGCATAGAGCAGATATAGGAGGTGAGCATCAAGAAGAGTCAGCATAGAGCAGATATAGGAGGTGAGCGTCAGGAAGAGTCAGCATAGAGCAGATATAGGAGGAGATCATCAAGAAGAGTCAGCATAGAGCAGATATAAGAGGTGAGCGTCAGGAAGAGTCAGCATAGAGCAGATATAGGAGGTGAGCATCAAGAAGAGTCAGCATAGAGCAGATATAGGAGGTGATCATCAAGAAGAGTCAGCATAGAGCAGATATAAGAGGTGAGCGTCAGGAAGAGTCAGCATAGAGCAGATATAAGAGGTGAGCATTAGGAAGAGTCAGCATAGAGCAGATATAGGAGGTGAGCATCAAGAAGAGTCAGCATAGAGCAGATATAGGAGGTGAGCATCAGGAAGAGTCAGCATAGAGCAGATATAAGAGGTGAGCATCAAGAAGAGTCAGCATAGAGCAGATATAAGAGGTGAGCGTCAGGAAGAGTCAGCATAGAGCAGATATAGGAGGTGAGCATCAAGAAGAGTCAGCATAGAGCAGATATAGGAGGTGAGCGTCAAGAAGAGTCAGCATAGAGCTGATATAGGAGGTGAGCATCAAGAAGAGTCAGCATAGACCAGATATAGGAGGTGAGCGTCAGGAAGAGTCAGCATAGAGCAGATATAAGAGGTGAGCATCAGGAAGAGTCAGCATAGAGCAGATATAGGAGGTGAACATCAGGAAGAGTCAGCATAGAGCAGATATAGGAGGTGAGCGTCAAGAAGAGTCAGCATAGAGCTGATATAGGAGGTGAGCATCAAGAAGAGTCAGCATAGACCAGACATAAGAGGTGAGCGTCAGGAAGAGTCAGCATAGAGCAGATATAGGAGGTGAGTGTCAGGAAGAGTCAGCATAGAGCAGATATAACAGGTGAGCATCAGGAAGAGTCAGCATAGAGCAGATATAGGAGGTTAGCATCAGGAAGAGTCAGCATAGAGCAGATATAAGAGGTGAGCATCAGGAAGAGTCAGCATAGAGCAGATATAGGAGGTGAACGTCAGGAAGAGTCAGCATACAGCAGACATAGAAGTTGAGCATCAAGAAGAGTCAGCATAGAGCAGATATAAGAGGTGAGCATCAAGAAGAGTCAGCATAGAGCAGATATAGGAGGTGAGCATCAAGCAGAGTCAGCATAGAGCAGATATAGGAGGTGTTAGGAAGAGTCAGCATAGAGCAGATATAGGAGGTGAGCATCAGGAAGAGTCAGCATAGAGCAGATATAGGCGGTGAGCGTCAGGAAGAGTCAGCTGTGAGATGGCAATCGGTGATATTGGAAATGGCTGGTATGTGTCGCAGAGAACCTCTGCCATGAACCTGGATTCTTCCCTGGGACTTGTAGTTCCATACGTCTTTTGGTAACATGCTTCAGGGCTAGATGCATGGAATAGTCCCAGAAAGTGATGGACGGGACTGACCATCCACATGCCTCCCACCCAGGGGTGTGTCTGGGAGGATATAATGTGTCTGGTTGTGATCACATAGCAGTCTATCAGGGTCCTGGAAGGAAATGGACCTGATGAAGCACATGGTGAAAAGATGTGAGGAGTGTGCTGAGACCCCTGAATAGGTGTTCCCAGGAAAAGGGGGTTGTGAGCTGACTAGGTGTCAGCAAGTGGACACTGCCATATAAATCTTCTCCCGAATACAGCTGAGAGGTCAGTGAGTAAAGGTTGTGATGGGGACACTGTGTATGAAGCCTTGAGGATATGTTTAAATGAAATGTAACAGCGGTTTATGACGCTTGAATAAACCGCATGGATATTTGAAGTGATAAACTGCTCCTGTGTGACTCAGTCCCGCTACCTGACGCATGGTCCCCCACATCGTCACATAGCATAGAGCAGATATAGGAGGTGAACATCAGGAAGAGTCAGCATAGAGCAGATATAGGAGGTGAGCGTCAGGAAGAGTCAGCATAGAGCAGATATAGGAGGTGAGCGTCAGGAAGAGTCAGCATAGGGCAGATATAGGAGTTGAGCGTCAGGAAGAGTCAGCATAGAGCAGATATAGGAAGTGAGCATCAGGAAGAGTCAGCATAGAGCAGATATAGGAGGTGAGCGTCAGGAAGAGTCAGCATAGAGAAGATATAGGAGGTGAGAGTCAGGAAGAGTCAGCATAGAGAAGATATAGGAGGTGAATGTAAGGAAGAAACAGCATAGTGCAGATGTAAGAGCTGTTAGGAAGAGACAGCATAGAGGAGATATAGGAAGTGTTAGGAAGAGTCTGCATAGAGCAGATGTGAATGTTAGGAAGAGTTAGTATTGACCAGATACAGAAAGTGAGAGGTGGAAAGAGTCAGCATAGATCAGATATAGGAAATGAGAGTTGGGAAGAGTCAGCATAAAACGGATATAGGAGGTGTTAGGAAGAGTCAGCATAAAACAGATATTTTTTCAATCTAATTTGTGGGGTTCCAATGTATCTTCACCTCTTAACTGCATTTTACGGGTAAGTTAATGCTTGTAGAGATTTCCATACCTCTAAATGAGGTATGTAAGACTCCATTTACATGCTGCAAGAATAACCCCATACAGATGTAGGAAATGAATTTTAGGCATTACAAATATTTGCACCAAATCTGCTTTGTGTAAATAAAATATATGTAAAAAGCATATATACTGTAGTTTGGGATGGAGGAATAGAACTAGGCAATAGCACAGAGGAAAATAACTTAATAGTAGATCCCAGATTCAGATTCAACCTGAGCCAACAGTGTGGAGCTGCAGCTAAAAAGGCCAACACAATCCTGGGATGTAGCAAGACAAGCACTGAATCTACATCAAGAGCGGTAATTATTCCCCTATACTCTGCCCAGGTCACACCACACCTGGAATACTGTGTACAGTTCTGGGCGCCCCAATTCAAGAAAGACATCGATTTAATAGAGCAAGTCCAGAGAGGAGCAACCAAGATGGTAGAAGGTCTGCAAACCATGTCTTATGAAGACTGACTAAAAGAACCAAGAATGTTTAGTTTGCAAAGGAGAAGGCTGAGAGGAGACTTAATAGCGGTCTACAAATATCCTGAATGGTAGTCACATTGCAGAAGGAACTACCCTATTCTCATTAGCTCAAGGAAGTACAAGAAGCAATGGGATGAAACTAAAAGGAAGGAGATTCAGATTAGACATTAGGAAACACTTTTTTGACAGTGAGGGCAGTCAGGGAGTGGAACAGGCTACCACAGGAGGTAGTGAGGGCAGTGAGAGAGAGTGGAACAGGCGACCACGGGAGATAGTGAGGGCAGTCAGAGAGTGGAATAGGCTACTACGGGAGGAAGTGAGCTCTCCATCAATGGAAATCTTCAGGCGGAAACTGGATAATCATATAGCTGGGATGATTTAGGAAAACCTAAACACAGGGGGTTAGTCCCGATAGCTCTTGAGGCCCCTTCTAACTCTACCATTCTATAATTCTAAATATGCCCTAAATGTCGGTAATACCTGAATAAATTTATTTACCTGTTAATTAACATGGCTGATACCTCTAAGTTACGAAGAATTATATATTAATATATTGATATGGTGTATCAGGATTTCTTTCCTTATTACAGTTCACAAAGGTTAATGGCTGCCAATCCTCGGGACTACCTAGTTTTGGATAGTTTCTCTTTATTTTTACATCTTTTAAATTCGCAATTGGTAGAGAGAAAAAAGAGAAAGAAGAGGAGACATATTGGGACCAGTTTTTTAATAATACAGTATCAATAGATGTATAGAATACACATCAGTATAAAAAGAACACACTATGCCATATTCTCCAAATACTCGGGTGCCCCTGACAATCTGAAATAAGTCAGAAATTTAATTCCTTCCTCATTTAAATATATTATTTTTCTACCTATTTTTGGCACATTTTGCATAAAAAAGTTTTAACAAGAGCACAACATTTTTATTTTTTTTTTCCATTAAATATTATGATGGTTAGAAAGAAAAATTACAAAACAGACATGACCCAATAAAAGGAAATAAAAGGAATAATACTTTTACAATGACTCATCTATATAGTGGTGTTAACAAACCATGACTTCATTATTCGCACTGATTATAAACATTCACTATATATATATTTTTGGCGTTTATGTAGCACTTACATTACTACATAGTTTTCAAAGGCATTGCATATAATTTCACCTTGCATTAAGTAATACACCTTTGACCTTGCCTTGTCATTTAAGGAAGTGAAAGCTTCTATGATGATGGCAGCTGGGTCCCTGATGAAAAATTATGCATCTCATAAACTGCTTTTCTGCTGAAATGTCAAACTAGAGAAGGTCTCTACCTTAAACTCAGGGATTGGCATTTTCCTTCTGTCTCCTTTGTTGCTATGAAGCTCTCATGAACAGGGATGACATATCTTGGACAGGTAAGGGGAACGAACTGTCAAAAATCTATTATTAGGGTTCTGATCTGCTCTGCGCTGACTACTGATGACACCATGTCATGAGATATTGAACAATGTACAAGAGAGAGAGAAAAAACACATCATAAAAATATAATAAATAATAATTATTTGACCGTACGGAGTTTTGAGCTTGCTGTTAACTTGAAAACATATCATTCCAACCGTTTTACTAGTAACAATGCATGGGGAATGAAAGACTAGACATGTTCTTCCATTAGATTACATATTTTTGGTCAAATATAAAAAAGACCTGTCTACTCATGGTTATAAATTTAAGGTAATGTAAACAGCTAAATATCCTTGATTTGGTTTGCCAAGTGATAAAATAACATAATGTGTGTGTATATATATATATATATATATATATATATATATATATTTATTTATTGGGTACAAATATTAGAGATGCACAGATTGATGCTTAGAGAACAGATTTCAAGTTGAACTTTCTGATATTTGCGGATCGTACCAAATTTGAACAGTCTGCAGTTCGATGGGAATGAAACGGTAAAAAGAAACGGTAACGAGAAACGATAAAGAGAATCGGTAGAGAGAAAAGCTTGGTGCCAATTTACACACTGATGAATAGAGATGAGTGAACCCGAGGTTCAGTGTTTGCACCAAATGCAGACTTTTTTAAAAAAAAAAAGATACTGAGCTTAGGTTTAGTGTTCGGGTGCTTTACATATGCTAACCACTTGCACGAGTATCACTGTGCTTGGGTACTGTCGGTGCTCAGCCCAGTATGAGCCGCTTGCATTGTTTGATCGGCTCGCATTGGGGGTAACAACAGCATGATCAGATGAAGTGTGCACCTCAAAAAACTGTAAAAACCTTGCCACCCTCAACTGGAAGTGATCTGTTTATGGCTGGCTACATGTGGACAGACACCCAAACTTCACGGTTAGTGAATTCCAATGAAGTTCAGGTCAAGTTTGGGTCCCAAACCAATCTGTATCTAGAATCCAGCTGAAGATGCCCAACCGAACTTCCATGGGTCCACTCATCTCTACTGCTAAAGAGTCTTAAAGTGGTCCAATGCCATTGGATATGCCTTCCCCATATGCTTAGAAACTATCACATCAGTTATTTTAGCATAACCAATCAAAGGGGGACAATCACAGCCAGTATAAAACATGAAGGTCAGCCAAGCAGGAAATTTTAGAATATCACAGACTAGGGATAAAAGGCTCAGTGGTTATCAGTGCAGTTTCGCAGCATTGGGGTCCTGCTTTCAAATCCCACTAAGGACAACATCTACAAGGAGTTTGTATGTTCTCCCCGTGTTTGTGTGGGTTTTCTCCGGGTACTCCGGTTTCCTCCCACCCGCCAAAGATATACTGATAGGGACTTTAAATTGTGAGCCACAAAGAAGACAGTGTTGCTGATGTATGTAAAGAGCATTGGAATTAATGGCGCTATATAAGTGAATAAATATTATTATATCTTGATATTATAAGAGGCCAGAGCACACAGTTCATAACACATAGGAGACATAAGAAGGCCTAAATTGGATTGTCTCATACTAGTGCTAAAGCACATTAAAAATAAGAGTAGTAGCTTTAGTCTGAATAATAATCTGAGATTGAAGTGAAATAAGGTGCTGTACCTGCATAGTCACTGTACACAGTCACTGTGATATTATTTATCTGTAACAGGCTGCTGTAACAGCACCATGTCTTAATAACATAACTTTACCATTTGTTTCTGCACATGAAACACATATTTTCAGTTGACTTAGGCTTTGTAGTTATGAGATTAAATGGGTTAGCTAGGACTTTTATTATTTTTGTGTATTGGGCTAAGAACAAACAGGCAGGTAGCTGATAACTACCTGCCTGGTCTGTGTGGAGACAATGTCTGATGGCTCAGATAGCAATAGTCCTATTTCCTTTCACCAACTGTCATCAACTGAGCAGCACCTCCTCTTCTGGTCTGCTCTATCGATGAAGGGTCACTTCAGACGTCATGCTGATTGACAGCTTACTCCTCATAGTTAGGCAGTGGGTAACTGGTCATCAATCAGCAAGACATAGATAAAAACGCCGTGTCAAAACAGCAAAGTGAAAGAGAAAACGCTGCTCTGTTGACGTGACATCATTGAAGCAGGGGAATCACAGATAAGAGTGGTCAACGACCACTCTGAGCCACCAGAAATCATCGACAGGCAGAACAAGCAGGTAGCTGCCAACTACCTGCCTCTCAGTTCTAAGGGGTGCTTTACATGCTGCGACATCGCTAGCATCGGCTAGCGATGTCCAGCGCAATAGCACCCACCCCCGTCGCACATGTGATATGTGGTGATTGGTGCCGTAGCGAACATTATCGCTACGGCAGCTTCACACGCACATACCTGGTCGGCGACGTCGCTGTGACCGCTGGACAATCCCTCCTTCAAGGGGGAGGTGCATTCGGCATCACAGCGACATCAACGCAACATCACCAATTGGCCGGCCAATAGAAGCGGAGGGGCGGAGATGAGCGGGACATAACATCCCGCCCACCTTCTCCCTTCCACATTGCCATCAGTACACAGGTAAGGAGATGTTTGTCGCTCCTGCAGGTTTACACACAGCGATGTGTGGAGCTGCAGTAACGACAGACAACATCGTACCGCCTCGACATTATGGAAATGAACGACGTTACACAGATCAGCGAGATTGTACGCTTCTGTGCTCGTTCATTGTTCCACCTAGGATTTACACGTTGCGATGTCGCTACCGGCGCCGGATGTGTGTCACTAACGGCGTGACCCCGACGATATAGTGGTAGCAATGTCGCAACGTGTAAAGCCCCCCTTAGTGTAATACACAAAAAAGGAAAAGTCCCAGATAACTCCTTTAATGGATACAATGAATTTTTGGTAAAGCTGGCAAAGATTTGATCAAGTATCAGATATCATTATAATATACAATTTATTTCTTAGTGTTTTGGGTAGTTCTATTAGGAAGTGTGTCCAGAATGATTAGTTCTGTAACATCAGACTAGTTCCTTAGAATGTCCCATCTAATAAACTCAAACTCTAATAATCTGTCATACTATATTTTTCAATAAAAGTGTCTAGGCTCTCCTTGAAAATTTTTTGGGTGAATTGATCATCACAACATCATGTGGCAGAGAGTTCTATATTTTAACTACTCTCCAAGTAAATATTCCCTGTCTGGGATGAAAATCAACCATAAACCCTTCTTTCGTCAGTATTTCAAGGAGGCTTTCTTGTCATTGAGGCAAATGTAAAAAGATTCTAAGAAAGAAGAAGCCTTTACAAAGGAACATCACTGGGATTATAGTGAGGTAGCCTTTTTCCTAAGGGTTTAGAGGAGGCCTCCTTGTCATTGATGCAGATGTAAAAAGATCATAAGAAAGATCCATCCATCCATACTACAGTCCCCACCCTGGATGTGCCCACATACATCCTTCCTACCTTCAGTCCCTACCCTGTTTATGCCCCCATCCATCCTTCCTACAGTCTCCACCCTGGATGTGCCCATACATCCTTCCTACAGTCCTCTTCCTGGATGTGCCCGCATCCATTCTTCTTACAGACACCACCCTGGATATGCCCCCATCCATCCGTCCTACAGTCCCCACCCTGGATGTGCCCCCATCCATCTTTCCTACCTACAGTCCCCAACCTGGATGTGCCCCCATCCATCCTTCCTACCTACAGTCCCCATCCTGGATGTGCCGCCATCCATCCTTCCTACAGTCACCACCCTAGATGTGCCCGAATCCATCCTTCCTACAGTCCTCACCCTGGATATGCCCCCATCTATCCATCCTACAGTCCCCACCCTAGATGTGCCCCCATCCATCTATCCTACAGTCCCCACCCTGTATATGCCCCATCCATCATTCCTACAGTCCCCACCGTGGATATGCCCCCAACCATCCTTCCTACAGTCCCCACCCGGGATGTACCCCCAACCATCCTTCCTACAGTCCCCACCCTGGATGTACCCCCAACCATCCTTCCTACAGTCCTCACCCTAGATGTGCCTCCATCCATCATTCCTACAGTCCCCACCCTGGATATGCCCCCATTCATCGTTACTATAGTCCCTACCCATCATCCCTACAGTTCCAGGCCCCATTGTACAGTTGCTTTGGCAAATTAATTTGTATTTCGTCCTGCCAATAAAGTTTGTTTGATTTTATTTGATTTGAACGAAGAAGCTTTCACAAAGGAACGTCACACCTGTGATTATAGTGAGGTAGCCAGTATAGTAGCCAGACACCTTTTGTCTTCAGTGTCCAGGTACACTAACAGCTCACCTAAGTTGATTTTTTCATGGAATCAGTGGTATGGCCATCTCTCCAGACTGTCACAGAAGCCAATTTCCAACTTGACAATGCCAGGCCACATATTTCTCGTGCTACTGTGAATATTCCACATGCCACAATGGCCAGCAGCATCTCCGAACTTGTCTTTCAATAAGCCCATCTTGTCCCATGGTCAGTAGTTGCATAATGAGCTGCCAGCAGTGGATATTGATGATTTATGTGTACAATTGCATTCAACGTGGTAGAGCATTCCTCAAATAATTTGTAACACATTGATAGCAGCCAAGGCAGTAAGTACGAGATTTCTTCATGTGGCACTCAACTCTATACTTATAAAATCAAGATGTTTTGAAAATTTTGTTTCCATTTTTTCATCATTTGCATATCAGTAACATGTCTATCAATCCTGTTATCTGAATAACTCCATGAGTTTTCCTTTTTGGTGTTGTAATTTTAACCTCAATGATTGCACATTAGAAGAGTATAGTGTGATACCCTAATCTGGTTACATTATCTTGGAGTTAGTAATCATTTATTCATTGCTCCATCTTCTCACAATATAATATTAATAAGTAATGGATGGACAACTGGTCACCATAGTGTGTTTCCGCTTGTAAGGTCTCGATTAATTCTATTATTGATACTAAGTACAAGAGATTTACTATACTATATGAAGCTGACCTTTTATTAATATTTTAACATTTAACATGATTTTATCTGCTGCATTACAGGAAGCACAGTACTAAGAAGCTGCAGGGACTTCATGTCGTTTTACAGGTTGTGTGTACAATAAGGTCTTGAAGCCTAAGGGATAATATCTGACTTGGGAATTTATTGTATCCACTCAATGACAAGTACTTTCAATAACTTTGTCATTGAGCTGCAGTGAGTATTTTAATGTCCTTGTGAGGTTATGATGCCTAATAAGTGCCTTGTGTTGGCATTCAGACCATCCAGATATATTTATCCTATAATTACAAGAAACAATGTGTTTGCACATGCTACCCATCCAACCTTCGTCACGTCTTCGGACGCCCCACCATGAGTACTGACTTTTCGACTCTGGTGAGTATCGGGAAGGTTCTACACAAGTGTGTGAAAGATCACCATGTCATGTCACAATGTCACATCATGGACCGACACCATTCTGAGCCTCAAAAGAGCTGGCAGGAGATCAGAAGATGCAATGAGGACTTTATGGGTGGTACTGAGAAGCAAAGAAGCCAGAGAGGTGAGTGGAGAGGTAAGTATAGGATTTTTTTTATTTTATAACATTGGGATGGGTTCTTGTGGTTCAGAAAAATGCAACTATTTTGCTGAATCCATGCAAAAGCTAATATTAAAAACGATTTATTTTGGTGAATACAATTTTTTTAAAAAAAATTCCAGTAGAATTATATTCCACTTAGATGCATTCGCTCATCTCTAGTTCATTTTAATTACCAAGAATATGTTCTGGGCCATTATGTCCTAATACCCTTGTGTATTGAAAAGAACAGTTAAATGTGTTTTTTAAAACAAACAATGGAAGGAAGAAAAGGGTTAATCTCCCGTGCTGCCAAACCAAGCCAAATGATGTAGATAAAATGTGATTTATTGGTCAACGCGTTTCAAAGTCCTCAGAGGCTACTCAATCAGGTCCTGATGAAGAAGCCTCTGAGGGCTTTGAAACACGTTGAACAATAAATCACATTTTATTTACATCATTTGGATTGGTTTGGCGGTGCAGGAGATTAACCCTTTTCTTTCTTCCATTGTTTGTATCACCACGTGGATTCTGCAGCGGCCTCAGGCATGTTATGGTGGTTGTGACTTGCACAACCACACAAGGTGAGCCTTTCTAAGTTGTTTCACCTTTGATTTTAATCGGATAGGACCCTATTGTGCGCTATTTCTCTTTCCAGCTCCTATTTACTTTTTTAAAACAAAGAAATTAAACATAGCATTGCATACTCTTTCACCAAAATGAGTTATTGGCAAAAGTATTCTATTGCACAGCAATATAGCTGAAAATACCTAGCCAACACTTTATATATGTATACCCAAACTTCCATGTTAACAAAGTTGTAGAGTATTAAACAATCAATTGTGGGTGGAAATCATTTTATAATTTTAATTTTTTCTCAGCTTTGTGAGACCAGGTGAAAGCTGGCCTGTTTGGGGAAGGAAACAATGTTTCCGAATGCTTAGGTTTATTGGTCCATGCTTTGACCTGTTGCTACTTAGTGACAATATTTGGAGCTGCCTCCCAGAACCTGCATAGAATGCACACTCCACTTTAGGTAAGTGAGCGCTACAAGCCTGAGCACTCCTCAGTCCAGATATTACCAGACATTTCTTCAATTGAACTCTTCTTATAATCACACACCAATATACACTAATGAGCAAGAGGGTACTAGTCTGATTGCCGTATGTGGAGTCGGGAAGAAATTTTTTCCCCCCTAATATGGCGCTTACTGTCTGTCGCATGGTTTTTTTTTGCCTTCCTATGGATCAACATGTTAGGTTAGGTCATGACTTGTACTCGATGGACTTAAATTTACCTTCAACCTTAAACACTATGAGACTGTGAAACAATGTTTTGACCATTTGATTTTTAGGTTCCATATCTCACAATCCACTACAGTTTCGAACATGTGACTACCTTCATTTTATAGACAATCATCTTGGCTATCCCATACATAAATTTGACTTGCAATTACCTAGCACAGATAAGTTATGCAGATTTTTGTCATGTGACTGCATTGTTACTGTTTTGTCATCGATAGCGATCTCTTAGAAAATTGCCAAACTGCATCATGCATGTGCCATGATAGTTGGAAGAATATGAAATGAAGTCCGTCGATTTATTCAAAAGAAAAGAGGTGGAAGCCCAGGCAAAATATTGGAGTCAACAAATTGGCTGATCATGATCACAAGGTCTATCAGTTTTTTCACGACAAACAGGGCAATCAAAATGTTTTTTATGCTTCATAATACTGAAATCAGACGTCCATGCAAGCACTGTGCGATGTAAGTTACACAAGTCTGGAATGGTGGCCTGGAAAAACATGAAGAAGCCTCGACTTCAATATCGTTAAAGGCATTGGCTTGAGTTTGCAAAAAAGTACTTAAAGTGGACAGTAAAAGATTGGAAACGGGTCACTTGGAGCGATGGTATGAAAGTCAATAAACTAGGCTTTGCTAAGTGTAAATGGAAATGGAAGAAAAAGAAAAAGGAGCTAATGAATAGAAACATTGAAGGAACTATCAAGTTCAGTAGAGGAAGCCTGATGATATGGGGTTATTTCACAGTCAAAAGCATTGGTTACTTGACCAGGATTGATGGTGGTCTCAATGCTGAGATATATATGAGTATCCTACAAGACTAGTTACTTTGTGCACTCAAGTACTATGGGTATGAAAAAGTCAACATAGTATTCCTGCAAGACAGCAACCCAAAGCATACATGGAGATTGGTGAAGAAGTAGTTCAATTACATTGAAGTAGAGGCGTTGGATTGGACCCGTCTCTAGACCTCAGCGCAATCAAGCAATTGTGAGAAGAGTTGAAGAAAAAGCTGTATACATACTCAAATGAGTTTGCCAGTATGTACCAACATTGTGAATGTGTAGAAGAGACTTGGGATCAGATTTTGGTCGAGACATGCTTGAATCTCATCGGGAGCATGCCCAGATGGATTCAGGCTGTGTTGAAGCACAAGAGTGGATTTACAAAAGCGTACCAAAATAATATAAATTAAAATGTTGATTTTTAGGACCAAAACAGTAACAATACAGTGACATGACAAGAATCTGCATAACTAATCATATGCCAATTAGTTGCAAGTCAAATTTCTCTATGAGATAGTCAAGATGATTGCCTATAATATTAAGATAGTCTCACATTCGAAGCTGTAGTGGATGGTGAGATATGGAGCCTGAAAGTCAAAAGTTCAAAATATTGTTACCCTTTTGTCCATCAGTGTAGTCCACTGGATATTAGAGCAGTTCATATGGATTGGTAGAAGGCTTCTATTGCTAACATTTTATGCATTGTTAAAGAGGTTGTTGACTACTTGGACATTCCCTTTTGAATCCAAATGTTTCTCCTTTTTAAAATAAAACGTATACTCACCTCCAATACTAGCACCGTACCAACTACGCCGGCTCTCATTCTCCTGGGATTGCATACTAGTATAACAATCAGTGGCTGCTTCACTCTCCTCACCTTTGGATGCAATATATATATATCTGGAGTAATGGAGAGAGCAGCGGTGCTCACTTCATCTGGATGAAAATGATTTGTCTGAAGGCGGAGGGACAGTTTGACTCCAGGGATTGCATGATGTTACACTATTACACAATCCTGGGAGAACATTGACACTACTAGAAAGGCGGACGCAGTGGAGGTGAGTATACGTTTTAATATTTGAAAAAAGGAAAACATTTGGTTTGAAAAGGGGT
The DNA here is from genome assembly GCF_048569485.1 of Anomaloglossus baeobatrachus. NCBI lineage: Eukaryota > Metazoa > Chordata > Amphibia > Anura > Aromobatidae > Anomaloglossus > Anomaloglossus baeobatrachus. The sequence goes on along the minus strand of NC_134360.1, from coordinate 200,659,929 downwards.
TGTCCAAGTAGTGGACAACAATTTTTAATTAGACACTCTTAGGCGGGCTTTGCACGTTGCGACATCGCAAGCCGATGCTGCGATGCCGCAATCGATAGTCCCTGCCCCCATCGCAGCAGCGATATCTTGGGATTCCTGGCATAGGGAACATTATCGCTACGCCAGCTTCACATGCACTCACCTGTCCTGCGACGATGCTCTGGCCGGCATCCAGCCTCCTTCCTAAGGGGGCGGGTCGTACAACGTCAGAGCGACGTCACACGGCAGACAGCCAATCAAAGCGGAGGGGCGGAGATGAGCAGGGTGTAAACATCCCGCCCACCTTCTTCCTTCCGTATAGCCGCCGGCGGCAGGTAAGGTGATGTTCCTCGCTCCTGTGGCTTCATACACAGCGATGTGTGCTGCCGCAGGAACGAGGAACAACATCGTACCTGTTGCGGCAGCGTAATTTTGAAAAAGTCGGAGCCTGCAACGATGATATGATAACGACGCATTTGCGCTCGTTAATCGTATCATCTAGGATTTACACACTACGATGTCGAAAGTGACGCCGGATGTGCGTCACTTTCGATTTGACCCCACCGACATCGCACGTGCGATGTTGCAACGTGCAAAGCCGCCCTTAGAATCATTTGATTAGGCTCTCTGTCAGAAGGAGTATTCTTTATTAAGCACTAATTATTAATTATTAATCATCAGATATGCACAAATAGTTTTATATATATACACTACAGACCAAAAGTTTGGACACACCTTCTTATTCAAAGAGTTTTCTTTATTTTCATGACTCTGAAAACTGTAGATTCACATTGAAGGCATCAAAACTATGAATTAATACATGTGGAATGAAATACTTAACAAAAAAGTTTGAAACAAATGAAAATATGTTTTATATTCTAGGTTCTTCAAAGTAGCCACCTTTTGCTTTGATTACTGCTTTGCACACTCTTGGCATTCTCTTGATGAGCTTCAAGACGTAGTCACCGGAAATGGTTTTCACTTCTCAGGTGTGCCCTTTCAGGTTTAATAAGTTGGATTTCTTGCCTTATAAATGGGGTTGGGACCATCAGTTGTGTTGTGCAGAAGTCTGGTGGATACACAGCTGATAGACCTACTGAATAGACTGTTAGAATTTGTATTATGGCAAGAAAAAAGCAGCTAAGTAAAGAAAAATTAGTGGCCATCATTACTTTAAGAAATGAAGGTCAGTCAGTCCGAAAAATTGGGAAAACTTTGAAAGTGTCCCCAAGTACAGTGGCAAAAACCATCAAACTCTACAAAGAAACTGGCTCACATGAGGACCGCCCCAGGAAAGGAAGACCGAGAGTCCCCTCTGCTGCGGAGGATACGTTTTTCCGAGTCACCAGCCTCAAAAATCGCAGGTTAACCGCAGCTCAGATTAGAGACCAGGTCAATGCCACACAGAGTTCTAGCAGCAGACACATCTCTAGAACAACTGTTAAGAGGAGATTTTGTGCAGCAGGCCTTCATGGTAAAATAGCTGCTAGGAAACCACTGCTAAGGACAGGCAACAAGCAGAAGAGATTTGTTTGGGCTAAAGAACACAAGGAGTGGGCATTAAACCAGTGGAAATCTGTGCTTTGGTCTGATGAATCCAAATTTGAGATCTTTGGATCCAACCACTGTGTCTTTGTGTGATGCAGAAAAGGTGAACGGATAGACTCTACATGCCTGGTTCCCACCGTGAAGCATGGAGGAGGAGGTGTGATGGTGTGGGGATTTATTCAAAATTGAAGGCATACTGAACCAGCATGGCTACCACAGCATCTTGCAGCGGCATGCTATTCCATTCGGTTTGCGTTTAGTTGGACCATCATTTATTTTTCAACAGGACAATGCACATCTCACACATCAAGCACATCTCCAGGCTGTGTAAGGGCTATTTGACCAAGAAGGAGAGTGATGGGGTGCTAACCCAGATGACCTGGCCTCCACAGTCACCAAACCAGAACCAAATCGAGATGGTTTGGGGTGAGCTGGACCGCAGAGTGAAGGCAAAATGGCCAACAAGTGCTAAGCATCTCTGGGAACATCTTCAAGACTGTTGGAAGACCATTTCCGATGACTACCTCTTGAAGCTCATCAAGAGAATGGCAAGAGTGTGCAAAGAACCTAGAATATAAGACATATTTTCAGTTGTTTCACACTTTTTTGTTACGTATTTCATTCCACATGTGTTAATTCATAGTTTTGATGCCTTCAATGTGAATCTACAATTTTCAGAGTCACGAAAATAAAGAAAACTATTTGAATGAAAAGATGTGCCCAAATATTTGGTCTGTACTGTATATAATTTTTTTTTTTTTACTGTTGCATTCAGTTGATATATGCATTCTATTGTGCTGCATTTGTGAATACTTAGGAGTGCCAATGTGATTTCCCTTTATTATTTTTTGTACACTTTTAATACATGCTTTTAATTTGCCAATTCAATAGTTTTAATGTTTAATTTGTTAATTACAAAACTGCCTTTTTGGGGTATGATATCTTTTGATCAGATTTTAATGGGATTTTCTTTATGGCTTATTTCAGGCATTTTAAGAGTTATTACTGTAAAAAAACACAAATGGAAATGATGTTTACGAGTACCAACCTCATGGTTGTGTTATATTTTTCATGCACAATAAATTTATTGACCTTCTTCCTCCCTCTGTCAATGTGATGGCATGTGGTAAATGAAAAGAAATGGTAGGAATTATCTTTAGTGATATAGTCCAAGGTCTTCTATTCATATCATCTGTGTGCATTTAGCTTACTCAGTTTCCACATTACTGTAAAGGTCCAGTCACACTAAGCAACTTACCAGCGATCCCAACAACGATAGGGATCGCTGGTAAGTTGCTAGGAGGTTGCTGGTGAGCTGTCACACTGCTACGCTCCAGCGATCCCACCAGCAACCTGACCTGGCAGGGATCGCTGGAGTGTTGCTACACGGGTTGCTGGTGAGCTCACCAGCAACCAGTGTCCAGCCATACGTGCAGAGAGCAGGGAGCAGCGCACACTGAGCGCTGGCTCCCTGCTCTCCTAGTTACAGCACACATCGGGTTAATTACCTGATGTGTGCTGCAGCTAATGTGCACAGAGCAGGGAGCAGCGCACACTGCTTAGTGCTGGCTCCTTGCTCTCCTAGCTACAGCACACATCGGGTTAATTAACCCAATGTGTCCTGCAGCTACATGTGCACAGAGCAGGAGACGGCAGCACAGGCAGTGAGAGCGGCTGAGTCTGGTATCAAAGGTAAATATCGGGTAACCAAGGACAGGGCTTCTTGGTTACCCGATGTTTACATTGGTTACCAGCCTCTGCAGAAGCCGGCTCCTGCTGCCTGCACATTTAGTTGTTGCTGTCTCGCTGTCACACACAGCGATCTGTGCTTCACAGCAGGACAGCAACAACTAAAAAATGGCCCAGGACATTCAGCAACAACCAACGACCTCACAGCAGGGGCCAGGTTGTTGCTGGATGTCACACACAGCAACATCGCTAGCAACGTCACAAAAGTTGTTCGTTAGCAGCGATGTTGCTAGCGATGTTGCTTAGTGTGACGGGGTCTTAAAGCTCTTGGTTACATAATTTATTGAGAATTTTAGGGCATTTTTGGGACCTATTCTAAACCACTATTTTTTTTAAAATTTGCTAAATAAGTTCAAGATTATTTATTATATTGTGAGAACAGAATAATATAAATGTCAATATACAGTCCCTGACAGAAGTTCTGTCATTTATCCATGTTATGTGAATAAAAGCTTATAACCTGACTTTAAATTCATCCATTGGTTTCATAAATTACTCTTTTGAAAGGTGAAACCCTCCCAAATTTGTTTTAAGTTATGAAAATAAAGTTGCCGCCAAGCTGAAATATTGATCATTTAATGAACACAGAAAGGTCAGATTTTAGCAAGACAAAAGTTTTGTCGCCTTGTAATATAATGCACCCAATCCTAGTTTACATCCTCACATGTGCTCACTAAATGATCGGTTAATTAGTGGGTGTGTATAAAAAAAAACCAGCACTCCAGACCTTCACTTGAACTGCAAATTGACCTCTGACAACATGCAAAAAATCCACCCTGCGACCAAAGCCTTGATTATCAAGAGACTGAACACCAGATCCACTGCAGAGGTGGCTGGCACCTTTAATGTGTCTCACCGTCAAGTACAAAGAATTAGAAAAAGATTTGAAGAGACTGGAGATGTTTTTGACAAGCCCAGGTCTGGCAGCCCCCACAAGACAACTGCTCAGGAGGAACGTTTGTTGGTTAGAAAATCCAAAGCTAGCCCCTCTTCCACTGCTGCAGAGCTCCAAAAGGTCTGGACACCTCAGGTCCCATTGTCAACTAGAACAGTTTGTAGGATTCTGTCTCGAAATGGCCTCCATGGTCAAATTAGTGCCCAGAAGCCAGCACTAAACAAAAGGCAATTAAAAAACAGTGTGGCATTTGCCAAGTCCCACAGCCTGCTAAACAGATGGATGCTGGAAAAGTAGCACAAGGTGGATTTCTCTGATGAATCTTCAGTTTAATTACACCACAGCCACCGCAAATACTGCAGGAGACCTACAGGAGCCCGTATGGATCCAGAAAATAGTTAAGTTTGGTGGTTGAAATATTATGGTCTGGGGTTACATTCAGTATGGGGGTGTGCAAAACATTTGCAAGGTGGAAGGCAATATCAATAGCCTAAAATATCAAGAAGTATAAGCTACCTATTACATTCCCAATCATAAAAGGGGTCAAATTCTGCAGGAGGATGGTGCTCCATCTCATATATCCATCTCTACAACAAAGTTCCTCCTGGCAAAGAAGATCAAGGTGCTCAAGGACTGGCCAGCCCAGTCACCAGACATGAACATCATTGAGCATGTTTGGGGTAGGATGAAAGAAGCTTGGAAGACAAAACCACAGAATCTAGATGAACTCTGGGAGGCATGTAAGACTGCATTCTTTGCTATTCTTGATGACTTCATCAATAAATTGTATGAATCATTGTTGAACCGCATGGATGCAGTCCTTCAAGGTCATGGAAGTCACCAAAATATTAAATATGGCTGTAATAGCCCCACAACTTCATTCACCAATGTTATGGAACATATCTTTGTATTAGAAGTTAATTGTTTGTTTGATTTTCACATTACTTTCTGTGGGTGACAAAACTTTTGTCTTGCCAAAATCTGACCTCTCTGTGTTTATTAAATGATCAATATTTCAGCTTTGCAGCAACTTTATTTTCATAGCCTAAACCAAATTTGGGAGGGTTTCAGCTTTCAAAAGAGTAATTTATGAAACTAATGGATGAATTTAAAGTCAGGTTATACGCTTTTATTTACATAACATGGATAAGCGACAGAACTTCTGTCAGGGACTGTACAGTATTTTCACATTGGACGCTTAAGTATATATTTGGGTTTTCCTGATGTCTGGACACTCCACCCATACAGTAGCGTGCTGTAGATTGAAGGAGGAAAGGTAAGAAGAAAATAGGATTTTCTTCTATATATTAATTAGTATATTTTATAAAATACTTATGCAACTTTTGTAATACCTATCTAGTAGAGTTGGTGTGAATCGGTTCATAGTACCCAGTCCATGGGCCATGTCATTAATTTGTGGCAGCTGGAATCTGAGAATCTTGTTTTGATTAACTTGCCTGGTTCAATGTCACATGTGTGTCCTGCTACAACAATGGCTTCTTGCTAGGCCAGCTAATCAAAACAAGAGACGTGGATGTCATCAGGTAAGAGTAAAGGTCCAGTCACACTAAGCAACTTACCAGCGATCCCAACAACGATAGGGATCGCTGGTAAGTTGCTAGGAGGTTGCTGGTGAGCTGTCACACTGCGACGCTCCAGCGATCCCACCAGCAACCTGACCTGGCAGGGATCGCTGGAGCGTGGCTACACGAGTTGCTGGTGAGCTCACCAGCAACCAGTGACCAGCCCCCAGTCTCCTAGTTACAGCACACATCAGGTTAATTAACCCCATGTGTGCTGCAGCTAAATGTGCACAGAGCAGGGAGCAGCGCACACTGCTTAGTGCTGGCTCCTTGCTCTCCTAGTTACAGCACACATCGGGTTAATTGCCTGATGTGTACTGCAGCTATCTGTGCACAGAGCAGGAGCCGGCAGCACAGGAAGTGAGAGCAGGAGACTGGTATCAAAGGTAAATATCGGGTAACCAAGGACAGGGCTTCTTGGTTACCCGATGTTTACATTAGTTACCAGCCTCAGCAGAAGCTGGCTCCCTGCTCACTGCACATTAGTTGTTGCTGTCTCGCTGTCACACACAGCGATCTGCGCTTCACAGCAGGACAGCAACAACTAAAAAATGGCCCAGGACATTCAGCAACAACCAACGACCTCACAGCAGGGGCCAGGTTGTTGCTGGATGTCACACACAGCAACATCGCTAGCAACGTCACAAAAGTTGTTCGTTACCAGCGATGTTGCTAGCGATGTTGCTTAGTGTGACGGGGCCTTAAGGCCCCTTTCCACATCAGATTTTTGCTATCAGTCACAATCCGTTTTCTCGACGGATCCATCTCAGATTGTGGCTAAACTGATGGGACGGATCTGATTTTTCAATGGATCCGACTAGCTGGAGGCTAAATAATAATTTGGAGCATGCTCAGTTAAAAAAAAAAACAGAAGCGGTCACCAGATTCCGTCAATTGACAGATTACGACGGATCCTACACCCTTAGGGCGGCTTTGCACGTTGCGACATCACACGTGCGATGTCGGTGGGGTCAAATCGAAAGTGATGCACATCCGGCGTCACTTTCGACATCGTACTGTGTAAAAGCTAGATGATACGATGAACGAGCGCAAAAACGTCGTTATCGTATCATCGTTGCATTCACCGACATTTCCATAATGCTGGTGCCGTGACAGGTACGATATTGTTCCTCGTTCCTGCGGCAGCACACATCGCTGTGTGTAAAGCCGCAGGAGCGAGGACCATCACCTTACCTGCCGCCGGCGGCTATACGGAAGGAAGGAGGGAGGTGGGTCGGATGTTTACATCCTGCTCATCTCCGCCCCTCCGCCGCTATTGGCCGCCTGCTGTGTGACGTCAGGAAGGAGGCGGGTCGCCGGCCAGAGCGACGGTCGCAGGACAGGTAAGTGCATGTGAAGCTGGCGTAGCGATAATTTTCACTACGCCAGCTATCACAATATATCGTACCTGCGATGGGGGCGGGGACTATCGCGTGCGACATCACAGCATCGGCTTGCGATGTTGCAACGTGCAAAGCCCGCCTTAGGCTTCCAATCTACCAAACGACGGACGACGATGTATCCGTCACTGTCCGTTTTTTCGACGTACACAAAAAACTTTACTGTGGACTTTGTCTACGTCCGACGGACAAACATTTTTTGACAGATCCTTCTAACGACGTATGAAATGTGAGGCCATCCATCGAAATCCATCGCTAATACAAGTCAATGAGAAAAAAATGGATCCAGTGGCATCAATCATCAGATCCATTTTTTTCAAAATTTGAAGGATTGTGACTGATGGCAGAAAACTGATGTGTGAAAGGGGCCTAAGTTCTCCAATCCAGTGACCACAGATAACTGATATCGACGATGAATCAGGCCTGACATATCGATGCACAGAAACACTACTATTTAGTCTATTCTTCAACTAATCGCCTTTGTGGTTGGGATCCAGGTAAACTACAGGTAATAATTTCCTGTCTATTACTTGTATGGGAAATAGATTAATCACACTATAAAATATAAAGTGTCAGGTTTAAAGGGTAATTCAGTCATTAACATTTATCAATTTTTAAAAGATTGCTAGATTTTTGTAAGTCCTATCACTGAGATAATCAATATTCTCTGTAATTGGGGGCAACACATTTTTCCTGCCCACCAGCATCTTTGTAGTGTATGGAGGGCAGCAAAGCATGAACGCAATGAAGCAGGAGGTGTAGAAACGGCTGAGCATGTGCAAACATTATAATATCTTTAAGGCTGTGGCACATTGATTTACAGTTACCCCATTTCACTTTGAGAATCACAGTGTTGGTAGCAACAAGTAGCCTGATATTGACATGTGTAAGTGGCAGTAAATGGCCTGACACTGACATATATAACAAGGAGTAAGTAGCCCGAGACTGTCATGTATCAGTAGCAGTAAATAACCCAACACTGATATGTAGTAGAAGCAGTAAGTAGCCTAACACTGACATGTATCAGTAGCAGTAAGTAGCCCAACACTGACATTTATCAGTGTAATGCAGGCATCCCTGCACTGTTCTGCCTCTCCTCTTCAGTAGGGATGCTGACATACTCATTTCCATGGATGGACAGCTTCCTTGTGTCCCTAACGGCCGTCCATGTGCTCCCCTGCTGCTTTCTGCTCCTGGGGCCCATGCGTACCACAGTGTTTCCCCGGGAGTGCGCTTAGGATGCGAGCATGCTTTTCTCTCTTAAATGGTCAACACACCAACTCCCAGAAGTGTCTCTCAGTCTATGGCTTAGAGGTACTAGGTACTTAAGGTATTGTCCCCTTGGGGGAGGTGCCTGAGCAATGGGTTTAGGTAGTATATCAGCATGCTTGCTAGTTTTCAGTTGCTGTGTATCCTGTGGTCACTACCTGTGTCTTCAATCACCTACCTGTGTCCTAGTACCTGCTGTACCTACTGTACATGTCTACATCAGCCATCCTTTTCTGCACTTGTCCTTTGCTGTGTCCCCAATCTTGGGGGTCAGCTGTCACAACCCCAGACCCTGGGATTAGTACCTGACATCTACTGGCAGCCAAGTCCAACCTCACCATCAGAGGCTCTGGTAAATACCCAGTAGGTGCTTAGTTAAGCCCCTCCGACATCAGGGTAAGCCCAGAACCTCCTGTGGTCAAGTTGGTCCACCCCCAACTCGCATCTGTGAGTATAGCAATCAGTATCAGTAAGTAGCCCAACACTGACTTGTATCAGTAGGAGTAAGTGGCCAGAAACTGACATGTAACAGTAGGAGTAAGTAGAGCCTGTCACCGACATGTATCAGTAGCAGTAAGTAGCTTGATACTGGCATAAATTAGTAATGGTAAGTAGCCCAAAACTGGCATAAATCAGTAGCAGTAAGTAGCCTGACACTGACATGTATCAGTAGGCGTAAATAGCCTGACACTGACATGTATCAGTAGGCGTAAGTAGCCCAATACTGACATGTATCAGTAGACGTAAGTAGCCCAATACTGGCATGTATCAGTAGACGTAAGTAGCCCAATACTGGCATGTATCAGTAGGCGTAAGTAGCCCAATACTGGCATGTATCAGTAGGCGTAAGTAGCCCAATACTGGCATGTATCAGTAGGCGTAAGTAGCCCAATAATGGCATGTATCAGTAGGCATAAGTAGCCTAATACTGGCATGTATCAGTAGGCGTAAGTAGCCCAATACTGGCATGTATCAGTAGACGTAAGTAAGTGATTACTGGCATGTTTCAGTAGGCGTAAGTAGCCCTATACTGGCATGTATCAGTAGGTGTAAGTAGCCCAATACTGGCATGTATGAGAACAAGCTTGAACATTTCCTTATGTACAATAAAAAAAAATCTTAAGGGGGCCGGGACTTAATTTTCTTAATTTATTTAAAAAGATCTCCTATGTTCATAACAATAAAAATCTATGATCTTAATTCAGTAGCTTTAATTGAAGTGTTTCAGCTAGTTTCCCTCTGTATCCCCATCCTTCTGCTCTTTGTAGTTCATTATGCGTAATGCTTGATGTATAACACTGCATACTGTACAACTGCTTCCTCCAATATGTATGTCTGGATCTGCATTAACACAGCGTTATACCTGCTATCTAATAAAATCTAAGCATACCTTTTGTTCTGAGATTGGATGTTTTATTTCAGAAATATGTGCAAGTAAGGTTCCAGCAATGCACTGCTATTTGATTGACAGATGTAACAGGAAGGGAATACGTGGTTGGGGTCTTGCTATCTATTCTCGCCCCTGTCTGTCTGTCTGTGGTGGAATTATCATTTATGACGGCGACAGGGAGAGGAAGGCCAGGCAGGCAGATAGGGGCGGGAATAGATAGCAAAACCCGGCCCACATATTCCCTTCCTGTTGCACCTGTCAATCAAATAGCAGTGCATTGCTGGAACTTTACTTGCACATATTTCTGAAATAAAACATTCAATATTTGAACAAAAGCTATGCTTACATTCAGCATCCAAGCACCAGTAAAGCACTGGCTTTACTTTATATATGAAAATACTGCTGGTTGGTACCCTTTAACTTGCCTAATTCATGAGAGAGTTGGTCCATCCACAGTATTTCCCTGGTTTTCTATAATTTTTTTCCTGTTTACAGAAGTTTCTATAACAAAGGGTTATAAAAGGGCCCTGATACAAAAAAAGACCTGTGCATTAAAATTGCGTCGAGTTTCAGGAGCTTAAATTATATTGGCTACATTTATTAATGTGATTGATGAATTCTGTATTACTAATATGATTTTGAATACAAAAGAATTGAATCTTTCCATTTTGATGTTCTGAGTTTTTTCCTTTTCTTATAGTCATTTTTTTGTATTATTTCAGAAAAATTGGCTAGAAATTACAGCAACTAGAACTTTGTACCTGGATGGAAAAAAAAAATACTTTCTAGTCTAAGATGCAGAGTGTAATACATAGAAAAACTGTATGAAAGAAGTAGGTCACGAATTGACTCTTTCCTAGTGACCTTACTCCAGTATTACACTGCTGGGCTCTACTGTTAAGTAAAGGGCAACATCAGATCCTTCACACTCAATATGTTCCATCTGTCACAGTTATTAGTAACGCAATGATCAAAATTGTGCTCAGAGTATTGTGTCCTACTGTGAACATGCCATCTGAGCTCCTAACATGGACCCCTGAGGCTTTAACAGCCTTTAAGGAGAGTTTATAACATAAAGGGCACCACCTACCAGACACTCCACCATATGTGGTCCTGCTCCCTCTTCCAACTGCGGGCCAAGGTGTCCCGTCTGCTTTCAGTCCCATCAGTCCTGAGACTGTGTTGGTTGCAGTAACACCATCTGCATCACCTGCGAAACAGCATTTTTAACCCATTAATATCTTATAATAGAAAGTTATATTTTGCTCTATCAGAAAGGTTTGTCAATGGATCACATTAACAAAACGACAATGCCTGAGTTGTTTTATTGAGAGTCAAAACAATACAAATGTAAAGTTTTATTATTCTACTTAATGCACAATTTGCACAAAAATGATAATAATAATAATATAATCATTACTAATAATTCTATTTGCATATATAGTACAATATCTTCTTATTTGGCTGTTTTTGCTCATAGTGTCGAAAAGTTGTCATTTTAGAGAAATAACCCACAACTTTAAAGGCCCCATTACACGCAGCGACATCCCTAACGAGATATCGCTGGGGTCACGGAATTCGTGATGCATATCCGGAGTCGTTAGCGACGTCGTTGCGAGTAACACTTAAAAGCGACCGCTAACGATCCGAAATACTCACAAAATCGTTGCTTGGTGACACGTCGTTCGTTTCCAAATAATCGTTGCTTGTTTGGTACGCAGGTTGTTCATCGTTCCTGAGGCAGCACACATTGCTACGTGTTACACCCTGGGAACGACGAACAACAGCGTACCTGTGACCTCCGGCAACGAGGTGGGAGTGACGTTAATGCAGCTGCTCTCCGCCCCTCCGCTTCCATTGGTGGCCCGCTGTGTGATGTCGCTGTGACGCCGCATGAACCACCCCCTTAAAAAAGAGTTTGTTCGGCAGCCACAGCGATGTCATTAGGAAGGTAAGTTGGTGTGACGCGTACCGGCGATATTGTTCACCACGGGCAGTGATTTGCCCATGATGCACAAACGACGGGGGCGGGTGTTATCGCTAGCAACATTGCTAGCGATGTCGCTGCGTGTAAAGCAGCCTTAACATTGGCGGCCTATCCTTAGGATTGACAATTAATGTCTGTTCAGCTGGGGTCCGATACCCAGCATCAACTGTTCTTGGTGCTGGCGGCGGCAACAGGTAGCCATCAATGCTAAGTTCCAGAGCTGTCCCATCTTCTGATAGCAGCCTTGGCGGATGTGCAGTACCTGGCCGAGGCTGTTGTCAGAAGACTGGGCAGCTCTGGAACTGAGTATTTCCTTCTGCCTGATGCCAGTGGTAGCACCGTAAACAGCTAATCGGTGGGAATGCCAGGTGTAGGACCCTTCAGGTCACAAGGATATGACATCAGCACATGTCCTTTTAGTCACAAATTAAAACAATTGCGCGTCACCCAGGGAAGGGGGTACTCGGTCCGGGGCGGTTGCAAATGGGAATGTCACTTTGGTGGCCAATGCCCGGTCCCATGCCCTGGGGCTTCTCTTGTAAAAGGGGAATTATTTTAAGTAGGGAGGAAAGTTAGTGTACTTGACGCCACCTGCGGGTTTCGGTTAAGCGTGTAGAACCACAGCGGCTGAATGTGGGTACTCCAAGGGCTGGTGGTGGTTGCAGCAATGATGTTGGGCCCTCCGCAGGTAGAGCCGTGCCTGGGAGTTGTGAAGGGCAATAAAGGAGACCACACAAGGTTGTAATGAACAGTCTCTACTTACTCCGACCCGTGGATAACTGGTTCAGGTCCCATGGAGTAACAGTGCCAATGTAGTGACCCAAGTTGCTCTGTCCCCGACACTCTCTGTTGATTGGGTCCCCGTAGCATAGAGCGTTTGAGGCCTGACTGTCACTTTTGGGGTATCAGTCTCCTTCTCTGTACGGCGGGCAGTGCGGACTGTTGATCCCCCGGATTATTTGGTTCGGTAAAGTCCATGAAGGTGTCCTCGCTGTGCAAGTGATTATCAAGCCTAGTAGAACTGGTGCCTGATCTAGGGCCCTGTGCGTGCTCCAGTCCCAGCGATACTTGTCCATACCCGCCCTGGCGACCTGTCTCCTGTGCCCCCGGACCACCATTGCACAGGCCCAGCTTGAGCACGTCCATAAACCTCTCTGTGTGCCGCTGTTCTCTCTGTCCCCTCCCACCAGGATGGCTAATCCCAGGACTCGTTCCTAACTCTAGGCAACCATCCAGTTACTTGATTAACCCTTTAGCCCTGGTGTGGAATGGAGAAATAGGATTTTGGTTGTGCTTTGGTGGTATCTGTACTGGTACTCCAGGTCCCAGGGGGTAGATTCTGCATCCCCAAGAGGATGCAGTTCCTTGTAGTGCCCTGAGTGGCTCAGGGGCGCTACAATTGTATAACAGAATTAGCATAAATAACAGGGGAGGGGATAACTATGAATACCCCCCAGATATCTGATCCTTAGCTACTGTCACTCAAGAAGCTGCTGATTTTACAAACTTTACTTGCTTGTGTTTTAAAACCTAAACATCCGAGCTGACCACTAATGGTATGTATAGAATCAGCCTGATAGCGCCAGTATAGCACTGGATTTAAGTTATACAGTGGAACCTTGGTTTAAGAGTAACTTGGTTTGAGAGCGTTTTGCAAGACAAGCAAAGCTTTCTAAAAATTTGTAACTTTGTTTAAGAGCAATACTTTGCTATAAGAGCAAATACTCACACTGCACACGTCTGGTTCTGTCCTTTCACTGCGTTCTGACCCGCTATGGAGTAACTTTCTGTTCATATGTACTGTATACTATATACCGTTGTACAGTATAGTATATACTATACAGCAGGTCTAGCAATTTGCATCTGTGGATACAGTATTGTACTTATTGATAGCCAGTACAGCACATTGCTTGTACTGTACCTCCTGCACACCAACAATTGTAAGCTAAAGTGCAGTTTAATTTGTTTTATATGCTTTTACTGTACTGTACAATATTTTGTATGCGTACCTTTAATAATTTTATATGAATACAGTACATTATTTTGTATTACTCTAATAAATTTGTATTAATACAGTAAATATTTTTGGGCTTTGGAACGAATTGTCTGTGTTTCAATTATTTCCTATGGGAAAATTTGCTTTGATATAAGAGTAACTTGGTTTAAGAGCGCACTCCCGGAACCAATTATGTTCGTAATCCAAGGTTCCACTGTATAGGAAAATCCTGGTGATAGGTGCACTTTAATTGTCTGATTTATTGTTATTACTATTTTATAATCTATGATTCTTAGAGAAAAAAAATCAGTAGTTTAAAAAAACCCTACACGATATTTCCTTAATAATATCTTAATAATTCTAATGAAATATGTTTATATTACTTATATTTGCATTACTGTTATTGAATCATATCCTGTGGGCTCAAATTTCCATAGCAGACAGTATTAACATAAATTCCTATTATCACTTCATCAGACTGCCTTTGGAAATTATATTTCATATATCCACTAGGCAGTGTCAGAATTTTTTTGTATTATTTTTTTACCTTCATGCGCAGCCATTGCAATCTGCACAACATCTGTGACGTTCGGGGTCAGCTTGGCAAAGAATGGAATTTTGACAGCTTGTCTTACCCAGCGGCAGATGTTGCGCACCAGTTCTGGATCCTGTTCAAATAGGTCAGATATGGAAAAGAAAAATTAGTAATTTGTCTAATCTAATGAAAACATGGAGCAATGAAGGAAAAAAGAAAATCATCAACAGAGCTATTCTTGTAAACCAGTTAAATCAATAATTTAACTGCACCCATTGAAACAAACAGCGCAGATGCATTGTATGCTTGTAATGTAATATAGTTCTTAAGAAATATCTAAATGAATACAAATGTAATTAACACAGGAGGAATAAATCAGGCAACACTGAGCAGCAAAAGGCAAGATTTACTGGAAATTATTTAATAAATTCATTGCAGATGTTAATAAAATGCCATATACTGAGTTTTAATCTTACGTAGTAGGTCTGGAAAAATGTAAAAAAAAAATAAAATAGGAAATAACTTTTTGTTAGTATATTATCATTGATAAATTAGTTATGTATCTACTATGTATTTATAAAATAAGAGTATGATTGATAGACGACCTGAACTTACTAAAAACAATCCCTGAACTTACCTGATTCTTCCCCATTTTACCGTTTCTCTCTGTGTCGCTCTGTTAGGCCCCCTTCACACGTCTGTGAAAAACACGCACGTGTGTTACGGGCCGTTTTTCGGGTCCGTGTCCCGTTTTTGTGTCCGTTTTTATGGTCCGTGTGGCATCTGTGTGAATTGCGTATGCTAGCCGTGTTTGTGTGTAGAACGTCCGTGTGTGCGTGTGGAATGAACGTGTATGTGTACGTGGAATGAACGTGTGGAATGTCAGTGTGTGTGATGCACAATGTCGTTTATAAATGTCGGCTGACAGCCGACAGAGTTGCGCGATGAGAAAGAACTCGGGTGAACTTCACCCGACTTCATCCTCATACCGCGGCTCTGTCTGTGTCGAGTACTGATTAGCGGTCACCTGTGAAGGATTCACCGGTGACCGCTAATCCCCCGAGTGACTAAAGTTTCCCCCCTTCTCTCATACTCACCGATCCCCGATCCCAGCGCGGCTCTGCACGGCATTCACACTGCTGCGGCGGCTTTTACTATTTTGAAAAAGCCGGCCGCTCATTAAACAATCCCGTATTCCCTGCTTTCCCCGCCCACCGGCGCCTATGATTGGTTGCAGTGAGACACGCCCCCACGCTGAGTGACAGGTGTCTCACTGCACCCAATCACAGCAGCCGGTGGGCTTGTCTATACTGTGCAGTAAAATAAATAAATAAATAATTAAAAAAAACGGCGTGCGGTCCCCCCTAATTTTAATGCCAGCGAGATAAAGCCATACGGCTGAAGGCTGGTATTCTCAGGATGGGGAGCTCCACGTTATGGGGAGCCCCCTACCCTAACAATATCAGTCAGCAGCCGCCCAGAATTGCCGCATACATTAGATGTGACAGTTCTGGGACTGTACCCGGCTCTTCCCGATTTGCCCTGGTGCTTTGGCAAATCGGGGTAATAAGGAGTTAATGGCAGCCCATAGCTGCCACTAAATCCTAGATTAATCATGTCAGGCATCTCCCCAAGATTCCTTTCATGATTAATCTGTAAGTTACAGTAAATAAACACACACACACCAGAAAAAATCCTTTATTAGAAATAAAAAACACAAACATATACCCTGGTTCACCACTTTAATAAGCCCGAAAAAGCCCTCCATGTCCGGCGTAATCCAGGATAGTCCAGCGTTGCTTCCAGCTCCGCTGCATGGAGGTGACAGGAGCTGCAGAAGACACCGCCGCTCCTGTCAGCTCCACGCGGCAAATGAAGAGTGCCGCGCGATCAGCTGAGCTGTCACTGAGGTTTCCCGCTGTCAACGCTGGATCCAGTGACAGCGAGTAACCTCAGTGACAGCTCAGCTGATCGCGCGGCTGTCTTCAGTTGCTGCATGGAGGTGTCAGAAGCGGCGGTGTCTTCTGCTGCTCCTGTCACCTTCATGCAGCAGAACTGGAAGTGACGCTGGACCATCCTGGATGACGCCGGACATGGAGGGCTTTTTCGGGCTTATTAAATTGGTGAACCAGGGTATATGTTTGTGTTTTTTATTTCTAATAAAGGATTTTTCGGCTGTGTGTGTTTATTTACTGTAACTTACAGATTAATCATGAAAGGAATCTCGGGGAGACGCCTGACATGATTAATCTAGGATTTAGTGGCAGCTATGGGCTGCCATTAACTCCTTATTACCCCGATTTGCCAAAGCACCAGGGCAAATCGGGAACAGCCGGGTATAGTCCCAGAACTGTCGCATCTAATGTATGCGGCAATTCTGGGCAGCTGCTGACTGATATTGTTAGGGTGGGGGCTCCCCATAACGTGGAGCTCCCCATCCTGAGAATACCAGCCTTCATACTTATGGCTTTATCTGGCTGGCATTAAATTGGGGGGGACCGCACGCCGTTTTTTTTAATTATTTATTTATTTATTTTACTGCACAGTATAGACACGCCCACCGGCTGCTGTGATTGGGTGCAGTGAGACACCTGTCACTCAGCGTGGGGGCGTGTCTCACTTCAACCAATCATAGGCGCCGGTGGGCAGGGAAAGCAGGGAATATGAGATTGTTTAATGAGCGGCCGGATTTTCAAAATAGTAAAAGCCGCCGCAGCAGTGTGAATGCTGTGCAGCGCCGCGCCAGTGATCGGGGAACGGTAAGTATGAGAGAGGGGGGGAAACTGACCGACAGACTGTGAGAGAGGGACAGACAGACAGAGAGACCGACAGAGAGACCGACCGACGGACTCAGGGAGATTGACCGACATACACAGAAATAGAAAGAATGGCCGACATCACTAGAAATAAAAACACCAAACGGACACGGACTATAGGTAGATGCATACGTGTTTACTAGTGATGAGCGAGTACTAAAAAGCTCGGGTGCTCGAAGCTCGGGCCGAGCATCCCAAGATACTCGTGTACTCGGGCCGAGCAACGAGCCCAATGTTATCCTATGGGAGACCCGAGTATTTTTGTGAAAGCATGGAGAAACCCTAAAAATGTCACAAAAGTCTCAGAAGAGTGCTCAAATGACATGGCAACAGCATGGGGAAGACCCCTTGAAGCATTTATCACTGAAAAGTCACAGCTGTGAACAATTTTGTCCGCGTTTTACGCCATTTTTACGGACTCACCAGAAAACCTTCCAAAATGACCCCAAAATGATTTTTCATGGCGGAAATGTTAAGGGCACATACCCAATAGTGAGATAGAGCTGGTGTATGTTACTTTTTGAGATTAATACATGAAAGATTTTACGTGAAAACATTGTGTGGCACTCCGATGTCCCTGAGAAGAGACGTACATGAAGGCCTCTTGAGTCTAATGTGCCCATTTTGAGGAAGTGAGTCTTTGTAGTATTTTCCTTTGCCAGGGCAGTCCAAAATTGTGAGGTTCACCAATGCCCCTGCATACAGACATGCATGAGGGCCTGTAAACCTGAAGTGCCCATTGGAAGGAAGTGGGTCTATTGTAGTATAGCCCTTAGGCAGGGCAGCCAAAAATTGGGAGGCTCCACGTTGTCCCTGGGTAGAGACGTGCATGAGGGCCTTTAAACCTGAAGTGCCCATTGTAAGGAAGTGGGTCTATTTCAGTATAGCCCTTTGCCAGGGCAGCCAAAAATTGGGAGGCTCCACATTGTCCCTGGGTAGAGACGTGCATGAGGGCCTCAAAACATTAAGTGTCCATTTTAAGGAAGTGGGTGTATTATAGTATAGCCCTTAGGCAGGGCAGCCAAAAATTGGGAGGCTCCACGTTGTCCCTGGGTAGAGACGTGCATGAGGGCCTCAAAACATTAAGTGTCCATTTTAAGGAAGTGGGTGTATTATAGTATAGCCCTTAGGCAGGGCAGCCAAAAATTGGGAGGCTCCACGTTGTCCCTGGGTAGAGACGTGCATGAGGGCCTCAAAACATTAAGTGTCCATTTTAAGGAAGTGGGTGTATTATAGTATAGCCCTTAGGCAGGGCAGCCAAAAATTGGGAGGCTCCACGTTGTCCCTGGGTAGAGACGTGCATGAGGGCCTCAAAACATTAAGTGTCCATTTTAAGGAAGTGGGTGTATTATAGTATAGCCCTTAGGCAGGGCAGCCAAAAATTGGGAGGCTCCACGTTGTCCCTGGGTAGAGACGTGCATGAGGGCCTCAAAACATTGTTCCCATTGCAAAGGAGCGGGTCTCCTGTCGTTGTAATGTCCATTCTGCAAAGAATGGGCGAAAAAATTTACCACTGGGGGTATACCTGAAACAAAGGCCTAAGTATTGCAATTTGTAACGGTCATCATCATGGTGGCGCATGAGGAGAAGGAGGAGGAGTCCAGCGATTATCCAAAGTCCAGAAGTGTGTACCCATGGGTGAGTGGAGGTACATGGCAAACTTTAAATTCCGCTCTCATTTGCTGGTGGTGTGGTGAAGTCTGGCCCAATCCAACCCTTGTTCATCTTGATCAGAGTCAGCCTGTCAGCATTTTCAGTTGACAGGCGGGTGCGTTTATCTGTAATGATTCCACCTGCGGCACTAAAAACACGCTCTGACAAAACGCTAGCAGCAGGGCAGGCCAGGACTTCCAAGGCGTAGAGAGCCAATTCATGCCACGTGTCCAGCTTGGATACCCAATAATTATAAGGCACAGAGGAATGTTGGAGTACTGTTGTTCGATCTGCAAGGTACTCCTTCAGCATCTGGGCAAACTTAGGATTTCTTGTGGCACTACCCCGCACCTCAGGGGCTGTGGTACGTGAGGGGCTGAGAAAACTGTCCCACATCTTAAAGACTGTTCCCCTACCTCTGGCGGATTGGACTTGTGCCTCTCTCGGCTGTACGCCTCGGTTGTCCACTGATTCATGACCTATGCCGCTAGCGTTTTGTGAGGGGAATGCTTTGCCTACTTCCGTGAGTATGGCCTTCCGAAACTGCTGCATTTTGGTTGACCTCTCCTCCACGGGAATAAGAGACAAAAAGTTCTCCTTGTATCGTGGGTCTAACAGTGTTACCAACCAGTAATGATTGTCGGCCAAGATGTTCTTAACGCGAGGGTCACGAGACAGGCAGCTTACCATAAAGTCAGCCATGTGCGCCAGACTCTTAACAGCCAGGACTTCAGTAGCCTGACCAACAAGATGACTGAACATGCTGTCCTCCTCCTCCTCCTCCTCCTCCTCCTCCTCATCTACCCTGTCCTCTGGCCAGCCACGCTGAACCGAGGATATGACTGGTGTGCATGTCATATCCTCAATTTGGCCGGAGAGTTGCTCCATGTCTTCATCCTCCTCCTCGTCATAGTCCTCCACTGCACGTTGTGATGAGACGAGGCTGGGCTGTGTGTTATCACCCACACCCACTACTGTTTCTTGCTGCAACTCATCGCGCTCCGCCTGCAATGCATCATGTTTGTTTTTCAGCAGAGACCGTTTTAGAAGGCAGAGTAGCGGTATGGTGACGCTAATAATGGCGTCATCACCACTCACCATCTTGGTGGAGTCCTCAAAGTTTTGGAGGATGGTACATAGGTCTGACATCCATCTCCACTCCTCAGGTGTTATGTGTGGAGTTTGACCCATTTCCCGACGGCTTAGGTGATGCAGGTACTCAACAACTGCCCTCTTCTGCTCACATATCCTGACCAACATGTGCAGAGTTGAATTCCAACGCGTGGGGACATCACACACCAGTCTGTGAGCCGGAAGATGCAAACGGCGCTGAAAGCCGGCAAGGCCGGCTGAAGCAGTAGGTGACTTTCGAAAATGTGCAGACAGGCGGCGAACTTTTACCAGTAGATCAGACAGCTCTGGGTATGACTTTATAAACCGCTGAACCACGAGGTTGAGCACATGGGCCACGCATGGAACATGTGTCAGCTGGCCTCGCCTCAAAGCCGCCACCAGGTTCCGGCCATTGTCACACACGACCTTTCCTGGCTTTAGGTTCAGAGGTGTGAGCCAGTGATCTGCCTGCTGTTTCAGAGCTGTCCACAGCTCTTCTGCATTGTGGGGTTTGTCACCTATGCAGATTAGCTTCAGCACAGCCTGTTGCCGCTTCGCCGAGGCAGTGCTGCAGTGCTTCCAGCTTGTGACTGGTGTGGAGGGCACAGTGGATGAGGATGCGCAGGAGGAGGAGGAGGCTGAAGAGCATGACATTCCGGAGCTGTAGAGTGTGGGTGAAACACTGACTGAGGTAGGGCCTGCAAACCTTGGTGTGGGAAGGACGTGTTCCGTCCCTCGCTCAGACTGGGTCCCAGCTTCCACAATATTAACCCAGTGTGCCGTCAACGAGATGTAGCGGCCTTGCCCACAAGCACTTGTCCACGTGTCTGTGGTTAGGTGGACCTTGGGTGAAACAGCGTTGTTCAGGGCACGTGTGATGTTTTGTGACACGTGGTTATGCAACGCGGGGACGGCACACCGGGAGAAATAGTGGCGGCTGGGGACCGAGTAACGTGGGACAGCTGCCGCCATCAGGTCACGGAATGCTTCAGTCTCCACCAGCCTAAAAGGCAACATTTCCAGCGCAAGCAGTCGCGAAATGTTAGCATTTAGAACTGTGGCATGTGGGGTGTTGGCAGTGTATTTGCGCCTGCGTTCAAAGGTTTGCTGAATGGATAACTGAACGCTGCGCTGGGACAAGGACGTGCTTGATGATGGTGTTCTTTCTGCGTAGGCAACTGCAGGTGCAGGAGTGGAGGAGGCTTGTTCGCAGGCAGCATGGACAGAGGATTGGCTCGCATGCACAACCAGCGAAGACGTAGCAGTGACATCAGCAAGCACTGCTCCTCGACTCTGTTGTACTTCCCACAAAGTCGGGTGCTTGGCTGACATGTGCCTGATCATGCTGGTGGTGGTCAGGCTGCTAGTTTTGGTACCCCTGCTGATGCTGGCACGGCAGGTGTTGCAAATGGCCTTTTTTTAATCATCTGGATCCAACTTAAAAAACTGCCAGACTCGGGAAGACCTAACATTTGTACAGGCACCTTGTGTCGTCGTGTTGTTCCGGGGAACGGTTGCCTGACTTCTGCCTGGGGCCACCACCCTGCTTCTTACTGCCTGTTGTGATGCTACGCCTCCCTCCCCCTGTGCACTGCTGTCCTCGCTCTGGATATCCTCCTGCCAGGTTGGGTCAGTTACTGGATCATCCACCACGTCGTCTTCCTCTTCCGCACCCTGCTCCTCCTCCTGACTTGCTGACAATTGTGTCTCATCATCGTCCACCACTTGTTGAGACACGTTGCCAACTTCGTGAGAACGTGGCTGCTCAAATATTTGGCCATCTGTACAGACGATCTCCTCATGACCCACTTCAATATGAGCTGGCGAGAGGCCAGAATGTGTGAATGGAAACGTGAACAGCTCTTCCGAGTGTCCAAGTGTGGGATCATTAATGTCCGAGGAGGACGTGTACTCAGCCTGGTGGTAGGAAGGAGGATCAGGTTCAGAAATGTGCGGTGCAGTATCACGGCTACTGACACTTGACCGTGTGGAAGACAGAGTGTTTGTGGTGGTGCCAATCTGACTGGAAGCATTATCTGCTATCCAACTAACAACCTGTTTACACTGGTCTTGTTCAAGAGCGGTGTACTGCTGCGGTCCCCAAGAATTTGGGACAGGACGTGCGAGCGACTAGATGTGGCCCTTTGTTGTGGCGAAATTAGAGCTTGCCCACGACCTCGGCCTCTGCCTGCACCACCATCACGTCCACTTCCTTGTTCCTTGCCAATGCCCTTGCGCATTTTGCAATGCTGTGCACTGCTGACGTGTATATTCACTACTTGTGCGTTATATCAAAGTGTGTGGAAATTGCACACAAGTGCACCTGTACGCTGCCACCAACAGGCACACACGTGCGGTTTTAAAAACCAAGCACGGACGCAATAATAACCTAACAGGTTTTTTTGGGGAGCGACAATTACAGACAAGTCAGACACTATCTGGACTGTTTTACACTGTGTACACCAGCCCCAGATATGATGAAGGCTGGTATACGGTCACCACTACCCTGCCTGCCTGCCTGCCTGTATACTGGTACAATAGTCCTGACAAGGACTCTTTTGGTCACTAGCCTGTATTCAGACCTGGCTATACCCTGCCTGTATATAGCAACAGTAGTCCTGAGAAGGACTCTGCTACTGTACTCCGACCTGGCTATACCCTGCCTGCCTGTATACAACTAGAATAGTCCTGAGAAGGACTTTTGGTCACACTGTTTGCAGCCCTGCAACTGAAAAAGCTATAAAGGGCCGCAAAGCTTTCCCTGAATCAGCGACACTCTCCCTACACTGACTGTCTGAATAGCTGTGAGCAGAGCACAGCGCGCTGGCCGATATAAAGGCTCGGTCACGCTGTGCAGGCCGGCCAATCACTGCAATTCCACAACTAACAGGGCTGTGGCATTGCAGTGGTCTGCCAGCCAATCCCTGCATGAGGGCTGGCTCTCAAAAGAGCGCCAACATGCAGAAATGAAGACCACGAGTACAGCACGAGTATCGCGAGATTACTCGGTCCCCGCCGAGCAGCCCGAGTACAGCGATACTCGTGCGAGTACCGAGTAGTGACAAGCATGCTCGCTCATCACTAGTGTTTACTAACGTGTGTGCACATACCCATAGACTTTCATTGTGTCCACGTTTGCGTGCTCCGTGCAGATAACGGACATGCATCCGTGCAAAACACAAACACATACGGATCACGGACACGCACACACGGACATAATGAAATAACGCACGTGTGACCACAATCATAGATTAACATTGGTGCATGTTTGTCCATGTCTCCGGTATATACGGAAACGGAACAAACACGCACGTGTTTCATGGACGTGTGAAGGGGGCCTTACAGAGATATTCACAATTGTTGCATTTGGAATATAGTATGTGAAATCTCTTTTTGCAGTCCAATTGGGCATTTCTTTCTAGTTTATTCTGCAAATGTTCAGGAGATTGCTAGATTAGCGGCTGATCTCTTATTGGCAATGGTATGTGAGGGATGAAAGCATACCCCCCCATAGGATACTTTAAAAGAATGCCCAATCGGTCTGCAAGAAGAGATTTCACATACTGCCATTCATATGTAAAAATTAAAGTCATTTTGCAGAGGAGTGAAGTAGAACAAAACAGAAAAGAGTGGCCGACTCAAGGGAGATCAGGTACTTTTACAAGATGTATATCTTTTTTAAAGCAGTATTTATAGGGTTGGACTAAGCAGTACAAAAATTGATGAGTCTTAAAGGAAATATGTCATGTTGAACATGCAATCTGATCTGTTGACATCAAGGTATAGAGAAGAAGATGAAGAAAATTATATATGGGTTTGTTGGAAAAGCCTCAGTGTAACTTGTATTGTATTCAGGTGAAAACATGGTGCTTGTAAGCATAGGAGTCCAGTAAGTGCATGCACAGTAATACAAGGAAGATGGACAATCTCTGTATAGGACCACCCAATGGACTCATATGCAAAACAATGCCAGATAAAATGAAAAATTTACATAAGTTCTTCCCAAATAGTTATACATTGATCTATTCAGAACTTTCTGCTTTATAACATCTTATCTTTAGATCAGATACCATTTTCCTGACGTGTTATACTCATGGATTATAACAAGTAAAGTTGCAGAGTGCTTGTAAAAACAAGCAACTTTGCTATTTAGTCCTTATTAAAAATCTTCTATGTTCTCAAGAATGGAAGGATTTGTAAGTCTATTGTGAACTGCTCGATGGAAAAGTTACTGAATAATTTTGTAGTCTATGTGCAGTGGCTGGTCTGTTAGGTAAAGTGCAGAACTGTAACGCCATTACTGGGGTTCCCATACCGGCACACTCACCCCTTTGGCAGCTCTGCAGTGTCTGCCCCATCCCCGGTTCCTGCTGCTGGCTCCCAGGGCCTTCACACACGGCACAAGCCTCTTGGGAGAACACTTAAGGTGCAACTGTGTGCACCTATTCTTAAAAGGCTAGTGTCTGTAACATGGAAGTGCTTCTCAGCCCATGGCTGAGAGGCACTATGTATTTAAGGCATCTTCCCCTTATAAGAGGTGCCTGGGCAACGTGGTCTATCCCTTGTAGACACATTGCTAGTTATCAGGTCCTTTGTGCAGCTGCTACTGTGTTGTTGTGTGCTGTATCACTAATACCCATCTGTCTTCAATGTGTTCAAGTAGTTAACATATCTTCTGCTGCACTATTCTATACCAGCTGCATCTGCCATACCCGCTGTTGCACCATTCTATACCAGCTGTATCTGCCGTACCTGCTGCACTATTCCGTACAAGATGTATCTGTCATACCCGCTGCTGCACCATACCAGCTGTATCTGCCCTATCTGCTGCTGCACTCATCCATACCAGCCATATCTGCCTCATCAGCTGTCCTGGCTGCATCCATCACATCAGAGACTATGAGTATCCATATTCCTGAGTGGCACCTAGTTGTTACCAGTAGTAAAATACACTCTCACCCTCAGAGGCTCTGGTGAATACCCAATGTGTGCCAAAGTCATGCCCTTCAGGCGTAAAATGTGCTGCGAATCAGTGGGTCTTCTCCCCATCCACACCTGCGAGCATTACAAGAACACTAAGGGGTACTTTGCACGTTGCAACATCGCTACCGAAATATCGTCGGGGTCATGGTTGTTGTGACGCACATCCGGCGCCGGTAACGACATCACAATGTGTAAATCCTAGGAGCTACGATGAACGAGCGTGAAACAGTCAAAAATCGCTGATCTGTGTCATGTCGTTCATTTTCATAATGTTGCTCCTGCTGCAGGTACGATGTTTTTTGTCGCTCCAGCGGCGTCACACATCGCTGTGTGTGAAGCCGCTGGAACAACAAACATCTCCTTACCTGCGTCCACCGTCAATGCGGAAGGAAGAAGGTGGGCGGGATGTTATGTCCCGCTCATCTCCACTCCTCTGCTTCTATTGGCCGGCCGCTTAGTGATGTCGCGGTGACGCCGAACGCACCTCCCCCTTGAAGGAGGGATTGTTTGGCGGTGACCGCGATGTCGTCGACCAGGTATGTGCGTGTGATGCTGCCGTAGCGATAATGTTCGCTACGGCAGCAATCACAAGATATCGCATGTGCGATGGGGGCAGGTGCTATCGCGCTGGACATTGCTAGCCGATGCTAGCGATATCGCACTGTGCAAAGTACCCCTTAGAGTATGTGCCCAGGAATAGGGTTATGTGGCATTCTGGAATCAGCTTATTTTCACTGCGTCTGCTGCATTCTCTCATGCAGTAGACTCAAGCATCTCCACACAAGATATTGACATGCTATGGATAGGAAACCAGCAATGCAAGTCAGTTTACTCAGTGTTAAAAAAAAAGCACAGAGGCAGGAGATTTCTATAAATCCCTTCCACTGTGCTTGTGCTGTACAACACAGAAAAACATGCATTTAAAATGCTACTAACATTGATCTTGGGCAAGGGCCTTACAAGCTTTTTGCTCTAGAGCTTCTCAGAAGGGATATTAGTGTAGCGCCCCTGAAGCCATCAGGGTGCTACAAGGCTCTGCATCCCCACCAGGATGCAGGGCCTACCCCCTTAGGGACCCAGAACTCCATTGCCGGTAACACCAAAAACCCATGTAATCCCAGTTTATGTCAACAAATCCCCCATACAATGGTACCCAGCTAGGGTGGGACCATGGATGGCCGCCTAGAGGTGGAGCCACTCCAGTCCACTAGTTGACCAGGTGGGAGGGGCAGACTGTGGAGAGTAGGCAGTCTAGAGTTGACAGCAGAGGTGTGAAGGTGGAAGTGAAGTGACTCCCTGACTTGGGTTAACGGTGACCTGGTACCCAGAAGAAGTGGTTGCCGGTGGAGTACGGTGGAGTACTCCCGGAACTATGCACTGACGGGGTACAGGACTCTAGGACAGGGAAGAGCTTCAAGCCGACCTGTTAACACCTGTACAGCAAAGGGACCATCAAGGATCTTGCTGACCCTAAAAAATCCGAACACTCAGTAGCAAAGGGAGAACAATGGACAGGACCAGAGATTACAACCAAACAGGGTTCAAGCTACCATCAGGCAGACAGAAGTGGACAAACCACAAAACGGGGACCCCCAATGTTCTATACCATGGGGACCCACTTACCAGAGACAGGTGAAGGGGAGGAAGGTACCAGAGAACCAGACTGGCACTGGGACGAAGGGGACCTGGAGGTGAAACCAGCCAGCCTCGGGCAACCAATTAACATCTCAAGTGAGTAAACCATTTGCACTGAACACCTGTCTGGACTCGTCCTTCCAACGCCCACTGCACCATACACCCACTGGGACAGTACTCTACTTGCGGAGGGACTACCATACTTGCTGCCAATACCATCAGCCCCAGTAGAGACATTCTGCAGTGGTGGCTACCTATACCTATACCTATACCTATACCTATACCTATACCTACCTATAGCCGCAACACTGCAAGTGGCATCACGTATAAACATTATCCAATAATCCCCTGTAAATATCCCAATTACAAAAAGGGCCCAGGGCACGGAACTGGGTAACGGCCACTGCTGTGACATTCCCAATAGAGACTCTGCCAGGAACCGAGTACCCCATATCCCTGGGTGCTACATTAGCAGCTAATTCTACTTCAACCAACTTTTCTGATGCTGCAGAGGCATATCCACCTTTGGTTGCAGAATCTGGGAGCACACAATTTACACCAGTGACTCAAACATGTCAGAACTATCAGACACATCCGACCCACTGGCAAGCAGGAAGCCAGGAGGTAGGGAAGTGGTGCTCTCCTGAAACAGAATAATGAGATCAACCATTTAAAGAGCTGACCTTTTAGGACAATTTCAGTCCATAGTTTATGCCAAAAGCGGATTTTTTAACTTCCCTCTATTAGCATGAGTGGAAAGCCATTTCAAAGAGTGCCTACAAATTTGGATGATACAGAATCACTACATTATGAATACCATTTGATAAAGCCCAAATAACAAAACATGTTCCTTGCACTTGTTGTTGCAGGATACATGGAAGCTTGTCCTCATTTTTTTTTCCAAAATTATTAAAATGCAATGCAATTTACAACATATCACTAGAGTTGAGCGAGTGCCTAACTATTCGTACTCGCTATACTCATAACGAGTACTGTCTAATACTTGCATATTCATTCCGAATAGTGTGTGCAATGCAAGCCAAAGGGGAATACTCGCAATGTAACGAGTAACCCGAATTCTGCACTATTCGCTACTCGCACGAATACTACGAAATTCGGGTTACTTGTTACTTTGTGATATTTTCCTCATTGACTTGCATTGCACACGGTATTCGGAACGAATACGCAAGTATTAGACAGTACTCGTTATGGGTATAGCGAGTACAAATAGTTAGATACTCGCTCAGCTCTACATATCACCTAAATATACAGATATTTTGTTTTCTCCCACCTTCAATAACTGATGAATAGGGATTTTATCTACTGGGTCTTGAATTACAGAGTGGATTATGGAAAGAGAATAAACTTTTTAAAGAAGTGTACATGACAATGAACTTATAGCAGAAGAAAAGGTAAAGTCTGGCTCAATCACCTTGCAACGGGTGCTCTAGAGTAATAAATAACGTAATAGTCGGACTCTAACTCTGGCATACCAAATATAGATATGAAGGTAGATTAAAAAACATGGAGAGTTGCTTTCTTTGGTGATGCTTTAATGCTGAATAGATACAAAATAGATAAAAAAATTAAAAACAGTCTATTCAATCTGACGTTTCGGCCTTTAAATTAGCCTTCATCAAGGATTAATTATCTGTATATATAAAACAGGGGTCAAAAGTGTTGTGAATAATATATACAGTGTAACAGAATATTAATCAATATTCTGTTACACTGTATATATTATTTACAGCACTTTTGTTACCTGTTTTATGTATACAGATAATTAATCCTTGATGAAAGCTAATTTAAAGGACGAAACGTCGGATTGAATAGACTGTTTGTAATTTTGTGTCTATTCTACATTAAAGCATCACCAAAGAAAGCAACTCTCGGGTTTTTTTTTATCTACCTTCATATCAATATTTGGTATGCAAGAGATAAGGGTGCTTTACACGCTGCAACATTGCTAGCGATAGAGAGAGGGGAGCCAGCATGATCTGAAATTGGCATGCATAATATAAAAAGTGAAAATTCACAGATTTATTCCAACTGTACTACAATAAAAAAAAAAAAATGAGATTTTTAGCAAATAATTGATCAATTTTTTGAGCCACCCCTGCCAACGTCACGGCAAATCTCAATAGGGGGGTCCTACTCTACATTCTGTATTTCATGTGCCATGCGGCCTCCTAGATAAAGTTAAAAGCAGAACCATAATAGAGCACACATACCTGTAACCTGTATATAACCGCTTCTATGTTGCAAAAAAGGCAATTGTGGATAGAGACCAGCCCAGGTCCCAGCATGTGGAGCAAGCCCTACACATACCAGGACTATATCAGAACTGATCCTCCCAGTGCCAAACAGCAACCATTGATAAAGGCGAACCAGATCCAAGATGGTGCTTAATTAGCATTGCCTGTGGAAAGGGGTGAGGTAACTGAATCTGAACAGCTACCAACAGGAGGAATACATAGCAAACCAAAATCAGGCATGCATGGCATGGTGGTGACCGGCCACCAGAATTTGTAGCATAACTACGACCAAACAGAGAGAGAGGGGAGCCAGCATGATCTGAAATTGGCATGCATAATATAAAAAGTGAAAATTCACAGATTTATTCCAACTGTACTACAATAAAAAAAAAAAAAAAAAAAAAAAAAAAAAATGAGATTTTTAGCAAATAATTGATCATTTTTTTTTTTTTTTTTTTTTTTTCTTGGATCTGGTCCGTCTTTATCAATGGTTGCTGTTTGACACTGGGAGGATCAGTTCTGATATAGTCCTGGTATGTGTAGGGCTTGCTCCACATGCTGGGACCTGGGCTGGTCTCTATCCACAAGTGCCTTTTTTGCAACATGGAAGCGGCTATATACAGGTTGCAGGTATGTGTGCTCCATTATGGTTCTGCTTTTAACTTTATCTAGGAGGCCGCATGGCACATGAAATACAGAATGTAGAGTAGGACCCCCCTATTGAGATTTGCCGTGACGTTGGCAGGGGTGGCTCAAAAAATTGATCAATTATTTGCTAAAAATCTCATTTTTTTATTATAGTACAGTTGGAATAAATTTGTGAATTTTCACTTTTTATATGATGCATGCCAATTTCAGATCGTGCTGGTTCCCTTTTTTTCCATTGCTAGCGATAGCTAGCAATGTTGCGAGCGATAGCACCCGCCCCCATCGTTCGTGAGATATTTGGTGATCGCTGGCGTAGCGAACATTATCGCTACGGCAGCGTCACATGCACATACCTTTTCAGCGACGTCGCTGTGACCGCCGAACAATCCCTCCTTCAAGGGGGAGGTGCGTTCGGTGTCTTAGTGATGTCATTGCAGCGTCACCAAGCGGCCGCCCAATAGCAGAGGAGCGGCAGAGATGAGCGTCCGGAAAATGCTGCCCAACTCCTTCCTTGCGGAACATTGCCGGTGGACGCAGGTAAGGAGATGTTTGTCGTTCCTGCGGCGCCACACATAGCAATGTGTGACGCCACAGGAACGACGAACAACCAGCGGCATGCACCACCTACGATATTATGAAAAGGAGCGACGTGTCAACGATCGACGATTTTTGACGTTTTTGCGATCGTTGATCGTCGCTCCTTGGTGTCACACGCTGTGTTGTCGCTAACGGCACTGGATGTGCGTCACTAATGACGTGACCCCGACGATAAATCATAGTGATGTTGCAGCGTGTAAAGCATCCTTAAGAGTTTAACTAATGAACTAATAGCACACACGCCATTATCATCAAAATTATGAGTCGATTATTAGTTGATCTACTATAAATTTCTACTAAATGGTAATGAGTGAGGAGTGCCACTATTTTTTATTTTCAGATTAAAGAAAACCTATTTGATGTTTAGGAACAGGAACAGTAACACAAGCTCATCTATGGAGGAGACTTCTCAGATCATTTTCCAGCAAGATTTCTACTTAGGGTAGTCAAGACTAGAGATGAGCGAACTGGTCCCGGTTCGGCTCGAGGTCGGTTCGCCGAACAGAGGTCCCGTTCGAGTTCGGTTCGTCGAACGTTCGACGAACCGAACTCGAACCACATAGGAAACAATGGCAGGCATTCACAAACACATAAAAACACCTAGAAAACACCCTCAAAGGTGTCCAAAAGGTGACAAACAACTCACAACACAACACAAACACATAGGAAAGTGACAAGGACATATACTCATGCGAAAACAAAAGAGCAGGACAAGGAAAAAGAGGAGGACACACAGATATATGAGTATATGCAAGGAAACGTAGATGCAATTACTGTGCAACTTGATCCCTGCTCATTTTAGGCTTCCAATCTGGATAAATTGCCTAAACTTGCCACGTACGCCTTGGGGATCTTGTCGTGTCCTGCAGCCAGCATTCTCTCGGAACCTGTCTTCAGTGCTGCTGGGGGTCTGCTGGCAGATAAGCACACGTGTCTGTCCACTGACAATGTGGACATGGCTCTCAGAGGACTTTTCTTCCCCTGGGTCATCCAGGGGAGGCGAAAGGCACGTGTATTTTTGATAGTGCTTCATGCAAAGCATGTTTGTAAGCTTGAAAATGGGGGTCAACTGATGCCAGTCAAGTGGGGTGTGTGTGGCCCAGTTAGTGGAAACGAGGGAGACTGTGGTTGGAGTCCCCTCGCTGTGTTTTACATGCTTTTAGAAGGGCATGACATGGCTTAGAGGTTGACTTTCAGCATCTGGAAACTGTTGGCTACCAAAATGCTGCCTTTCCAACCTTTTTAACCGAGGATTTTCGAGACCTTATGCCCATCGCAGTGCCCCAAGAGCCGATGCCCAGGCGCCACTCCTTCTCCAACAAAGGCGTGCACGCGCTACACCAGCATGTCGCACTAAACATTACTGATTCCTTGAGAAACTCTGTGTGACAGGGTGCATTTCACCACAGATAATGGCCCAGTAAGCATGGACAGGGGCGTTACATGTCGCTGACTGTGCAATGGGTTACTGTGGGGAGAGATGGAGAAGGGTCTGCTGTACAAGTCTTGCCGTCCCCACGAGTTGTGTCAATCCTTCTTCTGTATGTAGAAGTTAATACACTGCTTCTGCCTCTTCAACCTCGTGTGGGTCCTCCACCTTGACCCAAACCCTGTGTGGTCAGGCCACCCTTCCTTGTAACTGCGCACAAGGAATACCACACACCTCCTTACTATGCTGGCAGCAGAGCTCAATGCCATCAGGCGGTCAAAGGTTTACTTTGAAATGTATGGGAAATGTGAGTCACACCGCTGAGAAGTTGTGGACGGTTAGCTCTGGAGACCGAGTTTCATCAATGGTTGTCTCCACTCAACCAGCAGCCAGGGAAGGCCGGGTGCGACAATGATGCAAACATGGGTGCGGCCCTTCGCTGTGACAATGTGACACACGTGCCTTGTGTGGCTCACGTGTTGAACCTGGTTGTCCAGCAATTTTTAAAGCACTATCCCGGCCTACATGGCCTTCTGCAGAGAGCACGGTGTAATGCCTTCCTTGATCCACACACTCAGATGGGCTGTAAAGGATAGGCTAGAGGGAAGCCACTCACCAAGCAGGACCCCTAGAACCCTGAAACCCTTTAACCCCTATACAGGGATTAGGAATTACACAGGGCCCAAGGTGATCAATACCTGTGGAAGGCTGCAGTTCCAGAGAATAGTAGTCAGGCACGGTCAAAACATTAATTGAGGAACAGGAACAGAATGGGACGGCCAGGACTTAATCAGAAAACAAGCAGAGGTGAAATGCGGATCGGCCAACAAGGTACATAAACAGCAAGCAGGAAAAGTAGTCAGGTAACAAGCACACAAAATCATAAAACTGAACTGGGGGTAACAGTAACAAGAGGTTCATAGCTATGTCTGGCAGTGGTTTGCAGACAGGATGGACATAAAAAAGGGTGTGGTGTCTTCCCATTGGTTGTAGCTGAATGATGGTACTTCATCTGTGAGATACCCACCAGCTACATTCAGCCAGAGATTCTGCATCTGTCAAGGTAATGCAGCCCAGTGGGTGAGCATAACCTGCGTCCACCTGCGCCGCTGGCATCGACTCCTCTCCCATCATCAGCACTATGCATGAAAGGAACACGTTGTCACCTGGCGACCGGAGTACAAATTGACGGAGCGGACACCGTTGGTGACTTAACAGCCGTGTGCGGCAATGATGCAAATCTGGCTGCGGCCCTTCGTCAGGGCAATGTGACACACGTGCCTTGTATGGCTCACGTGTTGAACCTAATTCTCCAGCAATTTTTAAAACACCATCCCGGCCTACATGGCCTTGTGCAGCGGGCACGATCGCTATGTGCTCACTTCCATCGTGCGCACACAGCAGCTCAACAACTTTCGTCGCTACAGAAGTCTTTAGGTCTGGTGGTTAAACGCCTGAAATGCGATGTGCCGACACGCAGGAATTTGAATCTGCACATGTTGCAGCGTTTGTGGCAGCACCGCCGAACCCTGCTGCAATACGTTATGACATATAGCCTGGGATAACTTGATCCAGAGGTGGTGCAGATCACGCTGCTGGAGTGGTGTCAGATCAAGGACCTATGCACCCTTCTACACAGTTTACAAATGTCGACGAAGATGTTTAGCACTGGCAATGCCATTCTCAGCGTGACAATTCTGGTCATCTACATGATGGAGCACACTGTAATTATTATTCAGAGTCAGGTGTTGGGACAAGAGGACGGGGAGGAAGTACAGGAGGAGTCATATGCGGAAGTGATAACAAGATCTACGAGGTCCAGCTGGTCAGCGGCACCTAGGCGGCAGTCATGGTGAGGGAGAGGGATTAACAAGGGCGCATAGTATCAGCAAAAAGTGTTGAGGAAGGTGCCGGAGCCCATGAAGAAATGGAGGACGAACTGGCGATGGGCATGGCAGACTCAGCAGATGAGTGAGAGCTTGCTCACATTTCGGTTGTGCGAGGTTGTGGGGAGAGGGCAGAGGAAGGAGGCACGATTCTCACCTCTCTGCCACCAACACACCAAGGACTTGGTCCTCCTGTATGCACAAGACAAATGAGCGCCTTCTTCCTGCACTACCTACAACATGACCCTCGGATTGTACGAATTCAAAGTAATCCTGACTACTGGGTTGCCACACTGTTAGATCCCCGGTACAAGACAAAATTTGGCGAAATAATTCCTGCCATAGAAATGGACGCACGTATACAGGAGTATCTGCAGAAGGTGGTACGCAATCTTAGATCTGCTTTTCCACTAAACACCAGTGCTGCACAGAGTGAATCTCAACGCTTTGTAATGGATAGGAGGAAATGGTCTTTTACTTGTCCACATCTGAGGGACCGAGGGCTGGCTGCTGTGCTGAGATGGCATTGAGTACGGTGTCCCTGCAGAGTTGCACTTTTGGTCATATACCAAAATGAGTTGAAAAAGGACAGATGCTGGTGGAAAGGGGAACAGGTGTGTTGGAAAGGGGAAAAAAGTTTTTTTCCGTGGATTTGGTGGTTAAGCAACAGTAACATTTGCTGAAGAAACACCATCTGTTACAGTGGGACTGGCAGATTTGGATAAGGTGGTATATACTATGTTACCGCTATATACCGAAAATTAATAAGAAAAGAAAGAGAAAGGTATATATCCCCATCAGCAGTCAGTGTCCACCGTGCTCCCAGATGGAAAAGGAAAGGTTGGCAACTGGAAGGTTTGGTGGAGGATACAGAGCTGTGTGGCTATGAAACTAATAGTAGCCTGAACCGAGTTAGACGCCATTCGGATCTGGAGACTGTGAGCCCTGTTAGCGTCACAGGGTCCACATGCCCACCCAGCCCAGGAACTCCCT
Organism: Anomaloglossus baeobatrachus; assembly: GCF_048569485.1. Lineage (NCBI taxonomy): Eukaryota > Metazoa > Chordata > Amphibia > Anura > Aromobatidae > Anomaloglossus > Anomaloglossus baeobatrachus. Next base: position 200,625,551 of record NC_134360.1, on the reverse strand, counting down.
GTTAACAACACAGGGGCCATTGAGTACGCTGACCGTGTGCGTAGGGGCCACACCTGTAGACAGCAGGTGCATCAGCAGCAGCAGGCCTGTTAATGCCACTGGGCTGCACAAGCAGGACTTGTAGGTCAGGAGCTGGTCTTAACCGTTCTGCGTTACCAACTGTGGTGGTGGCCTGCATCGACACCCTATCCCTGCCTTCCTCTGGCCTAAAGCCGCAATGGGTTAAACACATGGAGGTGTGCTCTTTCGGAGCATAATAGAAGACTGCGCACCTCCTTGTTGGCTCCAGCCCCTTTTATAACCTGGGTCCGCCCCAAACCAGGGTAAACCACAATGCACCTCCTGGAGACAAAAGCAGAGTGACACGTCATGAGTGGCATAACTAGCGTCCTATTTGGAACCGCAACTTCAATGATGACCTCATGGCTGCCATGACCCAAACACCTCACCAGTCATCGTCTGACCATCAATAATGCGGTGACAAGTCATAGGGGCGGGCCTCTGCAAGCCATTTAGGAGTGGCCTGGCCACATCATCAGGACACCTGATGCCCTGTGGTCTATATGGGACCCCCACATCAGGGGCAGGGCCAAAGAGTTCATTACCGGACCTAGTCTCTGATGCAGTAAGTGCCTGAGCATGCTCAGTAGCATGAAATACAGTGTCTGAAAAAAGACTATCAGCTTTATGGTGTCTTGGCACAACACAGGACCTAGACCCGGCACGGAGTGCAAGTACCTGTGCAAAGAGGCTTTTCCCACTAAGTGTGGGAGCATGCGCTGTATCCAGAAATGAAGACAGCCTCAGCAATGGCACAGTCAGGCTGAGCATACTCACTAGGCGAAACACTGTAGTTAGGCTGCGGCTGGGGTAAATCGGCACACGCATGCACACTAGCTGCCTCTCCACACTTAGACGTGGAGGAGAAAGCAGCCAGCTGGACAACCCAAGGCACAGCCCTAAATGGCAGCTGACACCTGGGCGCAAATGAAACCGCAGCAGGCTTCAGGTTTTGTAACAACAAATACCATCCAAAAGAACAAGTGTACTTCTTCCCATGGATAATCTGATATGATCCTTTTTTTCACGGACACAACCATCGCTAACAAATGTAGATGAGGCCAAAACAGCAGCTGCTTCAATGGATCTGAAGTGCTCCATAAAGTGGCTTCTCCTCCACCCCAATTTCAAGATCCCAAATACTCCATTCCTCTGTGGTGTCAATCCAATCGCACTTGCTTCCTAACAGCTCTCAAGTTTCCACCAGCCCTGCTGAGTATGGGGTAACAGAGATGGTTGAGTTTGCATAGCTGTTCAGTCGCACTATAGCCTGGGAATCAGACGTCTGCTCCAAAGCTGCAATGAGTACAGACAAGGAAGTTATTATTATTTTTATTATTATTGATTTATAGAGCACCATTGATTCCATGGTGCTGTACATAAGAAGGGGGTTACATACAGAATACATATACAAGTAACTATAGACAGACTGGTAAAGAGGGAAGAGGGCCCTGCCCTTGCGGGATTACATTCTAAAGGATTTTTGGGAGGAGACAGTAGGAGTGGTGTAGGTTGAGCGTCAAGTACGTATGGTGGTGGTGTCATTGAAGGTTATAGTCATTTCTGAACAGATGAGTTTTCAGATTCAGTTTGAAGCTTGCGGTTGTAGCAGATAATCTGACGTGTTGAGGTAGCGAGTTCCATGAGACAGGGGAAATGATCTGCGCAGATGGCCAGAAGCTTTGTGAGTGGGATCCAGGCCCCGATGAAGAAGGTGCTGAGCCTAATCTACACCCTCATTTCCAAAAAGTAAATCCTCCTGGTGGACACAATGGGGAACATGATGAGGAGCACAGATACCTGATTGGAATGACAACTTTACTATTCGGTCAGGGCAGGAAGAGGTTGTCTCTGAGGACTCAGGACGAGGGGAATGAAAACACACAGGGTTATTGATGAGGTTGGAGACCACACTTACTGTCAAACCAAAGTCAGCCAGTCGATGAGGTCAGCAGAGGAGGTGGAGGAGGATGCTACTGACGACAAGGTTACGTTGCGTCTTCCTGGCCAGAGACAAAGTACTGGAAGCACGTCAACAACTGAATCCTGGACCACAACTTTGACTCTGAGCAGAAGTCGTGTTGGCTATGCAGGTCGCATGGGCTGTAAGGGCGGCTTTGCACACTACGACATCGCAGGTGCGATGTCGGTGGGGTCAAATCGAAAGTGACGCACATCCGGCGTCACTTGCGATGTCGTAGTGTGTAATTCCTAGATGATACGATGAACGAGCGCAAAAGCGTCGTTATCGTATCATCGCTGCAGCCTCCGACATTTCCATAATGCCGGTGCAGCGACAGGTGCGATGTTGTTCCTCGCTCCTGCGGCACCACACATCGCTGTGTGTGAAGCCGCAGGAGCGAGGAACTTCACCTTGCCTGCCGCCGGCTGCAATGAGAAGGACGGAGGTGGGCGGGATGTTTACATCCTGCTCATCTCCGCCCCTCCACTTCAATTGGCCGCCTGCCGTGTGACGTTGCTGTGACGCTGCACGACCCGCCCCCTTAGGAAGGAGGCGGGTCGCCGGCCAGAGGGACGTCGCACGGCAGGTATGTGCGTGTGAAACTGCCGTAGCAATAATAATCGCTACGACAGCTTTCACTAGATATTGCACGTGCGACGGGGGGCGGGACTATCGCTGCAGCATCGGTAACACATTGTTACCGATGTCGCAGCGTGCAAAGCCCGCCTAAGCCTTGCCTAGCCTGTGAATTTTTGGACATCGCAAAGGATCACCCAAGTCATGGAATCTGTAAGATTTGTCAACAATCTGTAAGTAGAAGGCAAAAACTCACACCTTTGAGTAGTTCCTCCATGAAGTGTCACATGGATATAAATTGATAGCGTGAAGGTGTATTGCTCAGCTTTAGCCACTGTCAATGCAACATGCTAATTTGCCATTGCATGCATTGTTGCAGACTACACACAAGGGGCTGCTGTTATTTTGGATCTGCCTTTGTTTGGTCACTATAGCAATATCAAATTGCTCTTTGGGTGTGGACTTGGAGATGTTGTCTATGAACAGAAGGAAAAGCTAAAGGTGTGTGTTACAGCAAGGAGCCACCGCGGAAACACTTCGTTCAATTGTGAGGGGAGTCATGTTGTACTTTGATGATGAGCCCCGTAATGCCAGTGAGCAGCATCATGTGCCACAGACCAACATTCTTACAGTGCTGTCTATACTGTTTACCGTGAAAGGAGCGTAAAGTCTGTATTTCTGGAAACTGGACATCAGAGTACCCGGGTACGGTAGGCTGTGCCCAGACAATAATGCGGGCACGCAGCACTTTGTTTTATTAGCAAAACACATATCTGTTCTGGGTAGGCCGACTATTTATAGATAATAAGACTTGCTGCCTCTGCACTGTCAAATTGTCACATACAGTTTAAATAATAGAGGGACAGCGACACATGTTTGCATTGACTGTTGCTTTTCAAGATTTCCATGACTGTGTTGCAGAGCTGTGTGGTTTGCATTCACACTGTTATCATCTGCATTATCTGTGAGGCTTCAGCTAACAAGGGTATTCAGGGGGGGTAATGTGTTTTGTCTATGTTTAGGTAGGTAACTTGGAAGCTCTTGTGATGCGCCACTGGTAAGTCGTGTTCGCACGCACACACACACACACACACACACACACACACAATTACTGCTACACAGAGGGATTAGCAGGTAGTAGGCAACAGAATAGATTGTTCAATTATTTAAATTGTATGCATGGTTCTTATTGTTTGTTTTGGTAAAGTTAAACAATCATTTATCAACCCAACTGCCTAGAGTCCTTTTCCTGTTGCCTGGTTTTGCTGCATACTGGGGAGCCCACCCTGTACACCACTTAAAATGAAGCATAAGTCGCAATGTGAATTTCACTGTGCTACAATGCGGCCTAGCGTGCCTGTGCAACCACCGTCTGCCGCATCAAGTGCATCAAGTGCTCTTCATCCTCTGTGACTGTGGGGACAGCAGTCACACATGGTTTTTCACACTGAACTTCCAATCCTTTACCCGCAACGCAACAGGGAGTGTGATTGGCAGGTCATCACTTGTTTTGGAAGTGGTAACAGAAGGTATTGTTGAGCTGTCAGACATCGAGAGAACCATCATTGGATGCAGGCTACATTATATCCATGCCTGCACCTTCGTCACAGATTGACTGGACTACCTGCAGTTAATAATTGCATTCCAGAAATGGAAAGGAGTGTAGAATGCACATGTGTTGTACCTTGCTTGGCAGCAAAGGAACACTAACTTAGTATTCCAGACAATTTTAGGATGGCAGAAAAAGAGTCAGCTCTTTGGGCCAATTAAATAGCGTGACAAAAGTGGACAGATGGGTACAGTGGCCGTGTTCTGTGGGTACCAGGACAGTAAAAGAAGCCTCACTTTCTATCCCTACGAATGATCAAATGCAGCAAGGAATTGCCTGAGTTTGCTATAAAATTAGCATAGCAAATTGTGCATGAGGGTAGAATGCAGAGGTGCTTGAGATTGCTTGGCACAAGTGGCACAATAAAGGAGTCCAACAGCCACTTTTTGTATGCCACTAAATGGCAGTATTTTTTGCTATCATTATAGCTTATTAAAAACAGAGCAGGAGGGTGTCCTGCACAGGTGCTAGAAATAGCTTGGCACCAGTGGGGCACTGATGGAATACAACAGCCAGTTCTATGATGCCACTAAAATGGCAGTATTTTTTGCTATCATTATAGCTTATTAAAAACAGAGCAGGAGGGTGTCCTGCACAGGTGCTAGAAATAGCTTGGCACCAGTGGGGCACTAATGGAATACAACAGCCAGTTCTATGATGCCACTAAAATGGCAGTATTTTTTGCTATCATTATAGCTTATTAAAAACAGAGCAGGAGGGTGTCCTGCACAGGTGCTAGAAATAGCTTGGCACCAGTGGGGCACTAATGGAATACAACAGCCAGTTCTATGATGCCACTAAAATGGCAGTATTTTTTGCTATCATTATAGCTTATTAAAAACAGAGCAGGAGGGTGTCCTGCACAGGTGCTAGAAATAGCTTGGCACCAGTGGGGCACTAATGGAATACAACAGCCAGTTCTATGATGCCACTAAAATGGCAGTATTTTTTGCTATCATTATAGCTTATTAAAAACAGAGCAGGAGGGTGTCCTGCACAGGTGCTACAAATAGCTTGGCACCAGTGGGGCACTAATGGAGTACAACAGCCACTTCTTGTATGCCACTAAGTTTACTCAATTTTTGGTATTATAACGTCTTAGTAAGTAACAATGAGTTTGAGTGTGCAATGCAGGCTGACGTGCTGCAAATATCTTTGCACTACTGGGGCAATACAGCAGCCCAACAGCCACGTTAAGGATGCCACTAGGTTCACTCAGTGTTTGCTAGTATAATGGCTTAGCTACAATGAGTTTGAATGTGCAATGCAGGCAGACGTGCTGCAAATATCTTTGCACTACTGGGGCAATACAGCAGTCCAACAGCCACGTTAAGGATGCCACTAAGTTCACTCAGTGTTTGCTAGTATAATGGCTTAGTAACAATGAGCTGGAGTGTGCAATGCAGGCAGAGGTGCTGCAAATATCTTTGCACTAGTGGGACTATACAGAAGTCCAATAGCCACGTTTAGGATGCCACTAGGTTCACTCAGTGTTTGCTAGTATAATGGCTTAGTAACAATGAGTTTCAGTGTGCAATGCAGGCAGAGGTGCTGCAAATATCTTTGCACTACTGGGGCAATACAGAAGTCCAACAGCCACGTTAAGGATGCCACTAATTTCACTCAGTGTTTGCTAGTATAATGGCTTAGTAACAATGAGTTGGAGTGTGCAATGCAGGCAGAGGTGCTGCAAATATCTTTGCACTAGTGGGACAATACAGAAGTCCAACAGCCACGTTTAGGATGCCACTAGGTTCAATCAGTGTTTGCTAGTATAATGGCTTAGTAACAATGAGTTTGAGTGTGCAATGCAGGCAGAGGTGCTGCAAATATCTTTGCACTAGTGGGACTATACAGAAGTCAAATAGCCACGTTTAGGATGCCACTAAGTTCACTCAGTGTTTGCTAGTATAATGGCTTAGCTACAATGAGTTTTAGTGTGCAATGCAGGCAGACATGCTGCAAATATCTTTGCACTACTGGGGCAATACAGCAGTCCAACAGCCACGTTTAGGATGCCACTAAGTACACTCAGTGTTTGCTAGTATAATGGCTTAGTAACAATGAGTTGGAGTGTGCAAAGGGCAGGAGGGTACAGTGCCAGGGTTGTGGGTCTCTGGGTAGAGGAAAGGAAGCCTGCCTTTCTATCCCTCCTAATGGGGAAATGCAGCGAGGAAATCCTTGACCTTAGCTACACAGACGCTGTCATCTTGTGTAGCTTTTAAACTCTGTTTTCAGGACCTGTCACCTATGGCTCTGACCCTGCCGGTATGAGCCCTTAAAAGGACTGATAGAAAGTGCTATCCCTAAGCTGTACAACACTGTGTATGGAGTGTACACAGCTGTATCGGCAATAGGAGCTGCGCCAGTCATGTCTGACACCAAGGATGCAGAAGGCAGATAATGGCGTGCTGGAGGAAAATGTCCGTTTTTATAATGCAGGGACATGTGACATGGACATCCTATCACACATGCCGTTGCTTCTCTGGCTAAAAGTCCACTTAGCTGTGTGTGTGTCTGGGATTGGCTGCCATAATGGCCCTCTGCACTACACGCGCGCTTAGGGAAGGAAGACAAGGAAAAGAAAAAAAAAATGGCGATCGCCATTATACAAACAGCAGTGATCTGAAGGCGCTGTTCCCGCACACTATACACTGAAATTTCATAATAGTGTGAGTCACAGAGTGACTTACACTATTACAGCGGAAAGCCAGCTAGGAATTAGCTGTTTTTTTGCTGCTAGAACCGTTCTCGAATGTATCTAGAACTATCGAGCTTTTGCAAAAAGCTCGAGTTCTAGTTCGATCTAGAACAGCCCCCAAAATCACTCGAGCCTCGAACTGGAGAACCTCGAACCGCGCTCAACTCTACTCAAGACGCTGCTCATGTGGACAAACAGTGTTACATTTTCAATTGCTGTTTTTTTCTAGAAAGTGATCATCACAAGTGTCTTTGTAATTTTTGGGATTGCATGTAAGATCACTCAAGCTTTAGAGGCAATTTGAGCAGATCTTCTATAGCATGACTACTCTTGTGTGACAGGTAATCAGCATCTTCCATTGACTACGCATCTTATAGAAATGACTGTTGGCATACTCTTGGTGTTCAGTGTATTTGCCTCCAGTGAGGGTAAGAAACCGTTACAAAAAATGGTATCTCATTAATTTTAATAGGTCTACATGGCCTGCAAAAATACAACTTAATTGTTGCATCTGAGCGTAACTTAATATTGCTTTAAGTGTTTTGTCTTGCGATTTGCTGTGGGAATCTGTTTAGATGGTAAATCAGATACGTGACATGACACTTTTAAAGCAGATTTTGTTTTAACTAAGCAAAACCGTCGGGAAACTCATGAGTTTTGGCATTCCCCATTAACAATTCCTCACATCAATGCAGGAATAGTGGATGAGATTCGGGAGACATTGTTAATCAGCTCAGAGCGGAGGGAAGGCTTCCAGATGGACAATGATGCTCAGGTATCTGGAGGTTGCTTAGATATAATCTTAGACGTTGTAGAGCCAAGCATGCATGAAACTTGTCAAATAATTAACAAAAAGACGATCTTCCACAGAGTGGAGCTAAATGCAATTCAGGAAGCTGGCACTTGGCTTTTGCAGCTGTCATATATATCCCATGTGTGGCCAGCTGGTGTTGGCAGAAATGCTGGTACAGACAAAAGATGATAGCACGGGGGACATTCAAGACTGGCAGTTACATGAAAGCGACACCATGAAGAAAGTGTTTTAATTCATTAGTTTGTGACCATGCTGTCCTTTGAAAATATTTAATAAGTGCTCACCCTTTTTTTCCTTAAGGTTTGTTTTTCATTAGGGTTATTGAGGATAAAAAGGTTATTGACCACTGACTTTTCTTTCAGCAGTCCCAAATTTTTGTAAATAATATGAATTGAACAAACCACTCTCCCACCACTCATCGTCCAACACTTCCTAGGTCTTCAACTGGTGTTTTGTTTCTTGTTCTGTCCGAGAATGAGATCCTTGCCCACAATGATGACCAATGCGTCACTATTATGTATGTGATTGGCTGCAGGAGTCAGCCTAGGAGTTTTGTCTAGATTAATGTCACGAGTGTGTCATGGGTGCCGGAGTTCCTTTTTTATACGGTTCTATTTTTCCCTTGAGCACCTACATGGTGATGCTGGGTCTCATTTAATCTCTTGTCATGGGTGACAGGCCATCCTGTGATGTCTGGCTATAGAAGGTTGCAGTATCTGGCTACGCAATCTGCTCCCTGACCTTCTATTTTTCCTTTTTATATATATGGTATCTTATGTCGCTCTTCTGCTTGGGGTTTAATCCCTTTACTTTTCGGACCCTGCAGAGTACCTCTCCCTTTCAGCTGTTTATAGCAGTACTTCAGTCTTGTACTTATATTCCCTCATTTCTTTCTGGTATGTTGCGGATGATAGCTCAAACTATCTACAGATCCTCAGTGCAAGCAGTTGGCTTGCAATCATCTGGAGTAACTTAGTTGCATTTTGAAGTCCATCTCCCTGTTTCTTCTTGGAGATAAGTTGTTTGTTTTTCCTTTGCTTGTTATTCCTGTTTGTCGTTTACTACATAGTGGGGTTGATGAAGAGCTCATCAAATCTGCTCCCTGCCTAGGGCCCAGATCAGGGTCAGCCTAGGGCCAGGTATCCAGCTCGGCGCATAGGTGCGGATCCTTTCTAGGGCCTGCAACACACTTCCGTACTGCCGGTACGTGTTTGGTACGTTTTTACACGTACCTGCGGCACGAGCACACGTGCACCAATGTTACCCTATGGTAACAAGCACACACACGTAAAGCCACATGGAACGTGTGTCCGTGTGGATTGAACATGTGTGCGTTTTTTCACACGGCTGACATGTCCACATTTCTCCAGCATCACGCAGACACGGACCTGCTAAAGTCAATTGGTCCGTGCCTGCACGAACGTGACACGTAGCATATACGTGTGCTATCCGTACCGTCCGTATGCGTTTTTAATCTAAACATCACCTCCACTTGTTTCTAATCCTGCAGGTCAATTAAGGTCATTATGTCTGGTGCCAACGAAATGGATCAAGACAAACGGACTGAACACGGACATGACACGTACGTATCTCACGTATACACGGACATTCAACACGCACGGCGAGCAGACACCATCACATGGATGTCACACGTACCGGTGAAGCGTACATCAAAAACGGAACACGGACCCGAAAAACGGAACGTGATACATGCACGTGTTTTTTGCAGAAGTGTGTTTCAGGCCTTGGGCGGTGAGGGATCCCAGGGACTAGAAGTACTTTTGGTGGGGGGTCACCATCTCCTCCTTCGCCAGACACAGGGTTTCCCTTCCCTTTCGCCATTTGCTTGATACTTCCCATACCTAGCATGACAATTGACCAGGAAGTACAAAGTCTCTTTAACCCCACAGTGACCAGGCCAAATTTTTCAAATCTGACCAGTGTCACTTTATCTCACAATAACTCTCAATGGCTTCAATATATAAAGTGTTTTTTGTGACACATTGTACTTTATCTTAATGGTAAATTTAGGTCAATATGTTTTGCGTTTATATATAAAATTAACAGATATGTGACAAAATGTTCTAAAATTTTACATTTTTAAAATTTGATTATCTCCTTAATCTAGATAGTCACACCACACAAAATAGTTAATAAATAACATTTATCTCATATCTGCTTTACATCAGCACCATCTCTAAAATGTTCTTTTATTTAGAATATTAGAAGCTTTAAATATGTATCAGCAAGTTCTAATTTTTTTATAGAAAATTTCAGAATTTATTTTTTTTTTAGAAACCTAATTAGTTATAAAGTGATCTTGGGAGACCTATATATTGGAAAACCCCTCAAAGTGATACCATTTTATACACAGTGACCCTCAACACATTCAAAGCTGCTGTCAGGTAGTTTATTAACTGTGTTTCAGGAATTAACGCAAAGTGGTATGATGGGAACACATTTTTTTATTTTTACCACCTAAATGTTGCTAACTTCTGAACAGATCACTATAACTCACAATCTCTAATACCGGTATTTTGCTGTGAAATGCCATGGCAACCATCAGGACCCCACAATCATGATCTCATGATGCTGATGGGGTTAAAGAGGAGCCCCCACACTCTGTTAACCATCTAGATGCCAAATTCACTATTGAAAGTGGCATCTAAGGGGTTACATGGTCATCATCGGTTTTCACACCAATTGTGTCTGATGCAGCCGGATGTCAGCTGTAAAGTACTGCTGACAACTGCTTCATTTTCACCTCTGGGGGAAGCCATTCACTTATCTCAGGTCAATAAAGAGATGTATTGGTGGTCCCTAAGAGGTTAAAGTACATCATGTTCCAGCCATAACTGAAGGGGTCCTATGCTCACTCACCTGGAGTATGAAGTATGGTGACTGGCAAGGACTGAGGCAGAGTTAGGAGTAAAGCAGAGGAGCATTTTTATTGTTACTTTACTATTCTTAAGCTTTCCATCACAATAAAAAATGCTGAACCTTCTTTAAGGAGTTTTATGGTTTCAATAAATAGAAATACATAACCACAGTTAACCCTAAGTAACCCTTGAATGCAATATTTTTTTGATATCTCTAATTTTGATATCATTCCTCAACTGCAGTTTGTTTAAAAACGAAAAATAAATTCACCCCCCCCCAAGGTACAAAGGTACGGTGCTGAATCTCCACCTCTGCTCCTGATGTCATTGTCTGCACCACTGATGTCATGTCGACAAGCACTTTGACATTACACCATCCTATAGCTATTCATCAATGCACCTTCAAGGTTACCTTCATATACTGTTTGCCATTCTTCAGAGGTTTTAGAGCATTATAATATTGTAGGTTATGAGCAGAGATGGGAGAATAATGAAATATTTGTGTTTGGATTATGCTTACCAAATTCGCACTCCCAGAAGAAGTGAACACATGAAACGTACGTTGGGGCTGTAGGATTGGACAGACTTCACTCTTGCAGTAAGTTAGTTATTTTACAGCCATATGTTTGCACTGTTCCCACTAGATCTAGGCAAATGACCCTTAGGCCTAAGACACACGACATGAAAATCGGTGCGAGTGGAGTGCGATAAAAAAAATCGCATTCCACTGGGACCAATATTAGCCTATGTGTCAGCACACATGAGCGATTATTTTCTCAGCCCTAATTGGGCCGAGAAAACAATCACAGCATGCAGATATTGTAATGGGAGACTCTTTTTCTCGCACCCATTCAAGTAAATGGGGCGAGAGAAAAATTGCACTGCACTCGCAGTACACTGGTGTACCGCGAGTGCAGTGCGAGAATGGCAATAGCTGGCTATGGAGGAGAGAGGGAGTTAAATGCCTCCCTCCCCTCCTCAGTGCCTGCCCGTCCCCCGCAGCTGAGGTCCGCTCGCACAGTCGGAAATCAGTCGCAGGGACACACGCATGACACTCGGCTCCTGCTGTGCTGCCAGCGTGAGCCAAGTGTCATGCGAGGGGATCGCAGTAATCCTCGTGTGGCAGATGGATCCTTGGATGGACGCGTTTCGATTACCTGAGTATAATGGAAGTCAATGAGATACTTGAGCATTATTCCGGAAGATTTCCCGGAAAAATGCTTGAGTCCTCCATTGACTTCCATTATACTTGGGCACTCGAGTAGTGCCCATCCAAGCATCCAACTGCTCGTTATGAGTACTGAGCACCCAGGCATGGTAATGCTCGCTGATCACTAATGAAAACATAGTAGAGGAATAATCCTTCAGAATATTTACTAAAAAATAAAATTTAACTCCCCAGAGTACCAGAAATATGGTGAAGAGGGTTGATACTGGTACTATGAGGAGGCTTTTAAATCTTCTGTCGACCCCTTGGTTCTTGTCCCTTGAGGAATCCTTGGCATCTTCTGGGAAGAAACGCGTCGGGACTGTGTGTCTGAACCATAATTCAGATAAGTACCTTTCTTTCTTTTCCACACTATTGCATTGCAATTGAATTTCTTTTTCATTTTTGTTTGGTGTTCTGTTGGGGTGCAATAGGGTCAGTGAGGGCTTCCCATCGTTGAATGGGGGCGTCACAACTCTAGGACATCATACCCTCTATTGCCAGGTAGGGAGAGACACTATAGGGCCAATTAGGGCCAGTGTTTTCTTTGTCTATTTGTGTACATATCTCCCACCCGGTTACTATTAATACATACCCTATTTTTTACCATTTATGTGTGTTCTCTGGTCATCTGACCTTTTAATAATAATATTAAAAGTTATAGTTTAATGGGATACTCCCTTTATGGTTTTGCTCATGTATCTTTCCACAGTGTCTTCAACAAAATGGTGTGGTTATGGTATGTGCATGCGCCGATTCCAGAACCATTTTATTGAAGACACCATCAAACTAGCAAAGTGTATGCACCGCCAACAGCTCTAATAGCGGTGGTAGTGCTAAAATTAAATAAAGAATAGGAGGCATGCCAGGAGGAGAAAGCATTCCTGAAGACTCGGCCTACAAAGTCCTGCTCTGATTCTCAAGCCACTGCACCAATGCCTTAATTTCTGAAGGTTTGATAAAGGATTTTTCTTCAATCAAGCATCCTAACACCAGTATGGCACTGCCTGCAATTTATATGTGAAAAACCTGATGGTTGGTTCTCTTTAAAATGGTTGTAAAGCTTAAGGGTGAGCCTGTCAGGTGCAATATGCACCCAGAACTACGAGCAGTTTTGGTGCATTTTGCTAATCCTTGCCTAACAATACCTGTATTTGGTAGCAAAAATAAAGAGATCTTTAGAAAAAGTATTTTTAAAGATCGTTTATGATATGCTAATGAGGTCAGTGACTAATTGCAAAGGTATTAGTTCCCTTGGCTAGTCAGCCCCCTTAGCATGTTTGCATGCCCCTGTAGGCATGCTAACATGCTAATAAATGCATAGCATCAGAGTATGGTCGATATCACTGCACTCTGCTGCTACCACCTCCGATGCTGGATTTTGGCTCAGTGTGCAAGATCAGACATCCTAGACTTCTGGTCATGCGTACTATGAAGTCGGGTGTATGCATCCCGGTTTCAAACTGGTGTAGTGTGCATGACCGGAAGTCTGGGGACGTTCTGATTATGCAATCTGAGCCGAAAACCAGCAGTGGCAGCAGATTTGAGAGCAACCATGTTTCTGAGGCTGTGCATTGATTAGCATGTTAGTATGCCCACACGGGTGTGCTAACATGCTAAGGGGGCCCACTAGCCAAGGGAACTAACGCCTTTGCGACTAGTCCCTGGCCTCATTAGCATAAAGGATACTTTTTCTAAAGATCTCTTTATCTATACTAGTGTATACAGGGACGGTTAGGCGCGGATTAGCAATATACACCCAGAACTGCTCGTGGTTCTGAGTGCATAGCACCTGACAGGTTCCCTTTAAAAATTTAGAGCACTAACAATCATATGAACGGAAATAATTAGGCATATAATCATGCAGATCAAAATACTGTAATAATTCTACACTACAAGTCCCATGATTCCCCCGGGTCTGTGTTTACATTACTGCAGTAAAGAAAGTCCTAGGCTCAGTGATTGGCTAAGACAATGGTACTGTCAGTGCTCCATTGGGTTTACAAAAGGGATATTTTAGACAATGTATAGCTGACATACAATTTTTCTGTAAACTGCAACATTTATAAGTATGCAATATTGATTTACAATCAATGATATAAAAAGAAGAACATTAATCTTTAGACTTTTGAAATGTATTAATATTTTTAAAGTCCGGCCATCATTTAGCACAATGCCGAAACAGAAAAGGAATGTATTTGTCGCGTACTGTAAAAAATTGCTCCGGTATGTACCGAGATTAAACAATATTTCACGTCTTTAGGTCACGCTGAGGTTATTGGCCATGGGGCATAAGGGTTTGATGAGGTTTGTGTCGTACATAAAATTTTTTAAACCAAAGCATATAACTTCTTTAATATATGAGCCCAGCAGTTACAGATGGCTTATTCTAGTAGTCACGTGGGAAAACTACGGGACCCATTACTGTAATAAATAGATACCAAATAACGGGTAAGAAATCATATACTAGCCCACAAGCAATAGCAATTTAAAAACACTAAAGTCTCCTTATTGTCTACTATTTCACATTGTGTTTTCAATAGTTATTATATAGCAAACACATTTTTAACGCTATCATTTGGGGGTGAAAAACGAAATATTCTCACTTTTTATTCCTAAACATTCTAAAAGTTAGTGTAATAAAGTATTGGAAATGCAGGAATATTGGTAAATGGTGGGTTTACGAAATATCAGCAATTTTTCACTTATAGTGAAAAGTTGTAATTATGACACAGTCAGCTCCTTTGTGAAATGCTCCTTGTATTGCTCTCAAATAACACGTGTCAGTTCGTTTGTGGTTTTATGGAACATTAATGCAGATTTCAAAGTGTTTATAGGTCATGTTTAATAATGTCTAAGTAATGTATGCTCTCACCTGACATGAGTTTATGTAGAAAATTGAAATGTTCGGATTCCTAATGAAAACATATCAATGCTTGTTATAGCTTATACAAATGAAGCTGAAAATGAGTTGTTCGAAGCCAAACCTTAATATAGTTGTATTACTGTAATTATACTCCTATTATATGCAATGTGGATCCAATAATCAAGGGAATCAGCTACAGAGGTGTTAGCAGCACACCTCTAGGACTGGTGTCACGATTCTACCGCTCAATGATCAGTTGGGTGAGTGACAGCTCAGTCATCCAACTTGGAGCTGTCGGTGTTTGGAGTCATCCAATCTCATACTAGGAAATGCTGGATTTCTCAAGGTGTTCCCTTTTCCTAGTAATTGCCCAGCTATTTAGCTGAGCAGTTTATCTCAGAGCGCT
Source organism: Anomaloglossus baeobatrachus (assembly GCF_048569485.1). Taxonomy (NCBI): domain Eukaryota; kingdom Metazoa; phylum Chordata; class Amphibia; order Anura; family Aromobatidae; genus Anomaloglossus; species Anomaloglossus baeobatrachus. Next base: position 200,610,470 of record NC_134360.1, on the reverse strand, counting down.
GCCAGTCTTGGGGGCACTTTGCCCACTACGACATCGCAAGCCGATGCTTGCGATGCCGAGCGCGATAGTCCTCGCCCCTGTCGCAGCTGCGATATCTTGTGATAGCTGGCGTAGCAAACATGCACTCACCTGCCATGCGACGTCGCTCTGGCCAGCGACCCGCCTCCTTATTAAGGGGGCGGGTCGTGCGGCGTCATAGCGACGTCACATGGCAGGCAGCCAATAGAAGCGGAGGGGAGGAGATGAGCGGGACGTAAACATCCCGCCCACCTCCTTCCTTCCGCATAGCTGGCGTGAGCCACAGGACGCAGGTATGAGATGTTCCTCGCTCCTGCGGCTTCACACACAGCGATGTGTGCTGCCACTGGAACGAGGAACAACATCGTAACATCGGTCATTATCAAATTATGGAAATAACCGACGCTACACCGATGATACGATTACGACAATTTTGCGCTCGTTAATCATATCAAAAAGGCTTTACACACTACGATATCGCCTGCGACGCCGGATGTGCGTCACTTTCAATATGACCCCACCAACATCACAGCTGCAATGTCGTAGTGTGCAAAGTGCCCCTTAGCCTTCCATTCAGTGGTGTTTGATGATGTCAGTTATTTGTGCGTTGTGGATTGATCTTGGCTGCTAGACCTCTGACTTTATTTGACCATCCTTTGCACTGATCCACTACCCTCCAGGTTTTCTAACTTAAAATTGTGATCTGCCTACATCTCCATCTATCCCTTTAATCTTAAAGTGCTCTCCTGGTACCCTATCCTGAAATGTTTGACTATACTGCCTCTCAAATGGCCCATGTAGTGACTACGGTAGCATCACATTAGGACTAACCCTAAAAACATTTTTCCCCATTGTCGACAGCATGGATCCTGTTCACACACAAATAATTCAGGATCTAATGATGGAATATCGTAATCTTGAATCATCACAATCACAGTTGCAGCAACAGGTTTCTACATTTATGAAAACTCCATATAGCACTTCGCTCCCAGCTGTGACTGTGATACTTGCATGGTGTGAACCCATTCCATACTTGGCTGGTGATGATTTTTACAACAAAATGTACAACATAAAAAATAATTCCCAACAAATCGTACAGAATTGTGTTTTTATCATAATTTCTGCCCAGATTTTTTTTCTCGTTATCCAGTACATTATATAGTAAAATGAATGGTGTAAGTAAAACTCATCCCGCAAAACACAAGCCTTTTATTGTCTATGTGGACAGAAAATAAAAAGGTTATGGCTCTGAGAAAAATAAGGAAAAAAGGAAAATCCAAAAACATAAATTGGCCGTGTCGCAAACGGGTTAAAGGTAATCTGTCAGTAAGATCAAGCTTTTTAAGCCAATTATATTGCCACGTAGGTCATAGAAAGTTTAAAAAATGATACCTTATATATATCATAATATAATATGATACTATCTGCTGTCTAGAAATTCCCATTTTTCTTAGGCCCCCTTCACACTTCCGTGAAAAACACGCACGTGTGTTACGGGCCGTTTTTCGGGTCCGTATCCCGTTTTTGTGTCCGTTTTTATGGTCCGTGTGGCATCTGTGTGAATTGCGTATTCTAGCCGTGTTTGTGTGTAGAACGTCCGTGTGTGCGTGTGGAATTAACGTGTATGTGTACGTGGAATGTCCGTGTGGAATGTCTGTGTGTGTGATGCACAATGTCGTTTATAAATGTCGGCTGACAGCCGACAGAGTTGCGCGATGAGAATGAACTCGGGTGAACTTCACCCAACTTCATCCTCATACCGCGGCTCTGTCTGTGTCGAGTACTGATTAGCGGTCACCTGTGAAGGATTCACCGGTGACCACTAATCCCCCGAGTGACTGAAGTTTCCCCCCTCTCTCATACTCACCGATCCCCGGCGCGGCGCTGCACGGCATTCACACTGCTGCGGCGGCTTTTACTATTTTGAAAAAGCCGGCCGCTCATTAAACAATCTCGTATTCCCTGCTTTCCCTGCCCACCGGCGCCTATGATTGGTTGCAGTGAGACACGCCCCCACGCTGAGTGACAGGTGCCTCACTGCACCCAATCACAGCAGCCGGTGGGTGTGTCTATACTGTGCAGTAAAATAAATAAATCAATAATTAAAAAAAACGGCGTGCGGTCCCCCCCAATTTTAATGCCAGCCAGATAAAGCCATACGGCTGAAGGCTGGTATTCTCAGGATGGGGAGCTCCACGTTATGGGGAGCCCCCCACCCTAACAATATCAGTCAGCAGCCGCCCAGAATTGTCGCATACATTAGATGCAACAGTTCTGGGACTGTACCCGGTTCTTCCCGATTTGCCTTGGTGCTTTGGCAAATTGGGGTAATAAGGAGTTAATGGCAGCCCATAGCTGCCACTAAATCCTAGATTAATCATGTCAGGCGTCTCCCCGAGATTCCTTTCATGATTAATCTGTAAATTACAGTAAATAAACACACACACCAGAAAAAAATCCTTTATTAGAAATAAAAAACACAAACATATACCCTGGTTCAACAATTTAATCAGCCCGAAAAAGCCCTCCATGTCCGGCGGAATCCAGGATGGTCCAGCGTCGCATCCAGCTCTGCTGCATGGAGGTGACAGGAGCTGCAGCACACACCGCCGCTCCTGACAGCTCCACGTGGCAAATGAAGAGTGCCGCGCGATCAGCTCAGCTGTCACTGAGGTTACCCGCTGTCAACACTGGATCCAGTGACAGCGGGTAACCTCAGTGACAGCTCATCCGATCGCGCGGCTCTCTTCATTAGCTGCGTGGAGGTGACAGGAGCGGCGGTGTGTGCTGCAGCTCCTGTCACCTCCATGCAGCAGAGCTGGATGCGACGCTGGACCATCCTGGATTCCGCCGGACATGGAGGGCTTTTTCGGGCTGATTAAATTGTTGAACCAGGGTATATGTTTGTGTTTTTTATTTCTAATAAAGGATTTTTTTCTGGTGTGTGTGTTTATTTACAGTAATTTACAGATTAATCATGAAAGGAATCTCGGGGAGACGCCTGACATGATTAATCTAGGATTTAGTGGCAGCTATGGGCTGCCATTAACTCCTTATTACCCCGATTTGCCAAAGCACCAGGGCAAATCGAGAAGAGCCGGGTACAGTCCCAGAACTGTCGCATATAATGTATGCGGCACTTCTGGGCGGCTTCTGACTGATATTGTTAGGGTGGGGGGCTCCCCATAACGTGGAGCTCCCCATCCTGAGAATACCAGCCTTCAGCCGTATGGCTTTACCTGGCTGGCATTAAAATTGGGGGGGGACCGCACGCCGTTTTTTTTAATTATTTATTTATTTTACTGCACAGTATAGACACGCCCACCGGCTGCTGTGATTGGGTGCAGTGAGACACCTGTCACTCAGCGTGGGGGCGTGTCTCACTGCAACCAATCATAGGCGCCGGTGGGCGGGGAAAGCAGGGAATACGAGATTGTTTAATGAGCGGCCGGCTTTTTCAAAATAGTAAAAGCCGCCGCAGCAGTGTGAATGCCGTGCAGCGCCGCGCCGGTGATCGGGGAACGGTAAGTATGAGAGAGGGTTGGAAACTGACCGACAGACTGTGAAAGAGGGACAGACAGACAGAGAGACCGACAGAGAGACCGACCGACGGACTCAGGGAGATTACCTACATACACAGAAATAGAAAGAATGGCCGACATCACTAGAAATAAAAACACCAAACGGACACGGACTATAGGTAGATGCATACGTGTTTACTAACGTGTGTGCACATACCCATAGACTTTCATTGTGTCCACGTGTGCGTGCTCCGTGCAGATAACGGACATGCATCCGTGCAAAACGCAAACACATACGGATCACGGACACGCACACACGGACATAATGAAATAACGCACGTGTGACCACAATCATAGATTAACATTGGTGCATGTTTGTCCATGTCTCCGGTATATACGGAAACGGAACAAACACGCACGTGTTTCACGGACGTGTGAAGGGGGCCTTAATGGGGATTTCAAATGAGCTGTTAAGATCTTTAGGCCGGGCACTAATCTCTCCAAGAGCTTATTTTAAGTAAAAAGGAGGAGTTACCAGTGTGAGACATGTAATGACTGACAGTCTGCTCTCCTGATCTGCATATCTCACACTGGTAATGTCTCCTTGTATTTAAAAGAAGCTCTGAAGGCAGATTCCTGAGATCTGTTTTTGAGCCATAGATCTTAACAGCTCATTTAGCTCATTTATACATTACAAAAAATGTTGACTTCTCTAGAATAAAACATCGGAATGCAGATATCAAGGTATCAATTTATTTAATACCCTGTGATGTACATGCCCATATAGAAAGCTTAGGAGAGTTATTCCTACAGACAGATGCCCTATAAGCTTTGATACGGCAGCAATATTATATACAAATAATGATAAATACAGCGATTTGTGGTACTGTACTATTAGCCGTGTGTGCATTATAGACATTACAGGCACATGCAGAAAACACAACTGCACAAAAGAAAAAGTTGGACTTGACTGACGCATTTAATGCTGACATAATTAAATTGGAAATGTCAGCTAGCGCTGACCTCTATTGTTTGAGCATTCTTACTCTTTTTCTGGAAAGAGCTATTTCTCAAAATGAGTGCCCTGAGATGAACCAATTATACACACTTGTCTCAGGAACTTCAGCTATCTTTTCTTAATTCAGTGCAGAAAAGTGTAGAATAAGAAATAGTTGTTTCAATATTTCTCACAAAAATTGTTGAAGACTATATCTGTGCAATTGGATGATCATAATTCTTGCATTTACACAAACAAGAAAAGCGAATAACAAGAAAAGTCATGGAGCACCAATAGGCTGTGGTCACCGGCTGTGACATGTCAGCTTCTCTTCTGTATGCACCTTTAAACTGATCCTCTAGTTAATTTAGGAATCTGTGCTCTAATATTCGCAAGCCAAACATATGGTCTCAGGAAAATGGGTTTAGGGCAAAGGTGTTGAGCAGGTCAGCAACTTTTCCTACTTATATAAATTCGCCATAATCTAAAAAAGACAATGGGGGGGGGTTGCATAATGGAACACCAGTCAAATTTTCATGGTTTTAATCTGGATGAGAATGTATCTACATAGAACTAGTCCTTGTGTTATGAAGCCCATGAAGAAAGTGTTCAGTTGATCCAATTCTAAAGATGAGTGAAGGGCTTTGAGGTGTATAAACCTTACTTTGAACATCACAGGAAATTCAGATTCACCAGAAGCCATTTTCTTTTGATTCATATCGGACCAGGAAAAAAATACTCACTAGGCCCTCCCTGCTATTCCTCAAAATGGCTATGATGCAGTCTTCACTGTGCCATCTTTGAAAATCTAAAGCACCACTCCAGAGTTTTATTTTTATCTCACCGCTGATGTGGTGCTTTAAAGATAAGTCCCAGACCCCTTTCTTTCACTCACCTGCCAACGTCTTCATTTGTTTACAGCATCACTCTGGATGGCCTCCATCAATTTGTAACCAGCTGGTTGCCCCAGTGTTTCATGGAGTGCGCTGGAGGTCATAAATCCATTTAACTCTATAAAAGACTCATTGTGGTCTCATTCTGACTCTCATAGACTTGTATTGAGAACCTATGACATAACTTGTGACTTCGAGGTAGTAATTAGTTTCGGGCACAAGATGGCATCATGGCACCGGAGAGGTGCCGAAAAAAGATGAAAATGCCAGAGGGTGAGTATCAGGGACTTAGATTTAAAGCACCACTCCAGCCCTGAAAAAAAAAATGTTGAAGTGTTCCTTTTACGCCTTTTGGTTCTACTTGCGCAAAGCTTCCAATGCAAGAGCATCGGATGCGATAGGCTAATGATCCTTGGCTCTTGCTCTGCTGTGAGTGTGAGCCGGGGGCATGCAAACTGTGATCCAGTCTTGCAATCGGAAAACAGCTGCAGAGAACAGGAAGGGAGCACTTTCTCCCTCTCTTCCGCTGCCTGTCTCACCGTATATCACACTGCACTTTGATGACATCCGAGTGCAGTGCAAGGTTTCACATGCACGCATAGACTTGTATGGGTGCGTGTGAGCTGAGACTCACTGCCAAATGCAGCATGCTGCGATTCTTTACTCCTACTGATATGACATGAGAAATCAATCGCAGATAGACACTGCTTCATAGTTTTGCACCGGTGCAAGTGGAATCTGATGTTTTATCGGATTGCACTCGTCTAGGGAAAACGCAAGTGGAACCGAGGCCTAAGACAAGTAGCATCATGGGTGTTCATGTCCCCTGTATTGACTGAAATGCAATAGTGGAAAGGGATGTACGGATATATCTTCTACACTGCTGATCAAGATTTTATTGCTCTACATGCTTCAGAATTGAACAAATTCCTTTATCAGAGAAAAACCACCCAGTTTATGCTGATGAAGGAGTTTGTTCAACTCTGAAATGCGTAGAATAATAAAACTGCTTTGTTGTTCAACCTCATCATCTCCATTGGATATCTTCTTGACCAGCAGCGTCATCATCTCCATTGGATATCTTCTTGACCAGCAGCATCATCATCTCCATTGGATATCTTCTTGACCAGCAGCGTCATCATCTCCATTGGATAACTTCTTGACCAGCAGTGTCATCATCTCCATTGGATATCTTCTTGACCAGCAGCATCATCATCTCCATTGGACATCTTCTTGACCAGCAACAACATCATCATCTCCATTGGACATCTTCTTGACCAGCAACAACATCATCATCTCCATTGCATTTCTTATTCCACCAGCAGCATCATCATCTCCATTGGATATCTTCTTGACAAGCAGTGTCATCATCTCCATTGGATATCTTCTTGACCAGCAGAGCAACAGATTTATCTGTATAATCTTTTAGAGTATTGCATTTACGGCCGGTGTTATTTCAGCATATGGATTAGCAGTTAGTATTTAAACCTACATATGAGTTGTGCCTGACATAACCCAGCCAGGTGAGTAATATTATACTATTTACAATGTATATTGCCTTGGTGGTGCCCTTTTGTGCACCTTTTGTCACTTTTTAGCTATGCTACTAGTCAGCACAGGAGACACTGAAGATGGCAAACATCGGAAGACACCAAAGATATAGACTGCACCAGTGACCGGAATGAAGAAGGCTAAAAACTGGTGTAAATTTTGAAGCATAAAAATGTTGCAATTTGAAATTTGAGTGAACTACAGATTTCGAGTATTGGCAAATTCACTCATTACTATGTCATCTCCTTTTTTTAAAAGTGGGTGGAAGAAAAGGGTTAATCCGCTCTGCCAGAACAAGATCACTGAAGATCGATGAATATTAAAGGTGGCGTTACACGCTACGATTTATCTGACGATCTCATTAGCAATGTGACACGCCCAGATTGTAGTTACGATTTGCCGAGATCGCTCATAGATCGTTTATTAGCGGTCACACGTAACGTTCTCACAAATTATGCAAACTCGTTCAGCGATATATTGTTTGACCAAGGCGGTCGTGTGGATGTAGTTTGTCGTTGGCAGGGTGTCAAACGTAGCAATATGTCTGCTGCGTTCCAAATGATGAACAATATTTTGAAACTGAACGACGTGTCAACGATCAACGATTTTCAGCCTATTTGCTATTGTTCAGAGTCGCTCGTAGGTGTCACACGCAACGACGTCGCTAACGAGTGTGTCAAGGAAATGTGACCCCAACAACATATCGTGTAACGCCACCTTAAGAGTATCTGATTTTACTGTTCTACGCATTTTAGAGTCTTGCAACTCCTTCTTCAAGAACAAAATGCCTATTCATGAATATGGTCTTCACAGGGGCACTAACATTCGCAGTCAAATAAAAAACTATGCAAAATTTGGAAAGAACTGTCAAGGTGTGCAAATAGCACAAACTGTGAGAAGTAAAACATTGGGAAACCCCAACAACCTAAAAGACCAGGTTCGTAAAATATGGAAAATATGTTGTGTACTTGTAGTTTATTATTTAAAATCATAGTAATAAATGATAATAATAACCAAAAACAATTTTTGTATTTGAGCAATATCTTTGGTTACTTCTCCACCTAGAAGTCAATCTTCTGTTCAGCTTGAATGCTATTCATGTCCAGACAGCTTTATAATATTAAAACATTTTTCCCAAACCCCCACATTAAGTCCATTCTCATTTAGATTTTAATTAGAAGCCTTTGGCTCAGAGCACAAGTCTAATTATTTGTTATCATGTGTTAGTTGTTATGAATATTATTGTTATTCAGCTGGTATTGGTCATGGATGGTAATAATTCAGAGCTACTGACTAGAGATGAGCGAACCGGTCCCGGTTCGGCTCGAGGCCGGTTCGCCGAACGGGGGTCCCGTTCGAGTTCGGTTCGTCGAACGTTCGACGAACCGAACTCGAACCAATAGGCTATAATGGGAGGCAATCACAAACACATAAAAATGCATTATAAATGTACACAAACAGTTAATAAACATTGCCATAACACTTACCGGTCCTCGCGATCCCTTCTGCACTCTGTCTCCTGCCGCTATTCCATCCGATGATCGCTGAATCCTCCCGGTGACCTGCACTGCCAGCAGAGAAGCAGGACCTATCGTGACGTCAAAATAGCCATGTGACCAGTCACGTGGCTATTATCTCATTGGCTACAGACTGGTCACATGACTATGACACGTCATGTAGGACCTGCGAGTGCATCTCTCCGGTACACGGTGCACATATGTGTATCGCCGTGTACCGGCGACATGCTCTAGCACACGGTCGACTCCCCGTTCCGTTAGGGACCGGCTGACACAGCCGGTCATTAACGGAGATCACCGTTGCCATAGCAACGCAGTTAGCGGTGACGTCACCGCTAACCGCGGCTCCGGGAGCACCGTTGCTATGGTAACGCGTCTGTCAGCGTTACCGCTGTTACCGCTAGCAGCCAGCAGTGATCACTCACGGAGTGAAGGCTGCACGCTGCTTCCCGATTGTAGTGAGCATTGTAGTTAGGATGGAGGTTCCCCAGCCCCAAGTGATGCCCCTCACTACAATCATCACTACTACTACACTAGAAAGAAAGAAGACAGAAGAGCAGGATCGTGGAGGGCTGACAGGGGTAATAAAGATGGAGTCTCTAATGTGTCTGTGTATTTATTTCTATTAAAGTATTTTTTCTCTGTGTGGTGTCTTTTTTTAACCCTTTATTGGAGATTCTTAATGGCCGGGTCAAACGTGCCTGACATTAAGAATCTCTGGCTTAATACTGGCTGGTAAAACAAAGCCAGTATTAACTCATGATTACCCAACAAGCCACCCGGCTCCAGGGCTGTTGGAAGAGTTGGATACAGAGCCAGATGATGGCGCTTCTATGAGAGCGCCATTTTCTGGGACGGCTGCGGACTGAAATCCGCAGCAGAGGCGCCCACAAACCTCGGGCTAACCTGTGCTGCGGATTCCAATCCCCAGCTGCCTAGTTGTACCCGGCTGGACACAAAAATAGGGCGAAGCCCACGTCATTTGTTTTTTAATTATTTCATGAAATAAGTGAAATAATTAAAAAAAAACGGGCTTCCCTATATTTTTGGTTCCCAGCCGGGTACAAATAGGCAACTGGGGGTTGGAGGCAGCCCGTGGCTGCCAGCTGTACCTGGCTAGCATACAAAAATATGGCGAAGCCCACGTCATTTTTTTGGTGGGCAAAAAACTTCTGCATGCAGTCCTGGATGGAGTATGCTGAGCCTTGTAGTTCTGCAGCTGCTGTCTGCTCTTCTCCATACAGACAGACAGCAGCTGCAGAACTACAAGGCTCAGCATACTCCATCCAGGACTGTATGCAGAAGTTTTTTGCCCCCTGAAAAAATTATGTGGCTTCGCCATATTTTTGTATGCTAGCCAGGTACAGCAGGCAGGTACGGCTGCCCCCAACCCCCAGTTGCCTATTTGTACCCGGCTGGGAACCAAAAATAAAGGGAAGCCCTTTTTTTATTATTTCATGAATTTCATGAAATAATTAGAAAACAAATGACGTAGGCTTTGCCCCATTTTTGTGTCCAGCCAGGTACAACTAGGCAGCTGGGATTGGAATCCGCACCACCGGTTGGCCTGAGCTTTCTGGGCCCCACTGCTGCGAATTGCAGTCTGCAGCCACCTCAGAAAATGGCATTTTCATAGAAGCGCCATCTTCTGGCGCTGTATCCAACTCTTCCAGCACCTGCCTGCTATACCTGGCTAGCATACAAAAATATGGCGAAGCTCACGTCCTTTTTTTGTAGCTTTTTGGCAAAAAAAAAAAAAATGCTTCCCTGGATTTTCCATTGCCAGTGAAGGTAACACCAAGCAGTGGGGGTTAGCAGCCAGTAGCTGCTTGGATAACCCTTAGCTAGCAATACAAAAAATGCAGTGGGAGCTAACATATATTTTTTTTAATTATTTATTTAAATAACTAAAAATAAAATGGGCTTCCCTGTATTTTGATTGCTGGACATCACAGTGCTGTAAAAATAAATCTTTAAAAAAATGACGTAGCGCTCCGCGGTATTTTTGATTCTCAGCGCAGATAAAGCAGACAGCTATGGGTTGCCACCCCCATCTGCCTGCCGTTACCTTGGTTGGCAATCAAAATACAGGGAAGCCCATTAATTTTTTCTATTTAAAAAATAGTTAAAAAAAAAAAATTACGTTGGGTCCCCCCATTTTTGATAGCCAGCTAGGGTAAAGCAGACGGCTGTAGCCTGAAAACCACAGCTGGCAGCTTTACCGTGGTTGGGGATCCAATGTGGAGGTCCCCTCAGGCTCTTTTTTATAATTATTTTATAAATATTAATAATTACACAATAAAAGTAGGGGACCCCCCAAATTGGATCACCAGCCAAGGTAAAGCGGACAGCTGTGGTCTGGTATTCTCAGGGTGGGAAGGTCCATAGTTATTGGGCCTTCACAGCCTAAAAATAGCAGGCCGCAGGCACCCCAGACGTGGCGCATCCACTAGATGCGCCAATCCTGGCGCTTCACCCCAGCTCATCCCGTGCCCTGGTGCAGTGGCAAACGGGGTAATAAATCGGGTTGATACTAGCTGTAAAGTCACCTGAGATCAAGCCCAGCAGTTTGTGATGTCATGGCGTCTATTAGATACCCAACATCATAAACTGTCAGTACTAACAAAAACAAAAAATCGACAAAAGAAATTTATTTGAAAAAACAGTCCCCAAAACATTTCCTCTTTCACCAATTTATTGTAAGAAAAAAAATAAAGGGGTCCCACGACGACTCTGGACCGTCTAGAATATGGCGGGGAGACACTCAGGGAACGTATCCCCCATTTTCTAGGAGTGCGGACCCTTCATGTGAGGAGTGTGGGTGCAATGAATCTGCACTCACTCTCCCCGGGTCCACAGCAGCAGAGTCCATGTCGTAATGGTTGCTACCAAAGCTGCAATGCCCTGCTCATGAGGTAAGGGCATGCCTAATCAGGAGAACTACTGTAGAGGAAGCTCTGCTCACTGGTATATAGGTGCTCAGAGGTAATAATAGATAAAATTAGTGAGTAACCTCGGCACTCTATATCTCCCAGACTAAGTCAGTAAGTTACAACGGATAGTAATGCAAAATCACTCTTTATTGGTCCGTATTAAGAAAATTTTTTTTTCATAAGCATATATGTTTTTGTCCAAAACAAGTTACAAATGACGTTTCGGCCTGAGCCTTCGTCAGATTGGACTTATCTGCATGTAATCATGAAAAATGACAATAATCAGTATCACATAAGAGTGAGAGAACAATAACATAAACTCGAACAATGTAGAGGTACAATTGGGATGCAGCAAAAAAATTGCAACACAGCAAGAAATGAAACACATGATACAAATGTCATAATACAGTACAAGGACAATATAGTAATGACAAATATGGGGTCAGAGTAGACTTAGACAGCTCTGGTACGAAAAAGATGTCAATCATAAAGTAACATGTGCAGTAGGTGTAGAGCTACACTATGCATGGCAGAGCTAATGGGTAGACCGACCATAGAAAAAGTAGAGAAAAAGTGGAGAAAAAGTGGAGAATAAGTGGAACATAAGAGGAGAAAAAGTGGAGAAAAAAGTGGAGAAAAAGTGGAGAAAAAGTGGAGAAAAAGTGGAGATTAAGAGGAGAAAAAGTGGAGAAAAAAGTGGAGAAAAAGTGAAGAAAAAGTGGAGCATAAGTGGAGAAAAAGTGGAGAAAAAGTGGAGAAAAAGTGGAGCATAAGAGGAGAAAAAGTGGAGAAAAAAGTGGAGAAAAAGTGGAGAAAAAGTGGAGCATAAGAGGAGAAAAAGTGGAGAAAAAGTGGAGAAAAAGTGGAGCATAAGAGGAGAAAAAGTGGAGAAAAAGTGGAGAAAAAGTGGAGCATAAGAGGAGAAAAAGTGGAGATTAAGAGGAGAAAAAGTGGAGAAAAAGTGGAGCATAAGAGGAGAAAAAGTGGAGAAAAAGTGTAGAAAAAGTGTAGAAAAAGTGGAGAAAAAGTGGAGCATAAGAGGAGAAAAAGTGGAGATTAAGAGGAGAAAAAGTGGAGAAAAAGTGGAGAAAAAGTGGAGCATAAGAGGAGAAAAAGTGGAGAAAAAAGTGGAGAAAAAGTGGAGAAAAAGTGGAGATTAAGAGGAGAAAAAGTGGAGCATAAGAGGAGAAAAAGTGGAGAAAAAAGTGGAGAAAAAGTGGAGAAAGTGGAGAAAAAATGGAGAAAAAGTGGAGAAAAAGTGGAGAAAAAGTGGAGAATAAGAGGAGAAAAAGTGGAGAAAAAGTGGAGAAAAAGTGGAGAATAAGAGGAGAAAAAGTGGAGAATAAGTGGAGAAAAAAATGGAGAAAAAGTGGAGAAAAAGTGGAGAAAAAGTGGAGCATAAGAGGAGAAAAAGTGGAGAAAAAGTGGAGAAAAAGTGGAGAAAAAGTGGAGAAAAAGTGGAGCATAAGAGGAGAAAAAGTGGAGAAAAAAGTGGAGAAAAAGTGGAGAAAAAGTGGAGCATAAGAGGAGAAAAAGTGGAGAAAAAGTGGAGAAAAAGTGGAGCATAAGAGGAGAAAAAGTGGAGAAAAAGTGGAGCATAAGAGGAGAAAAAGTGGAGAAAAAGTGGAGAAAAAAGTGGAGAAAAAAGTGGAGAAAAAGTGGAGAAAAAGTGGAGAAAAAGTGGAGAAAAAGTGGAGATTAAGAGGAGAAAAAGTGGAGAAAAAGTGGAGAAAAAGTGGAGCATAAGAGGAGAAAAAGTGGAGAAAAAAGTGGAGAAAACGTGGAGAAAACGTGGAGAAAAAGTGGAGAAAAAGTGGAGAAAAAGTGGAGCATAAGAGGAGAAAAAGTGGAGAAAAAGTGGAGAAAAAAGTGGAGAAAAAGTGGAGTAAAAGTGGAGAAAAAGTGGAGAAAAAGTGGAGAAAAAGTGGAGATTAAGAGGAGAAAAAGTGGAGAAAAAGTGGAGAAAAAGTGGAGCATAAGAGGAGAAAAAGTGGAGAAAAAAGTGGAGAAAACGTGGAGAAAACGTGGAGAAAAAGTGGAGAAAAAGTGGAGCATAAGAGGAGAAAAAGTGGAGAAAAAAGTGGAGAAAACGTGGAGAAAAAGTGGAGAAAAAGTGGAGAAAAAGTGGAGCATAAGAGGAGAAAAAGTGGAGATTAAGAGGAGAAAAAGTGGAGAAAAAGTGGAGAAAAAGTGGAGCATAAGAGGAGAAAAAGTGGAGAAAAAAGTGGAGAAAAAGTGGAGAAAAAGTGGAGAAAAAGTGGAGATTAAGAGGAGAAAAAGTGGAGCATAAGAGGAGAAAAAGTGGAGAAAAAAGTGGAGAAAAAGTGGAGAAAAAGTGGAGAAAAAGTGGAGAATAAGAGGAGAAAAAGTGGAGAAAAAGTGGAGAAAAAGTGGAGAATAAGTGGAGAAAAAAATGGAGAAAAAGTGGAGAAAAAGTGGAGAAAAAGTGGAGCATAAGAGGAGAAAAAGTGGAGAAAAAGTGGAGAAAAAGTGGAGAAAAAGTGGAGCATAAGAGGAGAAAAAGTGGAGAAAAAAGTGGAGAAAAAGTGGAGAAAAAGTGGAGATTAAGAGGAGAAAAAGTGGAGAAAAAGTGGAGAAAAAGTGGAGAAAAAGTGGAGCATAAGAGGAGAAAAAGTGGAGAAAAAAGTGGAGAAAACGTGGAGAAAAGTGGAGAAAAAGTGGAGAAAAAGTGGAGCATAAGAGGAGAAAAAGTGGAGAAAAAAGTGGAGAAAACGTGGAGAAAAAGTGGAGAAAAAGTGGAGAAAAAGTGGAGAAAAAGTGGAGAAAAAGTGGAGAATAAGAGGAGAAAAAGTGGAGAAAAAGTGGAGAAAAAGTGGAGAATAAGAGGAGAAAAAGTGGAGAATAAGTGGAGAAAAAAATGGAGAAAAAGTGGAGAAAAAGTGGAGAAAAAGTGGAGCATAAGAGGAGAAAAAGTGGAGAAAAAGTGGAGAAAAAGTGGAGAAAAAGTGGAGCATAAGAGGAGAAAAAGTGGAGAAAAAAGTGGAGAAAAAGTGGAGAAAAAGTGGAGCATAAGAAGAGAAAAAGTGGAGAAAAAGTGGAGAAAAAGTGGAGCATAAGAGGAGAAAAAGTGGAGAAAAAGTGGAGAAAAAAGTGGAGAAAAAGTGGAGAAAAAGTGGAGAAAAAGTGGAGATTAAGAGGAGAAAAAGTGGAGAAAAAGTGGAGAAAAAGTGGAGCATAAGAGGAGAAAAAGTGGAGAAAAAAGTGGAGAAAACGTGGAGAAAACGTGGAGAAAAAGTGGAGAAAACGTGGAGAAAAAGTGGAGAAAAAGTGGAGCATAAGAGGAGAAAAAGTGGAGAAAAAAGTGGAGAAAACGTGGAGAAAAAGTGGAGAAAAAGTGGAGAAAAAGTGGAGCATAAGAGGAGAAAAAGTGGAGAAAAAGTGGAGAAAAAGTGGAGAAAAAGTGGAGAAAAAGTGGAGCATAAGAGGAGAAAAAGTGGAGAAAAAAGTGGAGAAAAAGTGGAGAAAAAGTGGAGAAAAAGTGGAGATTAAGAGGAGAAAAAGTGGAGCATAAGAGGAGAAAAAGTGGAGAAAAAAGTGGAGAAAAAGTGGAGAAAGTGGAGAAAAAAATGGAGAAAAAGTGGAGAAAAAGTGGAGAAAAAGTGGAGAAAAAGTGGAGAATAAGAGGAGAAAAAGTGGAGAATAAGTGGAGAAAAAAATGGAGAAAAAGTGGAGAGAAAGTGGAGAAAAAAATGGAGAAAAAGTGGAACACCCTTTGGTACCTTTCATGTGGCACTAAGGGGTGCTTAGCTTTGTATTTAGCCAAAAAAATGAAAAAAAAATGACATAGGGTTCCCCCTAGTTTTGTAGCCAGCTAGGGTAAAGCAGACGGTGCAGCCTGCAGACCACAGCTGGCAACCTCACCTTGGCTGGTAATCCAAAACTGAGGGCACCCCACGCTGTTATTTTAAATTAAATAAATAATTAAAAAAAAAAAACACGTAGGGGTCCCCCAAAATTGGATCACCAGCCAAGGTAAAGCAGACAGCTGGGGCCTGATATTCTCAGACTAGGGAGGTCCATGGTTATTGGAATCTCCCCAGCCTAAAAATAGCAGGCCGCAGCCGCCCCAGAAGTGGCGCATCCATTAGATGCGCCAATCCTGGTGCTTCGCCCCAGCTCATCCCGCGCCCTGGTGCGGTGGCAAACGGGGTAATATTTGGGGTTAATACCAGATGTGTAATGTCACCTGGCATCAAGCCCTGGGGTTGGTGAGGTCAGGCGTCTATCAGATACCCGACATCACCAACCCAGTCAGTAATAAAAAAAAAATACACGACAAACACATTTTTATTTGAAAAAACACTCCCCAAAACATTCCCTCTTTAACCAATTTATTAGATTGAAAAACAAATCCAGGTCTGGTGAAATCCAAGGGGTTGCCATGACGATGAACACTGTCCCAGTCAATGAAGAGCAGGATGTTCCCCATTGGCTGGGAGAGCAGTGCAGTGACCTGAGCTAACATCAATGGGTCAGCCCAGGTCACTGCAGGGGATGACAAGTGCTGCTGTCAGCGAGGTACATTACCTGCGCTGATCTCCAGCACACTGACAGCCCCTGTCACTGAGGTCAATGACCGGCGCCTTCACATCAAGTATCGCGAGAGGTCCGTGACATCACCGCCAGTGTCAGTCTCGGGTCGGAAGCGATAGGTGATGTGACAAGCGGCGGCCATGGAGGACAGTGACAGCGCTGAGGTCGGGATGGCGGGACTTCATCACCGCAGGTAAGCCGAGCGAGCGAGCGAGCGGGCGGGCGGGGGGGGGGGGGTGGATGTGTGTGTGTGTGTGTGTTTGTGTATGTGTATGTATGTGTACATGCCGCGGGCAGGAGGGGGTGGAGCGAGCTGAGCGGGAAAGTGTGGGCTTCCTGCACGTAACTAAGATAAACATCGGGTTACTAACCAAAGCGCTTTGCTTGGATACCCGATGTTTATCTTGGTTACCAGCTTGTGGCAGGCTGCCAGCGATGGCTCCTGCTCACTGTAGCTGTAAAAAGCCCTGCTTTTTGCTGCTAGAACCGTTCTCGAACGTATCTAGAACTATCGAGCTTTTAGCAAAAAGCTCGAGTTCTAGTTCGATCTCGAACAGCCCAAAAATCACTCGAGCCGCGAACTGGAGAACCACGAACCACGAACCGCGCTCAACTCTACTACTGACAAGAAAATCTTACTTCATTTTGTCAAATTTTCATCCACAAAACACCGACCTTATGTCATTTGTCAGAAGAACTAAAGTCTAATAAATTACAAATGGGATATAAATAACACCAAAAGAAAAAGAAAACTGCTCACAAATAATGTTTTCGATAAAGTATTTAATATCATTCATAAAATCTGTAAAGAAAATAAAGGGTTCAGAGCAATATGTTATTTGAATGTCATGGAAAAGTCTTAAGACAAAAGTCAATAGTCAAAATATTTGGTCATGTGGAATAAGATGTATGATATATTAAGACATTAGTTAATACTTTTTGACTAAACGAAATAGTTTTTTTTAGTGCGTATTTGGCTCATACATACATTTGAAACCAAAAATTTACATTCATTACATACAAAAAGACACATCTGGATGTTTTTCTCACTATCTGACATGAAATCAGAATAAACCTTTCCTGTTGTAAGGTCAATAAGAAACCAAGATTATTTATATTTTCCAAATGCCAGAATAATGAGAGAGAGAGAGAGCGAGGTTTTAAGGCATTTTTATTACTTTCTGAAAAGTCAAAGGTTTACATACACTAAAGGGTGCTTTTCACGCTGCGAGATTTGGTGATCGCTGCCGTAGCGAACATTATCGCTACGGCAGCGTCACACGCACATACCTTGTCAGCGGCATCGCTGTGACCGCCGACCAATCCCTCCTTCAACGAGGAGGTGCGTTCAGCGTCATAGCGATGTCACTGCGGCGTCTCTAAGCGGCCGGCCAATAGAAGCGGACGGGAGGAGATGAGCGGGACGTAACATCCCGCCCACCTACTTCCTTCCGCATTGCCGGTGGACGCAGGTAAGGAGATGTTCGTCGCTCCTGCGGTGTCACACATAGTGATGTGTGCTGCCGCAGGACCGACGAACAACATCGTACCTGTGGCAGCAATGATATTAAGGAAATGAGCGACGTGTCAACGAGCAACGATTTTTCCCGTTTTTGAGCTCGTTGATCGTCGCTCATTGGTGTCACACGCTGTGACCCCGACGATATATCGTTACCGATGTCGCAGCATGTAAAGCACCCTTTAGAGTACCCTGCCTTTAAACAATATGGGACAGCCCATATGATGATGTCATGTTTTTGGTTGCATCTGATAGTTTTATTGGCAACATCTGAGTTAATTAGAGACGCACCTGTAGATGTATTTTAATGCACACCTGAAACACACTGCTTCTTTGTGTAGTATCATGGGAAAGTCAAAATAAATCAGCCAAGATCTCAGAAAGAGAATTGTGGACTTTCACAAGTCTGGTTCATCCTTGGGTGCAAGGACAGAGTAAGGACGAAAGTCCGAAATGCGTCCTGCTTTCTGATTGTTTCCACATGATGGATTTTTTAAGATTATGAAATAAAAGTTTTTCTAATTTTTAAACGAAATTATGGACTTGATGCTGGATCCCACCCTGCGAATTTTGTCTAAGGAATTGTCTGGCTTCATCCGATCTGTGCACGGTTAAATATATGGTCTCCTAGGAATTAGGTGAGCTGGATAAACCCTTATTTTTTCGAGTATTAGACAGTACTCGTTAAGAGTATACTGAGTACGAATAGTTAGCTACTCGCTCAACTCTAATTTTAATATATGTAGAACCCAGAAAATCTTTCTACCGATAGCAGATTCAATTAGACCACACGTGGCAATGTTCAGCTTGAAAAATAATGAGCTTTTACCTATTTAGCTCTATATAAAAGTGATAATCAGCCTTTACTGTATACATCCCTCTTATTTATATGTACAGTTTGCACTTTCCTATTAAAAGCAGTTGTGAAACGCTTACAAATTAAGTGAAACAGGCATTTCAGACAAGTGGAGGAGATAATCTTAGCCTTCAGCCAAATCCAAAGAAGAAAAAAAAGGCAACAAATTTCAATTATATTGTAATGCACTCTACACGCCAGAGATGCGTTTTGATTTTAGATCTCTTTTAAAGTTTATCGACAGTTTAAACCTTGGTTTTGCCAATAACATAATCTGCACCTCCCGCTGATAGTTTTATCTGTAAACAACCATAATCTAGTCAAGTAATGACAGTTGTGAAATCACATTAAAAAATAACAAAGATATTGAAAAATAACACAACTCAGAATTATTCACGACGCTCATTTCGGAATGTTTTTTTTTTTTTTTTAAATGCCCATTAAGGACCATTAACAAGTTAGCAATAATAAACAGGATTAGAAAAGTCTAAGTAGATACATATTACGGAGCAAAATCTTTTGTATATTTTACGCAGTAATTGGATGTTGGGGCACTAAATGTGCACTGAACCTTTGCATGGCAGTCACATCCTTGGCAGCTGTTTTGTATGCAATGACAAATAGTAAAATGAATTATTTCAACTTCTAACTGTCCTGAGTACTGGAATTTTCTACTGAATATGACACCGTCCTTGTTATCTTACTAAAACACTTGGTTAGACATGACTGCCTGGCTCAACTGCTTAATGCGACAAGGAAAAAAAAAAAAAAAATCACACAATTTCAGTGCATCGCTTCCCCCATGGTTTTTGGCAATGGATTTTGCACGTCCAGCAGTTAAACATGCTACCTACTGCTTCATATTTAAAGACACATAAGCAAGCCACCGAGGCACGGCTCCTAGATGATTAGCCAAACGGATATTTATAAGGCACCGAACAGAATGCTCAATGAGTTTATGGTGATAGAAGTTTGCAATAAACCATTCTGTTATTTTCGGTATAGTATATGTTAATGTTCTTATTTGGATACACATTTCCATTATAATACAAAATGTATCCGGCTGTCTCCATGAATATGTAAAAGAACTATACTTGTCTTTCCGTTATTATAATAGGATTTTATATTTACTGTAAACGGATTAAAACTAATAAAATCTGTTGAAAACATGTTAAGTTCCCACATGACAAAAATCTTTAAAATATATACCCTGTAGTGAAATAATAAAACATTAAAAATAAAATAAAAAAAATCAAAAATAAAATAAATTATAAAAAATAGTACTTAATTTGTATAGTGAATTCACCAATGAGCTGCTAGGAAGAAGGTCAATATGATGGACTAATGCTTCTCTAAACACAAATTTACTATAGACTTAATTTAGAAAGACCAATTCTACTCATTCATCCCTTCTCTAAGTAGAATATGGACATTGCACGTTGCAATGTGTATGTGTCAGGAAAGAATCAGATGATTTTGTGGGGCACTTAGTGGTCCTAGTGGTAAAGTAGGCTAGGTAAGTAGATTTTTAATCTGAACAAGAGACCAATAATCGCTTCTAAAACCATATTACATTGCCAATACATAAATGTTTCCACCAAAAAATTGGATAAAAATACTTGCACTCTTGACATTTTAATGACCATTGAGATCAGTTCCGCCAAAGTGGATAGAGCATGGGTGGAACTGAGGGTGTCAGCACCTGCACATACAATTTATTGCAAGACTTGTTCTAATATAAGTCAGAAATCTGTCATGTACTGTCTGGATCCACAATCGCGGAGTACAGCAACGGCGTCGGACTCTGTTCACATTGCAGAGTCCGACAGGCAACCTGGTTTGTCTTTAATGCGTAGCTCTGCCGGTCGTCGGCTGAGTTCTGTCTACTGCTCCCAGCCATTTAAGAGTTAATTCTTCTCTGAGCAATGTGTGACTCCTCTCAGAGTCAGGTTGCTGATTACCATCCACAGCTGGTCTCTCCCTATTTAAGGCTGGGGAGTTTGTTTAGAGATCGCCGAAGGTAGCATCTGCTCTAGCTCTTCTGAATATCCAGTGCCCTTAGCAAGCTGCTTTGGTTACCTGCAATCTGTTGCTAGTGCTGTGTAGAAGTATTTCTTGGTGTGCGTTACTTCCTCCCTTATATTTTATTTTCGCCTATGCCTTTATTATCTTCCCTTTCTGGTTGTTTGCAAAGGGATCGAGTTTCAGTTCTTCCCCCTGTCCGTGTCTTTTTGGAAGGGGGTTATCTAGGTGTGTATTATCCACTGTGTATTGTGGGGGTGGAGGTGCAGGGGGTTAGGTCAGGGCATGAATAAGAGACAGGAACACACTGGGGGCCCAGACCTCACTACCCTTAAGTGTACCTCTGGGTTGAGGGTCAGCACATTGATCCCAATCTTTGGGCCAGTTCAGTTCTCCCAGCTAACCAAGTGACAAAATCTTACTCGAGTCCCTGACAACTAGTGTGGTTGGTGTGCTCCTTTTAATGAATTAGGCATCTCTTACTCATCACACCCCTTCATTAAGACTAACATGTACATTGCCAGACTAATAAATCAGGTCCTGTATTTGCTTTCCAAGATCTGTCCATAGTCCCTATCTACTTTTCTCTGTTACAAGATATGTTACCATAATACAATTTTTTCTTCACACATATTGACTAAAACTTACAAATTACTACAATATCCTTAGATGAGTTATTTAATTTAACTCTTTAAAGACTATTGTACTTTTTTGGTTTTTACACAAATTATTTTCTCACTTTCTTCCAAGTGCCAAAACATTTCAATTTTTCCATCAATTTAGACCACTGAGGACTTGTTTTTTTTGCAGAACAAGCTGTAATTTTGAACACTGCCATTCATTTTACCATACACTGTACTGAAACATGGGAAAAAAATCCATATGGGATGAAATGGATAGTAAAGTAAAATTCCACAATTTTCTTTCTTGGGTGAGGAGTTTGCGTTTGCGGCATGCATTGTGCAGAAAATAAAGAAGGAAGAATGATTGTTCAGGCTAGTATGATTAGTACACTAATGTTACCGTTCAAACTTTTTTTATTTTACATTGTTTTTAATTTCCTATGGAGACTTGAACCTGCGATCATTTGATTGCTTGTACTATACAGTATGCTGCAATCCAACAGTACTATATAATACACCAAAGCACCATAAAATCTAGAGAAAAATTCACCTTAATAAAATATAGCTACACAAAAAAGTATGTAATGGTAAAATAATTAATTTTAGTTAATATTATTTTAAAACTATGCTAAAATAGTGGGGAGTACATATATACCTAAGGATTTAAGGAGGAGTCTTTGATAAAGCTCAGTGCGAAACGTACGTTGGATTCTGTGGGCCTTTATTGGTGGAAATTTTTATTATATGATATGTGTCACTTTTTTAAGTACCTTTATATCTTGGTATTATACCTCACACTAATGTGTGTTCTATGAAAATGCTGTGACTGCACAATGTATATAACTTAACTGCCATTATGATGTCCTATCCTAGCAATGTTTTTTTCCTGAAATCTTTATGTGTATGTACTAAACACTATTTCAAGATGGTTTTAAACAAATATTAATAAAAATTATTTTACCATTTTATTTTTTTTGTGATTATTCATCTTTTTTGTGTAGTTATAACACAATAGTAATGAAGTGTGTATTGTAAATCCCAGTCTTTTTGGAAGCTCAGCACATAGTTGCACTTCATAATTGTACCATGATGATAGTTAAGAGGGCCTATAGCAAACACCCTGCTGTCACTGTACCTCATCAGTCTCCCGCAATCTCATTACAATTAAATGCCATTTTCAAAGATTGACAGCAGCATATAAATGATTAACAGCAGCGGCTGGGGGTCAATTTAGGCTGTTAAAGACTGATGCCTGCAATATATTATAGTTACCAACAGCTGCATGTGGAGCTTTTTTCCTGAGCCAACTCCACACATGAGGACCCCTTCCCAGGACAATAATTCATGTCCCAATGTGGGTGCCACATGGAAAGTTTTACAAACTTTGCCGACTGTCATGGCGGTGTCTGGATCTGTTCAGACTACTGATTCTGACACTCCACCTAATAACTTCTCTGCTTTCTGTGATCAACACAGGCAGACTTGGATGTTGATGAAGGAAATAGGAAAAATGATCCGACACTGATTCTCCTTTTAAGATAAAATCTCCAAAGTCTTTATTAGAAATATTAAAAACATCGTGAAGGCCGAGTATGAATCTTTACATGGAAACTTTACGCGTTTCGGACTACACCATAAAAACAACTAGAGTCCTTAATCATAAGTATTCCATGTTTAACAGAATGTTACTAAAATAGACTAGCCCCCGGAATGGGCGGAGAGGAGGGGTGGGAGGTTATAATTGCATGAGAAAACAGGTGGACATCACCATGTATGCAGATAGAACAAGACAAAACAAAACAAAACAAATCAAATCAAACACCGCAATAAATGGTTATAATCCATGGTGAATAATAAATGATAAGTGATAGATGGTAACCCCCAAAGCATTCATTCTCCTATCAATGATAATAATAATTGAGTTTAAGGAGCTGTCTTAGGATTAGAGTGAAGCTGTAAACACAAGTCCATGTGTGTAGGAATAGAAGAGAAAAAAAAAAAAAAAGTAATGTTTTTTATATTCTGAAATTGCCAACAGTACCTGTGTGTCAAATATATGGAGGTAACTCCTCCAAAAAATAGGGGGAAATATGCCTGGTATAATCAATATGTGCCTTTATTCTTGATGGCAAAAAAGACCATAAAGGGTGTATGTACACATTGATTATATGGGAGGAAAAAAAAAATAAATTTTGATGTTGGCCTGCAGAGTAGTAGCCCATAGGCAGGCTAGTAAGCGTTCATCTCCGCTAGTCTACTTGTTTGTCTCCTTTGATCACATGTTATAAGGTAGACAATTATATCAGCTGCCCTCCTATATATGCTGGCTAGATCCTTCCACCTATGCCAGCTATAGTTTAAATTAGCTGGTCTGGTGAGGTGCGGTGATCCAGACTATCTGGTCATTGTGGTGCTTGTTGCTGAGTGTGGTTGTGGAGTTAACCCTTGTTGCTTTCTTGTTCCAGTATCTCTTATTGTCTATTGCTGTTTGTGTGCAGTGTGTCAGAGTTTTGGTTTTCCCTGGTCTGTCTTTATCTGTGTTTCTATCTCCCTTCTGACCCTTCATTCCCTGGTGGAGGGGAAATCACATTAGTTCTGGTCAGGATCATAGCCAGGCATGGGACTCAAGCATTTTCACCATCAGGAGTAACCCTGATGTTAGGGATATCACAGGGTCCCTAAAGTGAAAGACAGCATAGGAGCCCCTGTCCCTGGTATCCCACAGTCACATCGTGAGAGCGAGAAAGGATTATAATGTAACTACTCCCCAAATTTTTTATTAGGCTAGGGTCTCATGACAGCATAAAAAAATCGGTCCAATAACATGGATCAGTGTACTATCCGATAAAAAAAATCAGATAGCACACGTGTGATTTAAACAGTCATCTGAACAAGCCCATACTAGCAAATCATTTACAATAACTACATAGATATAGAAATTTCGAATTTTGAGGATGGACCCCCAATTATGACATGTGGACCTACTTCCACTAAATGCTAAAATTAATTGAAATCGTCCTTAACTGTTTATTTTATAAGTATGGTGCTTAATAAAGTAAGTATTTTATAAGCGGTAACAGGTCATTTAGAACAATATATTAGCAATATAATGGGTATAAATAATTTTTACCAAAGTAAATTTTCATTTTTTCTTCCATCTAACGGTAGATGTAATCTAAAAAATCTTTTTCTAACCTGTATACGTGAAAGTTTTATATTTGTCACTTCTCATACTTCTCATTTAAAGTGTTGAAAGCCTCTTTCATTGTATCTGTAAGTAACTCTTCATTACTTCATGTCATTGGTTTGTTCTTGTTTATATGTGATTAAAGTAGGATAGGAAGAATTGTATATTTATTTGATATCACTTTGAAATTCTGTCATTTCTGATGTGTATCCTGTTCTGTGAGTTGATTGATGACTGTAGAATGGAGAAATTAACCTTCTCAGAGTTAGCTGCTGCTGTCATGCCAACATTCATTCCTTTCTTAAAGCGGCGAACATTATAGTCAATATTTTCCTTAAGTGAACATTTGTAATAAGCAACCTATGGAATTACCATATTTTATAGACATGTAGTCATCTTCTAAACACAAAGTAATTAAATTATCACATCGAAAAACAATGTTACCAATTAGGGACGATCGAATACCTCATATATTGGGCTTCGCGAATATTTGCCGAATAGGTCGACGCTATTCAACTATTCGTGAATATTCAATGCGTAGTGAAGTCTAGAGAAACCCGAATAACAACTATTCGGGATTCTCATAGACTTACATTGCGCATTGAATATTTGCATAGCGGCGAACTATTCGTTGGATATTCACAAAGCCGAATATTTGAGGTATTCGATCATCCCTATTACTAATGCTTTCAATTTCATTAACCTTTTTTATTAAAAGAAACTTTTTTACACTTATAGTTACCATATTTATTGAATTATAAGACGCACTTTTCCTCCCAAAAATTAGGGAGAAAAATAAGCAGGAGGCAGGGGCGATGTTGAAGGTTGTGGGTGTTGCTCTGCTGGAGCTGTGAGTGCTGCTTTGCTGAGGGCTGCGAGTGCTGCTCTGCTGAGAGTTGTGGGTGCTGCTACGCTGGGGCTATGAGTGCTGCTCTGCTGGGGTTGTGGGTGTTGCTCTGCTGACCGCCGAACAATCCCTCCTTCGGGGGGAGGTGTGTTCGACATCATAACGACATCACTGCGGCGTCACTAAGCAGCCGCCCAATAGAAGAGGAGGGGCGGAGATGAGCGACCGGAACATGCCTCCCACCTCCTTCCTTCCTTATTGCCGGCGGCCGCAGGTAAGGAGATGTTCGTCATTCCTGCGGTGTCACACATACCAATGTGTGCTGCCGCAGGAACGACGAACAACATCGTACCTGCAGCAGCAACAACATTAAGGAAATTAATGACATGTCAACGAGCAACGATTGTTCACATTTTTGCACTCGTTGATCATCACTCATTGGTTTTACATGTTGTGATGTCGCTAATGGCGCCGGATGTGCGTCACTAACGATGTGACACCGACGATATAGCGTTAGCAATGTCGCAACGTGTAAATCCCCCTTAAGGCCAGACAGACATACAGAAATCTAGGGATATTTTGTGAAATTTGAGGATGATCCTAAAATGCCCTCTAACCTTATCAAGTGAACGTAATGTGCCCTTCTCAAAACTTTTGATTGCACATGTCCAACTCTTCAATGTTTCAGTACTTTTTGCACGTCTTGCTGTTCTCTAGCAAGGAGCTTAATGGCAAAATTTACAGCAGGTGTTTGATCCATGATTTGCCTAATTATTTTTGTAATTCAACTAGAGTTGCTATTTAAACAGTCCTCCCCATCATGATGTTCACATTTTGACATCATGAGACCAAGGGACATCTCACAGTTGATCAACAAGACCTCGCCATTGTGAGGCTTGAAGAAAGATGTTCTGAAGTAGCCACTGAGCCAAGAGTGTAACACAGTGTCATCAGCAGGTTGCAACAGACATACAGAGAGACTGGATGAGTCACAGAAAGGCATAAAATTAGACTTTCTTTGACAACATAATAATGCCTCACAACTCCAGGCACATTTAAAACAGGTGAGAGGCAACCAAGTGTCACATGAAACAATTCAAAACTGTTGACATCAGCCTAGTCTGTATGTTAAATGACCCTTAAGGTACCTGACCACCCCGCCAGGCACGGGCATCATTATCTTCCTGGACTAGGGACTAGTACGCCTCATTCCCATTCACTGATGAAAGTTGATTCACACTGAGATGAATGATGACCAAAAACAATGTTGGAGACTTCAAAGAGCGTGCTATGCATAAGATGCGGTTGTCACCATGTGGTGGTGTTCTAGTGTGGGCAGGTGTGTCTAGTGACAAGCCGCTACCACTTATCATATTGTTAATCCAGTCAT
This sequence comes from Anomaloglossus baeobatrachus, assembly GCF_048569485.1. Classification (NCBI taxonomy): domain Eukaryota; kingdom Metazoa; phylum Chordata; class Amphibia; order Anura; family Aromobatidae; genus Anomaloglossus; species Anomaloglossus baeobatrachus. Next base: position 200,584,042 of record NC_134360.1, on the reverse strand, counting down.
TGTGCTTGTGCACGAACAACACAGGCCTAATTTCATCTTCATGGATGAAAATTCTCCAGCCAGTTGAGGTTGTATTATTAGGGAATGGCTGTAGGAGACTGGGGGACCTTAAATGGAGTGGCTGCTCTTTCTCCAGACGTGAATCCCATAGAAAACCTTTTGGATTAGCTGAGTCGCTGTGTAGAGGTTCATAACTCTGTACCCAAGAATCTCAATGATCTAAGGACCAACTTCCAAGAACAGTGGGATGCCATGCCTCAACAGACAATAACTCCAGTTGTGAACAGCATTAGTCGTCATTGTCAAGCTGTAGTTGATGGGCAAGGCCACATGACAAGTAATTGATATATTGACATTTGGGGGGGTATACCCACCACTAAGGTTGGCTTTTGTTTTAATAAATAGTTTGAGATGAGGAAATTACCATTGAATGCTTCTACGTAAATGCCCTAATTTTATGGTATTTGGTATATGGCTTTCCATAAATTTCACCCGAAAGACAAAATCCTTAACGTTTTGTGAGTAGTGTATCTATAAAATTCATGTAAAGTTTTCTCATATAACTATAAAGATAGTATATTTTGTTTTATTAGTTTTAGATACAATATTTACAAGCACTATGATGCTTTTATAAGGCATTCAAGAATAAAGATTGGCTTTTAAAGTAAGAAATGTGATCTGAACAGTATTTTATAATGTAAGTCACATGCTTCTGTATATAAGCACATGATACAAAGATGTAATCTGTCAATATCTCTATCTGGCAGGCAAACAATCTGCTTTGTGATAAAGTACTAAGCCATCTGTATAAGACTTTGATAATGTTCTTACGGACTCCGCCACAAGAGCGTCTTCCCTCACTATCTATTCAGAAAGCAAATAAATATTAAGGTGATTCAAATACCCATGCACAATCTTCCCCATACCAAGGATGATAAAAGCTCTGTCACTTTTGGTGTCTCGCCAGCAAGCTACTTACATTTATATTCTTATTAGAATCTGCATAAAGAGGCAGAATAAAATATCTCGCCATTAAAATCGAATATTTATAGCGTGGAGATTTTAGTACTCAAACAGATTATCAAGAGTTTCACAAGAAGAATTCAATGCATTCTTAAAATGTAGAATACAGAAATAGTATTATAATCAAAATACACCTGCTGTATATTAAAGACATACATTTGACTGTAAATCAAATTCTTCACTGGCATTATTAGACATCAAAGGCTAAAAATTACTTCTTCGCTTTGTTATTTTTGCACAAAATTATGAAAACTCTCTATATTTCCTAAATAAATATGTGGCTTTCATTTTTTTATGTTTTTACACAGCATTAACTTTTGCCCTAATTAATGCTGTTGGGGTTCTCTGGTTTCATTGTAAGTTAGGTTTGTGACTTAAGCGGGCTTTACACGCTACGATATCGTTAATGAATTATCACGGTGTTTGTGACGCACATCCGGCTTCATTAACAGTGTGTGACACTTATGAGCGACCTTAAATGATCGAAAAAGCGGCCCAAATCGTTTGCCGCGGAGAGGTCGTCCTGAAACAAAAAATCGTTTTCTGTTTATTAACGATGTTGTTCCTCGGTTCTGCGGCAGCACACATCGCTGTGTGTGACACCGCAGGAGCGACAAACATCTCCTCCGGCAATGCGGAAGGAAGGAGGTGGGCGGGATGTTATGTCCCACTCATCTCTGCCCCTCCGCTTCTATTGGACACCTGCCGTGTGACGTTGCTGTGACGCCGCACGAACCGCTCCCGCCTATTTTTGATAACCAATGCAGGTAAAGTAGACAACTATAGGCTGCAGCCTTCAGCTGTCCGCTTTACCTTGGCTGGTTATCAAAAATAGAGGAGATCCTACAACATTTTTAAAAAAATATTTAAATAATTTCTAAAAACATTGTGGAATCCACCCTATTTTTGATAACAGCCAGGGTAAAGCAGATAACTGGGAGATGGTATTATCAGGGTGGGAAGAGACTTTTTTTTTTGGCCCTTCCCAGCCTAAAAATAGCAGCCTGAAGCTGCCCCAGAAGTGGCATATCTATTAGGATGCACCAGTTCTGGCGCATTAGCCAGCCCTTCTTGATTGCCCTGGTGCAGTGGCAATAAGAATAATGCTTTTGTGGTTGATGTCAGTTGTGAATTGAAAGCTGTCATCAAGCCTAGAGGTTAGTAATGGATAGGCATCTATCCGACACCCTATTACTAACCTTACAAGCATAGAGTTAGAAAAGATAGACACAGGGAAAAAAAGTTTGTGTAGAGACTCTTCCACATGCCCTCGTTTACTAATTTATTACTTCAAAATAAATCCTGACTTACAGCAAAGATGGAACTGCAGCTGTACGTTACCTAGGCCAAAAACTACTACTCCAGCAGGATACAGCTAAGCCCCCACTAGGTGGAGACATCACAGGTGCAGAAAGAGCAAATCACACACACACACACACATTTCCAAACATGGAGGGAGCCATTGCTGGATGGTAAAACTGCACACTGGTGGCTTGCATAGAGCGCTGTTAACACTTGCAGATGCACAGTCACAAACCCGCAGCCTATTAGGTGACGTCCATACTATTAGATCAGACGGGCTGCCAAGCCGCACTCCATCTGTGCACCAAACAGGGACAGAAACTTTAATATGCAAGGCCCAACAGAAAAGGACCTGGCTGTATCCTGTACAAAAAAAATATGAGTTTTTTTGTTGGTGTTATGGCCAGAATATGGAAGCCTACAACCCTCATCACGAGTGGTTATTAATGGTGCATACTCAGATTGGGCCAGGGTTACTAGTGGGGTACCACAGGGTTCTGTATTGGGCCCCCTACTATTTAATATAGTTATTAATGATCTGGTGGATGGTTTACAGAGTAAAATATCAGTATTTGCAGATGATACAAAACTATGTAAGGTAGTTAACACAAAGGAGGACAGTTTGCAACTACAGATGGATTTGAGTAAATTAGAGAACTGGGCTGAAAAATGGCAAATGAGGTTTAACTCAGATAAGTGTAAGGTTATGCACATGGGAAGGAGAAACATGCTACGATTACTTACTAAATGGGAAACTGCTGGGGAAATCAGACGTGGAAAAAGACTTAGGCATCTCAGTCAATAAGAAGCTAAATTGCAGTGCCCAGTGTCAGGCAGCTGCCACCAAAGCAAATAGGCTCATGGGATGCATTAGAAGAGGTCTGGGGGCATGAGATGAAGACATCATTCTCCCTCTGTACAAATCACTCGTCAGAGCACACTTGGAGTATTGTGTGCAATTTTGGGCGCCGGTGCTCAAGAAAGACATTACTGAACCTGAAAGGGTTCAGAGGCGGGCAACTAAAATAATAAATGGAGTGGGTGCATTACAATACCCAAAAGGTTATCAAAATTAGGTCTATTTACTCTAGAAAAGAGAAGACTTAGGGGAGACCTAAAAAATATGTACAAATATATCAGAGGGCAATACAGAGATCTCTCCCATGATCTGTTTGTAGCAAGGACTGTGACAAGAACAAGGGGGCATTCTCTTCGATTAGAGGAAAGATGATTTCTGCATCAGCATAGAAGAGGGTTCTTCACGGTAAGAGCAGTGAGGCTCTGGAACTCTCTTCCTGAGGAAGTGGTGATGGCGAACTCACTGAATGAATTTGAGAAAAGAATGGATGCTTTTCTTGTTAGTAACAGTATAGAAGGTTATGAGCTTAGGAGTCGGAAAGGAATTTTTTTCCTTATGGAGAAAACTGGCTTCTACTCTGTGGGTTTTACCTTCCCCTGGTTCAACACTGCAGAACAGCGGCACTAAAAATAGGCTGAACTAGATGGACATAATGTCTTCCTTCAGCCTTAGAAACTATGTTACTATGTTAGTGTTCTATGCAACAAAATGTCAAGGAATCTATAAAAATCGGATGGCATATGGATGGTCTGTATTGATGTCTGATTTTTTTATGTCTGGGCAGCACGGTGGCTCAGTGGTTAGCACTGCAGTCTTGCAGCGCTGGGGTCTTGCATTCAAATCCCACCAAGGACAACATCTACAAAGAGTTTGTATGTTCTCCTTGTGTTTACGTTGGTTTCCTCCGGGTTCTCCGGTTTCCTCCCACACTCCAAAGACATACAGATAGGGACTCTAGATTGTGAGCCCCAATGGGGACAGTGTTCCTAATGTATGTAAAGTGCTGTGGAATTAATAGCGCTATATAAGTGAATAAATATTATATTATTATTTTTTTCTCACACCCATAGACTTGCATTGGTGACTCGGCTATTTTAAGTGGCTATATGCACCATGGTGTGATTTTCTCTTCAGGCCGAATACAGCTGAGGAAAAACCCTCAGATAAGCACTGCCTCATTGAATAACATTGGTGTGAGTGCAGTCAGATTTTTTTTATTGTATTGCACTAGGAATAATATATTCAGATATGAGCGAACCCATAAGAATAATAATAATTGAACCTGGCGAATTCAGTTTAGTAGAAATTCGATCAGTTCTAAAAAAAAAAATAAAAAAATAAAAAAAATGAAGCAACAAAACATAATTCTACTTTGTGTTCACCAAACAAAAAAATATAAACCATATTGTAAATGTTTAAGTAAATACATGTTTTTATTTTTAATAGCCCCAAAAGTGTTCCTTTTAGAAACGTGTCTACATTGTATATTTCATGCAGAAGATTAATGTTCTCTTCACAGCACTAAAATATTATGGTACCTGGTGGTGAACCACAAGAAAACAGGAAAAAATAAATCCTTATTAAGTAATAAAACCCCTGATGTGATTAATAAAACTAAATGTGTTTTTATTGTCCACATTAAATATTTTAATTGTTTCTATAAAACTTTAATGAAACCCTGGGTCTCCTTCGAGTATACCCTCTAAGTTATCTGGAAATGACGGCAAGATGAAGAGAAAACTCATTCTGTTCACCATGGACTTTGGAAATTTTAATTTTGTAATACAGTGGAACCTTGAATTAAGAGTAATTTGGTTTGACAGCGTTTTCCAAGACTTTTTAAAAATTTGTAACTTGGTTTAAGAGCAATGATTTGCAATAAGAGCAAATACTCACCGTGCACACGTCTGGTTCCATCCTTTCACCACGCTCTGACCCTCTCTGGAGGTAACTTTCTGTACATATATGTACCATATATAGTATACCATTGCATAGTACAGTATATACTATATAGCATGTCTATCAATTTGCATTTGTGGATACAGTAGTGTACTTTCTTTCTTCTAATTGCCTGTGCAGTATTTCTAGTGCCTTGCGAAAGTATTTGGCCCCCTTGCATTTTTCAACCTTTTCCCACATTTCAGGCTTCAACGTAAAGATAAAAATTTCAATGTTATGGTGAAGAATCAACAACAAGTGTGACACAATTGTGAAGTTGAACGAAATGTATTGCTTATTTTAAACTTTTTTAAGAAATAAATAACTGAAAAGTGGGGCATGCAAAATTATTCATCCCCTTTACTTTCAGTGCAGCAAACTCACTCCAGAAGTTCATTGAGGATCTCTGAATGATCCAATGTTGTCCTAAATGACTGATGATGATAAATATAATCCCCTGTGTGTAATCAAGTCTCCGTATAAATGCCCCTGCTCTGTGATAGTCTCAGTGCTCTGTTTAAAGCGCAGAGAGCATCATGAAGACCAGGGAACACAACAGGCAGGTCCATGATACTGTTGTGGAGAAGTTTAAAGCCAGATTTGGTTACAAAAAGATTTCCAAAACTGTAAACATCCCAAGGAGCACTGTGCAAGCAATCATATTGAAATGGAAGGAGTATCATACCACTGCAAATCTACCAAGACCCGGCCGTCCATCTAAACTTTAATCTCAAACAAGAAGAAGACTGATCAGAGATGCGGCCAAGAGGCCCATGATCACTCTGGATGAACTGCAGAGATCTACAGCTGAGGTGGGAGAGTGTGTCCATAGGACAACAATCAGTCGTACACTGCACAAATCTGGCCTTTAAGGAAGAGTCGCAAAGAGAAAGCCATTTCTCAAAGATATCCATAAAAAGTGTAGTTTAAAGTTTGCCACAAGCCACCTGGGAGACACACCAAACATGTGAAAGAAGGTGCTCTGATCAGATGAAACCGAAATTGAACTATTTGGGCACAATGCTAAACGATATGTTTGGCGTAAAAGCAACACAGCTCATCACCATGAACACACAATCCCCACTGTCAAACATGGTGGTGGCTGCATCATGGTTTGGGCCTGCGTTTCTTCAGCAGGAACAGGGAAGATGGTTAAAATTGATGGGAAGATGAATGGAGCCAAATACAGGACCATTCTTGAAGAAAACCTGTTGCAGTCTGAAAAAGACCTGAGACTGGGACAGAGATTTGTCATCCAACAAGACAATGATCCCAAACATAAAGCAAAATCTACAATGGAATGGTTCACAAATAAACGAATCCAGGTGTTAGAATGGCCAAGTCACAGTCCAGATCTGAATCCAATCGAGAATCTGTGGAAAGAGCTGAAAACTGCTGTACACAAACGCTCTCCATCCAACCTCACTCAGCTCCAGCTATTGGCAAAGGAAGAATGGGCAAGAATTTCAGTCTCTCAATGTGCAAAACTGATAGAGACATATCCCAAGCGACTTGCAGCTGTAATCGCAGCAAAAGGTGGTGCTACAAAGTATTAACTTAAAGGGGACGAATAATATTGCACGCCCCAATTTTCAGTTATTTATTTTTTTAAAAAGTTTAACATAAGCAATGAATTTCGTTCAACTTCACAATTGTGTCCCACTTGTTGTTTATTCTTCACCAGAACATTAACATTTTTATCTTTATGTTTGAAGCCTGAAATGTGGGAAAAGGATGAATAATTCAAGAGGGGTGAATACTTTCGCAAGGCACTGTACCTAACATTTGGCTTAGTTCTGCCCTTATTTTTTGAAGTACAGATTTAGGGTGAGTTTTTTTTCGTGTATTGTACTAGAATAAAGATTGTCATATTTATACATCATTTTTTTCTCTCTAGTATACCTCTGCACACCAACAATGCTATTGTAAGCTAATGTGCAGTTTAACCCTTTAGTGACGGAGCTAATTTTCACCTTAATGACCAGACCAAATTTTGCAATTCTGACCAGTGTCACTTTATCAGGTTATAGCTCTGGAACGCTTCAACGGATCCCGGTGATTCTGAGATTGTTTTTTCATCACATATTGGACTTCATGTTAGTACCAAATTTAGGACAATATTTTTTGCGTTTATTTATGAAAAAAATTGAATATTGGCAAAAATTTTGAAAATTTAGCAATTTTCAACTTTTGAATTTTTATATCGTTAAACCAGAGATTTCTGTGACACAAAATAGTTAATAAATAACATTTCCCACATGTCTACTTTACATCAGCACAATTTTGGAAACAAAATTTTTTTTTGTTAGGAAGTTAGAGGGGTTCAAAGTTTATCAGCGATTTCTCATTTTTACATCAAAATTTACAAAACCATTTTTTTAGGGACCACATCACATTTGAAGTGACTTTGAGAGGCCGAGGTGACAGAAAATACACAAAAGTGACCCCATTCTAAAAACTGCACCCCCCAAAGTACTCAAAACCACATTCAAGAAGTTTATTAACCCTTCAGGTGCTTCACATGAACAAAAGCAATGTGGAATGAAAAAAAGCAAAAATTAAATTTTACCTAAAAATGTTGCTCTAACCCAAATTTATTCACTTTTAGAAGAAATACCACAACAAAATGGACCCCAAAACTTGTTCCCCACTTTCTTATGAGTGCGCCGATACCCCACATGTGGTCAGAAACCTCTGTTTGGACAAATGGGAGGGCTCGGAACAGAAGGAGCAATATTTGAATTTTGGAAAGCAAATTTGGCTGAAATAGATTGCGGGCACCATGTTGCGTTTACAGGTCCGCTAAGGTACCTAAACAGAAGAAACCCCTCACAAGTGACGCCATTTTAGAAACTAGACCCCTCAAGGCTTCTATCTAGGGGTATAGTGAGCATTTTAGATCCACAGGTACTTCACAGATTTTGTTAACGTTACATTGTCATATTGAAAATTTTAATAATTTTTTCAAAAATGTTGCTTTAGCATCAATTTTCTCACTTTTTCAAGAGGTAATTCCAAAAATTTGACCTCAAAGTTTGTTAACCACTTTTTTATGAGCGCGGTGATACCTCACATGTGGTCTGAAACCTTTGTTTGGACAAATGGGAGGGCTTGGAACGAAAGGAGCAATATTTGAATTTTGGAAAGGAAATTTGGCTGAAAAAGATTGCGGGCACCATGTCACATTTGGAGGACCCCTAAGGTACCTAAACAGCAGAAACCCCGCACAAGTGACCCCATTTTGGAAACTAGGCTCCTCAAGGAATTTATCTAGATGTTTGGTGAGTACCCTGAACCCCCAGGTGCTTCACAGAATTTTATAACGTTGAGCCATGAAAAAAAAAAATAAAATTTTACCACAAAATTGTTATTTCAACCAGGTAGCTTTTTTTTTTACAAGAGTAAGAGGAAAAAATTCAGCATAACATTTATTGTGCAATTTCTCCTGAGTTTGGCGATACCTTATATGTGGTGGAAATCAACTGTTTGGGCGCATGGCAGGGCTCGGAAGGGAAGGATTACCATTTGACTGCAAAATTGGCTGGAATCAATAGCGGACGCCAGGTTACATTTGGAGAGCCCCTGAGGTGCCTAAACAGTGGCGGTCCCCCACAAGTGACTCCATTCTGGAAACAAGACACCTCAAGGCTTTTATCTAGGTGTATAGTGAGCAGTTTGAATCCACAAATACTTCACAGAATTTGATAAGCTTAGGTTGCCATATTGAAAATGTTCCTTTTTTTCACAAAAATGTTGCTTCAGCATCAAATTTCTCACTTTTTCAAGAGGCAACAACAAAACGTGGACCCCACAGGTTGTTATCCATTGTCTTATGAGCACAGGGATACCCCACATGTGGCCAAAAACCTCTGTTTGGATAAATGGGAGGGCTTGGAATGGAAGGAGCACCATTTGAATTCTGGAAAAGTTGAAATAAATTGCGGGCACCATGTCACATTTGCAGGGCCCCTTGGGTACCTATACATTAGAAACCCCCCACAAGTGACCCCATTTTGGAAACTGGATTTTATTCAGGAGTATAGTAAGCATTTTGAATCCACAGGTACTTCACAAAAATGTTGCTGTAGCAACAAATGTCTCACTTTTAGGCTATGTGGCCATGATCCAGCGACACGGCGTCTAGTACACAGTGTCGGCCTCCTGCAGAGATGTGAGTGTTGTCCACGGGAGAACGCAGCTGCCCATGCCCACGATTTGGGTTCAGGCCGCTGTGGAGCTCTATGCTACCTGCAGAGAACACTCATCTCCGCAGCATAAATTGACATGCTGAGGCTCGGGAAGCTGCGCCACAGGTCGGTTTATGCTGCGGAGAAAAGAAGCACAGTGGGCACGGGATTTATAAAAATCCTTCCACTGTGCTTCTACTGCAAAATGCAGCGCTATGGACACAGGGACACACTATGGACACACTCTGCGCCCAAAACGCTGCAAATCCCGATTATGGGCGCACAGCCTAAAATGCTACAATGGATGAATGGATACATGTCAAACATATATAACGTCCCACCCCCTGCATATTCTAAGCTGGCGCCCTTTAGTGCCTTTCATGTGGCACTAAAGGGTGCCTAGCCTTGTATTTAGCCCCCCAAAAAAATAATAATTAAAATAAACGACGTGGGGTCCCCCCTATTTTTGATAGCCAGCTAGGGTAAAGCAGACAGCTGTAGCCTGCAAACCACAGCTGACAGCTTCACCTTGTCTGGTGATCAATTTGGAGGGCTCCCCAGGCGTTTTTTAAAAAAAAAAAAAAACGTGGGGTCCCCCCCAAATTAGATCACCAGCCAAGGTGAAGCGGACAGCTGGGGTCTGGTATTCTCAGGGTGGGAAGAGCCATGGTTATTGGACTCTTCCCAGCCTAAAAATAGCAGGCCGCAGCCGCCCCAGAAGTGGCGCATCCATTAGATGCGCCAATCCTGGCGCTTCGCCCCAGCTCATCCCGCGCCCTGGTGCGGTGGCAGACGGGGTAATATATGGGGTTGATACCAGCTGTAATGTCACCTGGCATCAAGCCCTGGGGTTAGTGATGTCACGGCATCTGAACAGATACCCGACATCACTAACCCAGTAAGTAATAGAAAAAAATAAAGACAAAAAAAAAAATTAATTTGAAAAAACACTCCCCGAAACATTCCTCTTTCCCCAATTTATTGAAAATAAAGAAATTCCGGTCGCTGTAATCCATTTTGGAGGTCCCACGCCGACTCTGGATCTTCTAGAATATGGAGGGCACGTTCAGGGAACGTATCCCCCATTTTCTGGAAGAGCAAGCTCTCCATGAGCAGTGTGGGTGCAGTAATCTGAGAATTACTGCACTCACACTGCCCCGGTCCAACTTAGGGCAGAGTGACCTGCAGTAACCTCATTCCAGAATATGAGGGGCACGCTCACAGAACGTACCCCCCATTTTCTGGAACAGCAGTCTCTCCATGTGAGGACCACACTCCTCACATGGAGAGACTGCTGATTACTGCACTCACTCTCCCCCGGTCCACAGTGGAGAGCCTGTGCAGCAGCGACGTCAGCGTCCCAGGGATCCAGCTGACAGCCGCTGTCTGCGCATGCGCCGCCAGCATTCAAGAAGGAGGCGGCGTGATCGCGGGACGGATCACCAGACAGGTAACGTATGACCGGGGGCTGGGGGGGAGGGGTGACGGGGGGTGACCTAGCGGGACCTGGGGACTTGGGGGCACCTTTCTGTCGCATGTGACGTGTCACATGCGGCAGAAAGAGCAGAATGAATGCGGCCGCGCGCCGCCATCTTCCACGCTCCGGAGGAGGGAGGGGGGAGGCGGCTCTGGAGACCGGAGGGGGCTCCGGGGACCAGAGATCTCCGGTGTACCGGAGGAGGGGTCAGGGGGAGGACATTTCCCTCCGATCTGAAATGTTTGATCATTTCAGATCGGAGGGAAATGACTGCAGAGCCGGCGGCGCCTGCAGTTTTCTGTGCTCTTCGGTGCCATTTTGGATGTCCGGTGGGGGTAGGGGTGGGGGTGGGGGGACTCTCCGGTACCGGGGGCTTTGGGGGCACTAGGGGTTTAGATTTCTTTCTCATCTGACATGTTTGATCATGTCAGATGAAAAAGAAATCAGTTTTACCGGCCATTTCTTTTTTTTTCATGTGTTCGTCGGTATACGGCGTATACCGGCGATCACATGATCGGGGTCCAAAAAAAACACCCCGATTCATAATCTGGGGGGTCTCAGCTACCCCCGGTAGCTGAAACCCCCGAGATTTTCGGTCGCTGGGGGGCGCTACAGGGCTTTTTCGGGCCGCCGCTTTAAAGTGGCGGAACAGAATAAGTACCCTGTTTTGCCGCCGCTTTAAGTCGTACGGCCGTCGTTATGAGGTTAATTTGCTTTATATGTTTTTTTCCTGTACTGCACAGTATTTTGTATTAGTGTACTGTAATAATAAAAAAAAAATAAATCTTTATTTTTCTATAGAGCTAACATATTCTGCAGCGCTTTACATTCATCAGAAACACTGTCCCCATTTGGGCTCACAATCTACGGTAAATTCCCTTTCAGTATGTTTTTAGAGTAGCACCCAGAGGAAATCAACAAAAACACTGGGAGAACATACGAACTCCTTGCAGATGTTGTCCTTGGTGGGTCCTTGGTTGCTGCCCACTGAGCCACCGTGCTGCCCCAATATATATATGTATTTTATTTTAAATGTTTTATTTTCAATATGGCAAAAAGGGGAGTGATTTTAACTTTTGTATTTTTATATACAGTATATATACAGGGTGGTCCAAAATTAGGTGGAAAGTATTCGTAATAGAGTTATCAACCATGGTGTAAAGTGAAACTGACTCAGTTGCCCTTAGCAACCAATCAGATTCCACCTTTCATTCTTCACAGATTCTTTGGAAAATGAAAGGTGGAATCTGATTGGTTGCTAAGGGCAACTGAGTCAGTTTCACTTTACACCATGTTTGATAGATCTCCTCCTTTATAACTCTAGTACACATACTGTCCACCTACTTTTGGACCACCCTGTTATATATATATATATATATATATATATATATATATATATATATATATATATATAGTGCAGACCAAAAGTTTAGACACACCTTCTCATTCAAAGAGTTTTCTTTATTTTCATGACTTTAAAAATTGTAGATTCACATTGAAGACATCAACAGTATGAATTAACACATGTGGAATGAAATACTTAACAAAAAAGTGTGAAACAACTGAAAATATGTCTTATATTCTAGGTTCTTCAAAGTAGCCACCTTTTGCTTTGATTACTGCTTTGCACACTCTTGGCATTCTCTTGATGAGCTTCAAGAGGTAGTCACTGGAAATGGTTTTCCAACAGTCTTGAAGGAATTTCCAGAAATGCTTAGCACTTGTTGGCCCTTTTTCCTTCACTCTGCTGTCCAGCTCACTCCAAACCATCTTGATTGGGTTCAGGTCTGGTGACTGTGGAGACCAGGTCATCTGGCGTAGCACCCCATCACTCTCCTTCTTAGTCAAATAGCCCTTACACAGCCTGTATGTGTGTTTGGGGTTATTGTCCTGTTGAAAAATAAATGATGGTCCAACTAAACGCAAACCGGATGGAATAGCACACCGCTGCAAGATGCTGTGGTAGCCATGCTGGTTTAGTATGCCTTCAATTTTGAATAAATCCCCAACAGTGTCACCAGCAAAGCACCCGCACACCATCACACCTCCTCTCCCATGCTTCACGGTGGGAATCAGGCATGTAGAGTCCATCCGTTCACCTTTTCTACAAAGACATGGTGGTTGGATCCAAAGATCTCAAAATTGGACTCATCAGACCAAAGCACAGATTTCCACTGGTCTAATGTCCATTCCTTGTGTTCTTTAGCCCAAACAAGTGTCTTCTGCTTGTTGCCTGTCCTTAGCAGTGGTTTCCTAGCAGTTATTTTACCCTGAAGGCCTGCTGCACAAAGTCTCCTCTTAATAGTTGTTCTAGAGATGAGAAGGTGTGTCCAAACTTTTGGTCTGTACTGTATTTATATCAGTAAAAACATCGGCTCAGACTGCAAGAAATAAGTCCTCACACAACCACAAATCACATAAAATAAAAGTTACAGGTCTCAGAAAATGGTGACAATCTCAAAATATTTTTGTTATATATTTAAAAAAAAAAAAATCACCATAAATAACAAAGATAAATACATGGCTAGTATCAACGTACTCATACTGTCCTGGAGAATGTAGTGACCACTGACCATGGTACATAATAAACACAAAAAAAATGTATAATTGCACTTTTTATTGCAATTCCCCCTCACTTGTAATTTCTTCCCAATTTCCAGTACAATACATTGTAAAATTAATGATTTTATTCAAAAGTACATCTCCCCCCACAAAAAACAACCGTCATATGGCTATATTGATGTAAAAATAAAAATGTTATGGCTCGTGGAAGAAGGAGAGGAAACAATGAAAACACAAAAAATTGCCATGGAATGAAGAGGTTATTACTGCCAACAATGAGCAATAATTGACAATATAGCAAATTGACTTGGATTTATTTAAAGAGTCTTACATATAGACCTAACAAATTGTATGGGAATAGAACCATTATTAAAATAATTGTTCTCTCCCCATATATCATGCACGTCATCATTGATTGGGGTTTTTATGAATGCTAGTTATTGTCCAAGACTCCCGTCCATACGGGTAACAGTGCATGACACAGGCATTTAAAGGGAACCAACCAGCAGGAACTGTTTGAAAATTCCATATTTAGGAAATGTATCCAATGAAAGTTGAATGAGCCATGATTGTTGTTAAAAAAAGCCTTTTTATTCTGGTGTGAATTCTCTCGACCCAATGCATAATAAACATATGGATTGGAAAAGGGTTGGAAACCAATAAAATATCATACTCTCCTAGCTAATGATGGGCATATTGTTCTGTGTTCTGGGGCTCATTACACATAACAAGCATTTTGATGCTCGGGTGCTTAGTACTCGTTTATTGAGTATAATGGAAGTCAATGGGGAACTCAAACATTTTCTTTAACATTGCTCGAGTTCCCCATTGCCTTCCATTATATTTGGTAAACAATTACTAAGCATCCGAGCATCAAAATGCTCGTTATTGGCACCCGAGCACAGAGCAGTTCACTAATCACTACTCCTAGCTCCTAATCTGAGAGTACCCTGTCATCCACAGTCAACTCCTCCACTCTGGCCAGGCTGGTCTCCTTTGAGCTTTTCAACCATCACTTACAGTGCTGAGTAGATCTACTTCTAGCATAATGGTTCATGTTGTCCCAAGTGATTGCGTGGCACAATCCACATTTTGACATCATGACACCAAAATATGTGTAAAGGTCTACCCAAAACATGAAATGCCTACAATGCCTATAAATAGTGAAAAGGAGACTAGCTCCAGAGTGAGTGTCTGTGTAAAACCGCTTTGAATTGATGGTAACTTGTGGCCGTATTTTGAGAAATTTTAAATAATTTTCATTTGTTTCCAGTAGAATCTATTTACTCATATATAATTAAAACTTATTAATTGATGTTAGACAAGGCAGTTTAGTCAGCCCACTTAAGGCCTCTTTCACATGTCCATGGAAAACACACATTTTTCCCGGACGTGTTGAAGGTGTGTATGGCCCTCTATGTGTTGTGATTTTAGCACACGTGTGTTCTCCGTGTGATATCCATGATAGCTCATGGAGATCAGGAACTTTTTACTCACCTGTCCCTAGTGCTGATGTCTCCAGTGCTGCTGCCTCAGGGTCCATAGTGCAGTAAATATTCATGAGCATAATGAGCGGGCCATAAAGCAAGTGACAGTATCAGTGAAGATAGCATCACTGGAGACAGGTGAATATAGAAATCATTTTATTTCAAAGACACGTGTTTTCTCCGGTACGTGTCACATCACTGTGTGGTCCGTGCGACATCAGTGCTGCCGGAGAAAAACGAACTTTTCTCCATGTGGAACACACAGACCCACATGGGCTCCATATGGACACAATGTCTTTTTGAAAATACTGATGTGTGAGCAGACCCATTAATTTTAATGGTCTGCGTATGTCTGTGATTGCGATATGTATGAAAATGGTGTCATACGTACTGGAATCACTGACGCGTGAAGGCGGACTAAGGTAAAGTCTACAAAATAGATTTTGATCCTTAATATTAAACTAAGAAACTTTGGGTAACGACCAAATTTGTGGCCATATTTTTGCCTTTCCTTATTAAGCTTCATTAATATAGATAAGGAGGATTGCAGATATGAAAATAGCTGCCCTGAAATATGTGAGAAAAAATATTTATACTTATTACTGTTTCTAAAGGCCGCTTTACACGCTGCGATCGCACCCGCCCCTGTCGTCTGTGCGTCACGGGCAAATCGCTGCCCGTGGCGAACAATATCGCTAGGATGCATCAAATGGACTTACCTTCCTAGCAACGTCGCTGTGGGCGGCGAACAACCTCTTTTTTAAGGGGGCGTTTTGTGCGGCGTCACAGCGACGTCACACAGCGGGCTACCAATAAAAGTGGAGGGGCGGACAGCAGCCGCATTCACGTCACTCCCACCTCATCGCCAGAAGACGCAGGAACGCTGTTGTTCGTCGTTCCTGGGGTGTCACACGTAGTGATGTGTGCTGCCTCAGGAATGACGAACAACCTGCGTTCAAAGTGAGCAACGATATTTGGGAAATGAACGACGTGTCAACGATCAATGATTTTTCACTATTTTGTGATCGTTCTTGGTCGCTCGTAGGTGTCACAGGCAACAACGTCGCTAACGAGGCCGGATGTGCATCACAAATTTCGTGACCCTAACGATATCTCGTTAGCGATGTCGTTGCGTGTAAAGCGGCCTTTAGTTTTAAAATAAAAGTGTAGAAGTAAAAAAAAAAAAAAAAACATGGCTGCTTTCTTCCAGTACAAACTTTAATCTAAATTTGTACAAAATTATTTTACCCCCTTGAATTTAATTTGTATCATTTATTATAGATAATTCATGCAGAACCTTAAATTAAAATTAATTGAAACATCATAATGTTGAAGATTATTTTACTTTAGTTTATTATACTTTTCCAACTCAAAATTAACTTTCAAAGCCATTTAAGAACCATATGCTTTTGCAGGACTTAATAAATAAGAAATTTTAATTTTTGTCAAACTCCATTTCACAGATTTTTTTAATATTGTAACATCACATTACACAAATGTAACTCTACATGAATTTTTCATAAGATTCATTAGTAAAATGTGAAGTACTGTATGGGGAAACCACTCAGCCAGATGGGTCTACTTTTCTGTACCACTGAGAACACGATGTAAATGTCTGCTTGTCTTAAAGAGTGTCTTTGAATGGCATGGGACAGTGATCAAAACTATCTTGATGATGGATAAATGCAAACAAAATACATAATATGCTTAACTTTGTTTGCAAATCCCAATCCACATTGAGCAAATCATGCCTGAGAATTCCAAATACTATTTGTGCTGTGCACCATTTAGCACAAAATCACAATAAGCTTAAACATTTGCTACGATATTTTGCTTCAGGGACCTTGAATCAACATTAAGATCAAATGAAAACAGCATTTACGCTCAGCTAATTTCCATCTTGGTGCTTTAAAAACTATTCAATGTAATTCCAAGTTTAGCCACAAAATGCCCAATTTTATATTTTTTATATTTTTCACAAGTGCTAAATGTTTAATGTCACAGCATAAAAATGATCCATTTACATGGCTTTAATGTGCATACTTTGGAAACAAAACTGATCAACTTCTGCAATATACTTTTTGATGAAAGTACTTTTCTTAGGGCGGCGTTACACGGGACGATATATCGTGCGATCGCATAAGCGATCACACCCGCCCCCATCGTTTGTGCGTCACGGGCAATTTGTTGCCCGTGTTGCACAAAGTCGTTAACCCCCTTCACACGTACTTACCTCCCGAATGACCTCACTGTGGGCGGTGAACATCCTCTTACTGAAGGGTGAGGGACGTTTGGCATCACAGCGACGTCACACAGCGGCTGCCCAAGAGAAGCGGAGGGGCGGAGATGAGCGGGACGTAACATCCAGCCGACCTCCTTCCTTCCGCATTACTGGTGGCCGCAGATAAGCTGCAGTTCGTCGTTCCCGAGGTGTCCCACGGAGCGACGTGTGCTGCCTCGGGAACGATGAACAACCGGCGCGCAGATGGAGGAATGATAAAGTGAGCATTTTTGCTAGTTCACGGTCGCTCGTAGCTGTCACACGCTACGATATGTTAAACGATGCCGGATGTGCGTCATGGAATCCGTGACCCCGACGACATATCGCCCGATATATCGTAGCGTGTTACGCCGGCCTTATATTTTCATTTTTTTATTTCCCTTCACACCATAATTAAGCCTGTAGATGGTAAATGAACTGTCCATAAATACTATCCTCTTACAGAATATGGATCCTTTTTAAAGGAGTTGTGTTATCAGAAAATAGCTGTAGTATCGGCATCCCTACATGGTCTTTCCCATCCTTTCTGGAAGTGCCGGTACTTAAGACTTCCTCCCACTAGGAAAGGTGCGTGAGTAACATGGTCAGTTAGTCAGTTTATGTCCTTGTAGCTAGCTAGCTGTCAGGTACCATTTAATCCTCTGCCATTATCTGTACAGTACCTATCTCCCAGTACCTGCCATACCCACCCTGCACCTGTCACCCTGTCAGCATCAGCCACACTGGCTGTAACTGTCTGCACTAGTGACTCTTCTTGGTCCATACCTGAGTCCATCCTGGGGGTCAGCTGTCAGAGTTCTGGACACTGGCCTGGGAGTGGCACCTGACATCTACGGGCAACTAAGCTCATTCTCACCACCCAGTAATACTTAGTTAAGTCCTTCCCACATCAGGGTAATCCCAGGTCCCCCTGTGGTCCAGTGGGTCCACTCCCGCACCCTGCTTCAACACTGGCGAGCATTACAAAAGCCCATTGATTAAATCAGGTTTTTGTTTGTGTTAAATACATTTTTTTGTACTTTTTGTTTCCCCCATATTCCAAATCTATATCACAAGATAAAAATGTTCTTGCAATTTTTACACAGGGGCTTTTTTTAGACTCTAACTTTCTGATGTTTAAGGAAATTCACATGTATATTAGCAGCAATATAGAAACACTATCTTTTCCATTGTAGCATGTAAAGAGCTAGGGCAAAGCTCTATTGTGAAAGAAGATTGAGTAGGGTCAGCTTTGGCATTGCCCTTTATTGAATGGTGGATCCTGTGCTATCAGATATGTACTGAGGTGTTACCGTTCATTGTAACCCTGCCTTTGATGGTAAGAAGCCTGTTAAAAATGTTTCCTGAAAGGACAGGCAGTAGGAACTTGGAGGCCAGTCTCAAATTTCCAAGATTAGTATATATTTTTTTAACACAGATCATAATATGGCAAAAAAAGCATTGCAAACACAAAAAAAAACCCTTTTTTATGACATGTTACGTTTAACTTCTTTTGAGCTGGTGAAGAAAATGGTAACCTGAGTTCTGACATGTCAAGGGATGTTTTATGTTATTACTATCCTACAGAAATTATTTTTTTTGCTGGCCTTTTAATTCTTCAAGGACTTTAGAAATTTTTGCTTTTCTATTTAGCCTTCCTTGTTGTATAAAGCATAACGTTTAAAGAGGTTGTCCACTACTTTTACATTGATGGACTATCCTTAGCCGGAAATGCTCAGTTTCGATGCTGCTCCGTCTTCTGATAATGGCCGCAGCCGGTTACTGCACATCCGCCTCCTATTGATTAGAATGTGAGGTGGATGTGCAGTTTCCGGCCACCACAGCCACTATCAGAAGACAGAGCAGCACCGTAACTGAGCATTTCCGGCAGCTTGCTGCCACCTCCGGGACAGAGAACAGCTAATTGGTGGGGGTGCGAGGTGTCGGACCCTGGCCAATTAGAGATTGTTGACCTATCCTAAGGCGGGCTTTGCACGTTGCGACATCGCAAGCCGATGCTGCGATGTCGCACGCGATAGTCCCCGCCCCTGTCGCAGGTGCGATATCGTGTGATAGCTGGCGTAGCAAAAATTATCGCTACGCCAGCTTCACATGCACTCACCCGCCCTGCGACCGTCGCTCTGGCCGGCGACCCGCCTCCTTCCTGAGGGGGCGGGTCGTGCGGCGTCATAGCGACGTCACACGGCAGGCGGCCAATAGCGGCGGAGGGGCGGAGATGAGCAGGATGTAAGCATCCCGCCCACCTCCTTCCTTCCGCATATCCTACGGAAGCCGCAGTGACGCCGGTAAGAGATGTTCCTCGCTCCTGCGGCTTCACACACAGCGATGTGTGCTGCCGCAGGAACGAGGAACAACATCGGACCGTCGCGTCAGCGTAATTATGGATTACGCCGACGCTGCACCGATGATACGATTACGACGATTTTGCGCTCGTTAATCGTATCATCTAGGCTTTACACAGTACGATATCGCATGCGATGCCGGATGTGTGTCACTTTCAATTTGACCCCACCGACATCGCACCTGCGATGTCGTAGTGTGCAAAGCCCGCCTAAGGATAGGCCATCAATGTAAAAGTAGGAGACAACCTCTTTAACTATTCTGTCAACATAGCCAAATGAGGGCTAAATTTTGCTACTGAGAAAGAAGTTGAGCATAATCCCTTAAATACAGTACATCTAGCTTGTATTGATTACTATCTATTATATTTTTGAACAAGTATGATAATTTTATCAGAACTTTCAAATGTTATCAATTTATCAACAAGGTCAAACTTTGTAATTTTCAAGCATGAGTGGGTGAACTAAACATAACAAGTGTGCGCACAAGCCGTCTTCATAAAACAGGTCCAAGTAGACATAGACCTCGAACGCCTCTAAGTGTAGGAAACCATGTCAGCACATCAAGACAGAAACATATAAATGACATATCCAACCATAACCAATCATATGGAGAACTACAAAGCTCTAATCACCATTATTTCCTTTTATTTCATCAGGTTCAGAGGAGTTATTGTTAATTAATGGCTTCTACAAAGATTGGTGCAATGTTCCATGAGTAGCTCAACTTCTCAAACTCTTATATCATGCCATCTATTGTCTCCCTGGCTCAGGACTGATTCCGAGTTTATTCGCACAGTTTTTGAACATTTTTTATTTATTTATTAGATAACAATAATGTTTTTTAAATTTTTAATTATTTTGCCTATTTATTTATTGCATGAATGTTTGCAAGGATCACACAATTATTAGTTTTGCAATATAATTTGTTTCCCTCGGACTGCTATTATTAAGAAGTTTATTCCTGATTAAGCATCAACATTATTTGTTCTATGTTGACGTTCTATTAATGTTTATTAGTATTTTTGCTTCTTTTATTGGGATACTATATTTTTTGTTTTATAAGATGCACTGGATTATAAGACGCACCCCAAATTTAGAGAAGGAAAATGTAATGTTAAAATTGGGGTCTATGTTATAATCCTAGTGCATCTCATAATATCTCACTGGGGGGAGTAGAGGTGGTAGAGTGGCTCAGGAGGGTCACAGTAGGCAAGGTCGGTGATGCTGTGAGTTTGGAGGATGGGGTGTTGCAGCTCAGGAGGGTCAGTGGACGGAGGGTCGGCGATACTGCAGGCTCGGAGGAGGGGGTGTAGCGGCTCAGGAGGGTCTGTGTACTGAGGGGTCAGGAGTATTGTGGCGGTGGCAGTGGACAGCATTGATCTGCCAGCATTGACCTGCTGGTGGTTGACACGATGTACTTCAAAAAAATGGCCACAGAGGTGGCACATGTTCTGATTGGCCTCTACGGTCATTTTCTTGAAGTCCATCGTGTCAAGCACTGGCAGTTTATTGGAGCCCACAGCACACCAGCAGATCAATGGCACCCGCCGCCATGATACCACCGGGCCCACAGTTATCGCAGACCTTCTTTCCTGTGACCTTCCTGAGCCATTCCATTGCAGTGGCACCCCCTCCTCTAAGTCCTCAGTATCGCCGACCCTTCCTCCTTTGACCCCGCTCCACCACTGCCATCACCACCCCAATGGCGCATATGCGGGTTATAAGACGCACCACTGTTTTTCCCACAGTTTTGGGGGAAACAATGAGTCTTATAATCTGGAAAATATGGTAATTAATAAGAATCTAAATCATATGGAATATCTATTTTTTTTTGTTTATAAGAATTTGTATCTGTCCTTGTTTTGTATTCTATATACTACCATATTTTATTAGTATTGACTACATTGTAATTGAGGTAATATAATAAATATTTAACTTTTGAGTAATTCCTAATTTTCTTTCCTAGTTAGTTACATAACATAATATAGCCTTAAAATCCTTGTGGTACAGCCTCAATTCAAAATATCTGCATAGACTTTATTAAGAAATTGACATCTACTCATGACTTAATGGTAAGATGGTGGAAATCTGTAAGTGGCAGGAATTGCAAGTAAATGTTTTTGACTGTCATAAGTATCAATGATATTAGAGATGAACAAATCTGCCAACATTCAAATCTGTCAGATTAACTCAAAACCTGTCAGAAATTTTGATTTGTAGCAAATTTATTCAATGCGGGTTGAATGAGCCATGATTGCCATAAAAAAAAAAAGTCATTTATTTTTCTTTGAAATCTGTTGAGCTAAAACGTTATAAATGTATGGGTTAGGAAAGGGTTGAAGACCAATGTATGGGTTGGGGGAAAGGGTTGAAGACCAATGTATGGGTTGGGGGAAAGGGTTGAAGACCAATTACTCAACTAGTCCCTCACCTAATGCCAGAGCTCCCTGTCTTCCAAAGTATTGCAGTCTCCAATAAACATGGTCAAAAGGACCAAGATGACATTTAGAGGGAATTTGAGCAGACCCTCGACTTCTATCGTAGCCCACTGGTTGTCCACAAATGCGCCATGTGGGCAAATTGAGAGTTGATGTGAGCAATGGCATCATCAAAACGGGAATGTCAGACATGAACAATGGCATTTTAATGGGTAATCTGTGTAAGGCCTGCCTGGATCCACAGACTCAGGCGGGCTGTAATGGACAGGCTACAGGGAAATAACTTAACCAAGCAGGACCCCCAGAACCCTGAAACTCTTTAGCCCCTATACGGGGATTTGGAATTACACAGGGCCCTGGAGATCACTACCTGTGTAAGGCAGCCATCTGAGAGAGTAGTCAGGCAGGCTCAAACCAGGAATTGCAGAACAGGGACAGAATCGGTAGGCAAGGACGTAATCAGAAAACATAGCAGAGGTCAAATCCGGATCGGGCAGGGAGGTACATAAACAGCAGGCAGGAGAGGTAGTCAGGAAACAAGCAGAAGTCAGTACACTAGAATCACAAAACAGAACAGGGCGGAACAGGAACCAGAATATCAGAACTATCTCTGGCAGTGGTCAGCAGACAGGAGGGCAATTAAGAAGGCTGTGGTGTCTTCCCATTGGCTGTAGCTGAATGATGGTAACTTCAGCTGGAAGACACATGGCACCTATAGTCAGCCAGTGGTACTGCAGATCCCAAGGAAACCCAGCCCAGTAGATGAGTGGCGCCTGCGCCCACCGGCGCCGCTGGCATTGACTCCTCTCCCATCACCAACACCATCCACGGCAGGAACACAGCGTCGCCTGGCGATCGGAGTAGAAATCGCTGGAGCGGACTCCGGTGGTGATGTAACAATCTGCAGATATTGGAGCTAAATTTGGTCTGCAGTTACAGGCAGATGCCACTCCACACCAAAAGGCTCCTCGAAAATTGTAGCCTGTGTATACACTTTCAAGTCATGAAATAAATACAAATTTGAGATTTCCCTTTGTATCTTCAACAGCAGTGAGTAAAAATTGGAAACCACGAGTGCATGAAGCATAACACTTACACACAAGGATGTTTATAAGGCTGCACCTCACATTAGTATATATTCTCTCATGCAACAGATTCGAATGCTATTTGTTAATAACCCTCAGCTCAAAATCTGTTGCGAGCATGAGCCTAGTGTCATGTTACTGTGATCCGATTCTCTCGCATGTGAGAATCATATCACCGGTGTGGAGAAGATGGAGAACTTAATTTCTCCATCTTCTCCATTGTCTGTCTCAGTGTATATCGGGCTGATGTCATCCGAGCGCAGCCAGATGTTTTGGACACATCCATAGACTTGAATGAGTGAGCGTCGTCGCAGAATTTAGCACTTTTTTTCTCATGCCAAATATGGGGCTGGTGGCACTGCCCTATAGTGTAACATTGCAGCGAGTGCTATCCAAAAGACCATCGAATAGCACTTGTCTGAGTTATACGTTTGTGTGAGCAAGGCCTAAATTTGAATAATGCTCAATTTAGCCATATGATAGTTGATATTACTTCAGGATGTAATCAGTATTGAAGATTCATAATATTGACAGTCTTTTAGGAAGGCATTGACCTACATGAGACATATGCTTTGAAAAATGAATTGTAAATGGATGACATACTGATTCAATATAGATGATAACATGTAGAGACATTTGATACAGGTCACATGTAGAGACACTTGAATTTTAAGCACTACAGATTTTAGGGCCATTTTTCCTTGAAAAACAAAATTGAAAGATGACATCTAGGTATTATTATTATTATTTATTTTTATTTTTTTATTTTATTATGCTCAATTATTACAATACCAAGTGAATGACCTATAAAAATCAGGTATAACTGAAAATTCATAACAATCAGCCTAAATGCTGTGCTCCTTTGTCTCAGAAAAGACTGAAGACTAGAGACTTTCTATGTGTCTGCATATTGCTTGCTTTGCTCCCTAAAGAAGTTGTCCACTACTTTTACATTAATAGCATATGCTAAGGAGAGGTCATCAATATCTGATCGGCCGGGGGTCTGATACCTGTCACTCCCGTCGATCAGCTGTTACGAGTCCCAGCAGTAGGCAGTCTGAAATGCACAGTTCCGGTAACGGCTGTGGCTGGGTACTGCACATCTGGCTCCTATTGATTTGAATGGGAGGTGGATGTGCAGTACCCGGTTGCGGCCACTATCAGAAGACAGGGTCACTCTTGAAATGAGCATTTCCAACTGCCTGCTGCCGCCACCGGCGCCAAAGACAGCTAATCAACGGGAAGGCCTGGTGTCGGACCCCCACCGATCAGACATTGATGAGGATAGGCCATCAATATAATCAATATAAAAGTAGTGGACAACATCTTTAAGGAAAGCCAAGAAGAGCTGGTCAGGACAATAAGGGCCCAGCCCATATCAGAAAAAAAACTGTTTATACATTGTGTAATAGTGATAACATGTACTGTTTAGTACTTGTAATATACAGTGTAACGCCATTTTTCCATGGGTGCCGCCCAGCTGACTACATACAAGTTTTCAATTCAAAGAAAGCAAATTATTACTGTCAATAACAAACAAGAAAAGGAAATTCTTACCTGTCCACATGCCAGACCCATGCCCCTTTCTCCCATGCCATGGGGACAAGAAAGATTTAACTCCAGGGCATCTGCACCAGAAGCCTGGAAATATAATATTAAAGTCAGACAACTGTAGATTTGGAGACAGTATATTAATGTATTTATGTGGCCAGTATACAGAGTTACTGGTAAATATGTCTAATGATGGTAACAGAACCTGTCTGATTGCCATTTGAGTGTCAAATAGGGAATAGACAGCATTCCTCTGAATTATTTGGGGATTTATTAGAACTACATGAATCTCTTCATATATAGAAATTATCGAATTTGCCAAAATTCGAATTCGCCAAATAACATAAATTTAACAAGGAAGTTCTAATTGCATCAAAGTTATTGAATGTGACTTACTATGCCCTGGGAGTGTTTCGAGATTCCAACACAAAAAACAAACAAACCCCAGAATGTTACAAAATAAAATTATTTCTAATAAATCAATTATACTTCACTTTAAAAAAAATATTCAATGCCACAGTCCTACCACCCTCGCGTCTCCTATTCAACCTTTTGCAGTCTACACTTTACCTTCTGGCGCCAACTGGGGCTCTGATCCCTCTATAGTTACCACCGGAAGCCCTGAAATAGAGCGCAGCCAGCAGAAGAAACTTTGTGAGACAGGACAAGGCAAAATGAAGAGGCACATAGGACCGATGGTGGACTGTTGGGCCGGAGAGAGAGGTGAGCGCTGAGGTACTATTTATTTTTTTTAGTCTTTGCCTGCCTTTTACAGCTCAATAAAATAGCAGATTTTGCTAGCTATCAATTTACTGAATTCATATAAAAAAATGACAAAAAACCCTTATATTTTGAAAAATATCATTTTTTTTATGAAATTGATGGAGAAATCAATTCCAATCTAATTATTTGCTGATCTCTATTCATATGTGTTTTGTTAAACTAAGGATTATGTAACATTGTACTTTTTAAAGGGGTTGTCCACTACTTTGACATTGATGGCCTATCCTTCGGATAGGTCATCAATGTTTGATCGGCCAGGGTTTGTATACTCAAGCATATGCTTAAAGGGTTTGTCCACTACTTTGACATTGATGGCCTTAGAATAGGGCATCAATGTCTGATCGGCTGGGGTCCGACACCATGCACCTCCGCCAATCAGCCGTTCCTGGTGCCGGCGGCAGCAGCCGGAAATGCACAGTTCCGAAGCTGCTCCGTCTTCTGATAGTGACCGCTGCCAGGTACTGCACATCCACCTCCTATTGATTAGAATCAGGGGATGGGGGATGTGCAGTATCTGGCTACTATCAGAAGATGGAGCAGCTCCAGAACTGAGCATTTCTGGCTGCCTGCTGCTGGGAGCAACAACAGCTGAGTGGTGGAGGTGCACGGTGTCGGACCCCGGCCTATCACACATTGATGCCCTATTCTATGGCCATTAATGTCAAAGTAGTGGACAACTCCTTTAAGTATATACTTGAGTAGACAATCTTGTGTAATAAAATGACCAGTCACATGGCAACTTCCAGTTATACTGTAATCCTAATGCAAACATGTGCCCAAATTAACCTTGAATGAAATGGACATGAATCTCCCTTTACAAGGTATTGTATAAAAAAAAAGAAAAAAAAAGGAAAAAGGGATTAGGAAAATATTGAGCTGTAAAATGTGGAAAATACTACACAAGCATTTTTAATTCTCTGGAATAAAATGACAATGAGACTTATCATTCTCTCTCTACAGTTTGCCAAAGTGGAACAGAATTGACTCATTACACATATTCCCGGCTTGGCAATGTTACTTCTACATCATCAACTGATCTGGAAACTCAAAAAAACCCAATAATTCCACAGAATTGTAGATTTCTGACGTGTCACAGAAATTTCTGCTACGAATACAGATGTGTTGGCAGAAAATTGCTGCATAAAATACCATTTTTTTACCACTTTTTTGTCTCATTTCAGCCAAAGAAATGTAAAATTCCATGTCGAATATCCAAATTAATAGTCAATCTTGCAATACAAGGATATCTTGGGCCTGCCAGAATGGGAGCCACTCAAGCAGGGCAGGTGTCATGCACGGAGCAGATCCACGTTTATGGAGCACTTCTTATTTGGACTCTGTACACACTTCCAACAAGAAACCTTTTTTCTATTAGGCTAATTTTACATATCCGGCTTTTCGCCGGTTTGCCGAATGCGGCGCACGCCAGTACAGTGTATACAGTATACTGGTAGCTCAACAAGGGCCGGTCACATGCTGTCATGTGACCGGAGTATGTGACCCGGAAGTTGCGGTGCTGCCACTGTACTGTATCATACTGTACTGGTGTGCGCCGCATCCATCAAACTGGCAAAAAGCCGGATATGTGAAACTAGCCTAAGTAGCTCTGTTCTGTTGAGCGTCAGTTGTTTTATTCACCTCTGCTTCTGGAAGTTTAGGAGTTAATGCCTCCTGGAGCAGTGGCTGGCTTGTCAGTGAACCAGGTTTGCTAATCACCATTTCCAGCTGGTCTCCTCCTACTTAAGTCTGGGGAGTTTTCCGTACCATCGCCGAAGATGGTCTCTGCTTGCAGTTGTGAATCGCCGGCGTCCATGGTATTACTCAATTTGGTGACCAGCAAATCATTTTTTGCTCGGTTTGATAGTTCCCTGGTGTGAATTACTCCTACCCCTTTTTGGTTTATTCCCTCCGGTGTCGTTCTGTGGTTATTTGCGCTGTGAGTGTGTCTAAGTTCTATCCCCTTGTCTGTGTCTTTGAGAGATTTTTACTTGGTTTCCTACCTTTGCCGGGGTTAGTGGTTCGGGGAGAGGTAGTAGGATAGGGCCGGAGAGGAGACAGGGCCTAGGGTGGTGACCTGAACCTCCCTACCATTAAGGGTACCTCCAGGGTCAGGGTGTGGGCAGGGCCCACAGACTTAGGGCCAACCTAGCACCCTTTGAAAGCAGGTTTCCATTGTGGTTCATAGCGTACAAAGTGGGGAACCTTCCTCTATAATGTCTATTTGCCTTAATTGTCTTTTTAATCACTATTTTAGCACTTAATACTTGCTTAGGAGAGCAACATCCTTGTAATTACAGAAATTGTGAGTCTGCCATTTAGTCAGGACTACCTTGTCTGTATAAAATCATGTGTTTACAATATGTATTTCTATAATTCCCTTGCCTAATAGTTGGCCCTTTATGCAATTAGTTCACTTAGTTGTTATTTTTTCTCTGTCATAATAATAACAGTAGCATTATTTGTCATGGTGCCGCATTCAGTTTATGCATTACTTTCATCCCATTATATAGATAAATGTTCTGGATTTATTTTTGCTACCATTGCAAAAAATTGCCGTGCACTGATTATAAATTACCTAGTAACGAACAGAAAACTTTAAAGTAAAACGTGACACACGGCTGATACTGCATGCAAAATGTAAGCTCGACCCCATGGAATGAGGATTAGTACCACATGGCGGGAGGATTACCCCACACTGTGCTTTTGTCTTTCACATAATACAAACCTCTCTGAAGCAGATAGCTACATGAAGGTTATAGCCTGCAAAAGCACTCATCACACATAGTACTGGGAAGGATTTACAGGTGCTTCCTCATGTAAATACGTTGGTAGTTTATATGACACTTGTGGAATGTCAGCGGGTCGGCTAATTCTCTACAGAACAGCGGATCATGCAAGATATCAATTTTTTTTCTATTATATGCAAATACAATACATACAGTTTCTAAAAATGCATGAGAAACAGTAGCAAAAACATTTACAAAAAACACTGCAAGCTCCAAAATACCCTAAAAATTTCATTTTTAATACTCTGTGTGAAATATTGTTAGTAGTGATGAGCGAGCATGCTCTCCACTTCTCAATACTCAATTGAGCATCAGGGTACTCGGATACCCTTTTTACTCGATTGAGTATCATAGGTGCTGGAGCGCCATGTGAACGCCAGTCCCCGCATGTTTCACGGCTGTTAGACAACCAATCAACATGTGGGAATTGCTTGCCATACACGGTAATGCCATAGCCATGTTGGCTATGGCATCACTGTGACTGGCCAGCTGCATCTCATCATCAGGACTTATATAAGTCTGGGGTTTCTGAAAACGTACCAAAATTTCCCTGAGCTGAAGCTTTGCATGTTGAAAAAGTAGAGCTGGGGGAAGTACACAGGGTTATACTACCCAACCCAGCCTAATCTTATCTTCTCAGCACAGATTGGGTGATAATGAGGAGGAACCAGAGGAAGAAGAGGAGGAACAGGAGATGGTTGCCGGTGTTACAGACGGTTTTACCCACACCAGCTTTATTCCGTCTGTTCAGCATGGATGGGATAGGTTCATCCGCATGTGTGACGCCCTGGACTAGCCAGGTAGTCACAGATAGAGCCCAGCACAACACCAGTTCCCTCACTAGGTAACACCAGCCAACCACATAAAACCCTAGTCCCCTCCCTCAGGGCCGGATGGACACACAAGGGGGCAGAGACAGGCAGTTGGACACACCCACCGAGAAGTTCAGAGAGCCTGAGGCAGGAAAAAGTAAACAGTACAGTTTTGCAGTGCAGTCTGACAGTGAGTCAGTTGAGTTTGAGAGTGCAGTGGAGGAGGTCAGGCCCGTGTGACAGGCCTGCGACAGACTGACAGGTGCCAGGGTTGGAGCCCTGGTACCTTTGGCTAGGAGGCATACGTGGTGGACCTGGACAGGATAGTGGACCGCCGGTACTGACACGGGGAACCGACTCGGAAACCGGAGCACAAGAGGGTGTACTCAGACCCTGAAACGAGGTCTAGAAACTACTGGACTGAGTTAATTAACTGATTGCGGTCTGGACTTTAGGTCATTTCCCACCCAAAGTCCCTCATAGAAGACAACAGCCCAACGAGGGGGATAGAAAACCACCGCCAAGGCTCAGAGATCCCACGGGCCAGCGTCTGCAGGCAAACGGGCTCTCCCGACATCCACAAGCCAGGGAGTGGACTCCTGACGCTGCAAGCGCAGGCAGCCCAACAATTCAAACAGGTGCAAGAGAAAGGCAGAGACCACCAACCGGGTGGGGGATCCCGACTGCAGCCGGCTGCGGGCACCGAACACCATCATCTTGGTTTACCAGAGACTCGAGTGTTTCATTCTAATAGTGAGTACACCAGTGCCCTCCGGCCGCCCATCTCCCTGCACCGCCAAAGCATCCCCAACGGGTCCCGGGGCCACCCCTGCCCAAGGAAGGGTTAACAACTTACTGCATATCATCTCCCCCTGGTGCCCCGTAACTGCAGCGGTGGTGTCCACCTTCACCACATCCCGTGGGTGGCATCACAAACCTAAAACACGACTCTGGCCGTACACCTACATCCCAAAACTGCTAACCCCCTTTTAGATCGGAGTGACCACAGGGGCCCCCGGGTCCGGAGATGCTCGAGCCACCCACCAGCGAGCCCGGATGTGAGCGGCTCGGTTGCAGCCAAGCACTGGGTGGCACACATGTCAACTGAAAAAGCTGACAGGCTGACTCCTATCAATATGACCAAGGTCGGGATTGGCCCAGACTTCTCAATACCAAAGAAAGACAGCAGTGGAACCTAAAGCCAATTAAAATGTCATTTTTTTCTAGCGTATTTCCATGTACCCCTTCCAACCCAAACAATGGTATATGGTTCATGGTTTCTTCTTTTTCTTCTCCTCCTCCTTATCCATCATATCAACAGGGTAATCATGAGCTCAAAATTTTTAGGAGTGTCAGCAGACGACCCAAAATTTAAGAGTGTAATCAGGTGGATCTTGCTCAAAATTTTAAGAGGTTAAAAGGGGGCCTTCACCCATAATTTTTAGAGGGTTATCATGCGACCCTTGCTCTTAATTTTTTTAGGGTGTGTATGATGCTTTCCTTCATAATTTTTTTCAAGATGTGTATGAGGCCTAGCTCTACACTTTTTCATATATATATATAGATATATACCCCCAGGAGTAAATGTTTTTCAGCCCTTGCATACAGTTTAGAAGTACCAGCTTTTAAAATGGAAAAAAATGTTTTATGGAGGCCCACATCTACGCTTCTTCCAGCGTGTATTGCAGTTCCTCCTTCTAATTTTTTGTAGCCCTTGCACTTAGTGCATAGGCTTTAGGAGTCTAGGAGTTCTACTACCTAAAAATGTAAACAGAATGTGTATGTGTATGTCTAATACAGGGTGTATCATCATTCCTCTTCCTTCTAATTTTAGCAGTTCTTGCATTGTCAGCATAGGCTTTGTGAGGTTCACAGTTCCACATTCATAGATTAAACAGGATGTGACTTACCATGTAACATTATATGGAGAGAAGGTATGCACACCAGTGACTATGTAAGGGGAATATATGAAAAGTAGAAACTGCTGTGTGAATACTGACATGAAAAATCCAATAGCTATATGTAAGAATGAAAATATGAAAAATGGAATCTACATTACTGCCATGAACATATCAATAAAGAGAAATTTAGCTATTGAATTGATCAATGCAACAGAGCCCCAACACTACGCCAAAGTATTTCTCTACGTTGGGGTCCCTAGCTAGTGTGTGTCCTCTCATGTAGTTAAAAAACTTACCGTGTATGGGAAGCTGAGACCCAGGCTATATATGCGTATAATGTGTACTGGCAATAATTGTGGGTGGGGCCGGGTTCACAAACGAAAGACTACAAATCAATAAAGAAATAACGTCTGGAACACCATTCTAGTCTAAACTGGGTGCAAAAACCTAAAAAATCTACACTATATGGAGAGAAGGTATGCACACCAGTGACTATGTAAGGGGAATATATGAAAAGCAGAAACTGCTGTGTGAATACTGACATGAAAAATCCAATAGCTATATGTAAGAATGAAAATATGAAAAATGGAATCTGCATTACTGCCATAATTTGGCGTAGTGTTGGGGCTCTGTTGCATTGATCAATTCAATAGCTAAATTTCTCTTTATTCATATGTTCATGGCAGTAATGCAGATTCCATTTTTCATATTTTCATTCTTACATATAGCTATTGGATTTTTCATGTCAGTATTCACACAGCAGTTTCTGCTTTTCTTATATTCCCCTTGCGTAGTCACTGGTGTGCATACCTTATCTCCATATAGTGTAGATTTTTTAGGTTTTTGCACCCAGTTCAGACTCAGAATGGTGTTCCAGACGTTATTTCTTGATTGACCATGTAACATGTGACATAAGGTAGTAAAATATTAAACTTACATTTACCTCTGACTATCAGCAAGTGTACTTTTGTTTCCTTCTCTACTATGTAATCTACTGTAGTTGTAGGTGATGGGGAAATACAATGAGTTATGGCCTGGCTATTAAGGGATGGAGAAGGCAGGTTTTTTTCCTGTTTTTCATTTTGCCTTGTATACAAGTTATTATACAGGAAAGGAATTTTCCTAACTCTTGTCCTGTAAAATCGATTTATCTTTGGTTTTGTATGTTTTATTGTCAGTCCATGAAAGAGGAATAACACTCTTGACAACATTGTTCCCAGTGGAAACTTGGGAGTCAAATGTTGTTCCCATTCCATTTCAGCACTGTTTCCATCAATTTCAGGAATTTTCCTGCTTCCCCAACCTTGTTAGGGTCTTCCGGTAAAATGCTCATGCACTCCATTGACTTCCCTTATGCTCAGTACTTTAGTTGAGCCCATCGGAATGTCCCACCTGCTCGATTTGAGTACCGAGAACGCAATCATTTAAGCATTCACTAAAAAAAGATCAGTAATGACAATCAGCTATATTTTTTCCATCCTTGACACAGATGAGTAATATTACTAATTGAATAGTGCAATCTGCAGAATTCTATTTTTTTTGTTCCATCCTTGACATTGGCACAGTTTACAGCATGGACAGGTGCAAATTCTTGATAGATCATGTCAGGTGATAATAGGGCAAAAAAGGTTTCAAAATGCACATATCAGCAGCACAAGCTTTCTTTCATAATTAGTGATAGACGACCTAGACAATAAAATTTGGGATCCATGCACCCTCCCCAGCTGTGTGCTTATTTTGGCTGTGTATTAAAATAAGAGGGATCCTATGTGGCTTTTTTTTTTTTTTTAAATTAGTTGAATAAATATTTTTTTTAAAATGGTGTGCTGTCCCTCCCAATTTTGACAGCCAGTCATGATAAAGCTAATAGTTGAGGGCTGGTACTCTCAGGCTGGGGAGACCCATGGTTTTTGGAATACCCCCAGACTAAATAAGGCAGCCTTCAGCTGCCCAGAAGTGTCGCATCTATTAAATTTAGTGAGAATCCCGGCACTTTACCCGGCTCATCCCAATTGCCCTGGTGCAGTAGCAAAGGGAATAATGACAGCTCACAGCTTCCACTAAGCCCTGTATTTGTAATTGGAGGCATCTATGAAATCCCCTACTAATCTGTAGGTGAAAAGAAATAATCAAAAACACCAACAAAAATCCTAATTTTGAAATAAAGTACAAAAACTCTCCTTTTTCTCCAATTTATTAATCTGAAATTCCCAGTTCTGATGTAATCCACACGAGGTTCCATGATGATTCCGGCTCTGCTACATACTGAAATCACAGCACGCAGGCACAGAACATGTCTGTACTCTTTGGTTTCAGGCAGAGACTGACTGAGCTGCAGCTGTGAGCGGTGACATCACTCAATTTATCTGCAGGCACACCTGGAGGTTCCCATGGTACCCCACCTGTGACCGCAGCTAAACAGACCGTAGGTGACCTCAATTAACTCAGTGACCTCACCTCAGGTAAACTGAGTTCACAGACCTGTATGTCCTGCAGAAAACCACATCTTTTTGCTAAGAAATGCAGATTTGGTGCTGAAATTTGTACACCAAATTCCTGCACCAAATCTACATCTTCTGGCAAAAAATAGCAACAAAACACGATGCGGTTTTGACGAGGTATTGATGCGATTTGATGCGGTATTGATGCGGTTAAATATATTATCAAACTGAATATAGCTAATAATCTATAAAATAACACAGTGGACATTTCATGTGACATCATCAAGAACGAGTCCCTTGAGATAACCTGCAATATTCTCTGTCATTCACTGTGATGTCATCGGTGACAGCTCAGACTAATACAAGAATTCACTTAGCATGCAGTGCACAGTGTTTCATGTAATACAAGATGGCCCCATCTGCAATTATTACTGAAATCATCCCGTGTGATTTAGCTGGGGTGGATGCGATGACATATTGCATTATTCACAGTCAGAGCACCCTTATGTCAGCACAATACAAACTGAGAAATGGCTGGCAAATGAGGCTTAGATTTAATACATGTAATCCATTTTGTAAGTGGCCTAAACTACTACTTAATGCCCTCGCTATGCTTTCAGCTCTTGACCCCTGCTTAGCATGGCACTTTACATAGAGAATTATTGTTTAATCAATAATGCACAATTGACCACTTTGGTGCAGGACAGGTTTGTGCTAAATTGCCTTGGTGTACACCAGAGGTCTACCATTAGGGGTAAATTGACACTTAAGATAGAAACTATAAACCAATATATACTGTCATGTCCAAACTGGAGATCGCCCAGTAACTCTTCTTGCACATGAAATATTGGAAGGATAAAGTGGATTTTAAATATGGACTATAGTTTTAAATATGCTGTAATACAGTCTATTGAATTGTAAATTTACTGAACACCCCCTATCCTCATACCAAAGCCTCCATTCGCAAATTGGCAGCCATTAAAGATGAAAAGAACACTAAGCATCGCAGCCTTATAAAAGGAGAACAGGCAACATAATAAAGCCATTCATCATAGTCTGCTTAAAGTGGCAAAGCTCTTGACAAGCTCGGATTTTACAAAAGATTTCATGGTCAATTAGGTAAATACAGGTATAAAATGAACCTAGTCCTGAAGATCAGACAGCCAATTGCTGATTATGTTTAATTTCACTCCCCTAAATCCCAAAAGTGTTTTTTTTCATTTCCTTAGTAGGTTTACTATGTATGGAGCACATAGAAAGTAGGCAATATGTAGCTAGATGCATTAAAACGCTTTGTGAAGCAAAACCAATTAGAAATCCATTATGCTTTTGTGAGGGTAGGAAGAACATAGTCAAAAAAGAGAAAATGCAAGGGATTAGTATGCTGGAGTACTGGAAGGATTTCACTATTTTTCTACAAATTAAGGTGGGGTAAAATTATATAATTTTTCTATTTGCCGCAAATCAAATTTTGGGAGGAAAATTCAGCAAAACTGTCTAATTCGCATTTCAAAGGATCCATTCATCTCTAATTAGAACCTCTGGTTGGCTATAAATATAGCCTAGTCATCTCCCAACAGAGTAGTAGAGAAGAAATCCAGCATTTGCGTCCACGGGAAAAAGAAGGAGTTTCCAATAAAATCAAAACTGTTTATTAGATTCCATAAAAGATATGAAGAAATATATTCCGAAAAAATAAACAATCCATAGGACTGGTAGAAACTACTCATTTTGGACATGTGTGTCCTTAGTTATGATCTACACAAGAATGTAGCGCCACATTTAAATGCAAATGGCAAAACAATCAACTCAAGTCAAACAGAGCAAGGAAGAGTGTTACGGTTGCTGTGGCTCTGGAGACTATGTCCGGATTTCTTGCTACTGCACATGTGCAAGTGCTGGAGACTAAGCCCTATCTTGGAGCCATTGCACATGTGCGGGTGACATCATCGCTGACACGAGGTCACATGTCTCTGACACCTTCTAAGCTGATTGGCCACTGGTCATGTGCTTGTGACACGTGGACACATGTCTCTGACACCTTCTATGCCGTTTGGTCGCTGGTCATGTGCTTGTGATGCTTTGCTCGGTGATAGGCCAGCGTGACGTCATTGCTGTCATTCTGGATTGGCTCTGGTGTCCTCCATCTTGGATGAGGCACAGAGTCTATATAAGACCCTGACACACACCGCCCAGCGCTCAGTCCTCTTGGTTCATGCATGAGGGTAGACGCCCTGTGCACGTCCCTCTAGGCATCTCTCTGTCTATGTTAGGTGAGCGCTACCGGCAGGGTAGCGTTCTTATACCTTGCAGATTCGGCTGCAGTCCGTATCCTTACCTCTTAGTGGAGCAGACATAGGCAGGTGCCTGAGGCACATATTCCGTCTGGGCCTTGTGATTCTACTCGTAGGTGGACGTTGCCGCTAGGGTAACGTTCCTTATACTGCGTCTGGCAGTTGTTCGTATCCTCGTACACTGGGGGAGCGAACAGAGGTAGGAGCTTTGTGCGGCTTATACTGCTGTCCGTCTCTTTTGCACCACTAGAAGAGCGGACCTAGGCAGGTGCCATATCTAGTGGTTCGTGTCCTCGCACACTAGTGGAGCGAACGCAGGTAGGAGCTTTGTGCGGCTTACGCTGCTGTCCGTCTCTTTTGCACCACTAGAAGAGCGGACCTAGGCAGGTGCCATATCTAGTGGTTCGTGTCCTCGCACACTAGTGGAGCAAACGCAGGTAGGAGCTTTGTGCGGCTTACGCTGCTGTCCGTCTCCTGGCACCACTAGAGGAACGGACCTAGGTAGGTGCCATTTCACACTCACTGCTTTTGTCTCTGTCATCTTTAACAGAGACCATTCCACACACCCTCCAAGTAATGGAGGGATTGCTTTATTTTCTAATTATATTCCTCTGTGAGTTTAACAGAGGTATTGCACTCTGCACTTGTGCTTCTATTTTTTTACAGTGGCACACTTATATACCCCTTATCCTCTGCCATAGTCTGCAGCAGAGTCTTTGCACGGTGGACCCTGACTGTCTGACATTCCTCTAGGTTTTATTATCAGACAGCCCCCCGTAACATTAGGACTGAGCCAAGAGTCTGGCAGTTATGGCAGAATATCAGCAGTTACACCGTTACATACAAGTACTTGAGTCGCGGCTCAAGAGTATAGAGGATAAACCTCAGACCATGGTGACATGTGCACATGATCCTCGACTTGCTCTGCCAAACAGATATTCTGGCGATGCCAGATCATGTCGTGGTTTCATTAGT
The DNA here is from genome assembly GCF_048569485.1 of Anomaloglossus baeobatrachus. Taxonomy (NCBI): domain Eukaryota; kingdom Metazoa; phylum Chordata; class Amphibia; order Anura; family Aromobatidae; genus Anomaloglossus; species Anomaloglossus baeobatrachus. Next base: position 200,547,518 of record NC_134360.1, on the reverse strand, counting down.
CAGTGTCAGATACACCTAGAGGTCAACTCTTCTCGCTTCTCTACGGAGAGGTCCAGAGTAGGCTTTATCATCTCCTTACTTCAGGACAAAGCCTTAGAATGGGCGACTCCCTTATGGGAGCGCTCTGATGTGGTTACTTTGAGACATCAAGACTTTCTTGATGCTCTTAAAGCGGTATTCATGGGTCCGCAGGTTAACCATGATGCGGCCCTGAGACAATTAGATCTATCTCAGGGTTCGTTATCCACTAGTTCTTATGCCATTGCTTTTAGAACTCTGGTGGCAGAACTAGATTGGCCAGAGAAGGTGTTGATTCCTATCTTCAGGAGAGGGTTGGCAGGCTATGTCAAGGATGCCCTTGCTACTCGTGAGGTCCCTGCTTCTCTGGAGGACTTGATCACAGTAGCAACGAGGATCGACATACGTCATAGGGAATGTAGACTCGAGGTCTCTTCCTCACGCCCTAAGCATCAGGCTATTCCAGTTGTTGAGGGTCCACTACCATCTTCCTCAGCATCTGAAACATCTCCCACTCCTATGGAGTTAGGTCATACGTCCTCCAGACTACGCAAGTCTGGTCCTCCTATATGTTACGTATGTCGTCAGGCTGGGCACTATGCCAACAAGTGTTCTAGTCGTCAGGGAAACTCCCAGGCCTAGTAACCATTAGAGGGGGGTTACTAGAGATGTCTTCTGCACCCTCTAAGTATAGTATCCCAGGTCAGCTCTCATTCTCTGAGAATACATGGCCTATTATGGCTTTTGTGGATTCCAGAGCTGACGGGACTTTCGTGTCCTCAGGATTTGTAAAGAGACACAATATTCCCTCTATCATGTTAGAGGCGCCTATTCCTGTCCGTGTTGTTAATGGAACTATGTTGTCTGACTCCATTACATTGAGGACAGTTCCCTTGCGCCTTTCCTTGCCTCAGGGTCACATAGAGGAGATTTCTTTTCTTGTTTTCCCTGAGGGTATAGATGACGTCCTTCTGGGTCTCCCATGGCTTCGGACTCATGCTCCTCACATTGACTGGGAGTCCGACAGCATTATTAGTTGGGGTTCGAAATGTCAGTCCCGATGTCTTCGCTTACCGCCTAAGGTCATTGCGGTTGCATCAACTGATCTCTCTCCCATACCTACACCCTATTTGGATTTCGCTGACGTGTTCTCCAAACAGGGTGCTGAGGTTCTTCTACCCCATAGGCCGTATGACTGTGCCATAGACCTTATCCCAGGTTCGGTTCCACCTAAGGGCAGGGTTTACCCCCTGTCGATACCTGAGTCGGAGGCCATGTCGGCCTATATAAGAGAGAGTTTAGAGAGGGGGTTCATTCGTAAGTCTGTCTCTCCCGCGGGAGCTGGGTTTTTCTTTGTTCGAAAGAAAGAGGGTGATTTGCGTCCCTGCATAGATTACAGGGGTCTCAACGCAATCACAATAAAGAACAAATACCCGTTACCTTTAATTTCGGAGCTCTTTGACAGACTGAGGGGAGCTCAGGTTTTTACGAAGTTGGATCTGCGGGGTGCGTATAACTTGGTACGAATTCGAGAGGGTGACGAATGGAAGACCGCTTTTAACACCCGAGACGGTCACTATGAATACCTCGTCATGCCTTTTGGTTTATGTAATGCACCCGCAGTATTTCAGGACTTCGTAAACGATGTGTTCAGGGATTTACTGTTATCCTCCGTCGTGGTGTATCTGGATGACATCCTGATTTTTTCTCCTGATCTGGAGACTCATCGTCAGGATGTCGTTTGTGTCCTTTCCCGTTTAAGGGAGCACTCATTGTTTGAAAAACTCGAAAAATGTGTATTCGAGCAGTCATCCTTACCTTTTTTGGGCTACATTATCTCACAAGAGGGTCTGGCTATGGATCCTGCGAAGCTCTCTGCTGTCCTGGAATGGTCCGAACCTCATTCCTTGAAGGCAGTGCAATGCTTCTTAGGATTTATAAATTATTACAGGCAGTTCATACCCCATTTCTCTACTTTGGTGGCCCCTTTGGTGGCCTTGACGAAGAAAGGTGCTAATCCAAAAGTCTGGTCTACTGAGACATCCCAGGCTTTTGAGGCAGTAAAAAGACACTTCTCAACTGCTCCCGTTCTTCAAAGACCCGATGAGAATAAGCCCTTCCTCTTGGAGGTTGATGCCTCTTCAGTGGGTGGTGGTGCGGTCTTGTATCAAAAGAACGGTGCAGGTGGAAAAAGGCCGTGTTTCTTATTTGCTAAAACCTTTTCACCGGCAGAGAGAAACTATACCATTGGGGATAGGGAACTGCTCGCCCTGAGATTAGCCTTGGAAGAGTGGCGTCACTTGCTGGAAGGAGCGAAACATCCTTTCCAGGTCTATACAGACCATAAGAATCTGACGTACTTACAAACCGCTCAGCGTCTGAATCCTCGCCAAGCCCGCTGGTCCTTGTTTTTCTCCCGCTTTCACTTCTCCATCAACTATCTGTCTGGGAGTAAGAACAACAAGGCAGACGCTCTGTCTCGCTCCATGGTTTCTACCCAGGAAGAGATTGACGAACCTCATCTTATCCTTCCCTCCAGGGTTTTTCATACGCTCTCCCCTGTGACGTTAGACCAAATCCCACCGGGCAAGACCTTTGTGCCGCCTGATCGACAGAATGATATACTGTCGTGGGCCCACACCTCAAAGGTGGGTGGGCATTTTGGTATTAGGCGGACACGAGAGTTACTGGAGAGGTGGTATTGGTGGCCACACTTAGCCAGCCACGTCAAGAGATATGTCGGTTCCTGCTACTCGTGTGCTCGCAACCGTCCATTACGGCAGAGACCGGCTGGGCTCTTGCATCCTTTACCAGTGCCAGATAGACCATGGGAGGTGGTAGGCATGGACTTTGTGGGTGATCTTCCGTGTTCACAGGGACATAGATTTGTGTGGGTCATTACGGACCATTTCTCCCGGATGGTTCATCTTGTACCGTTATCGAGAATCCCGTCTTCCAGGGTACTAGCCAAACTTTTCCTCAAGCATGTCTTTAGGCTTCACGGGATGCCAGATCGTATAATTTGTGATAGAGGCCCGCAATTTGCTTCCCGTTTCTGGCAAGATCTTTGTAGCCTTCTGCAAATTGAGTTGAATCTCTCTTCGGCATACCATCCGGAGACCTATAGTTTGGTTGAGCGTACCAATCAATCCATGATTATATACCTTCGACACTTTGTTGCTGAGAACCACGATAACTGGTCCTCCCTCCTACCCTGGGCAGAATTTGCCCTTAACAATTCGGTGGCTGAGGCCACTGGCCAGACACCATTCGTACTCAATAATGGGCAACACCCTAGGTTACCGGTACCGTTTCCCGCTGCTGCACCTTCTCCTCTTGTGGCCGACTGGGCAACTAATGCCAGAGAGGTTTGGGATCGGACTCGAGTCGATCCAAGCAGCTAAGGACTGTATGAAGACGGTGTCCGACCGGTTTCGTCGCCCGGCTCCTGTCTTTTCTCCAGGGGATTTTGTGTGGCTCTCTGCAAAACACGTGAAACTTAGAGTGAGCCCTGTCAAATTTGCTCCTCGCTTCCTGGGTCCTTATGAGGTTCTTCGACAGGTAAATCCTGTAGTCTACCAATTGAAGTTACCCGTCCATCTTAGGATCCATGACAAATTCCATGTTTCACTGCTAAAGCCGGCTATTTTACCTCACGCTCGTGAAGTGCACTCTCCTGCCTCTGATTCCTCTCGCTCTAGCTATGAGGTACGAGCCATAGTTGGTTCTAAGATGGTTAGAGGGCGCAGGTTCTTCTTGATAGATGGGAGGGCTATGGTCCGGAACATCGCTCTTGAGAGCCTGAGGAGGCTGTCCATGCTCCAGACTTAGTTGCCGATTACATGCGTTGCCGGGAGGGGGGCCCTTGAGGGGGAGGTACTGTTACGGTTGCTGTGGCTCTGGAGACTATGTCCGGATTTCTTGCTACTGCACATGTGCAAGTGCTGGAGACTAAGTCCTATCTTGGAGCCATTGCACATGTGCGGGTGACATCATCGCTGACACGAGGTCACATGTCTCTGACACCTTCTAAGCTGATTGGCCACTGGTCATGTGCTTGTGACACGTGGTCACATGTCTCTGACACCTTCTATGCCGATTGGTCGCTGGTCATGTGCTTGTGATGCTTTGCTCGGTGATAGGCCAGCATGACGTCATTGCTGTCATTCTGGCAGCGGATTGGCTCTGGTGTCCTCCATCTTGGATGAGGCACAGAGTCTATATAAGACCCTGACGCACGCCGCCCAGCACTCAGTCCTCTTGGTTCATGCATGAGGGTAGACGCCCTGTGCACGTCCCTCTAGGCATCTCTCTGTCTATGTTAGGTGAGCGCTACCAGCAGGGTAGCGTTCTTATACCTTACAGCTTCGGCTGCATTCCGTATCCTTACCTCTTAGTGGAGCGGACATAGGCAGGTGCCTGAGGCACATGGTCCGGCTGGGCCTTGTGATTCTACTCGTAGGTGGACGTTGCCGCTAGGGTAACGTTCCTTATACTGCATCTGGCAGTTGTTCGTATCCTCGTACACTAGGGGAGCGAACAGAGGTAGGAGCTTTGTGCGGCTTATGCTGCTGTCCGTCTCTTTTGCACCGATATACTGGATTTTACAAACATTGCAAGAAATCATGTATAAACATAATGCACGTCACTGCTTATGGGTAAGAGTAGTCAGGAAAGCCGGGGTCTGGTAACAGGAGGACACTTATGAATACAGGGAGTTCACAGAGTTAAAGTAAGGTCACAATACAGGATCTGAATTTCAGGAAGTAAACGAGGATGTGGTTAGGTAACAGTCCGAGATCAAACACTAGGTGCTTGCGACAGGAATAGGGAGTGGGCAGAGATGAGTCAAACAACAGTCTGGGGTCAAGACACAAAGAGCAGAATTCTAGAAGAAAGACAGGCCAATGGCACAACAACAGAACCAGAATGTACGACTGGCAAGGTTCTGGGTGAGCATGTTCAGTAAAGAAGCACTGCAATTACCAGCAAGATGAAACACCCGAGCAATCAATAAACCTGCCAGCTCAGTAGCCCAGGAAAACACATCAGAGCATCTCAGCGTAAGATGCTCTGCACAGAGGGATCGTGACATATTAGATCAATGCTACCACATAAAGCATTTGATGTTATATTCCTTATTTGTACTGAAAGACATTACTTTTTGTGTGGACACGATGTATGAACAAAATCCACATGCTTTTTTATCGCACCTGTGTGAACCTATTTTAGACAGCTATCTATTAGTATTAGAATTATTACTTTTGTCAAGGCACAGCTACTTAGTATGGCCACTAGGGGACACCATGGAACCCACTGTACGATTTTTCTTAGAAACATATTGTACTCCATATCGAAATATATGTTGGAGGTTTTTATCAGTACAAAGTAAGTTATTTTTAATGATGTTCACAACTTGATGGAAATTATTACCATAGTTTGTGAAAAAAGTAACCAGGGGTTTATTTTTACGAGGGACCACAATCCTGGGATTAAGATATTAATTTTTAGTTTTACTGTCTACTTTGAATATAGCCGTATTAATAATGGATTTGAAATAGACTTGTGTGCCAACAATCGTTTAGTGATTATATCGCTTTCCCTGTTATATGATGTCAAATTTCTAGAGCATCTTCTAGCTCGAGCAAACTCACCCACTGGAAGATTGGCTATTAGATGCTTGTGGTGGCAACTCCTAGCATGTAGCAAGGCGTTGCCCGCAATGGATTTCCTATACAGCGCACGGTTAATGGTTATTATTCCTCACATATGTTGTCAGCATAATATCCAAAAAGGAATTTTTTGTAGTATGTTGTTGCATGGTAAACAAAAAAATATGGATATTGTTGACATAGTGTACAAAATCCAAAATTGATTGTTCGTCCCGACGCCAAATGATTAGTATATCATCAATATAGCATATATAAGTAAAAAAATTGACAATAAAAGGATTGTTCTCATTGTACATAAAAATCTCTTCCCATTAACCCATAAAGATGTTTACAAGGGAGGGGGAGAACTTGGCACCCATTGAGCAGCCCTGGTTTTTAACATAAAATTGGTTCAAAAAGCAGAAGTAATTATTACTGAGTAGAAACCTGTGACATCTATATATATAATTGCCTTATTCTGCCTGTCTGTCTGTCTGTCTGTCTGTCTGTCTGTCTATCTGTCTGTCTATCTGTCTGTCTGTCATGCTCCGAAATTGTGTCCTTACGGTGACACAAAGCTGATTGGCCGCTGGGCTCGCCATGGCCCCGCCCCCCACACGGATTGGCCTCTCGCCCCGGCTCTCTGCAGGCCCCGCCCCCTCACGCAATGCACGCTCGCTGTGGCCCAACTGACACGGAGCCCCGATTCCCAGGTGAGTACACACACACATCAGATCACACTCACTCTCACACACACCTCACACATCACAACATGCTGGGATATCGCTTGCTTCTACACCGGCTCCGTCAGGATCCCAGCAGCGTCACACATAACCTTGCGATGCTGGGATCTTCACGGAGGCCGTGAAAGCTGGTAACCATTATACACATCGGGTAACTAAGGTCCCTTAGTTACCCGATGTGTATCATAGTTACCAGTGTACACCGGCTCACACTCACTCTCACACACACCTCACACACACATCACATCGCATCCACACATCAAGGTCCTGCAGCGGCGGAAAATACAGACACATAACAGCACACACATAACAGCACACACATAACAGCACACACATAACAGCACACACACATACACACACAAATCAGATCACACTCACTCACACACACATCACATCGCATCCACATACTCACAACATCCTGGGATATCGCTTGCTTCTCGGCCTCTATACTGTGCTGTTGTGATCTTCCAGGACCTGCCGGAGGATCACATGGCCAGAAGCATGTGATATCCCCGGATGTTGTGAGTATAAGCGCTTATGTGCGATATCGTCAGTGTCTGTGTGTGTGAGTGTATGCGATCGGGTGTGTGTGAGTGGATGCGATCGGGTGTGTGTGAGTGGATGCGATCGGGTGTGTGTGAGTGGATGCGATCGGGTGTGTGTGAGTGGATGCGATCGGGTGTGTGTGAGTGGATGCGATCGGGTGTGTGAGTGTCGGCAGAGGAGCACGGCGTGCTGGAGGAGGCTGGGAGCAGAGAGGCTGATCATGGGGAAGGCTGGGAGGAGAGAGGCTGATGCTGGGGGAGGCTGGGAGGGGGAGGCTGGGACGAGGGAGGCTGATGCTGGTGGAGGCTGATGCTTGGGGAGGCTGATGCTGGGGGAGGCTGGAAGGAGAGAGGCTAATGCTGGTGGAGGCTGATGCTTGGGGAGGCTGATGCTGGGGGAGACTGGGAGGGGAAGGCTGATGCTGAGGGAGGCTGGGAGGAAGGAGGCTGGGAGGAGAGAGGCTGACCCTGGGGAAGGCTGGGAACGGGAGGCTGATGCTGAGGGAGGCTGGAAGGAGAGAGGCTGATTCTGGGGGAGGCTGGAAGGAGAGAGGCTGATGCTGGTGGAGGCTGATGGTTGGGGAGGCTGATGCTGGGGGAGACTGGGAGTGGAAGGCTGATGCTGAGGGAGGCTGGGAGAGGGAGGCTGGGAGGAAGGAGGCTGGGAGGAGAGAGGCTGATCCTGGGGAAGGCTGGGAAGGGGAGGCTGATGCTGGGGGAGGCTGGAAGGAGAGAGGCTGGAAGGAGAGAGGCTGATGCTGGTGGAGGCTGATGCATGGGGAGGCTGATGCTGGGGGAGACTGGGAGCAGAAGGCTGATGCTGAGGGAGGCTGGGAGGAAGGAGGCTGGGAGGAGAGAGGCTGATCCTGGGGAAGGCTGGGAAGGGGAGGCTGATGCTGAGGGAAGCTGGAAGGAGAGAGGCTGATGCTGGGGGAGGCTGGAAGGAGAGAGGCTGAGGCTGGGAGGAGAGAGGCTGATGCTGAGGGAGGCTGGGAGGGGAAAGCTGATGCTGGGGAAGGCTGGGAGGACGGAGGCTGGGAGGAGAGAGGCTGATCCTGGGGAAGGCTGGGAGAGGGAGGCTGATGCTGGAGGAGGCTGGAAGGAGAGAGGCTGATGCTGGCGGAGGCTGATGCTGGGGAGGCTGGGAGAGGGAGGCTGATGCTGAGGGAGGCTGGGAGGAGGGAGGCTGGGAGAGGTAGGCTGAGAGAAGAGAGGCTGATGCACACACACACACACACACACACACACGCGCGCGCGCACTGCACAACACACCACACACACACACACACACTGGGAACCACAAACAACTGCCCTACACAGACACCCACACACACAGACAACGCTGCACACACACAACACCCAACACACAAACACCGCGGCACACACAAATATACGCACATACCGCACAACACACACATTGCACAAAACATACCTCCCCCCAAAACACACCACACACACACAAACCGCGCAACACACACACAACGCTACAGACACACAGCGCTCCACAAACAACGCAACACACGCAACACACATACAACACCGCTCTCACCCCCCCGTCACACCCAGACAACACCCAGAACATGTACAGCGCCTACACAAACACTTGGTAACTACAGACAACAACATCTCTCTATATATATATATATATATATATAACAAAAATCATACATGAACTACACAATACGTAAATTCTAGAATACCCGATGCGTAGAATCGGGCCACCTTCTAGTCCATAATAAATGTCTGAAGAGTTTCCGGATAATTGCTATTGTGTTTTAATTGTTGTTGCAGGGCCATTAATGCAAGTTAGTGGGGGATAGAGGTTTAGAGAGCTCGGATATCACAAGTGACCCATCTAAATGTTGGGTGTCAGATAATTTGATTATTCAAATTCAAGATGTCTTTGCTATCCTTAACAAAGCTGGGTAATATCTGTGAAAGTAGCTGTAAACGAATATAGAGCCATTCGGAGAGGTTTTCTAGGAGTGAATTAATCCCCGAAATAATGGGTCTAAAAGGGAATGGGAACAGATCTTTATAAGACTTTGACAAAGCATGAAACAAGGGAGTGAGTGGACAGGGGGTTCAGATATTTGAACTGACCCATGGTAATTATGTAAATATAGGCCTTTCTGTAAGAGGGTTTTCAAGGTGGTCTTAATTGACTCTGTTGGATTGCTAGATATTTTAATATAAATGTAACTATGACTTAATATATTTAATAACTCTCTTTCATATAAAGCAGAATCAATGATGACCACTGAACCCCCCTTGTATGCCATCACATTGACAGCCCCTATGCCGGGAAGAAATTAACTTTATTTCTCCCAGCAGTTTCAGTCATACGGGTGTAGGGGATCACCCATGCAAAATTTATAAGAGTACTATGACTTAAAGAGGCAGTGCTCCTCTATTATCTGTGTGTTATGCACTAGCCGGCTCAGCCGGTGCTCCCCCTCTTAACTGCAGACTTGGGCTAACCTGGTCCTAAAAAGTGCCAGAAAGAGAGAAAGAGCGGGAGAAAGTTTTGGGTAGGAACAGGAGAAGTCAGGTAGCCAGAGAGTATGATAGAGGAGATGCTGTCTGTGTTCTTCCCGAGAACGGTGGTTAGAGAAGAGGTACAGTGCCGGTTGCAAGAGATCCAGCGAGCCAGACTGTGAGAGAGCCCTGAACACCATCAAGCGAGTACTGGACTGAGGTGCTTCTAGGTTGGCAAACCCAAATAGCAGAAGAGACGTAAACCAGAGGAGTGGGAGGAACCCAGGGATGTGTGAAGCACAGAGTTCCCCCCTGCCCTGCAAAGAGAAGTGTATACCAAAGGGCATCACAGCACTGAACTCCTAGGAGTGGAATTGTTCCCCATCAACCGTACCATGAGTTGTTACCGGTGTGTGCACTTAATAGAGTGTAGCATAGGACTCAGTAGCCAGAACGTGGTAACCGTGAGGCCCAACTAGCGGAGGCCGACTAGGTTGTTAATGCAGTGCAGTTGTGAAAATATTGTGCTTGCCTAGATGTACAGTTTAATTGATATTTGTAATAGCTGGAGAGGCGAATAGTTGGGGCGCCCCAGCTAGAGTTTGCAGTGTGTTAAATTTGACTGTTAGCCACTTACTCACCCCCTGTTCAGTTGTATAAACACTTATCTCCTGCCTGTAAATAAAGCTCTACCCTTGCTTCTGTCACCTTGTCTTGCGTACAGTAATTGAACTCTGCACAACAGTGGTCCCTCGGCCATCTCTACACAGGCACAGCTGGTGTGATTTCAGTCACCACTCTGTGCATAGCGAGAGGCAGCTGTGTCCATTGCCCTGGTAATGACTGACAGCCAGCTCAGCATTACATTAGTAAAGAGCTGGATGTCAGTCAGTGACGGGGGTGCAGTTTCAGCCACTGCTCACTATGTACAGAGCGGTGACTGAAACTGCATCAGCTATTCCTCTATGACTGAAAGCCTCAAACTGCTGGGAAAAATTAAGGTAATTTTTTCTCGTCAGAGGGGCTTTCAGTGACGTGGCTCTTATCTGCAGGTTAATAGTGTTTTTTTTACATTTCAAGTTCCCTTTAGGATACTTTTATTAGTAATGTGTAGACAGGATATTCTGTGCGTAGTGTTTACAGATCATTTATGGAACAGTGAGCTCGTTGTAGAATTTCAGAATTACTGCTCAACAAAAACCCCTTGTCTTCTTACACACACGCTTCTTTCTTGACCTCAGAAGATATACATATAAACAGTTAATTACTGGACTATATATAGTTCATACCAAACTCTTACCTCCGCCATTTGAGACAGTTTGGTCCAGTCTTCCTTATTGTAACTGCACATAATACTTGCGATGATTATCTGAAATGAAACATTTGAAAACCAATTATTTCTTTAGTTCATAACCTTCACCTAGTGACATAATCATGAGATTTACTTTAATAAATTACTGTAAAACCAATGAAAAAATAAGTATTAAAAAAAAAAAATAAAAAAACAGAATAAGTATACATTTTTCTGTTTTTAGTACTGTAGTAGTGTGGCACACACTCCTTGCACCCAGGGGAACAAATGGTAGATACCAATTAACGAAGTCAAGTTTGGCTGAAAAAGGCCGGAAGGAGAAGCCTAGCTGACTTTTTCCCCATCCTAGGACACATCTCTGCGCTTGGCTTATTTCACAACCTTTGTTTTCCCTGAATTGCTGCAGCATGGAGAGGCTGACATCTTTCCTTTTGATATTAACTAAAATAAAATGGTATGTCAAATATAGGCATACCTAAGGGGTACTTTGCATGCTGCGACATTGCAAGTCGATGCTGCGATGCAGAGCGCGATAGTCCCCGCCCCCGTCGCAGCTGCGATATCCTTGTGATAGCTGCCGTAGCGAACATTATCGCTACAGCAGCTTTACATGGACTCATCTGTCCTGGGACGTCGCTTTGGCTGGCGACCCGCCTCCTTATTAAGGGGGCGGGTCGTACGACATCACTGCGAGGTCACACGGCAGGCAGCCAATAGGTGCGGAGGGGCGAAGATGAGCGGGATGTAAACATCCCGCCCACCTCCTTCCTTCCGCATATCCTACGGAAGCCGCGGTGACGCCGGTAGATGTTCCTTGCTCCTGCGGCTTCACACACAGCGATGTGTGCTGCCGCAGTAGCGAGGAACAACATCGGACCGTCGCGTCAGCGTAATTATGGATTACGCCGACGCTGCACCGATGATATGATTACGACGCTTTTGCGAATCTTTACACACTATGATGTTGCATGCGATGCCGGAAGTACGTCATTTTCAATTTGACCCCACCGACATCGCACATGCGATGTCGTAGTGTGCAAAGCCCGCCTAAGTTCACACACACAAAAAGCATTTTGAATGAATGTGACGATTTAGCAGAAAATAGGCAGCGAATAATCACCACTTTAAACTTTTTTTACGTAGAATCAAATCTTATCCACAGAAGATAAAAATTTGCACATCTTAAAGATTTGGAGACACTGCAATGAAGTCCCGTGGATTTGTGGCCCCTTTAAATTGTATGGATACATAGAGTAGTTTCTTCACTCATGGATGGCAACAATAATGCAGAAGGATACCACTAACAGATTAATATAGTTTAACTCACTAGGAGGCAATAAGCGTAATTGATAACAAAATCTCTTTAAAAGGGAACAATCTTGAACAAAAGTGGAAAGTTGGAATATAGTAAGTAGCGAAGACTATAGCGGGCTTTACATGCTGCAGTCTTGCTAGTGAGATCGCAAGCGATCGTACCCGCCCCCGTCGGTTGTGAGACACGGGCAAATCACTGCCCATCGCGCACAACCTCGTCGCTTACCCCCGTCACTCGGACTTATCTGTCCTGCGACGTCGCTCTGGCCGGCGATCCGCCTCCTTTCTAAGAGGGCGGGTCATGCGGCATCACAGCAACGTCATACGGCAGCCGTCCAATAGAAGCGGAGGGGCGTAGATGAGCGGGATGTAAACATCCTTGCGGAAGCATTGGCAGTGGAGGCAGGTAAGGAGATGTTCTTCGCTCCTGCGGTGTCACACATAGCGATGTGTGCTGCCGGAGGAACGAGGAACAACATCGCTAATTAGAAGAGAACGATTTTATGTTTTAGGATGACCTCTCCGTAGCAAACGATTTTGGCCGCTTTTGCGATCGTTTTAGGTTGCACATAAGTGTCCCACACTGCGATATTCTTAATGGCGCCGCATATGCATCACAAACAACGTGACCCTGACGATAAATCATTAACTATATCAAAGTGTGTAAAGCCCGCTTAACTACACTTTGATCACACTTGAAACAGTCTGCTTGCAAACACCTCAGCAGCACTTCATTCACTCAGATAAATCTCTTTATCTTTTACTAAGCGCATGTAAGCACACAGCCACAGTGTTGGTGGCTGGCTCTTCTTATAGTTACCTTACTGGATGGATCTATGCTCCCCTTTGTGATATCAATCTTTGCATTCTCTGCGTAAGGCCGAAGTAACACTTGCGAGTGACTCCTGCGAGTCTCACATCGCATCACCTGACACGGCTGCAGACATAAGCATCTCAGCTGCATAGAAATACATGCACCCAACCCACACCTGTCACGAGAGTGTGCGGCCGTGCCGGGTGATGTGATGCGAGACTCACGCGAGTCACTCACAAGTGTGTCTCTGGCCTAATACATGATCTCTCATCTAACTGGGATAATCTCTTCTCCCTGATGCAGAATACATAAACTGCAACCAGGCTGGAGGATTTTGCATGCTCCTGAATTGCCTTATACAGTATACAGTATGTCCCCTTACTTTCTAGCTATTTATTTTGCAGACATCATCCCTGCTTCCACCAGCTTTGTCTGCCTATCCCAGTTTGCTCAAAACAACATAACACCCTTTGCGTAGAACAAGTGGTAATTGGGAAGTAAGCCAATAAAAATCAAGTGTGGTAACTCTGTATGCTCTGCATTAATCACTTTAGTCATCGCCCTTACTTTGCAAATCTTGGCATCTTATACTAGAGGCAGTTTTCCTGCAAAATATATTGAAACATATACCGCTAATCCCATGAATCTTACATGCGGTGCTTCACTAAACCTGCTCCACAGTCGTTGCATCATACATACTCTATAAATACATGTCATAACATAAAAAATTGCATTTAATAGCATATCATAACATCACCATGGCATCAAAGGAGGTTGGGGTTCAAATAAAAAACTGTATGGAATTTTTATAAGAAAATGTTGAACTTATTTTTAATCCAGTTACAATGTCGTTACCATAGATCATAAGGTGTGATAAAAAAACAAAACATTCTGCACTTGCCTACATGTTCCCTGCTCTTAAAGGGAACCTGCAACCAAAATATAAATTGTTTGATCTGCCAGCAGGATATTATAGAGTCGAATGAGCTGAGAAGATTGATATTGGTTTATTGGAAAGGATTTTGTATAAATCTGAATTCACATGTTTGTGTCTAGTCTGTGAAAATGAATCAAATTCATAAATACAAGGTAGGTTAGATATGTGAAGCCCCACGGGTGTAGTGTCGGTGCATTACCTTCAGGGACTCCACTCGGCTGGATCTGGTCACAGGTAGGAGATCTTCTTCTTGTCGTGACACCACTCTCAGTATTGCGGCCAGTAGGGACCGCCACTGCAGGTTGAGGGTCGCCTGGGGCTGATGGTATGTGCAGTTAGTTGGAATAGCCTCCTGAGAGTGAGGCAAGCCCCAGGGCCCGATGTAGGTGCGTAGTACCACAAGGCGCAGAATAACTCCACACAGGCAGAATGTCTTTCAGGGTTTTTACTCACTTCAGGTGGCAGGGTGAGTAACCCGGGCGTAGCTGGGATGAACCAGGCGGGAACCAGGTGTCCTTCAGGCTGACTTGTGAGGGTGACTACTAACTCGCCTTCCTTAGCCCTTTTTTTGGTTTGGGGTGACCCCGACTTTTAGTCCCTATGGGGGTCACCCAGGGAAGTTGCTGAAGCCTCACTCCCCTTCGTTTGCCGTGTGCTTGTTGCCTGGGCCAGATCACTCCAGCTTCTTGCCTCCTGTGAGCTATGGGCCCTAACTGTGGCTACGTGGCTGCGGCTTTTGTGGTGTTGTGGCGTGGGCTTTGAGAGCCCCACACCGGCAGGTTTAGCAAAAGAAAGCTGGATCTATCTCCGCTTCGGGATCTGCCGCCCGTTTGGGCCTGGTACTCCCTAGCAGTCTCCTTACTTCCCACTCTGTGCTCTCTCTTTAGCTGGAGATGGGTTTCGGGTAGCACTCCTAGTTGACCGTTCTCCCCCGTCGGTAGCCACTGCGCGGACGCTGTCAGACTCCAGCAGCCCAGGGGAAGGGGTCAGCTCCTCTCGGAGCTCCCTGGACTCTGCTCTGAACTGGCTCACTGCTCCTCCTCTCCTGTTCTTGCCTACGCCACCTAGCAACCAGATTCTCTTACCACACCCCTTGAGAGGAGATGGAGGCTTTTGGCCCCCTCCACTATTCCAGTGAAGGTCAAGGCTTTTCCCCCTCCTGGGATCCCCAGGGGTCCTCTCATGGGTACATGTGTGAGAGCTGATTACTATGCGCCTGTGTTCCACACCCCGGTCAGCCTTCTGGATTACCTGTATTGTACTGTCCCCAGCATTGGGTGCAGTACTCAGTGGTGCCTGACCAGGTCAGGGGCGCCACATTCCCCCTTAGTTATCACCAGCACGTCCTCGGGCTGCAAGACAACATTTTAAAATGCAGAAAACATTAAAACATTTTTAAAAGCACCAGGTACCATACATCACCACCCTCCACCCACAAGTCCGTTAACCCACCCAAAACCCTTTCACGTTGGCCGCGACTTCAGCCACTTCTGGCAGGATGTAGAGGCGGCTTTCATGGTCTGGTGGTCTTCAGGGTATACCTGGCCTGGTGGATCCGCGCCTTCAGCCTCTTCTGGCAGGATGCAGAGGCGGCCTCCACAGTTGGTGCTGACCAGGTACCCTCTTTGTGGTGGAGAGCCAGGCCCCATAAACAGGCATGCTCTCTGGTCGCAGGTGAGCCAAGGCCCTATATACGGACGGGCTCCTCCTGGTTGCAGACGAGCCAAGCCCCTAAACAGGCTGACTCTGGTGGTGGTGGTGCCCTCTGGTGTAACTATTTACACTGCGAGAGTTTGTGGCTATAGCCAGTTCATAGCCTTAAGGTTTATTTCTCACATCAGTTTATGTGGGCACATTCTTAAACTTGTAAAACGTTGCAAAACAAACTTTTCAAACTGGTAACTTGCTTTACTTTACTTGAACTTATGCAGACTCCTCTTCACCAGGGCTTGGGCCTGTAGGGCTGCGGCACCTGTTGCTTCCTTGACCTCTTTCTTCATCAGGCCCAGGCAGGGATCTTTTTGGCATGATTGCTGCAGGAGTCGTCTTGGGGGTATGCGGAGGGAGTATGTACTGGTCCACCAACCATTGTGGAAACTTGGCCTCCATGTCAACCTTCAGCTGCCAGTATGCGGGGTCCTCCCCCAGCGTGGGCTTTCCAGCAGGGACCTCTTTGGACTGGGGAGCGGTGTCTGCTCTGGCCTTGCAGGCCGGGGAAAATGGTACGTCTGTCTTTTCTTGGCGGGCCGCGCCTGGCATGGCGGCGGCCTGGTCTTGGCGGGCCGCGCCTGGCATGGCGGCGACCTGGATGGGCGTTTCTGGCGCAGCTTGGATCGGCGTCGCAGCTGCGATGGGGGCTTTGCAGGCTGGGCTGGGCGTCGCTGCAGCGATCTGGGCTTGGCGGGCCGCACCTGACGGGGCTGCGGCCTGGTTCAGCACCTCACTTGCGGCGCGGACGAGCGTTGCGGCTGCGGTAGGGTCTCGGCGGGCCGGGCCTAGCATGGCGGCGGCCTGGGTCAGCGTCACACCTGCGGCGCGGATGAGGGTCGCGGTGGCAGCCGGTTCTCTGCGGGCCGGACTGGGCGTCGCTGCAGGGACCGGGTCTTGGTGGGCCGCGCAGGGCATCGCTGCGGCGGCCTGAGCTTGGCGGGCTGCACCTGGCGTGGCTGCGGCCTGCTTCAGCGTCACCGCGCCGGACGCCTCTTCAGGGACCGCGGACGTGGCAGCAGGGGTCGGGGCACTCGCGCTGGCAGGGGCATCACTGGACTCACCCATCGGTGGCAGCATCGGGGTCTGAGTCGTCACCGCCCGGTCTGGCACTCGGCGCGCGGCTCTCTCTTCGTAGGCCTGAACCGCCGCGGTCATTCCCAGGAACTCCGCACGTCCCTCTCTGATCAGCCTTCCGACCCTGGCCTCCAGTTGATCGCAGAACTCGGCGAGCTCCCGACACCACCAGGCAGCGGAGCCTGGCTCTGGGTCTCTGCATTCAGACGCCATTTTCTCTAACAACAAGCTGCTGGCTTCTTTTCCGTTCCGCCGTCTCTGGACGCTTCCGCTCTCTTCACAAGCGAGGTCAGAACTCTGCAGGGGATCTCTGGGTAGCCACACCTCTTCGTGGGCGGTAACTTCTCCCAGCGCGGGCTGCTGTTGTTTTTCAGCGCGCTTTTCATGGTGGCAATATGGCGGCGCTTCCAATTTTTCAAGCGGACCGCCCAGGCACATGGTCACCTGTCTGGACAGGTCTAGTCCTTATCCTGTTCGTGACGCCAGATGTGAAGCCCCACGGGTGTAGTGTCGGTGCATTACCTTCAGGGACTCCACTCGGCTGGATCTGGTCACAGGTAGGAGATCTTCTTCTTGTCGTGACGCCACTCTCAGTATTGCGGCCAGTAGGGACCGCCACTGCAGGTTGAGGGTCGCCTGGGGCTGATGGTATGTGCAGTTAGTTGGAATAGCCTCCTGAGAGTGAGGCAAGCCCCAGGGCCCGATGTAGGTGCGTAGTACCACAAGGCGCAGAATAACTCCACACAGGCAGAATGTCTTTCAGGGTTTTTACTCACTTCAGGTGGCAGGGTGAGTAACCCGGGCGTAGCTGGGATGAACCAGGCGGGAACCAGGTGTCCTTCAGGCTGACTTGTGAGGGTGACTACTAACTCGCCTTCCTTAGCCCTTTTTTTGGTTTGGGGTGACCCCGACTTTTAGTCCCTATGGGGGTCACCCAGGGAAGTTGCTGAAGCCTCACTCCCCTTCGTTTGCCGTGTGCTTGTTGCCTGGGCCAGATCACTCCAGCTTCTTGCCTCCTGTGAGCTATGGGCCCTAACTGTGGCTACGTGGCTGCGGCTTTTGTGGTGTTGTGGCGTGGGCTTTGAGAGCCCCACACCGGCAGGTTTAGCAAAAGAAAGCTGGATCTATCTCCGCTTTGGGATCTGCCGCCCGTTTGGGCCTGGTACTCCCTAGCAGTCTCCTTACTTCCCACTCTGTGCTCTCTCTTTAGCTGGAGATGGGTTTCGGGTAGCACTCCTAGTTGACCGTTCTCCCCCGTCGGTAGCCACTGCGCGGACGCTGTCAGACTCCAGCAGCCCAGGGGAAGGGGTCAGCTCCTCTCGGAGCTCCCTGGACTCTGCTCTGAACTGGCTCACTGCTCCTCCTCTCCTGTTCTTGCCTACGCCACCTAGCAACCAGATTCTCTTACCACACCCCTTGAGAGGAGATGGAGGCTTTTGGCCCCCTCCACTATTCCAGTGAAGGTCAAGGCTTTTCCCCCTCCTGGGATCCCCAGGGGTCCTCTCATGGGTACATGTGTGAGAGCTGATTACTATGCGCCTGTGTTCCACACCCCGGTCAGCCTTCTGGATTACCTGTATTGTACTGTCCCCAGCATGGGTGCAGTACTCAGTGGTGCCTGACCAGGTCAGGGGCGCCACAGATACACACATCTACTGTGGGTCTCCGAGTCAAAGTCGTCAGCCTCATATTTTCTTAGGTGAGTTCAGATCTTGTTACCTGACAGAACACAAAATTTGTATATCTGAATGCACATCCTAACACAACGTGTCAAAAAGCTATTAGCTTGGGTCAGGAGACCAATGATAGGTTTTGTGAGAGAGTGGAGGTGACACTTGCAGACTTGCAGTGTTGCCTCCCATCCACCAAGGGGTCTCTGCACAGGCAAAACAAGAGACTCTGTGTGGTTAGGTATAGGACAGTGTGTGGCCTAGGCCCGCAGAGTGCAGACATGCTGTTAACTGCTCTTGGCCCGTACATCGAGAGTCCTGGATCTGGTCGCCAGATAGAGACTATCGAGTGTGTGAGCAGTACGAGTCCCACACCTGGAAAGCGGGGCTTTTGCTCTTGTATTAAGAACTGATATCAAGAAGACATCCTTGCGGGTTGGCAGCTTGAAACCCCTGGTTGAATCTGTTCTTGTGACGTTTTCGGACAGGTGTCAGCCCCGAATATTTAGCTACTCCCTATGAATCTACAAGAGACCCTCTTCAATTTTTTATCCCTGGGTCAGTGTGAGTGGAATGTGAGTCCTGAGCTCAGGAGCCTAATGGACATTGTTGGCTAGAAGTGTGCACACATCCATTAGCGTTTGGCACCAAACTAGCTTAGGTAGGCTGTAGCTATTTAGACGGAAACTGAACTTTTCCTCACGGAATACTGCAGTTACTGCTAAAGGTTGGCACCAGAGTAGCCTGCTGCTGTCTGTGGGGTACAGGAGAGGGGAAGGTTAGCATTGTAGATAAGTTTGTAAGCCATTGTGCTGACCCATCGACAGGTCCTCCTGTACACTCAGTAATTTTCACTGCACAAAGGAGTAGTATTCGCACCTTTGCCCTATGCAGAGCGCACGTTAGGTAAATTTGTTCTGAGATCTCCGGACACATTGGAAAGTATATGTTATATTTTGTTTGTCCTTTCTATTCCAATCCACTTTTATCATAAAAACCTAGTTTCCCACATTGTTGGGTCTTGTTCCTGATCCCACTGTATTCTGAGAGTATCCTCTCTGCTTCACAGTTTGGGCATTGTTCATGATCACTTTGCTGTCAAGGAAAGGGACCCAATAATTGATTGACAATTGATTGTACATAAAGGTAAAGTTGTCAATCATAATTAGTACCACCTACTTGACTACTAAGCATAGAATGACCAGAGAATTCAAGGGAACAATACAAGTTATGCTGTATCTTTTCTTACAAGCATATAAACTTATATATCAATCCCCTCAGCTCCTTGTGCTTTAAAACATGTTTCTTATAGATTCCCCAATATTTGCCAAGCTGTTAGGTTCTCTTTAACCTTGAGAAAAAAAAAGTCAAAATGTAGCTAGTTATTCTGGAATATTCTTTGAGTTTATTGGTTATTACTATTAAACAATATTGCTCTGTGATACTTTACACATCAAACAAGTTCACCAATATACAGTACTTTCTTCATATAAGGAATCTCAAGCTTTTAAAACCTTTTAATGAGAAGGCCTTGAGCAAACCAATCTTTTTTGATCTTTCCTTTGGAGTACAGTGTGTCGAACAATCAATAGACCATCAAAGCCAGACTTTCATAAACACCGGCCAAAATAGATACAATGATGAAAGTTTGTACTTGATAAATAGAACAAAATCAAAATGCAGATGTAGCCTTTACGGTGACAGTTTGTAGCAGGGTCTGCCAGAATAAGGCCCCTTTCACATTGCGTTATGATAGCATTTTAGTGGTTCCGTTGGGGCTTCCGTCTGAACCCCCCTCAAAACAGGTTTCAGACGTAAGCACCGATGAGGCCATTGACTCTAATGGTGCAGACAGAGTCAGTGTGTGCTCTATCGTGCACCCTTTTTGGGAGTGTATGCTTAGTGGATGCAGTCTACTACATATGGGTGTCTGCCTCCACTAAGCGTATACTCCCGAAAATGGTGCACGACAGAACACACTGTGACTCCATCTTTGCCATTATAGTCAATGACCCCGTTAGTGCATATGTCCGAAACCCGTTTTGCGGGGGGTTTGGACAGAGGCCTCGACGGGACTACTGAATGGAGGTCAGAATGCAGTGTGAAAGTAGCTTAAGTCATAGATGTTGCACTTCAAAATCTTTATCAAATTTTATATTATGGCTTTGTCCCGAACATGGTTGGAACCTCAGTTCCACAAGAGATCCCAATAGGTTGATTTTTTCCAAAATGACTTCATATTTCATATTCTGTCCTGCCATTTGGTCATTGTGGTCTGTAATTTCATCCAATTCCACACCATTACCAGGTCTACATACCACTCGTTGGGTTGCCCTAGTCACTTTACAGGGAAACTCCTTGCAACCAGTGGGTCATAATGGCCATTGCAATTATTTGTTGATGGACATTGATCATGAACATGCAACAAACTCACACGTGATTTCTATACTACATCTTTGCTTGTATGGGCGATAAATGTAAACTAGACTTCATGGGTGGTTGCAATTCTGTTACATATATAAGCAGATGAATACACTTCCGACGATAATACACCACTTCAGACTAATCGGATGGACACTATTGGAGACACAAGATGCCTTACGGCACTAAACTGGGTGCATTTATAGCAAAGTAACAGATTGTTCATAATCTGTGATGCTCTCCAAGTGGTGAAGCAATAGCATCAGAGTTTCTATGACAATGATCTGAAAGCTTTAACATACCATATGGCTGTACCACGTGGCTAACCCTAATAGCATTTCACTAAATTAGAGATTTTATTCTATGCAGAATTCACAATATGACTAGACCTAACGCATGATAATGTTCTACCATGCAGAATGGGATTTGAGTGACGTTGTCTGACATCGGTGTTGCAAAGTGAGATGATCTTCTTGTATGGTATCAACAAAAACTCCCGCTTAGAACAATATGGAGTCTTATGAATGCTCAGAAGTTCACATCAAGGTTGCTTTTCTGATTGCTGCCATCAGATGATGAGTAGCAAAGTAAACAAAAGTAATAGACACAATCTTCCAAAATATTTTTACCTATTAGCGATAGGACACATGACAAGTACTACGGACCGAGTGGAATGCAATGAAAAATCGCAAGTTAAGGCCCCGTTACACGCAATGACGTATCTAACGATATATCGCCGGGGTCACGGATTCCGTGACGCACATACGAAATCGTTAGCGACGTCGTTGCGTGTGACACCAACGAGCGACCATTAACGATGGAAAATACTCACCAAATCGTCCATCGTTGACACGTCGTTCCTTTTCAAAAAAATCGTTGCTTGTTGAGGACGCAGGTTGTTCGTCATTCCCGAGGCAGCACACATCGCTACGTGTGACACCTCAGGAACGAGGAACATCACCGTACCTGCGGCCGCCCACAATGAGGAAGGAAGGAGGTGGGCGGGATGTTACGGCCGCTCATCTCCGCTCCTCCGTTTCTATTGGGTGGCCGCTTAGTGATGCCGCTGTGACACCGCATGGACCACCCTCTTAGAAAGGAGGCGGTTTGCCGGCCACAGCGACGTCGCTAGGCAGTGTGATGACTCCTAACGATATTGTGCACCACAGGTAGCGATTTGCCCGTGACGCACAACTGACGGGGGCGGGTGCTTTCACCAGCGACAACGCTAGCGATGTCGCTACGTATAAAGCCCGCTTTACTCTATGGGGCCATTCCCCTCTGCGATTATTTTCTCAGCCCTAATCGGACCGAGAAAAACAGTCGCAGTATGCTGTGGGTGGAATCCAATCTATATTCATTAAAGGGGCTTTCAGTTCTGTAAATATCCAGTCCCCCAGCTGCAGGTTTGTGTAGAAAACCAAATTATGCTTTACTCAGCCTCCTGGGTCCAGCAATGAGTTTTTACCACTGTACTCAGTGTACGTAATTGTATACAGTGCCCATGTCACATCAAAAGTACTGCAGGCAGTCAGTGAGAGGCTCATACCATCAACTCGGGCAAAGCCACTGAACTTGGCTGTTGCCTACTCTGCTATTAATGTGACGGCAGAGCTATAGACAGTAAAATATACCAGGAGCAGCATCTGAGACTAAATTCTGGAATTGGGAAGTGTGTTAAAAGCATAGCATGTTATTGCAAATCAAACTGCAGCCGTGTGAGAAGGATGAACTAAAACTAGAAAATGATTTTAAACAATGGCAGTAGCAATGCATGCTGAGAATGAAAGGAAAATATAGGAAGGGAAGTTCCTGCACATATAATGCTGGCAGAATGCTGATGTAGAAGAGCTGTCCCTTTAAAAGGAGTTGTTTTTACTTATTGTCCGAAACGCGTAAGGTGCCCTTATGCGTGTTCTCTCATGTTTTGGACCTAATACATTTTTGATATTTTAAAATACTGGATTGTGGTGCTGGGTCCACTCTTCACTCCTTCTCAGCTATATACAAGCCTGTCCGGCCTAGAGGACTACGAGCACCTGCAAGTCCTGGAGCGCAGTTGCCTATGGTAAGCTGAAGTCCGGTTATTCTCTTTCCCTTAAAAAAAAAGTGTATACAAAGTTACAGAGCAAAGAATTTCCTGGAGATATTTGTCACAGGTAGTCTCCGGTGAACCCAGGGAAGCCTATTTTGGCCCTAAGGCTGGCGCCCCTGAGCTTGACCTAACACACGGAGGTATCCTTAATGGTAGGGAGGTCTGGGCCTCCAACCTAGGCCCTATCTCCTGTCCATGTTCTTGGAGTTATGAGTCCCCCTCTACAAATATGGACAGACAGGGGTAACAACAAAACAACAACAACTCATACATACTGCAACCATACACAAAGGAGCCACTAAAGTGTACGAGATAAAACAGCATAAAAAGGGGGGAAGAAGACAAACTACCAAACTACTGGGAAACTAACATACAATAAACAACCACAACAAAAAATTCTGCAGCCCAAAACAAAACAGAGAGAGAGAGTTCCACAGCTCCTTCCACCTCTGGGCCAAGCTTCCAAATGATAGGAAAAAAAACGGCACCCTCTGGTGGACATAGAGGGTATTTTTAGAACCTGGGTGGGGTCCCCACTGGAAACACCTGACCAGGAGTCAGGAGCTGCTGGAATTAACCCTCTTCTCCCCAAAGGAAATGGAATTAATATAATCTGCAGAGTCCTACAAGACAAAGTGAGACTCTGACCCCGAATATGTCACAAAACTCCACAACAGGGGAAAGTCTATAACAATATTAAGTTGTAGTTTAAACTTTATGTGGCAGAAAGACCGTGTTTTTTACAGGTTTTGTTTGAAAGGACAGGTACACTTTAAGACTTGGACAAGATAAACAATTTTCCGTCCATCAAGAGTTCATTAACTTTTGTGCAATCTCTCTCGACTATTCATCACATATTAAATAGCTGGTAATGGAACCGACAAACTAATTAAAAAAGAAGGAGAATTTAAATCACAATGTAAAACCTAGAACAAAGTGCAGGGTAAGATTCATGTCTTACTCAGGCGTAGCACGTTGATGCTAAGCAGTCTGTAAATAGACCTCACTGACGTGACCAGAATATAATACTATTGTCAAGCACATTGGAAATCAAGGCAACAATTTCTATTCCGGATATATACTAAATTTTTTATTAGGCAAAAGCACAAGCAAGTCAGAGGTGATCTGCTGTAAATTAGAAGTGGCTGAGTTAGGTTTTGTCAAATTATATTCATGAAGCATGAAGGTCCTCGGGGATCTCACCAAAAAGTGAAGAGTCTGGAGTGTCTGGTGCCTTCAACAGCTGTTAATTTCATTAACAAGTTTATTAATTAGAGAAACATTGCCCTGTTTAAATCTTTATTACAGAACATTGCACAGTATCGCTCGAAAAGACAAGGTGAAAATGCAACATTCACGGTAACACAACCATTCTGTACGGCTGGAACTAATATGTTGAACTAGAAAACACCTTTGTCTACACCTGGTAATGTTTTTTTCCCCAAGAGGACATTAAGTGGTTATTGGTGCTCGAATATTTATAGCTGGAAAAGTTAATTCCTTTTTATTTGGTATTTTTTGCATTAACGTATTAACAGGTGTACTAAAATTGTTCTATTTACTATAACAGATAAGTCATCTTCTAGCTAGCTGCACATTTTAGAAAAACGTACAACCCGATTGCCATCTACCCGAACAGGTGATAGGTCAACCAGATCAACACTACAAAATACTGACTGATGAGACTGGTAATTACATCAGTAATGACCAGATATTAAGCATGTGGGATGCCAGTGAAATAGCCTACGTTTCACGATTAAGCGGGAAAATACTGTAAATCTTGGCACATAGGGCCAATCTTGAGGATAATATTTATTCAAGTGTTTCCACTATAAAGGACTTCTCACAATACAAATTTAAAGATTACATTATTGGGATCAATCATAAAAGTCAATATAAACCTTTTAACAATCCTTACAACATGACTTAGAAAAAAGCCAAACCAGGATCCCAGTTTGCAGACACAGTGCTTCGGGGTGTTGCCCTTCGTCAGTGCAAAGTATGAGATCTACTTTAGCTGTATGAGAGGCTCAGACTGAGATTAAGAGTTCGGTTCTACTAGCATATGGCTTCCGATGCGAGAGCATCGGAAGTGATATGCTAATGACCCTCTGCTGCGAGCTGCAGCCAAGGGTCATGCGACTGTGATCTTGCGATCGTATCACATCCTTGGGAAGGGGGAGGGAGCACTTAATCCCCATCTCCTCCACTGCCTGTCTCTGCATATATCGCACTGCGGTCAGATGACATGCGAGTGAAGTGCGATGTTTCACATGCTCCCATACACTTGTATGGGGGTGCGTGAGCCAAGACTCGCTGCAAAACACAGCATGTTGCGATTCATTCCACATGCCGCTGTGGCATGAGAAATCAATCACAGATGGATGCTGCTCCATAGTCTTGCACTGGTGCTAATGCAGTCCAATGTTTTATCGGATTGCACTCACACATGAGAATCGCAAGTGGAACCCTAAAGGGTAACGTTTCTCCTTGTGGAGGGTTATATGGCTGGCATTTCAGTGTAAGGAGGCATATATACCAAGCAATGCTCCTCGGGGAATATTATTTCATTTCTCAGAGGAGCATTGCATAGCGTAAAAGCCTCCTCACACGGACATGCCAGTTATGACACTCTCTACAATGAGAAATGTTACCACTTAGATCTAAAATATACCCATAAATGTTTATGAGTAGCATAAATGTTTTCTACAAGCTATCTGAAAATCATGTTTTTCTTTTTAAAGTGGGTCATCTCTCACCATTCAAGTTGGGAAATGATGAGCCAAAAGCAAAAGGTAGGGAAGAACACAACTTTTTGAAGATTATTTCTATGCCAAGTACATATTACTCTAACGACTATTAGAATATATCATCAGTATAGGTGTCTGTTAACGTCTCATTAAAGGGAATCTATCAGCAGACTTTTGCTACATCATCTGGAGCAGCCTGATGCAGGTAAAGAGGTCCTGAGTCCAATGATATATCACTTAGATTGCTGAATGTAGCAGTATTGACACAATCCAAGATTTTAGATTTTGCATGTAGCAGAGCTCATACAGCTGCGCCCACCCAAACCAGGCTTTCAGTGTACATTTCCATAGACAGAAGCTGCTAATCTCAGAAAGGGTTGGATTCAGACTACAGCTCATATGCTCACCAGACCCACTAATGATTACCTGCAATGTTAGTTTAAGCATCTTAGGGTTAACAAAAACAGACTTTGTGATAAGAGATACGGGGCTGAATTCTCTGTTTTAACTCTTACAGCATGCTGTCTTTAGATTACACAGCAGAAACCTGCTGACAGAGTCCCTCTAAATGTTCATCTGCTACAAATGTACAAGCATTACAGAGTTATTAAAATATGTGGTATTACTTGCATGAAATACACCCATGTATATGTGAATTTTTTATATATATATATATATATATATATATATATATATATATATATATATTATATATAGTGTATATATATAAAATAGCTCTCAGATTGTTGTTTCCATTGCGATTACCCTGTATAATAAAGCTAAATAGCTGTGAATGGACATCATAAAGTTGACCAAACTACTGATGAGCAAGCAGTAAAATGCTCCAGTGCTCAGTGCTTGAATCAAGCAGGTCAGATGCTCGGATGAGCTTGACTCGAATACCAAATATAATGGAAAAACAAAACAAACCAATACCTCGTCTTCCAATATAACCTCAGAATCCAAATGAGGGGAGAGAGGCAGTGGCTGACTTCCACCAGTATACAATGGAAAATGAAGAAAAAAATCCTCCCTTCAAGTGGTGAAAAATGCTTTATTGTGCTTACACACAATTAAAATCATAGTGGGGGAACTCTGCACTTGTAAGCCTATGAGTAAGGTGCTTTTTCCACCGTAAACGCGTAAGCGTTGCAGAGAGGGGATCATTCCCCCACTATGATTTTAATTGTGTGTTAGCACAATAAAGCATTTTTCACCACTTGGGCGAGAGGATTTTTTTCTTCATTTCCCAAATATAATGGAAGTCAATGGTAAATTCGAACATATTGCTGGAAGACCCGAACAGGAGGGCTAGTAAGGCAGGAAAATCTCTGAGGTTGATGGAAGTAGTGCTCAAATGGAATGGGACCAGCATGGGAAAGATACCTGGATGCATCTGATTCCTAAGTCACTGCTGGTAACTTATTAAAAAAATAATTTAAAAAAATGACATGGGGTCCCCCCTATTTTTGACAACCAAGGTAAAACAGACAGCTGCAGGCTGGTATTATTAGGCTGGGAAAGGCCATGGTTATTTTGCCCTTCTGAGTCTCAAAAAACATCCCGCAGCCACCTCAGAAGTGACATATCTATTAGATGCTATAATTCTGGTGCTTTGATTGTCTCTTCCTGATTGCCCTGGTGTGGTGGCAATTGGGGGTAGTATTTTTTCAGGTTGATGTAATGTCAGCTTGCATCAAGCCCATGGGTTAGTAATGGAGAGTTGTCTATTAGACATTCTGTACTAAGCCAGAAATCCAAAAAATATACACACACCAAAAAATAGTATATTTGAAAAAACTCCCCCACACTGTCCGTCTTTCACCAATTTTTTTTCAAAAATGTTCCCATTAAACTAATCCGTTGTAGTCCACATTCCCTGAGTGTAACTCCATCAAATGTAAATAGCAAAAAAGTACAGCTATTCACAGGTTTCAGGTGTTTTGCATCAATTCTGGGGCACCTTCTTGCTGATATCTTTAGGCTAGGAAGGGCCAAATAACCATGGACCTTCCCAGCCTGATTCAGGCTGCAGCTGTTTGCTTTACCTTGACAAGTTATCAAGAATAGGAGGGCACACCACAACATGTTTTTAATTATTTGTTTATTAAGTTAAAAATCTTGGTGTTGGCATTTTCGTTATTTCTAGCAAATAAAAAGGCTCCAATTCATCATTTGCAGTTTTCTTAAGTAATTTTCCCATTTTTTTTTAGCCTGTTGCTGACTATTGCATCAAATTCTTCAAAATGGCACATTCTATTCCTTTTTTTCGGTCTTGAAATCTTTTGTAATTATTTTTGCCACCAAAAGACAAGCAAAATCTCACAAACAGGGCTATACTGGAGTGGAGATGTCTTAATTATTTTTACTTTTTAAAAAAATGTTAATTGATGAATCAGATTGAGAACATCTTAAATCACTAATCACTTAAAATATGAAAAAAAAACCCCAAACAAACAAGAAGCTAGCATATATAAAATAAAGTTAAAAAGGTGCAAGTGGAATAATGAATTTGATAAAAAAGGGGCTCAAAACACACAACCCCAGACAAAAAACAGGCACAGAGGCAATGATGAATCAAGACCTTAGATATATCGTAGCGTGTAAAGCGGCCTTAACTCTAACGATATGTCGTCGGGGTCACGTCGTTAGTGACGCACATCCGACCTTGTTTAACATATTGTAGTGTGTAACACAAATGAGCGACTGAACGACCAAAAATATTCACCTTATCGTTGCTCGTTGACACGTCACTCATTTTAAAAAAAATCTTCCTTCTGTGCTCCGGTTGTTCATCGTTCCCGAGGCAGCACACGTCGCTCCGTGTGACACCCCGGGAACGATGAACTGCAGCTTACCTGCAGCCGCTGGCAATGTGGAAGGAAGGAGGCGGGCGGGATGTTTACGTCCCGCTCATCTCCGCCCCTTCGTTTCTTTTGGCCGGCCATTGTGTGACGTCGCTGTGACGCCGAACGTCCCTCACCCTTCAGGAAGAGGATGTTCGCCGCCCACAGCGAGGTCGTTTGGGAGGTAAGTACGTGTGACGGGGGTTACCGAGCTTGTGCGACACAGGCAACAAATTGCCCGTATCGCACAAACGATGGGGCGGGTGTGATCGCACATGCGAACACACGATAAATTGATACGTGTAAAGCAGGCTTTGGTAATCTTAGGCCATCAGTAGGATTGGACCAGAATCCAGCTTTTAATTCTGACTTCCCCTCTGGTGTGCCTACAGTGTGTAAATAGATCACTTTATGTTAACATTTAATCAAATTGCTGATTAATAGTGATGGGCGATCCCACACTGTAAAGATTGGGGATCGTACCGATCATATAGTGATCGTGTACACGATCCCGATCACAAGCTTTCCTGGGAAGCTTGTGTTACAGATCGGGTCCAGATCGTGTCCAAGGGCTATAAAATACAGTAAAGCACATTGTTAAAAAACCATTAAGATTGCCTTCCTGCAGACTCTGCCTCCCACTGCTTCTGCTTCCGAGTATGATCATTGCTATGCCGCCCGGTAAGCACCCCTACCTAAAGGACCTTGCATGACGTCTTAGCCATGTGACCAGTTTGTAAACAACGAGGTAATACATCATTGACACCTGACTGGTCACATGGCCATGATATCATGGAAGGTCCTTTACTGAGTGCTGGTTACCGGGAGGGCACAGCAATAATTGGACTCGAAAGCAGAAGCGGACGGAAGACAGAGTCTGCAGGATGCGTCGCAGGACCTGTAAGTATAATGACAATGTTTATTATTAACTATATTCTTTATTTTACAGCCCCAATGCCCCTTCCCATAACTATTTGGGATCAGACGCAAGTTCACGTTATCTTGATCCCAATACCGATCTTTACAAAATGATCGGGCAAGGCTCCCGATCCCGACCATCGGGGGATCGCCCATCACTGCTGATTAACTGTTACTGGATCATTTCTATTGAGCTGATTGACTGCAGTGGTCACATATCCAAGTCAAAAAGTGAGAATTAAGACAAAAAGACTGATGACACTCCCAACACTGCAATGTGAACAGGTGCATAACTGAACATGACATAAAATGACAAAAAAAGAGACAGTTGCACTCTGAAATACAAAAGCATCTCAGAGTTTAGCTGTCATTTTTTTGTGAAAAAAGGGAGACTAAAGGCCCGTCACATGCTATGATATATCTAACGCTATGTCGTCGGGGTCACGGAATTCGTGACGCACATCCGGCATCGTTAGAGATATCGTAGCGTGTGATAGCTCCGTATGACGGTTAACCAGCAAAAATACTCACCTTATCGTTGCTCGTTGACACGTTGTTTATTTTCATAATGTCGTTCCTCCTTCTGTGCGCCGGTTGTTTCTCGTTCCCGAGGCAGCACACATCGCTACGTGTGAAACTCCGGGAACGACGAACACAGCTTACCTGCATCCCATTGGCAATGAGGAAGGAAGGAGGTAGGCGAGATGTTATGTCCCACTCATCTCCGCCCCTCCGCTTCTATTGAGCGGCCGCTGTGTGACGTAGCTGTGACGCCGAACGTCCCTCCCCCTTCAGGAAGAGGATGTTCGCCGCCCATAGTGACATCGTTAGGGAAGTAAGTACGTGTGACGGGGGTTAACGACTTTGTGCACCACGGGCTCACGCGATCGCACGACATATCGTCGCATGTGACGCGGCCTTTACTCAGTTTGGTATTTTAACCTTATGGTATAACATTTTCAAAGGCAGATTAACCCCTTGAATCACCTGATGGGTTAAATTGTCTTAATAGCTCTTTTTTTTACAATTTGTGAAAAATTGCCTCCACCATAAAGTTTGGCAGTATTATTTTTGCCAAGTGTTTGAGATATAAGATTTATTATTATTATTATTATTATTATTACTCACTTAATAGAAAATTTGCAGCATGTATTTTACAAAACATTTCTGTTACTATATAAACATGTAGATATTTTCAAATTATTTGCCTCGAAAACGGCGGTGTCTCAACAACGGAAATTTTCAGTTCTGCTTGTGTTGACCCTCTTTCCTACAATGCCGCTATCTGATTTAGAGTAGTAATTAAATAAAAGATGGACCCTTATTAAACCTAAAAAATACAGCACATCAAAGCTTCTGCAATAAGAGAGCTAACAATTGCGGAACCTGTCATGTCTGTGAGAAGCGCAGGAATTATCTTGTTATCAATTTAATAATAGAACACAGAAGTAAATAATGCCAGCCACTGACATCAGTAACACTGTAGCCTCTTGGGAAATCCAAGTCTGTAGAATCTGTCAATCCGGATGGATATGGACATATTAAGGTAGCACGGAAAGAATGGATTTATAGACTGAAGGTGCAATGTTTAGTAAGAAGATTCTGCATAGTGATAAAGACTAGTAATTCAGAATGGCTTGACATACCTGACCTGTATTCTTTCTCATTTAATACGTCTCCCCCATCCTTTCTCTTGTATGAATAATTTAATCAAACATTAACCTTTTGGCCTATGTGTTATTTTTTTAACTGAGAATCTGTGCATAGATTATTCAACCTATGAAAAAAAAAAAACTAATACATTTTAGAACCATTTTGAAAATTGAGCCTGTTGTTGACTTGAGATATATAGTGTCAATTAGTGATGAGCGAGCATGCTTGTCACTACTCGGTACTCGCACGAGTATCACTGTACTCGGGCTGCTCGGCGGGGACCGAGTAATCTCGCGATACTCGTGCTTTACTCGTGGTCTTCATTTCTGCATGTTGGCGCTCTTTTGAGAGCCAGCCCTCATGCAGGGATTGGCTGGCAGACCACTGCAATGCCACAGCCCTGTTAGTTGTGGAATTGCAGTGATTGGCCGGCCTGCACAGCGTCACCGAGCCTTTATATCGGCCGGCGCGCTGTGCTCTGCTCACAGCTATTCTGACAGTGAGTGTAGGGAGAGTGTCGCTGATTCAGGGAAAGCTTTGCGGCCCTTTATAGCTTTTTCAGTTGCAGGGCTGCAAACAGTGTGACCAAAAGTCCTTCTCAGGACTATTCTAGTTGTATACAGGCAGGCAGGGTATAGCCAGGTCGGAGTACAGTAGCAGAGTCCTTCTCAGGACTATTGTTGCTATATACAGGCAGGGTATAGCCAGGTCTGAATACAGGCTAGTGACCAGAAGAGTCCTTGTCAGGACTATTGTAGCAGTATACAGGCAGGCAGGCAGGCAGGGTAGTGGTGACCGTATACCAGCCTTCATATCTGGGGCTGGTGTACACAGTGTAAAACAGTCCAGATAGTGTCTGACTTGTCTGTACTGTAATTGTCGCTCCCCAAAAAAACCTGTTAGTAGGTTATTATTGCGTCCGTGCTTGGTTTTTAAAACCGCACGTGTGTGCCTGTTGGTGGCAGCGTACAGGTGCACTGGTGTGCGTTTACCAAACTATTATATAACGCACAAGTGTAGTGTATAATACACGTCAGTCAGCAGTGGCTGATAGTGTCAGAGTTCTTAATTTTTGCTCCTAAAACCTGTGTTAGGTTATTATTGCGTCCGTGCTTGGTTTTTAAAACCGCACGTGTGTGCCTGTTGGTGGCAGCGTACAGGTGCACTGGTGTGCGTTTACCAAACTATTATATAACGCACAAGTGTAGTGTATAATACACGTCAGTCAGCAGTGGCTGATAGTGTCAGAGTTCTTAATTTTTGCTCCTAAAACCTGTGTTAGGTTATTATTGCGTCCGTGCTTGGTTTTTAAAACCGCACGTGTGTGCCTGTTGGTGGCAGCGTACAGGTGCACTGGTGTGCGTTTACCAAACTATTATATAACGCACAAGTGTAGTGTATAATACACGTCAGTCAGCAGTGGCTGATAGTGTCAGAGTTCTTAATTTTTGCTCCTAAAACCTGTGTTAGGTTATTATTGCGTCCGTGCTTGGTTTTTAAAACCGCACGTGTGTGCCTGTTGGTGGCAGCGTACAGGTGCACTGGTGTGCGTTTACCAAACTATTATATAACGCACAAGTGTAGTGTATAATACACGTCAGTCAGCAGTGGCTGATAGTGTCAGAGTTCTTAATTTTTGCTCCTAAAACCTGTGTTAGGTTATTATTGCGTCCGTGCTTGGTTTTTAAAACCGCACGTGTGTGCCTGTTGGTGGCAGCGTACAGGTGCACTGGTGTGCGTTTACCAAACTATTATATAACGCACAAGTGTAGTGTATAATACACGTCAGTCAGCAGTGGCTGATAGTGTCAGAGTTCTTAATTTTTGCTCCTAAAACCTGTGTTAGGTTATTATTGCGTCCGTGCTTGGTTTTTAAAACCGCACGTGTGTGCCTGTTGGTGGCAGCGTACAGGTGCACTGGTGTGCGTTTACCAAACTATTATATAACGCACAAGTGTAGTGTATAATACACGTCAGTCAGCAGTGGCTGATAGTGTCAGAGTTCTTAATTTTTGCTCCTAAAACCTGTGTTAGGTTATTATTGCGTCCGTGCTTGGTTTTTAAAACCGCACGTGTGTGCCTGTTGGTGGCAGCGTACAGGTGCACTGGTGTGCGTTTACCAAACTATTATATAACGCACAAGTGTAGTGTATAATACACGTCAGTCAGCAGTGGCTGATAGTGTCAGAGTTCTTAATTTTTGCTCCTAAAACCTGTGTTAGGTTATTATTGCGTCCGTGCTTGGTTTTTAAAACCGCACGTGTGTGCCTGTCGGTGGCAGCGTACAGGTGCACTTGTGTGCAATTTCCAGAAACTTTGATATAACGCACAAGTAGTGAATATACACGTCAGCAGTGCACAGCATTGCAAAATGCGCAAGGGCATTGGCAAGGAACAAGGAAGTGGACGTGATGGTGGTGCAGGCAGAGGCCGAGGTCGTGGGCAAGCTCTAATTTCGCCACAACAAAGGGCCACATCTAGTCGCTCGCACGTCCTGTCCCAAATTCTTGGGGACCGCAGCAGTACACCGCTCTTGAACCAAGACCAGTGTCAACAGGTTGTTAGTTGGATAGCGGATAATGCTTCCAGTCAGATTGGCACCACCACAAACACTCTGTCTTCCACACGGTCAAGTGTCAGTAGCCGTGATACTGCACCGCACATTTCTGAACCTGATCCTCCTTCCTACCACCAGGCTGAGTACACGTCCTCCTCGGACATTAATGATCCCACACTTGGACACTCGGAAGAGCTGTTCACGTTTCCATTCACACATTCTGGCCTCTCGCCAGCTCATATTGAAGTGGGTCATGAGGAGATCGTCTGTACAGATGGCCAAATATTTGAGCAGCCACGTTCTCACGAAGTTGGCAACGTGTCTCAACAAGTGGTGGACGATGATGAGACACAATTGTCAGCAAGTCAGGAGGAGGAGCAGGGTGCGGAAGAGGAAGACGACGTGGTGGATGATCCAGTAACTGACCCAACCTGGCAGGAGGATATGCAGAGCGAGGACAGCAGTGCACAGGGGGAGGGAGGCGTAGCATCACAACAGGCAGTAAGAAGCAGGGTGGTGGCCCCAGGCAGAAGTCAGGCAACCGTTCCCCGGAACAACACGACGACACAAGGTGCCTGTCCAAATGTTAGGTCTTCACGAGTCTGGCAGTTTTTTAAGTTGGATCCAGATGATTCAAAAAAGGCCATTTGCAACACCTGCCGTGCCAGCATCAGCAGGGGTACCAAAACTAGCAGCCTGACCACCACCAGCATGATCAGGCACATGTCAGCCAAGCACCCGACTTTGTGGGAAGTACAACAGAGTCGAGGAGCAGTGCTTGCTGATGTCACTGCTACGTCTTCGCTGGTTGTGCATGCGAGCCAATCCTGTGTCCATGCTGCCTGCGAACAAGCCTCCTCCACTCCTGCACCTACAGTTGCCTACGCAGAAAGAACACCATCATCAAGCACGTCCTTGTCCCAGCGCAGCGTTCAGTTATCCATTCAGCAAACCTTTGAACGCAGGCGCAAATACACTGCCAACACCCCACATGCCACAGTTCTAAATGCTAACATTTCGCGACTGCTTGCGCTGGAAATGTTGCCTTTTAGGCTGGTGGAGACAGAAGCATTCCGTGACCTGATGGCGGCAGCTGTCCCACGTTACTCGGTCCCCAGCCGCCACTATTTCTCCCGGTGTGCCGTCCCCGCGTTGCATAACCACGTGTCACAAAACATCACACGTGCCCTGAACAACGCTGTTTCACCCAAGGTCCACCTAACCACAGACACGTGGACAAGTGCTTGTGGGCAAGGCCGCTACATCTCGTTGACGGCACACTGGGTTAATATTGTGGAAGCTGGGACCCAGTCTGAGCGAGGGACGCAACACGTCCTTCCCACACCAAGGTTTGCAGGCCCTACCTCAGTCAGTGTTTCACCCACACTCTACAGCTCCGGAATGTCATGCTCTTCAGCCTCCTCCTCCTCCTGCGCATCCTCATCCACTGTGCCCTCCACACCAGTCACAAGCTGGAAGCACTGCAGCACTGCCTCGGCGAAGCGGCAACAGGCTGTGCTGAAGCTAATCTGCATAGGTGACAAACCCCACAATGCAGAAGAGCTGTGGACAGCTCTGAAACAGCAGGCAGATCACTGGCTCACACCTCTGAACCTAAAGCCAGGAAAGGTCGTTTGTGACAATGGCCGGAACCTGGTGGCGGCTTTGAGGCGAGGCCAGCTGACACATGTTCCATGCGTGGCCCATGTGCTCAACCTCGTGGTTCAGCGGTTTATAAAGTCATACCCAGAGCTGTCTGATCTGCTGGTAAAAGTTCGCCGCCTGTCTGCACATTTTCGAAAGTCACCTACTGCTTCAGCCGGCCTTGCCGGCTTTCAGCGCCGTTTGCATCTTCCGGCTCACAGACTGGTGTGTGATGTCCCCACGCGTTGGAATTCAACTCTGCACATGTTGGTCAGGATATGTGAGCAGAAGAGGGCAGTTGTTGAGTACCTGCATCACCTAAGCCGTCGGGAAATGGGTCAAACTCCACACATAACACCTGAGGAGTGGAGATGGATGTCAGACCTATGTACCATCCTCCAAAACTTTGAGGACTCCACCAAGATGGTGAGTGGTGATGACGCCATTATTAGCGTCACCATACCGCTACTCTGCCTTCTAAAACGGTCCCTGCTGAAAAACAAACATGATGCATTGCAGGCGGAGCGCGATGAGTTGCAGCAAGAAACAGTAGTGGGTGTGGGTGATAACACACAGCCCAGCCTCGTCTCATCACAACGTGCAGTGGAGGACTATGACGAGGAGGAGGATGAAGACATGGAGCAACTCTCCGGCCAAATTGAGGATATGACATGCACACCAGTCATATCCTCGATTCAGCGTGGCTGGCCAGAGGACAGGGTAGATGAGGAGGAGGAGGAGGAGGAGGAGGAGGAGGAGGAGGACAGCATGTTCAGTCATCTTGTTGGTCAGGCTACTGAAGTCCTGGCTGTTAAGAGTCTGGCGCACATGGCTGACTTTATGGTAAGCTGCCTGTCTCGTGACCCTCGCGTTAAGAACATCTTGGCCGACAATCATTACTGGTTGGTAACACTGTTAGACCCACGCTACAAGGAGAACTTTTTGTCTCTTATTCCCGTGGAGGAGAGGTCAACCAAAATGCAGCAGTTTCGGAAGGCCATACTCACGGAAGTAGGCAAAGCATTCCCCTCACAAAATGCTAGCGGCATAGGTCAGGAATCAGTGGACAACCGAGGCGTACAGCCGAGAGAGGCACAAGTCCAATCCGCCAGAGGTAGGGGAACAGTCTTTAAGATGTGGGACAGTTTTCTCAGCCCCTCACGTACCACAGCCCCTGAGGTGCGGGGTAGTGCCACAAGAAATCCTAAGTTTGCCCAGATGCTGAAGGAGTACCTTGCAGATCGAACAACTGTACTCCGACATTCCTCTGTGCCTTACAATTATTGGGTATCCAAGCTGGACACGTGGCATGAATTGGCTCTCTACGCCTTGGAAGTCCTGGCCTGCCCTGCTGCTAGCGTTTTGTCAGAGCGTGTTTTTAGTGCCGCAGGTGGAATCATTACAGATAAACGCACCCGCCTGTCAACTGAAAATGCTGACAGGCTGACTCTGATAAAGATGAACAAGGGTTGGATTGGGCCAGACTTCACCACACCACCAGCAAATGAGAGCGGAATTTAAAGTTTGCCATGTACCTCCACTCACCCATGGGTACACTTCTCGACTTTGGATAATCGCTGGACTGCTCCTCCTTCTCCTCATGCGCCATCATGATGACCGTTACAATAGTTAGGTCTTTGTTTCAGGTATACCCCCAGTGGTAAATTTTTTCGCCCATTCTTTGCAGAATGGACATTACAACGACAGGAGACCCGCTCCTTTGCAATGGGAACAATGTTTTGAGGCCCTCATGCACGTCTCTACCCAGGGACAACGTGTAGCCTCCCAATTTTTGGCTGCCCTGCCTAAGGGCTATACTATAATACACCCACTTCCTGACAATGGACACTTAATGTTTTGAGGCCCTCATGCACGTCTCTACCCAGGGACAATGTGGAGCCTCCCAATTTTTGGCTGCCCTGGCAAAGGGCTATACTGAAATAGACCCACTTCCTTACAATGGGCACTTCAGGTTTAAAGGCCATCATGCACGTCTCTATCCAGGGACAATGTGGAGCCTCCCAATTTTTGGCTGCCCTGCCTAAGGGCTATACTGAAATACACCCACTTCCTTAAAATGGACACTTAATGTTTTGAGGCCCTCATGCACGTCTCTACCCAGGGACAATGTGGAGCCTCCCAATTTTTGGCTGCCCTGGCAAAGGGCTATACTGAAATAGACCCACTTCCTTACAATGGGCACTTCAGGTTTAAAGGCCATCATGCACGTCTCTATCCAGGGACAATGTGGAGCCTCCCAATTTTTGGCTGCCCTGCCTAAGGGCTATACTGAAATACACCCACTTCCTTAAAATGGACACTTAATGTTTTGAGGCCCTCATGCACGTCTCTACCCAGGGACAATGTGGAGCCTCCCAATTTTTGGCTGCCCTGGCAAAGGGCTATACTGAAATAGACCCACTTCGTTACAATGGGCACTTCAGGTTTAAAGGCCATCATGCACGTCTCTACCCAGGGACAATGTGGAGCCTCCCAATTTTTGGCTGCCCTGGCAAAGGGCTATACTGAAATAGACCCACTTCCTTACAATGGGCACTTCAGGTTTAAAGGCCATCATGCACGTCTCTACCCAGGGACAATGTGGAGCCTCCCAATTTTTGGCTGCCCTGCCTAAGGGCTATACTATAATACACCCACTTCCTGACAATGGACACTTAATGTTTTGAGGCCCTCATGCACGTCTGTATGCAGGGGCATTGGTGAACCTCACAATTTAGGACTGCCCTGGCAAAGGAAAATACTACAAAGACTCACTTCCTCAAAATGGGCACATTAGACTCAAGAGGCCTTCATGTACGTCTCTTCTCAGGGACATCGGAGTGCCACACAATGTTTTCACGTAAAATCTTTCATGTATTGATCTCAAAAAGTAACATACACCAGCTCTATCTCACTATTGGGTATGTGCCCTTAACATTTCCGCCATGAAAAATCATTTTGGGGTCATTTTGGAAGGTTTTCTGGTGAGTCCGTAAAAATGGCGTAAAACGCGGACAAAATTGTTCACAGCTGTGACTTTTGAGTGATAAATGCTTCAAGGGGTCTTCCCCATGCTGTTGCCATGTCATTTGAGCACTCTTCTGAGACTTTTGTGACATTTTTAGGGTTTCTCCATGCTGCCGGGAGGTCATTTCACAAAAATACTCGGGTCTCCCATAGGATAACATTGGGCTCGTTGCTCGGGCCGAGTACACGAGTATCTTGGGAGGCTCGGCCCGAGCTTCGAGCACCCGAGCTTTTTAGTACTCGCTCATCACTAGTGTCAATGTAACGCTGCACTAAGATGTGGCCTAGAATAGTACAGCAGAGTCACCACCAGGTGGCAGCTGAGTAGTGTCATGCTGTGCTAATATGTGACCCAGAGTAGTACAGCAAAGTTACCACAAGGTGGCAGCAGAGTAGTCAGAGAGCCCAGTCAGCAACAGGAAGTCAAAACAATGTATGAAGAGTGAATGAACTCAGAGTCAGAAGCAAGCAAAAGTGTCAGGTTTCCAGGTTTTCCAGTTCTCTTTTGAATGAGCTTGCCCTCAGTTAACATGGAGTTTAAGGTTCTGTTGCCCTACTTCCTGTCCAGCTGCTTAAAAGGCCGCCTCTCAGCCCAGTCCAGTGCCTGAGTATACTGCTTGCTGTGTGCTCCTGCTTTGCTGTTTCTACTTCCTGATTGCCTTGGATTCTCCTGAAACTCTACCGACCGACTCTGGACCATACCCGGTTTTCTTCAAGCTGTGCCCGGACTCCGTCTGCCGTCTTTGATCAGCACTCTGCCCGGTTCGTAACCACTCTGGACAATCATCCCGTACGGACACTCCTGGACTATACCACTTGCCCCTTGTGTACCGGCTGCTGCACATTTAGGCCTTCCGGGGTTGATTGCCGGACAGTCCCTGTACAGGGGTTCGCTCTGGTGGTCTCCCTGGGGGAGTCCGGTGCGTGGCCCCGGGAATCCCCTTCGCTCCGTTTTGTGTGTTGTTTTACTGTGTTTATTCCCGTTGTGTATCTACCGTGGTGACATATTATATAACATCTTGTACCAAGAACTCGTCTCTGTTGTCATTGCCCTAACGCAATCGAAATCCTCAGAACATACAGTAGTATTACATTATACTCAGGCCATAAGAGGATTTCGCTGGGGCAATGACTGAGACACGAGTAGATCAGCTCTTTTCCATGATCAACTCCTTGCAGCAGGAGATGGAGGCGGTGCAAACTAAACTCAGAGATGTGGAGGCACAGCTGGGCCATGATCACCAGGTACTGGGTCCGGCTATTCAGGATTTGCAAGTCAGAGTGGAGGCTCAGGAAGCCGTCCCCACTACGTCCGTATCAGCTGCCGGTATGCCTAGGTTACCCCCATTCCGTTTCAATGGTGATCGTAGTCAGTTTCGTGGATTTGTGAACCAATGTATACTGTTTTTTGATGTACATGCTGATTATTACCGTTCTGACCGGTCCAAAGTGTTATGTATAATCATGTTATTAACCTCACGAGCACTGGCTTGGGCTAATCCTATGATAGAGAATCGGGACATCCGTTTAAATCACCTGGATGACTTTCTGAACGCAATGGCGCAAATGTTTGATGATCCGAATCGCCGTGCTACCGCTGAATCGGCTCTCCTTTCCTTACGTCAGGGAAAGCGTTCTGTCGTTGAATACGCCACTGAGTTCAAGAGGTTAGTGGTAGACACCGACTGGGGAAACAATGCATTATTGTCTGTATTCAGAAAAGGTTTGTCCGGTACCATCAAGGACGAGTTAGCTCGTTCCGAATCTCCAGGGGAGTTTGAACTGTTTCTCCAGCACTGTGTGCGTATTGATACCCGCTTGACGGAG
Organism: Anomaloglossus baeobatrachus; assembly: GCF_048569485.1. Taxonomy (NCBI): domain Eukaryota; kingdom Metazoa; phylum Chordata; class Amphibia; order Anura; family Aromobatidae; genus Anomaloglossus; species Anomaloglossus baeobatrachus. The sequence continues at coordinate 200,507,514 of NC_134360.1, read as the reverse complement.
CGTAGACAGGAAAAATGGGCAGCTGTAAACCGTGTAAACAACTTTGCGTTTCCTTCTAGAGAACCCGCTCTCAGGACACCACGGGAGGCCGAGGACGTTCCTATGCAAGTGGACTCTCTGAAAAAGCGAGAGACCAACGAACGTCGCGAACACCGGCTCCGTGAGCGTTTGTGTTTCTATTGCGGTCAATCGGATCATTTCTTGATCGACTGCCCGAAACGTCCGAATCGCCCAAATAAGGTATTGGCAGCCATGGCAGAGTGTGACAACACGGACGCAGAGTCCGATATCTCTGAGGCAAGTGGGCACTTGGATGCGGTATTTCCCTTGACTGTAATGTCAACCTCACCGAAGGACTCAGAAGGGAAATATACCCATTGCTCGCTCCCCATTCAGATCCGGTGGGAGGGGCATCTAATACCTACCTCTGCAATGATAGATTCTGGGGCAGGGGGAAATTTCATGGACTCCTCTTTTGCCAGGAAACACGGTATCCGGACTCAGCAAAGATCCTCACCGGTTACCATGGAGACGGTAGACGGATCTCCGTTAAGCTCTGGACCAGTGGATCGGGAAACAGTACCGCTAGAATGCGTGATGAAGCCAGGTCAGCAGGAGACCCTTGTTTTCATGATAATTTCTTCTCCTCATTTTCCGATTATTTTAGGTATTCCGTGGCTACGGTCTACGAATCCGGTCATCGATTGGGAAACTAAGGAAATAACCTTCCCACCGCAGAGTGGTCCAACCATTAGTCCAACTGTTCCGGTTCCAGTAACACCGAATGCGGAGGGCACTGTACAGGTACCTGTTCTACCCCCGGTTTATGATGACTTTGCTGACATATGCGACAAAAGAAAAGCCGATCGGCTTCCCCCGCATAGACCGTATGATTGCCCCATAGACTTACTTCCAGGGGCGGAGATTCCGTTTGGCCATGTCTACCCGTTGGCGGCACCTGAGCTAGAAGCACTAAAAGAATACATTGATGAGAGCCTAGCCAAGGGATTTATTCGCCCGTCTACCTCACCAGCAGGGGCACCCATCTTTTTCGTGAAAAAGAAAGAGGGGACTCTGAGACCCTGTATTGACTACCGGGAACTGAATAAAATAACCATCCGGAACCGGTATCCGTTACCGTTGATTCCTGAGCTATTGGAGAGGGTCCAACAGGCAAAAATATTCACCAAATTGGATCTCCGTGGGGCATATAATCTACTTCGCATACGTCCCGGAGACGAGTGGAAGACCGCGTTCCGATGTTGGTATGGACATTTTGAGTACCTAGTGATGCCTTTTGGACTTTGTAACGCTCCCGCGGCTTTCCAACATCTAGTTAACGATATTTTTAGGGATATCATGGACCAATTCATGGTGATTTATCTGGACGATATCCTAATCTTTTCTGATTCCTTACAGGAACACCAGGAGCACGTCAAGACCGTACTTACCCGGCTGAGGGAAAATCACCTGTACATTAAACTGGAGAAATGCGAATTCCATTGCTCACAGATACAATTCTTAGGGTATGTCATCTCTCCTCAGGGACTGAACATGGAGTCTGGCAAGATACAAGCAATTCTGGACTGGCCGGAACCGGGTAACGTCAAAGAGGTACAACGCTTTGTCGGTTTTGCCAACTTTTACCGACGTTTTATCCGTAATTTTTCAGAAATCGTTCGTCCCATCACTCTGTTAACCAAGAAAGGACAGAAGTTTGTGTGGTCCGCCCAGGCCCAGGAAGCCTTCCATCGTCTCAAGGTTTGTTTTACCTCAGCGCCTATATTGGTACATCCGAATCCCGCACTTCCCTTTATCGTGGAAGTCGACGCTTCCGACTACGCATTAGGGGCCATCCTTTCTCAAAGGACTGGGGACAAGAGTCTCTTACATCCGTGTGCTTTCTTTTCCCGCCGGTTGTCCCCTGCAGAAAGGAACTATGACATTGCGGACAAGGAATTGTTAGCGATTATTTCCGCTTTCAAGGAATGGAGACACCACTTACAGGGAGCCGCGCAGCAAGTGATAGTACTCACAGATCATCGTAATCTGGAATTTCTTAAGTCTGCCAGGTGCCTGTCTCCACGGCAAGCCCGTTGGAGCCTATTTCTTAACCAATTCAATTTTGTCGTTACATACCGTCCAGGTTCACGTAATGGGAAAGCTGATGCCTTGTCCCGAATCCACGCCGTGGACTCCGTGCCTGGAACCCCGTCTCAGACCGTGTTATCGGATGCCAATTTCGTTGGAGTAATCCAGGACCAGGACTTGTGGAAGGACATCAAGCTGGCCTATGATGGTGACGTATTTCTTGCTGCCCCCCCGAATGATGTAACTCTTGTTCTTCGGAATGGTGTGTGGTTGAGAGAGCGACGCATTTATGTCCCGGAGGCCGTAAGACTTCGGGTTCTCAAGTTGGTCCATGACTCCGTGTTGGCTGGTCATAGGGGGGTACAGAAGACGCAGGAATTTCTGAGCCGTTTTTTCTGGTGGCCTACCTGTCTAAAGGATGTAAAGGACTATGTCCACTCATGCGTGGTTTGTGCCCGGTGCAAGGTCCCTCGTGTGGCTCCTACGGGACTCCTCCAACCGTTACCCGTGCCATCTCGCCCTTGGGGGTCTATCTCCATGGATTTTATTGTGGAGTTGCCAGTCTCAGGCGGGCACAATACCATCTTAGTGGTGGTGGATCGATTGACTAAAGCTGCTCACTTCATTCCGTGTACCGGTCTTCCCTCAGCCGCAGAGACAGTGGATTTGGTTATCCAGAACGTATTCCGATTGCATGGGGTACCAGACGAGATCATCTCTGACCGGGGCGTGCAGTTCACGTCTAGGTTCTGGAAGGGCTTTTGTACGGCACTCCAGATTGATGTCTGTTTGTCTTCTGCATACCATCCTCAGACAAATGGGCAAACCGAACGGACGAATCAAACCCTGGAACAATACCTTCGATGTTATGTCAGCCATCTCCAAGACGATTGGTTGAAGATGCTTCCGTTGGCGGAGTTCTCCTATAACAACACTCAGAGCAGCTCCACTAAGGTAACGCCCTTTTTTGCTAACTTGGGTTATCATCCGAATGTTTTGCCTAGGTCACCGGTTGCGGTTTCGGTGCCGGCGGTGGAGGACAGATTGACAGAGCTTCGACAGAATCTGGAGGTTCTAAAGGACACTGTGGCTACGGCCCAGGAGCGTTACAAGAGGTCGGCAGACACTCACCGGAAACCGGCACCCATGTACAAGGTAGGGGACTCTGTATGGTTATCCACCAAAAACCTGAGATTGGGTGTTCCTTCGCAGAAGCTGGGACAAAAATTCATCGGTCCGTTTAAGATCACCGGGATCGTGAGCCCTGTGGCCTGTCGGCTACGGTTGCCGCACCATCTAAAGGTACACCCGGTCTTTCATGTGTCTCTCCTCAAACCTGTCTCCCCTAATACGTTTCGTGGTCGTGTTGTGCCTCCTCCTCCGCCTGTGATGGTCGACGGCGAGGAGCAGTTCGTGGTTGAGGACATTATTGACTCCCGGCTCCATCGTCGTCGGCTTCAATATCTGGTACGTTGGCAGGGGTACGCCCCCGAGGACGATTCCTGGGAACCGGTGGGTAACATTCGGGCACCCCGGAAGATCGCTCAGTTTCATCGACGGTTCCCGGACAAGCCGGGCCCTGATCCGTCTCTGGGGGGGGGAGTAATGTCAGGTTTCCAGGTTTTCCAGTTCTCTTTTGAATGAGCTTGCCCTCAGTTAACATGGAGTTTAAGGTTCTGTTGCCCTACTTCCTGTCCAGCTGCTTAAAAGGCCGCCTCTCAGCCCAGTCCAGTGCCTGAGTATACTGCTTGCTGTGTGCTCCTGCTTTGCTGTTTCTACTTCCTGATTGCCTTGGATTCTCCTGAAACTCTACCGACCGACTCTGGACCATACCCGGTTTTCTTCAAGCTGTGCCCGGACTCCGTCTGCCGTCTTTGATCAGCACTCTGCCCGGTTCGTAACCACTCTGGACAATCATCCCGTACGGACACTCCTGGACTATACCACTTGCCCCTTGTGTACCGGCTGCCGCACATTTAGGCCTTCCGGGGTTGATTTCCGGACAGTCCCTGTACAGGGGTTCGCTCTGGTGGTCTCCCTGGGGGAGTCCGGTGCGTGGCCCCGGGAATCCCCTTCGCTCCGTTTTGTGTGTTGTTTTACTGTGTTTATTCCCGTTGTGTATCTACCGTGGTGACATATTATATAACATCTTGTACCAAGAACTCGTCTCTGTTGTCATTGCCCTAACGCAATCGAAATCCTCAGAACATACAGTAGTATTACAAAAAGGGTCATGAGCCAAACAATAATAGCAAAAGCCAAAAGGGAGAAACAGAGCCAAGACAGGGACGGGAGTGTGAGTCAAGTACCTGGAAGTCCAAACTACAAACAAAGGTATGACAAGCAAGATGGGGCCGGGAGATGACACACAGACACAGGTTAGGCAGTAGAGGGTGCATTGCAGGACAGGTCGGGTACCTCAACAGAGTCAGATACACACACTATGAGACATAGACTATCAGTGGTGCTGAACCAGAATGAGGCAGGTAGAAATTAACCCCTGACATGACCAGGCCAGAGCTGAAAGAGGCAGATACCGGCCTGGATCATGACAGTCACACGATGTCTGGCTCAAAACTCACCGAGTGTCAGGACTACTTCTGATGCTGTTCACATAGCAGAGTCAGACACTTCACAGGATGGTGCTGTTGAGATGCACAGACAGACTCGGGCATCGATCAGCTGTGCTCTTGTTAGTAATCAGGCTTGCAGGAGTTCATTTCTGCTAGCCTGTGGATTACTGCTTGAGTCACATAATGCAGAAGGACTATCACAGTCGCTTCCGCCCTTTTTAAGATTGTAGAACCTGTTCTCCCATGCCGATGATAGCTGTTCCTTGTGCTTTGATATCCAGTTGCTGGTGATCGTCTGTGTGCTGTTTGATGTGCTGTGAAAATACTCTTGTTTGATTATTTCCTTCCTTTTCTTTAGTTTCCTCCTAATCACCTATTGTTTATACCTCTGTGAGTGATTGCTGTGAGTTTGAGTTTTTGTTTTTTCCTCCATTTGTTTATTTGTGTGAGATTAATCACTCCTTTCCTGGCGCTCTCCTAGATGGAGGGAGGATAGCCATTAGACCAGAATTGTTCAGGAGTTAGGGTTAGTAAGGCAGCCCAAGCATCGCCACATTCAGATGTATCTTTTGGTATCAAGGTCAGCCAGGTTTGCCCTAGCCTGAAGGCTAGTTTAGGCACACCTGTTCCTAGTGATCAGACCCCGTGATATATATATAGCGCTTGCAAACTAGAAGTAGATATGTCAAACATCTGGAGAAAGGCAAGTTTGACACTATCTCAAGAAAATTGGAATAAGTCACTACTCCTCTTTTGATCTGGTGCACCTCATATAAAGTGTGGTGGTGCTCTGCTGAACAGTCCAAGAGTGAAGAATCAGTAGCACTCAAATGAAAGGTAAAAACAATCACTTTATTAAAATCTTCTTAAAACAATACTCATAATTAAGTCTGCAACTAGGGGAAGAGGGTAAGGTGAAGCATGTGCATGTGCTCAACATTTGTTTCACACTCTTGTGTGCTTCTACTGGTCTTCTACCCGTAGAAACCCACAGGATCGCGAAATGGCTGTCGACTGAGTACATGCACCTGTTTCACCTTACCTTCTCCCACTAGTTGCAGTCTCATTTATGAGAATTGTTTTATCAAGATTTGAATAAAGTGATTGTTTTTACCTTTGAGGTGAGTTTACTGACTATTTACGGTTGGACTTGTGATTTCCCTTCTCCTGGGACTGTTCAGCAGACCACCACTACACGTCATAAGAGGTACACTGGATCAAAAGAAGAGTGGTGAGTTATTCCAATTTCCTTGAGATATTACCAAACTTGCATTTTTCCATATGTTTGACATATTTGCTTCATCTTACCCTCTTCCCCTAGTTCCAGCCTCAACTATGAATATTGTTTCATGAAGATTTGAATAAAGTGATCGTTTTAACCTTTGAGGTGAGGGCCGCTGATTCTTGACACTCATAAGTAGATTTTTATCACTGAACCATCCCTGTTTGCAACTTTGGCATACATGCATGATGATTTGTGTTTGCATGTGGCACAGATCAATCCTACTCATGTATCAACAAGATTTGGCAAGATTTAGCTTTTTGTGACTGATATCCTTTCTGGAAATGCTTTTGATGGCATTCCAAATTTCATAGAGGATTGTAGCAAAGGCAACAAATAACTCTTTACATTCAATCTAGAGGACAGTAGATAGGATTCCTGGATGGAGATAGCATAGGTGGGGCACTATAGGCAAAGGAAACCCATATCCCACTTATAAAAGGGGACAAAGATGAAAGAATGGCTAATGAGTCATAGTGAGCATGTTCTATAATAAGTCCATCACTATTGTCTATGTTTGGATGTGGCCTATGAAAAAGACTGATGGCACATCCTACCTTTCTAATGTGAATAGGTGCAAATTGAACATGAAACATAGTAACAAAAAGGAGTGAGTTGCACACTGCAGTGCTATGATATGTGGAACAATGAATATGGGAGTATAGACCTTCATTACTGATATGACAAACACATAAAAATTGAGATACTTAGCACACAAAAATGGCCCCTTTTATGTGAGCCCAACAGCCAATCTTTTTTGAAAAGTTGCACTACAGAGTGCAACTGTCTCCTTTTTGATAGTCAGTGACAGCACAGACACTTTTTTTTAAGGTGCGTAAGGCCTTAAAGACCTTAAAGACTAAGCACCTATCATTCTGTCCCATCATAAAATAAAAAGTACAGTAAAATTAAAAGAGTATGACATGTTAGGCATTTAGTGAACAATCAGGTCTTGATCTTCATGTGTTGGAAGCAGGAAAAATAGACAAAAATATAATCTAAGGGACTTTTACAAGTGTAACATTTTGATGGCTAGATGACTGGTTCAGAGCATCTCCAATATGGTAGGCCTTGTGGTCTGTTCTTAGAATAGAGTGATACAGTAATAGGGTCCATACACAAAATGCTACTGTAATAGAAAGTGCTGAATACATTGTTGTTGGCTATGTTAGAGAAGTATTAGAGCACACAATGAATTCATCATGCTGCTTACGAGAATGTGTAGTCTTCAAAAAGCCCAATGAGAAAAAGGTAAGCCAGAAGAGGGAGAGTGATGATCTGAGCAACGTTCTGCTAGGAAACTATGGGTTTCATGCGGATGTCACCTCCCTAAGCATTATTGCAGACCAAGTCCACCCCTTCATAGCAGCTGTATTTATCAGATGCCTGAGGTTTCTTTCAGTAGGATAAACCTCCATGATACACTGCAAAAAGTGTTCAGAAATGGACTGAAGAACATGAGAAAGAGTTTGTGAGTTAATTTGACCACCACAGTTCCTAGATCTCAGTCCTATCAGGCATTTGTGCAATTTGCTAAAAAAGTTTGTACCACGCAAACAACGAGAACATCTTACTGCCAGATATCACAGAGAACCATCAAAAGGTTTATTGGACTTCACTGTCGCTTGATCATATCTAGTTTGAAGGCAAAAGAGATATGTCATATTAGGAATGTGGGTGTAATGCTATGGCTGATTAAGGTATATATAAAAATCTAAAAGACCCCACTCCAACAAATAAGATGAAAAATGATGCATATTTCATACAAATATATGGGTCATCGTAGACATGTTTTAGGCTACTACATGGCTGAAATGTTACAATATTACAAAAGAAGATGCAAGGTTGGAATTCTGAGACGTGCAAACCCCTATACTGTATAATTAGTGCTGTATGCATTTATATAATATATATATATATATATATATATATATATATATATATATATATATATATATACATACATACATACATATATCTCTCTCTCTCTCGCTCTCTGTCTCTCTCTCTGTATATATATATATATATATATATATATATATATATATATATATATATATATATATATATATTATATATACAGTGTGTTGTGTGTATATATTTATAGACATATATACTGTATATAAAGTACAGACCAAAATTTTGGACACACCTTCTTATCTCTATAGCAACTGTTAAGAGAAGACTTTGTGCAGCAGGCCTTCATGGTAAAACAGCTGCTAGGAAACCACTGCTAAGGACAGGCAACAAGCAGAAGAGACTTGTTTGGGCTAAAGAACACAAGGAATGGACATTAGACCAGTGGAAATCTGTGCTTTGGTCTGATGAGTCCAAATTTGAGATCTTTGGATCCAACCACCGTGTCTTTGTAGAAAAGGTGAATGGATGGACTCTACATGGCTGGTTCCCACCGTGAAGCTTGGAGGAGGAGGTGTGATGGTGTGGGGGTGCTTTGCTGCTGCCACTGTTGGAGATTTATTCAAAATTGAAGGCATGCTGAACCAGCATGGCTACCACAGCATCTTTCAGCGGTGTGCTATTCCATCCAGTTTGCGTTTAATCATTTATTTTTCAACAGGACAATGACCCCAAATACACCTCCAGGCTGTGTAAGGGCTATTTGACTAAGAAGGAGAGTGATGGGGTGCTACGCCAGATGACCTGGTCTCCACAGTCACCAGACCTGAACCCAATCGAGATGGTTTGGGGTGAGCTGAACCGCAGAGTGAAGGCAAAAGGGCCAACAAGTGCTAAGCATCTCTGGGAACTCCTTCAAGACTGTTGGAAAACCATTTCCGGTGACTACCTCTTGAAGCTCATCAAGAGATTGCCAAGAGTGTGCAAAGTACTAATGAAAGCAAAAGGTGGCTACTTTGAAGAACCTAGAATATAAGACATGTTTTCAGTTGCCTCACACTTTTTTGCTAAGTATTTCATTCCCCATGTTTTAGATCATAGTTTTGATGCCTTCAATGGGAATCTACAATTTTCAGAGTCCTGAAAATAAAGAAAACTCTTTGAATGAGGTGTGTCCAAACGTTTGGTCTGTAATATATAAATATATATATATATATATATATATATATATATATATACTATATACACACACATATATATACACAGTACACAGTATGTATACACACACACACACACATATCTATATATATATATATATATATATATATATATATATATATATATATATATATATATATATATATATATCTCAGATAAAACATAGCTAATGATTTCAAGCAGTCTTAAACCAGTCCCATCTATTTTGATGCTCTGCACGAGATACCAATCATTATTGTTGATGCACAGTGCATTAGGAATGCTGTATAACCACCACCTATTATTGTTTAATTGTGGATCTGATGTTACTTCTGCAATCACATGCATCCTACACACCGTTTCAGCTGTGCTATTTATAATGCTGCTGTATCCTGAGCATTTTAAATAATTCAAAAAACACTAATTTTCTCCTTCATTTTCCAGGAAATCACAGTCGGCTGTAATTTTGTTGAAGTTCTTCAATGCCCTCGTAGAGAATCTAGAATTATAACATGTCAATTACAATCCACCCAGGACAGTGATGTGTTTACTAGAAATAACCCACTATTTAAAAATTCTAAATCTCACTTTTTCAAAATTGTGTATTTGCTGAAAATTGTAGACATGGTAAAGTGACTTTACCACCTTTGATACAGGTAAAATATATCTTTGTACCGTGTTAGCCAGTAGAGGTAAAAAAATTGTTTAAAATAACTGAAGTCCTCTGTGGTTGATACTTTTTATCTATCAGGCCTCTGGCCTACTACCGTTACATTGATGATATTTTAATCATCTGGACAGAGTCTGAGGAGCAGCTGAAGACCTTCCATGAACACTTTAAATCAGTTTCATCCCACCATCAACTTAACACTCAACTACTCCTGCACTGAAATCAACTTCTTGGACACCATCATTAAACTACGGAACAATGAAATAGAGACATCCCTGTACAAGAAGCCAATTGACCGTCCAACATACCTGAAATGGAACAGTTTTCATCCAAAACACATAAAAAAACTCTATTGTATACAGCCAGGCCATCAGGCACAATCGGATATGTTCCAACACTACAGTTAGAGACAATCACCTTGAGGGCCTCAGAAAAACCTTTTTGAATCAAGGCTACCACCCAAGAACAATTGAAAACCAGATTACAAGAGCCACCAGAATATCAAGCAACCATCTCCTACATTATAAAACTAAAGAAGAAAACAAACAATCGGGTCCCTCTTGTAGTCACCTACAATCCACATCTGGAGGTGTTTAGAGGAGCTGCACGGAAACTACAACCATTACTGCAAAAAGATGCTCGATTAAAACTATACTATTACTATTACTAAATATATATTATACTAAAACTATACTAATACTATTTTTCCAGACCCCCCACTTCTGTGTTTTAGACAGCCCCCAAATCTAAGAAGCATCATTGTCAGAAGCTCCCTATCCTCTCCAACAACAACAGGAACATTTCCCCGCAACCAGAAAATATGTAAGACCTGTCCATTTATATTGACAACAGACAAGATAAAGATTTCCAGATCACATCAGGACTACAAGATCCCAGGTACCTTCAGCTGCACTACAACCAATGTGGTGTACTTAATTATATGTACCAAATGTCCAACTGGGGGTCTGTATGTAGGGGAGACCGGACAACAGCTCAGGACAAGGATGAATTCTCATCGCCACACAATTAGAGAAAAAAGGATGGATCTACCTGTGGCCAAACATTTTTGTAACTCAGACCACAACATCATGGACATGAAATTGCTGGTATTGAAAGGGAATTTCAAGTCCTAGAGAGATAGGAGACTATGGGAGTACAAACTTATGATGACCTTTGACACATTCAGAGTAGGAATGAATGTGTCTCTTGGATTCATGCCTTTTTACATCAGTTAAGAGATGTGCTCCTCTGACCGGTCTACGCGTTTCAGGGGTCTCTGCCGTGCCGTTAATACACTGTCCTGAGGAAGGGGGCAGAGATCCCTGAAACGCGTAGACCTGTATATATGCTTCAAATAAATGACTTGGAATAATATCTTTCATGTGTCATTGGTGACAAGCGCGGCAGTGATCCTCAATTTCCTTTAAAGATTCATCCCCACAATTGCGGGTCCGCAGCTGTCTCCACCAGCAAATATGTGTTGTTAGGTGTTGTGACCTCTTCACTAGAGTTGAGCGCGGTTCGCGGTTCGAGGTTCTCCAGTTGGCGGCTCGAGTGATTTTGGGGGCTGTTCTAGATCGAACTAGAACTCGAGCTTTTTGCTAAAGCTCGATAGTTCTAGATGCGTTCGAGAACGGTTCTAGCAGCAAAAAGATCAGCTAATTCCTAGCTGGCTTTCCGCTGTAATAGTGTAAGTCACTCTGTGACTCACACTATTATGAAATTTCAGTGTATAGTGTGCGGGAACAGCGCATTCAGATCACTGCTGCTGGGATAATGGCGATCGCCATTTTTTTTTTCCTTGTCTTCCTTCCCTAAGCGCGCGCGTGTAGTGGGGCGGGCCAGCATGTCAGCCAATCCCAGACACACACACAGCTAAGTGGACTTTTAGCCAGAGAAGCAACTGCATGTGTGATAGGATGTCCATGTCACATGTCCCTGCATTATAAAACCGGACATTTTCCTCCAGCACGCCATTATCTGCCTTCTGCGTCCTTGGTTTCAGTCATCACTGGCGCAGCTCCTATCGCCAATACTGCTGTGTACACTCCATACACAGCGCTGGACAGCTTAGGGATAGCACTTTCTATCAGTCCTTTTAAGGGCTCATACCGGCAGGGTCAGAGCCATAGGTGACAGGTCCTGAAAACAGAGTTTAACAGCTACACAAGATAACAGCGTCTGTGTAGCTAAGGTCACGGATTTCCTCGCTGCATTTCCCCATTAGGAGGGATAGAAAGGCAGGCTTCCTTTCCTCTACCCAGAGACCCACAACCCTGCCACTGTACCCTCCTGCCCTTTGCACACTCAAACTCATTGTTACTAAGCCATTGTACTAGCAAACACTGAGTGAACTTAGTGGCATCCTAAATGTGGCTATTGGACTTCTGTATTGTCCCACTAGTGCAAAGATATTTGCAGCACGTCTGCCTGCATTGCACACTCAAACTCATTGTTACTAAGCCATTATACTAGCAATTTATGCTGCCAGTTTAAGGGCCGTAGTTGCATTGTCAGGGATAATTATTGTTGTTTATTCTGCTGTTAATAAAGCTAGACCACCGCTGCAATCTACACCACCTCTCAATTTTTACTACCACATTTTAAGTGCACAATCTTGTCGCAATCAACATGAGTGGCAAAATGACAGATGCTGGTGGAAAGGGGAAGAGGCGTGGTGGAAAAGGAAAAAAAGGGTTTGTCCGTGGGGAAGGTGGCAAAGCTCCATTAACATCTGCTGAAGATAGACCATCTACCAGCAAAAGTAAAATGTCTACTACTTACCGTGGACAATCCGATGTGCTCCCTTTTTTACGGACACGAACAACAGGAACAAAGGTAGATGATGGCCAAAAAAGGAAAATGCTTGAATGGATCTCAAGTGGTCCAACAAGTGCCCTCTCAGCCACCTCGACTACCGCATCCAAAAAACCCCAGTCCTCTGAGTTGTCATCCCAATCAAACTTGCTTTCTCCCAGCTCTGAAGTCTCCATCAGCCCTGCACAGTATGGTGGAACTGAGATGGCTGAGTCTGCAGAGCTGTTCAGTCACACTATAGCCTGGGAATCAGAGGTCTGCTCCCAAGCTACAGTGAGTACAGACCAGGAAATGGTCTGCAGTGATGCCCAGAACCTTTGTGACTCTGATTCAGGCCGTGAGGACCAAGTTTCTGAGCATAATGTTGACCCTTTGTCACAAACTGTAACACCTGTGGTTATAGACAATGAGGAACATACTGATGACGATGAGACGCAGATACCAGATTGGGATGACAACTTAAATATTCGGTCAGGGCAAGAAGAGGCTCGGTCTGAGGGTGAGGGGAGTGCAAACACAACAATTGATGATGAAGTTCTAGATCCCACCTACTGTCAACCTACAGTCAGGCACTCGAGGAGGTCAACAGAGGCGGTGGAGGAGGATGCAACCGATGACGAAGTTACCTTGCGCCTTCCTGGACAGAGTCGGAGCACTGGTAGCACGTCTACAATTGCATCATCAGCCACCACTCTGCCTCTGAGCACTAGTCGGGGGGGTTCAGCAGGTCGCATGCCCTCTAAGCCTTGCCTAGCCTGGTCCTTTTTTGACATGGAAAAAGATCGCCCAAATTATGTGATCTGTAAAATTTGTCGTGATTCTGTTAGTAGAGGTCAAAACCTCAGCAGTTTGACAACGTCTTCCATGAATCGTCACATGAATAAATATCATATGTCCCAGTGGGAAGCTCACCGTGCTGCAATGCGGCCTAGCGGAGCGAACCATCCATGGCCTGTCCCTTCCAGTGCATCCGCGCGCTCTTCATCTTCTAGGACTGTGGGGACAGCTGTCACACCTGGTTTTCCACACACAACTTCCACCACTGTAACCGCAACAGGCAGTTTGCTTGGTAGGTCGTCAGTTGGTTTGGAAGGGGAAACAAGTGCGTGTGTACAGCTCTCTCAGACATCGATAGCACCAACGTTGGATGAAGGCAACATCATGTCTCCGCCTGCACTTTCCTCACAAACCTGCATTTTTCCAGGGACACCCTACTCAACACCGTCTACACACAGCAGCCAGATCTCTGTCCCTCAGATGTGGTCAAATAAAAGGCCATTTCCTGCGACCCATGACAAAGCTAAGAGGTTGACTATCCCTCTGTAAGCTCTTGGCTACCGAAATGCTGCCTTTCCGCCTGGTGGACACACAGGATTTTAGAGACCTTATGTCTGTCGCTGTGCCCCAGTACCAGATGCCCAGTCGCCACTACTTCTCTAAGAAAGGTGTGCCCGCGCTACACCAGCATGTCGCACACAACATCACCGCTTCCTTGAGAAACTCTGTGTGTGAACGGGTGCATTTCACCACCGATACTTGGACCAGTAAGCATGGACAGGGACGTTACATGTCGCTGACTGGGCACTGGGTAACTATGGTGATAGATGGTGAAGGGTCTGCTGCACAAGTCTTGCCGTCCCCGCGACTTGTGTGTCAATCCTCTGTCTGTCCAAGTTCCGCCACTGCTTCTGCCTCCTCCACCTCATCTGGGTCCTCCACCTCTGCCCCAAGCCTGCCTGGTCAGGCCACCAGGGTTCTCACTGCGCAGAAGGAATCACGCACCCCTCATTACTATGCTGGCAGCAGAGCGTAACGGCATCAGGCGGTCTTTAGCTTGACATGTCTTGGGAATAGGAGTCACACAGCTGAGGAGTTGTGGTCAGCTCTGCGGTCCGACTTTAATAAATGGTTGTCTCCACTCAACCTGCAGCCTGGTAAGGCCGTGTGCGACAATGCTGCAAACCTGGGTGCGGCCCTTTGCCTGGGCAAGGTGACACACGTACCTTGTATGGCTCACGTGTTGAACCTTGTTGTCCAGTAATTTTTAACACACTATCCCGGCCTAGATGGCCTTCTGACCAGGGCACGAAAACTGTCTGCTCACTTCCGCCGTTCAACCGCCGCAGCTGAGCGACTTGCATCACTCCATAAGTCTTTCGGCCTGCCGGTTCATCGTCTGAAATGCGATGTGGCGACACGCTGGAATTCGACTCTCCACATGTTACAGCGACTGTGGCAGCACCGCCGAGCCCTGGTGCAATACGTCATGCAGAGGTGGGGAAGATCACCCTGATGGAGTGGTCTCAGATCAAGGACCTATGCACCCTTCTGCACAGTTTCGACATGGCGACGAATATGTTTAGCGCTGACAATGCCATTATCAGCATGATAATTCCAGTCATTTACATGCTGGAGCACACGCTAAACACTATTCGGAGTCAGGGGGTGGGACAACAGGAAGGGGAGGAACTACAGGAGGATTCATATGCGCAAGACACAACAACATCACCAAGGTCCAGACGTTCATCATCACCAACGCAGCAGGCATGGGGCCATGGGGGACAGGGATCAACAAGGGCGCATGGTAGCAGGCGAAATGTTGAGGAAGGTGCAGGAGAACATGAAGAAATGGAGGACGAACTGTCCATGGACATGAAAGACTCAGCGGATGAGGGAGACCTTGGTCAAATTTCAGTTGAAAGAGGTTGGGGGGAGATGTCAGAGGAAGAAAGAACGGTTAGCACCTCTATGTCACAAACACAGCGTGGACTTGGTCCGCATGGCTACGCAAGACACATGAGTGCTTTCTTGCTGCACTACCTCCAACATGACCCTCGTATTGTCAAAATTAGAAGTGATGATGACTACTGGCTTGCCACACTATTAGATCCCCGGTACAAGTCCAAATTTTGTGACATAATTCCAGCCATAGAAAGGGACGCATGTATGCAGGAGTATCAGCAGAAGCTGTTACTCGATCTTAGCTCGGCTTTGCAACCAAAAAACCGTGCAGGTGCAGGGAGTGAATCTCCCAGTTGTAACTTGACAAACATGGGACGGTCTCGTCATCTTCAACAGTCTACCCGTACCAGTAGCACCCTATCTGGTGCTACTGGTAACAACAATTTTATGGAATCTTTTCATAATTTTTTTAGACCCCCCTTTGCAAGGCCAACAGAGACAACAAGTCTGACACATAGTCAACGGCTGGAGAGGATGATACAGGAGTATCTGCAAATGAACATCGATGCCATGACTTTGCAAATGGAACCTTGCTCATTTTGGGCTTCAAATCTAGAAAAATGGCCAGAGCTCTCCACTTACGCCTTGGAGATTTTGTCGTGTCCAGCTGCCAGCATTGTCTCTGAACGTGTCTTCAGTGCTGCTGGGTGTGTGCTGACAGATAAGTGCACGCGTCTGTCCAGTGACAATGTTGACAGACTAACGTTCATCAAAATGAACAAGTCATTGATCCACAAGGAATTTACTACCCCTGTGTCATCCTGGGGAGATTAAATGCTTGTGGATTTGGAATGTGCTTGATGCAAATCAAAACATCCAGTTTGCAACTAGGGCAAAAGGGCTGCCACTGATGGGGTGTCTGTGTGGCCCAATTTTTGGAAAAAAGGGAGGAGACTCCGCTTGGAGTAACCCTTGCTTACATTGTTTTTAAAAATGATCCAAGATGAACAGAGCTGGGATCAGGAAAGACTTTGCTACCTACCCCGGTGTTATCCTGGGGACGGTTAACAATGGCGTATTTTTGAATGTGCTTGATGCAAATCTAGCTGTGAAGTGTACAACTGGGGCACAACTGCTGCCACTGAAGGGGTGGGTGTGTGTGGGGCCCAATTTTTGGAAAAAAGGGAGACTCCGCTTGGAGTCACCTTGCGGTGTTTTACATGATTTTAGAAGGGCGTGCCATGCCTATATCTGTGTCTCCTCCTCTTTTTCCTTGTCAATCTCTTTTGTTTTCGCATGAGTATATGTCCTTGTCACTTTCCCATGTGTTTGTGTTGTGTTGTGGGTTGTTTGTCACCTTTTGGACACCTTTGAGGGTGTTTTCTAGGTGTTTTTATGTGTTTGTGAATGACTGACATGGTTTCCTATGCAGTTCGAGTTCGGTTCGTCGAACGTTCGACGAACCGAACTCGAACGGGACCTCCGTTCGGCGAACCGAACTCGAGCCGAACCACGACCGGTTCGCTCATCTCTACTCTTCACAACATCTATAGGTGAGTGCACCTTGTAATTATTTACATTTCATTTTATTGGTTAAGACCCTATGTACCTGTCTTTCCTCCACAGTTTTTCCTTTCTGGTTTGTGGGAGGGGTTTGCTTTCCTGCTCCGCATTCTGGGTAATTGCTGGACTTCATTAGGGAATGGTGTAGGCCAGATCATCGCCAGTCGTATCCTGGTTAGTACTAGTAAGTGCCTGGCTCCTGGCTGTTTGGTGGATTTATCTTGGTACTTAACCCCAGATTGTTTTCTGGCTCTGCTCTGTTTCATCCTCTGACCCTTCATACTGTCTGGCTCCTGACCTCTGACCTCCTCCTGACTGTGCCCTTGCCCGTCCCTTATGTGCTCTCCTGGTTACTGGACCTCGGCCTGACTTCTGACCCCGCTTTTGTCTCCTTCCTGTGTGTAGTTGCGTCCCCTCTGCACTGACCTTGGCTTGCCTGACTTCCCCTCTGCTATTGCAGCACACTTGCTCACAGCGCCCTCTAGTTGCTACTCTTCCCCACTCACATAGTGACTAGCTTCTTGCTCTACTCCATGTGTGACATTAAACTGGTGTAGCGAAAACCATTCAGTTGGCCAGCCAAAGATAATACCGATATAACCAGTATACTACTGTCATACTCAAACATTCAGTGGTGCTCAGCCATTTACCACAAACAGTATACTTCAATAGATTAATCTCAAAAGGCAGATACCCAGCTAACATACAGACATTAGATGTTTGGCTCGAACAGGGGATTCTTCATGGTCTCAGAAGAAGCACTTGTTCATGCAAAACAGCTGTTATCTGTATATCAACTGTTGATCCATATGCTCCTTGTTGTTTTTATATATCTAGAATCAGTGTCGGACTGGCTACCGGAGGAATCTCCAGTAATGCCAGGCCTGTATTCAGGTACCTGCATTGCACTCCGGAGCTCTCACCTGGACTCCGGCGTGCAGTCGAGACTGTACCGCAAGCGCCGAGTAATTGATTCCCTGGCGATTGCGGTTCAGTTCATGACAGCTGCAGACAGGCTGGGTTGATCTCCGGAGTTCAGGTGAGAGCACCGGAGATCACCCTGGCCTGTCTGCAGCTGACATGAACTGAACCGCAATCGCCGGGGAATCAGTCACTCGGCGCTCGCGGTACAGTCTCGACTGCACTCAGGAGCTCAGGTGAGAGCTCCGGATTTCAGTGCAGGTAACTGAATCAAGGCCTGGCATTACTGGAGATTCCTCCGGTAGGCAGTCCGACGCTGTCTGGAATAAAGGAAAACATTTTTACTAGCTCTTGAGTGCTGCTATCTTTCTGCCTTTTGAGAATATATAATGAACTGCCTAAGAATTGGACTGGTCCTAGAGCTGCTGTACTTGACTTTTTTCAGAACTCCCATAGAAACTCAGAGAGATTTACCAACATACACAATTTTTCATTCATGGAGGTGCAAGACAGTCCCTAGTGTTCAGGAAAGGTATGGGCTACAGAGGTGCTACCCTCATCTTTAAGACATTAATGGGATATAAAAATGGAAATACCCCTTAAAATTGCACCATATTTTTTAAAAGAGCAAGAAGGATTTAAAATCAGCTCACTCATCCATTCATGGAGCCATGCAGCAGATTGCAGCAGTGTCAGCCGAGCAACATAGGCAAAGGGAGGGAGTAATCCAGCATCCAGGTTCCATAAAAGATATAGTTTTATTGCAAAATTCTTAAAAAATGTTCAGTCCATGGATAAAATGAAAACCGTAATGGTCAAGAATGTCCTAGTTCTTACAAACGCGTTTTGGACTTGTTCATCCTTATTCATTGTATCAATTGTACAATGAAAAAGGACGAGTAAATCCAAAACGCTTTTGTAAGAATCAAGACAATCCTGACCATTGCGGTTTTCATTTTATCCATGGATATAACATTTTTTAAGAATTTTGCAATAAAATAATATTTTTTATGGAACCTGGATGCCGGATTACTCCCTCCCTTAGCCAATACTGGTAAAAGCCATGCTATTTTTTGTCTTGAAATAATGTTTGAATGGGATTTGATGGACACAGAGCTCCTCCACTTACCAGTGCTGTGAAGACCAATAGTGCCTTAACATTGCTAAACTATTCAAAAATCAAAAGTAATTTTACTCATTGGAACTTACATGTTGAGGAAAGTCAGTCTTCAATTCAGTAATAGATTTACACCAGTAAGAAGAAGTCTTTTCACTGATAAGTTCAATATTCAGAAAGGCGCCTTGTCCCGGTCCGTAGAGGTGGCCAGAGGTTGTTCCACGTACAATCCTAGGTGACACATTAGTCACTATATCCTGAAAAAACATAGCAAAATCAACATTATTGAATGGAAAAATGGCAGTTTAGGAATATACATACCACTGAAAATACCATAGATGAGAATAAACACCACAGTACAGGAGAAAATATCTACTGTTCGTCTTCAGTATGCCAACTGACATATGACCTCTGTAAGGATATTCTGTGTGTAAGTTTAGTTCCATAGAGGTTTATCTGTTTGTGCCATAGATCAGTTATGGGATATTGCAGTCACTGAAGTTGTATGGTGTGAGAGAATACAAACCATCTTGTTCTTAGTGAAACCATCTTGTCTTATAACTAAATGATGTCATAGGGCTCAGCTAACACTGATGGGCGGGGAAGTTTCAAATTTCTGTTCACACTTCTACTGTTCTTATTGGTGCATAGTTAAGGTGAGTTATTTCTTTGTTTGGGATACTATATAAACTGGTCACATGAGGTAATAAAGCAGAAATTTTCAGTACACCACAAAGCGTGTGTGCTGCAGTAAATTGCCAAGTGCTTGTAAAACAAATCTTTTTAATTTGGAGTTCCAATGGCAGAGGAGTGTATTTCATTCACACATGGCAAGATCATGGTCAGTGGAACAACAATTGATTGTGATTTGGCCACTACTGAAGCTCGAGATAATTTCTCTATTAATTGTCAATATTAAAAATGACACACAATTAAACTGGCTACAAAATTTTCCTTTATGTGTGCTAAATGCATAAAATAGGCTGTTTCTTATAGTTATTTGTCCCCTAATTCCAAATCTGCTTTCAATTTTTTTTTTATCAGGCAGGGATTTTGAGTAATGTGTTTACAGTTTAGTTTTATTTTTATTTTTAACATAAATTAATATACAAATTTTAGGTTTTTTTTCAATTATTATTTATTTTTAAAATGTTTGATTTTCTTCAATATTTAGCTGCAGGGGCGTCCCTTTTTAGTCCCCAACAGTACTCTGCAAGCATTTTTGGGCTCCATTTCCCTTTATAATGGCCTACAAGTAGCACAATGTCTTGATGAAACCACTCAATGTGCTCACCATTGACATTTCCAAAGTTGTTATGGAAAGAATATAAATGGGAGATCAGGAAATGTATCTTGAGAGACATAATGCATCCTACTTCTTTGTAGCATTGTAATACCTCAGTTACAAGGTCTCTATAGTTTGGTGCTTTTTGGGTGCCAAGAAAGTTTGAACAACTCCCACGCTGGTGCCTCAGTTTTGCTTAGATTTGTGTCAAAATCAGTGTCTTTGATCAATTCCCTTATTTCTGACCCCACAAAAATGCTTTCCTTGATCTTGGCCTTGCTGATTTGTGGAAACTTGTTTCTGAGATATGCAAAACCCTCACCAAGTCGATCCATCGCATTGACAAAGTTCTTCGTGAGTTTTAGGTGGAATGGTAGAAGGAAAACTATTTCTGAAGCTACCAGAGGCTGATGTAGGACATTCTTTCTTCCAGGAATTAAACTGTTTTTTGGTGACCACTGTTATATTTTGAAATGTTTTCTCTGGTGTCCCATTTGCAAAGAAGGCAAGAAAACTTTGTAAAGCCAAGCTGCAACCCACCACCAAGACTATCACCTAGAGATCACCACAAATGTTCCGCTCATAATGGATTTTTGACAGCAGAAAGTAGATATTTTCATGTTTCTTTCAGACTTGCTGTATTAGCAAGAGAAAAGGCCGCATTACACGATACGATTTGTCTGACGATATGTCGTCGGGGGTCACGGTTTTCGTGACGCACTTTCATCATCGTTAGCGGCGTTGTTGCATGTGACACCTACGTGCGACTCCGAGCGATCGCAAATAGAGTGAAAATCGTTGATCGTTGACACATCGTTCAGTTTGAAAATATTGTTCGTCGTTTGGAACGCAGCAGACATATTGCTACGTTTGACACCCTGCCAACGACGAACAACATCCACACGACCGCCTTGGTCAAACAATATATCACTGAATGATGTAGTTTGTGAGATGTGTACGTGTGACCGCTACAAAACGACCTATGAGCAATCTCGGCAAAATCGTAACAATGATATAGGCGTGTCACATCGCTAACGAGATCACTAGCGATATCGTTGTGTGTAAAGCAGCCTAAACAGATGAATTTTGTTGCTATTCTGCAAAAGTAACTCTTGTAAAATAGATTTTGAAGTCTATAAAAAGCCTCCATTCTGCAGGTCTCTACTCTTGTCCCATTACATTTAGCAGGGAGTTCACATCATTGCAGTAATCTTGGTCCACTTCCAATATAAATAAGTGTTCAAGCTCCTGTTGTCTATGGCAGATGGAAAATATTTTGATCCCCTGCACCAGCAAGTGTCAGTCTTTAATCCCAAAGCCAAAAGCTCCATATGACTTTTTTATAGGTTCAGACAACAAACTAAATGATTTAGATAAACTTGGTTTAGATTGTGAGGCTCCTCAGACTAATGGCCTAGAAAATCAGGATCTTCTTCATCATCTTCTTCAACTAAAGGTCCAAGATGTTGGTGGTATGGGGACTGGCAGCTCTGAGCTATTTGAGACTGGCCTAATTGCTTAAAGAATGTTTGGATATTTCACTGAATTTCTTGTTTTACTGGTTACTCCAGCATTCTATGTCATACAGAAATAGCAATCTGTAGAATGGTCTCTTGGCTCCTTCCATACCATTGGAACATCAAAGGCCATGTTCCATGGTTTACCATTGAGCCAACTTGTGAGAAGTGTACCACAGGATGAACAAAAAAATGGGGGGCCCAAATTTTTGTCTTGATCTCCAATTTTGCACTTAAAACACAGGAAATAACTTTGTGTTATACTTGTTCTCTGTGATTTTAAAGTCACTGCACAAATATAGAAAAGGTTGTTGGGGTGGATTACACAACTGCGCGATATGTTTAACAAAATGTCCTACAGCACAAAAACGACAACAGTATTCAAAGTAAATTTATTATAACAATAGTTTAAAATAAAATAAAACTTAATGATAATAATATTCACGAAGGGCAGTGAGCTAAGGAAGCTTTTTGGTATGTAACCCGTGAAACCCCAAAGCGCACAAATCCCTACCCTTTGTCAACCTTGGAAAAACGCAGAACTCTGTTTGTTACCAAAGTATGAAAACTAACCAACTTCATAAGAACAGTGCAAAGTTATAACAATCACAGCACATAAAAAGGGAAAGAAATTTACTCAAGGGCAGTGTAGGCTAAATTTATTGGAAAAAACAAATTATGGAAAAGTGGTGCCCGATTGGAAAGATCTGATTGCAGATTCTGAATCAGAACACAAAAATGCTTTAAGAACAACCAAATGTACTCATTTAATAATATATTTGTTGATCAGAGAAGCAACCACCCTAAATTGATGAGAAGTAGAGATGAGTGGACCAATTGAAGTACGGATCGGCGGGTTCAGCCAGATTTTAAATAAAGTTCCGTTTGGGGCCCAGACTTGACCTAAACACCAATAGACGTCACTAATTGGGCAGTTTGGGTATCTACCCACATGCAGACAACCATAAACAGAACACTTCCGGGGGAGGGTAGGGTTTTTCCATTTTTTTTAGGGATTTTTTTAGGGATTGCACACTACATCTAATAATACTGTTGTTACCCCCAGTGTGAGCCGTTCAAACACTGCTGAGCACCAAGCGTACCAAAGCACAGTGATGCTCGCTTGAGGAGTTTTGATACGTAAAGCACCTGAACTCCGGACTCGAACATTAATTTTTAAGTAAAGGCCATGTTCAGTACGAACACCGAACTCAGAATCTCTGGTTAGCTCATCTCTAATGAAAAGATATTCTCAGATAATTGTATAGAATTATAATAATTAATATTATATTAATTATTATATTATTATATAGATAATTATAATAGAACCTGTTTTCAAAGTATCCTGCAAATAGGCATTAGATAAGGAGATGGTCTTCGTGAAAAAAGGATTTTTACTATGAAATCCTTTTATTAATAATCTATTATTTTCATCTTATTTCATATTTTATTCTGCTATTCTAGGATCAACTGGATTGTTTCAAATTGGATCCAGGCAAAACCATATAATATCAAATTGATATGTTCTTCATATTTACATTGTGTATTTAGAGATAGATGTTAAAGCGCTATAAGAATTGTTCAGAAATGAAAGAATGTGGAAATCTAAACATTTCTAAAATTACCTGGAGGAGAAATTAATATGCCCAATTCCTTGTTCGGTGACAAATATATAGAAGCATAACTTCCCCCATGAAAATCATATTCAGCATGTGAAAATATAATTGATTGGAATTTTAGTTGTCACCAGCAAAAATATCAAATGTAAGAATTTACAAGGTTGGCAAGTTTTCTACCTGTCCTAAAAGCATCATTCTCCTGAAAGCAAATTTAGCTACGACAAAGACATTCATTTTATAGTAACTTTTAAAACTGGACTTGAAGATGTCCCACATCTAGTGATGAGCGAGTATGCTTGTTACTACTCGGTACTCGCACGAGTATCACTGTACTCGGGCTACTCGGCGGGGACCGAGTAATCTCGCGATACTCGTGCTGTACTCGTGGTCTTCATCCCTGCATGTTGGCGCTCATTTGAGAGCCAGCGCTCATGCAGGGATTGGCTGGCAGACCACTGCAATGCCACAGCCCTGTAAGTTGTGGAATTGCAGTGATTGGCCGGCCTGCACAGCGTGACCGAGCCTTTATACCGGCGGGCGCGCTGTGCTCTGCTCACAGCCATCCAGACAGTCAGTGCAGGGAGAGTGTTGCTGCTTCAGGGAAAGGTTTGCGGCCCTTTATAGTTTTTTCCGTAGCAGGGCTGCAAACAGTGTGACCAGAAGTCCTTCTCAGGACTATTATAGGTTGTATACAGGCAGGCAGGGTATAGCCAGGTCGGAGTACAGTAGCAGAGTCCTTCTCAGGACTATTGTTGCTGTATACAGGCAGGGTATAGCCAGGTCGGAATACAGGCTAGTGACCAGAAGAGTCCTTGTCAGGACAATTGTAGCAGTATACAGGCAGGCAGGCAGGCAGGGTATATATCCATTCCTAGTGGTGACCGTATACCAGCCTTCATCATATCTGGGGCTGATGTACACAGTCTAAAACAGTCCAGATAGTGTCAGACTTCTCAGTAATTGTCGCTCCTAAAAACCTGTTCTTAGTGCGTCCGTGCTTGCATTTAAAAACCGCACGTGTGTGCCTGTTGGTGGCAGCGTACAGGTGCACGTTTTGCAAAAAACTATTATATAACGCACAAGTCTAGTGAATACACGTCAGCACAGCATTTCAAAATGCGCAAGGGCGTTGGCAAGGAACAAGGAAGTGGACGTGATGGTGGTGCAGGCAGAGGCAGAGGTCGTGGGCAAGCTCTAATTTAACCACAACAAAGGGCCACATCTACTCGCTCGCACGTCCTGTCCCAAATTCTTGGGGACCGCAGCAGTACACCGCTCTTGAACCAAGACCAGTGTCAACAGGTTGTTAGTTGGATAGCGGATAATGCTTCCAGTCAGATTGGCACCACCACAAACACTCTGTCTTCCACACGGTCAAGTGTCAGTAGCCGTGATACTGCACCGCACATTTCAGAACCTGATCCTCCTTCCTACCACAAGGCCGAGTACACGTCCTCGGACATTACGGATCCCACACTTGGACACTCGGAAGAGCTGTTCACGTTTCTATTCGCACATTCTGGCCTCTCACCAGCTCATGTTGAAATGGGTCATGAGGAGACCGTATGTACAGATGCCCAAATATTTGAGCAGCCACGTTCTCACGAAGTTGGCAACGTGTCTCAACAAGGGGTGGACGATGACGAGACACAATTGTCAGGAAGTCAGGAGGAGGAGCAGGGTGCGGAAGAGGAAGACGACGTGGTGGATGATCCAGTAACTGACCCAACCTGGCAGGAGGATATGCAGAGCGAGGACAGCAGTGCACAGGGGGGGGGAGGCGTAGCATCACAACAGGCAGTAAGAAGCAGGGTGGTGGCCCCAGGCAGAAGTCAGGCAACCGTTCCCCGAAACAACACGACACAAGGTGCCTGTACAAATGTTAGGTCTTCCCGAGTCTGGCAGTTTTTTAAGTTGGCTCCAGATGATTCTAAAAAGGCCATTTGCAACACCTACCGTGCCAGCATCAGCAGGGGTACCAAAACTAGCAGCCTGACCACCACCAGCATGATCAGGCACATGTCAACCAAGCACCCGACTTTGTGGGAAGTACAACAGAGTCGAGGAGCAGTGCTTGCTGATGTCACTGCTACGTCTTCGCTTGTTGTGCATGCGAGCCAATCCCCTGTCCATGCTGCCTGCGAACAAGCCTCCTCCGGTCCTGCACCTGCAGTTGCCTACGCAGAAATAACACCATCATCAAGCACGTCCTTGTCCCAGCGCAGCGTTCAGTTATCCATTCAGCAAACCTTTGAACGCAGGCGCAAATACACTGCCAACGCCCCACATGCCACAATTCTAAATGCTAACATTTCGCGACTGCTTGCGCTGGAAATGTTGCCTTTTAGGCTGGTGGAGACAGAAGCATTCCACGACCTGATGGCGGCAGCTGTCCCACGTTACTCGGTCCCCAGCCGCCACTATTTCTCCCGGTGTGCCGTCCCCGCATTGCATAACCACGTGTCACAAAACATCACACGTGCCCTGAACAACGCTGTTTCACCCAAAGTCCACCTAACCACAGACACGTGGACAAGTGCTTGTGGGCAAGGCCGCTACATCTCGTTGACGGCACACTGGGTTAATATTGTGGAAGCTGGGACCCAGTCTGAGCGAGGGACGGAACACGTCCTTCCCACACCAAGGTTTGCAGGCCCTACCTCAGTCAGGGTGTCACCCACACTCTACAGCTCCGGAATGTCATGCTCTTCAGCCTCCTCCTCCTCCTGCGCATCCTCATCCACTTTACCCTCCACACCAGTCCCAAGCTGGAAGCACTGCAGCACTGCCTTGGCAAAGCGGCAACAGGCTGTGCTGAAGCTAATCTGCATAGGTGACAAACCCCACAATACAGAAGAGGTGTGGACAGCTCTGAAACAGCAGGCAGATCACTGGCTCACACCTCTGAACCTAAAGCCAGGAAAGGTCGTG
This sequence comes from Anomaloglossus baeobatrachus, assembly GCF_048569485.1. NCBI lineage: Eukaryota > Metazoa > Chordata > Amphibia > Anura > Aromobatidae > Anomaloglossus > Anomaloglossus baeobatrachus. The sequence continues at coordinate 200,481,392 of NC_134360.1, read as the reverse complement.
TGTGACAATGGCCGGAACCTGGTGGCGGCTTTGAGGCGAGGCCAGCTGACACATGTTCCATGCGTGGCCTATGTGCTCAACCTTGTGGTTCAAGCGGTTTCTAAAGTCATACCCAGAGCTGTCTGATCTGCTGGTAAAAGTTCGCCGCCTGTCTGCACATTTTCGAAAGTCACCTACTGCTTCAGCCGGCCTTGCCGGCTTTCAGCGCCGTTTCCATCTTCCGGCTCACAGACTGGTGTGTGATGTCCCCACGCGTTGGAATTCAACTCTGCACATGTTGGTCAGGATATGTGAGCAGAAGAGGGCAGTTGTTGAGTACCTGCATCACCTAAGCCGTCGGGAAATGGGTCAAACTCCACACATAACACCTGAGGAGTGGAGATGGATGTCCGACCTATGTACCATCCTCCAAAACTTTGAGGACTCGGAGGAGGAGGACTCGGAGGAGGAGGACTCGGAGGAGGAGGACTCGGAGGAGGAGGACTCGGAGGAGGAGGAGGACTAGGAGGAGGAGGAGGACTAGGAGGAGGAGGAGGAGGAGGAGGAGGAGGAGGAGGAGGAGGACAGCATGTTCAGTCAACGTGTTGGTCAGGCTACTGAAGTCCTGGCTGTTAAGAGTCTGTCGCACATGGTTGACTTTATGGTAAGCTGCCTGTCTCGTGACCCTCGCGTTAAGAACATCTTGGCCGACAATCATTACTGGTTGGTAACACTGTTAGACCCACGCTACAAGGAGAACTTTATGTCTCTTATTCCCGAGGCGGAGAGGTCAACCAAAATGCAGCAGTTCCGGAAGGCCATAGTCACGGAAGTAGGCAAAGCATTCCCCTCACAAAATGCTAGCGGCATAGGTCAGGAATCAGTGGACAACCAAGGCGTACAGCCGAGAGAGGCACAAGTCCAATCCGCCAGAGGTAGGGGAACAGTCTTTAAGATGTGGGACAGTTTTCTCAGCCCCTCACGTACCACAGCCCCTGAGGTGCGGGTTAGTGCCACAAGAAATCCTAAGTTTGCCCAGATGCTCAAGGAGTACCTTGCAGATCGAACAACTGTACTCCGACATTCCTCTGTGCCTTACAATTATTGGGTATCCAAGGTGGACACGTGGCATGAATTGGCTCTCTACGCCTAGGAAGTCCTGGCCTGCCCTGCCGCTAGCGTTTTGTCAGAGCGTGTTTTTAGTGCCGCAGGTGGAATCATTACAGATAAACGCACCCGCCTGTCAACTGAAAATGCTGACAGGCTGACTCTGATCAAGATGAACAAGGGTTGGATTGGGCCAGACTTCACCACACCACCAGCAAATGAGAGCGGAATTTAAAGTTTGTAATGGGAATTTGCCATGTACCTCCACTCACCCATGGGTACACACTTCTGGACTTTGGATAATCGCTGGACTGCTCCTCCTTCTCCTCATGTGCCACCATGATGACCGTTACAATAGTTAGGCCTTTGTTTCAGGTATACCCCCAGTGGTAAATTTTTTCGCCCATTCTTTCAGAATGGACATTACAACGACAGGAGACCCGCTCCTTTGCAATGGGAACAATGTTTTAGGCCCTCATGTACGTCTCTATCCAGGGACAACGTGGAGCCTCCCAATTTTTGGCTGCCCTGCCAAAGGGCTATACTACAATAGACCCACTTCCTTACAATGGGCACTTCAGGTTTACAGGCCCTCATGCACGTCTCTATCCAGGGACAACGTGGAGCCTCCCAATTTTTGGCTGCCCTGCCAAAGGGCTATACTACAATAGACCCACTTCCTCAAAATGGGCACATTAGAAAGAGGCCTTCATGTACGTCTCTTCTCAGGGACATCGGAGTGCCACACAATGTTTTCACGTAAAATCTTTCATGTAATCTCCAAAAGTAACATACACCAGCTCTATCTCACTATTGGGTATGTGCCCTTAACATTTCCGCCATGAAAATTCATTTTGGTGTCATTTTGGAAGGTTTTCTGGTGAGTCCATAAAAATGGCGTAAAACGCGGACAAAATTGTTCACAGCTGTGACTTTTGAGTGATAAATGCTTCAAGGGATCTTCCCCATGCTGTTGCCATGTCATTTGAGCACTCTTCTGAGACTTTTGTGACATTTTTAGGGTTTCTACATGCTGCCGGGGGTGATTTCATAAAAAAAACTCGGGTCTCCCATAGGATAACATTGGGCTCGGTGCTCGGGCCGAGTACACGAGTATCTTGGGATGCTCGGCCCGAGCCTCGAGCACCCGAGCTTTTTAGTACTTGCTCATCACTACCCACATCACATCACCACATATGCTTTATTCTCCCTAACCCCTAACTTTACTATAATTTAGACAATGTAAAGTTGTATTTCTAAAAATTGGTCGCTATGGTTTAACTGCATTTTTTTCGATGCCTGGAGAATAAACCAGGTTGTTTAGAAAAAGTAGATCGCATTTTTCCAAAATGTGGATAAATCCCCTTTTTAAATGGAAGTCACCTTGATAATTTGCTGTTTGACTGTTAGTGGTGAATAGTTATGAAACGCTGATGATGGTCATATATCAGTACTCATTAATCAGCTGTTTGTTGTGCATCTGGACTCTGAAAACTACAAGGATCAGCTATTAATTACAAGGAAAACTGGAACCAGATTAACATTTCCACCAAAAGAATAACTAGGTGACCTCCGTCTACTAACATTCCTAAACCCAATATTGTCATTTTCGTGTGTGGTTATACCAATACTCCCAGTAGCACGCTCACTGTCTTGGGGTTATGTTTGACTCCCTACATCTGATCACTCGCTCATGTCATTTCCACCTCAAAAACATCTCTAAAATTCGATCGTTTCTTACCTTTGACTCTGAAAAAAACTCTTCCTGTTCCTCTTATTCATTCTCGCCTGGACTATTGCAACTCTCTACTAATTGGTCTCCCTCTTTCTAAAATCATTCCTCTCCAATCCATCCTGAATGCAGCAGCTAGAATCATATTCCTCTCCAACCGCTTCAATGATGCCTCTACATAATGCCAGTCATTGCACTGGCTTACCATTTGCTACAGAGTCCAATATAAACGGATCACTCTTAACCACAAAGCGGTTCACAGTTCTGCACTGTGCTACATCCCTTTCCTCATCTCCGTCCAACACCCCACCCGTGGTCTCTGTTCCGCTATTGACCTAAGACTGTATTCCTCTATAATCTGAACCTCCTAGTCCCATCTCCAAGATTTCACTTGAGCTGCACCAAATCTTTGGAATTCTATACTTAGGCCAATTTAATTTATTCAAAATATCCACAGTTTTAGGCATGTCCTAAAAACACATTTCTTTAGACTAGACTATTAGCTAAACCTCACTTATGTAACTATTGACATTATGCTCTTAACAAAATTTTCTTCCAAATCTGGTCCTTGTACCATCTCTTGTACACACCCTCCATGCACTTAACAGCTTTCTGTGCCTGTACTTGTACACATACTGGCTGGTGACCGGTTCATGCAGGGATATATGAACACCCTATGTATTGTATTGATGGCTGGCCATACAATACTAGCTATTTACCATTTAGATGTTGTGCCTCCTTTATTTAAATCATAGATTGTAAACTTGTGAGCAGGGCCCTCACTTTTCTTGGTATTTGTTGAATTGTGTGTTTATTCTGGTATGTCTTTATTGTCTGTACAAAAACCCTCTATCTAACTAACCCTTTGACAGCTATGAAGAGTCGGTCTCCAGATGGTGACTTTCCTGAGTAGCCGTGCACAGAAGAGCAGTTCTGGATTCTTAAATACTGGGTAGAGGGGGGAGATGTAAGTATGTAAGTATCTTGCCTGTAAGGGAAAGGGCACAAAGTCATGGTGGTCTTTTTGTGGGCAAGCTCTGACTGTTTTACACCAGGTTCTTGGTATCACTGCTATGGGTAAATGGGATCATGATAATTTCTCAGAGCAGAATGTGACTCTCAAGTTAAGAAAGGTTGGAGACCGTTGGCTGAGGTTGTGCCACATCTCCACCAGAGTCTGTTGCTGTGCTTTCTGCACCAGTCACCACCTTGTTCCCACTGTGGGCAGTGCTGGTGGTAGGGGAGGAGTCAGTACTCCACCAGAATATGCTCCTGCAACTTCTGCTCTGGTCACCAGGTGCCGCCGCATACCCACTGTAGGTGGTGATGATGATAAAGGGGGAGTCAAGGTGATTGCAGTCTCCACCCATCCACCAGGCATGGTATGCCTGGGACTTGCAGTATCACTGGCTGACTGTGGTAGTGTGTGCCTTCGAGCTGAAGTTATAAGATTCCAGATCCAGCCTATGGGAATGCATCACACCCTTCTTAAACTTTTCAGTTGTCTGCTGCTCCCCACCAGATATAGCATAGCGTACTTGTACTGCTACATCTCTGGTTTCCCCCTGCTAGTTTTGTGCTATATTTCCCAGTGTTTTTGACCTCTGCCTGTTTACCGATGTTTCACCTGCCTGCTGATTTTGTACCCTGCCTGACATCTTGGTTTTGAGCTCGGCCTTTCTTCTGCCTGCTGATTTGGTACTTTGCGGACATCTGCCTGATGACTATCCTTGTCCACGAACTGCATCCATTCCATAGGCAGCAATCTCCTGGATCTTGAAGTAAATCCAGATTCCTGTATAGGGGTTAAAAGGTTTCAGGATACCTCGGGATCCTGCTTGGTGGGCAGCTTGTGCCTTTCCTGTCCGTGACAGTCGCCCTGTGTCTGTGGTCCTGGACAGCCATCACAGGTTGTTGGTATTTAACCAGTAGTTCTACAGCATATTCAAAGCTCCAGAACTGAGAATGTACTGGTGGCTGCAAAGTTTGGTGACTAGTGTAGATGGCACCACATACTGTACGATGGGCATTTTCTTTTCCTTTCTTTTATATACTATAATGCCCCTGAATCCCGACATAAATCTTGGCACTTTACTAGGTTTTTAAATAGTGAAAATTAGAATGCACTAAAACAACATTACAAAAAATACTGTGTCAATAATAATAATAATACAATAATCTAAACATAATAAAACATTAGAGCTAAAGTGACAGCCAAATAGTCTTGAAGGCAAAGCTCACTTGGCTTTTCAGAATACCAAATCGGTAGCATAACGAATAAAGGTCATTTAATCAAAGATATTAAAATTCTATATAAAAACTTTACTCCCCTGGCCATAGAGTTTAAGAGATCTGTGATGATATAACATGAACCCCATTAGCACACAGCAATTAAGGTCAATTTACATATTTTAATTAAGAGCCACCCCATATAAAACAATTACGGTAATAAGCATACTAACTGGATTTCATAACATTTGGACATTTCTTTTCCCACTAGATAGACAGGAAGCCTTAATTTGCATTAATTAGCTCTGATCTGCATATGTTTGATAAGGCATACCCTTGCCACATAATATTATTTATTCCTGAATCTGCCAAATGTCACTATTACAAAGGATGGGAAGATGCTTTCTTAACATGAGCTATAAATCTTTGTCTTCATTTACATTGCTAAAATATTTTATAAAACTAGAAGTGATCAAATTCTAAGATACAATAATGGAAAGTTTTTATTCCTCGAATACCTACACAATTCCACAAAGATTGATGTGTAATCAGCATTCCTGCTGCTAGTGCACATTATCAGTGACCATAACAGATTTAAAGGGTTAATTCTTCCAAAATATTCACGTTATCACTAGAGATGGGCAAATAGTGAAATAATCGTGTTCGGATTATGCTTGCTGACTACCCAGTACTATTCCAGTATTCACCAGAATTAACTAACCTAATTGCCACAGGGTGAGAGGGATAATAAGGGATCGGGACTCTTCAGGCTAGAGTGCCCTAGCTGTCCCTACTTCCAGAGATACATCTAAAGGTGATGATGTCTGGGCTGCCATCCTTGCCCTGCTCCTGGCCAACCCTGATCTAATACCCCCTTTCCCCAACCCCAGGGGATGGCCGGGACAGGAATAGTTGAACCCACAGATAAGGACAAACAGGGGAAACCCAAACTCTATCATGCAGCACGCTCACACAGAGTAATCAGACAACAAATAAGAAGGAAAATAAAGATTAGAAATGAAATAACCAAATGAAAGGAGGAATACCAATACCACAGCACTACAAGCAACAAAAAGTAAATCACTAGTTACTGGAACACAACAGCACATGGACTGAAAAAGCAAAAAGCTATAGTCAGCATAAGAAGACAGGTTCCTCATTCCTAAAAAGATGGAGAGTAACTGTGATAGGTCTCCAGTAACAGAAGATCCAAAAAATAACCAGCGGGCTAGCAGAAATTAACTCCTATTAGCCAGATCACTAATGAGCACACAGCTGGAAGATGCCTGGGCCTGCCTGTACAATTCAGAAGCACCAGAGAAGGCATAGTGTGGAATATCAGAGTCTGTAGTCTGAAGTTTGATGTCACCTTGACACTCGGCAAGTTAGGAGCCAAACACTGTGTGACATTAATGCAAAGCAAAGGGGAACCTGAGCATTTTTCTTGAAGATTTCCCAGAAAAATGCTTGGGTTCCCCATTGACTTGCATTAAGTTCATTATTCGTAACAAATACTGGAATAGTACCCGGTATTAAGTAAACATAATCCAAACAAGAATATTTCACTATTTGCCCATCATTAGTTATCACTTATCACCTATCCATAAGATAGACGCTAACTTGCTTATAGATTGGTGTCTGTCTGCTGGGACCTCAACTACAGGATTCTGGAACTGCAAAAGTGAGGTTCTGCTCTATTCTGAATGGAGCTGAGGGGCGCATGCTAAGCCTCCACTTCATGTATTGTGTATGGGACTGATGGAGATAGCCAAGCACAGTGCTTGGCAACCCCAAATCCTTTAAGCCTTCAGCTTGATCTTGAGCCATGCCGATTTGATGAATAAACGCTCTGTTGGAAGATCAATCTTGTTCAAACCTAGAAAGGTCCACCAGGGTCTTCTGTGCCATTATCTTAATACTATGAACCAAAGGGTTGCTCTTCTTCCTCTTCGCCTTGCTCCTTCTTTTCTTCTGACTATGATGTCCTTCTCCAGTGATTGATCTCTTCATATGATGTGTCCAAAGAAAGCAAGGCATAGCTTTGTGATCCTTGCTTTGAATGATGTCTCACTTGATTTTTTCCAACTTTGATTTGTTTGTCCTTCTTGCCATACATGATATTGATAACATTTTGGAGGCATTGATTCTTCTTCTGTCTTATTTCTCGTCCAAGTTTCGCATCCACATGTTACTACAGAAAAGACCAGACTATGTACGAGCTGTGTCTTCTTCACCAGTGAAGTGTTCTTCAACTTGAGGACTTTGTCCAGTGACTTCATTGTTGACTTGTCCATAGTTATTCTCCTATTCACTTCTGGTGTTGTCGCTGCATCTTGAGTGATCATTGATCCGAGTAGGTTGAAGTCCTTAACAACATCCAGTCCATCGACGTCCATCTCAAATGTGTCCTGGTCATACCTGACAGTAGTAGTCAATATCTTTGTCTTCTTTGTAATGAGTAGGAGTTTGAGCTTTCCATCTTGACACTCCGTAATAAGACCTTCATTCTATCTATGCTTGTTGCTATCAATGAGCAATAAAATATAAGGATACATAATAAAAAATGTAGCCAATATTTCATACTATTCGATAACTTGAAGACGTACAGTATAAATTGGCCTTTATTTACCACATACCAGAAAAAAGTATCACTTTTTTTTAACTCATTTGTATTTTTTTCTGACTTACAATAGTTTTCAATTAACTTTGACAATTTTCCGTCATGAGCAATCACAACATGACACCGATGTGTGATATTATGTGAATTGCACAGACCTTAAAGACATGTATGAATCTATAGCTCTCTTTGTAATAATGAATTCTAAGGGAAAAGCACGCACATCAGAAATAATGTAGGAGTGGGAGACATTGCAAGACAGTGATGGAAGATTTCTAGTTGTCACAATTTAATTATTAGAAACACATATGAAAGGACATCACATATTGGACAATCATTTCAGACGCCCACAGACTTGTCAGAGGAATTGAATAAACTGATCAAAAAGAAATACCGCCAACCAATGTGATAAAGTTCGGAGGAGCTGATGGAAGAATCATTTGTATGAGATAAATAAACAGTTTCTTAAACTATAAAATATTTCAAAGCGTTTAGTTTTAAGGGAACCTGTCATGTTCCTCAAGTTTGCCAAATTGCCACGATAGTGTTAAATTGAATTACAACAAGGTGCTCCATTACACACAAAGATACTATTTTATTGTAAAAAAATAACTATTATGTACCATTTGTTATATGTTAATGAGCAAGAAACTAGACTAGCAGAGGCATAACCTTCATAAGACTAGATCTGCCTCAGGTCCTGTAATAACGTCCATGGGTATATGATTGACATCCTCTTTTCCACGGTCAGATTAAGCCCAGGTATGGATGTTGCCTACCAACTGCAGCTCATGCTGTATATGTATTATTGTACTGCTCACAGCTCCTCCCAGGTTTGGACAACCCCAAAAAGAAGTGTATATTGACTGATACTTACAGGGAGGGTTCACTAAGTATTTTTCCAAGCCACATCAATACAATGTTGAGAAACAAGGCTTCTCTCAAATACCTTGTGTTGCCAATATTGCTGTAAGCGGCGCTATTGCGGTCTGCGCATCCCCGTCTCATGACCGCCAGGCTCTGTGACCTCTGATGTCCAGTGATGTCACATCAACTTCCAGTTGACTTGACATAATCACGACCAGCCCCAGACTTCCGTGAGTGACTGGGCTGTGGGTGGCGCTTTACTGCCCATCACAGAACAGCATCACTCCTTCTTGTGCCGCTCTGCTGGGCTGTGATGCTGGGCTGGGATTAGTGTGAAATGCTGCCCACAGCGCCGTCTCTCAAGAAGACTAGGTCCGGCCGCGGTGATGTCAAGTTAACTGGAAGTTGATGTGACATCAACAGAGATCGAGGCCACGGAGCCTGGAGGGTCATGAGATGGGGATGAGCAAACCACAATAGCGCCACTCACAGGCACTATTGTCAACATAAGGTAATTGAGAGAAGCCTTGTTTTTCAACATTATATATCAATGTGGGTTGGAAAAATAAGTAGTGAACCACTTCTTTAATGCTGGCAGCAGTTCTCTATGTGTGCTTACTGGAAGACTATTCCAATCAGGTGTCTGCTTATCACCACTTTTCCATTGGTTGACCATTTTGTAAGAGCAGGGTTAAAGGGATTATCCACTACTCGGATAACCCCTTCTCAATCAGAGTGTTTGCCCCAATAAAATAAAAACATTTATGCGTCACCATTTCAGTGGAGTCTGCACTCGCTTTCTGAGGGCTCACAAGACATTATGTTAGCGTCAATCAGCGCCGACTTCCCACCTCCCACCCTCGTACAAATTAAACATCAAAAGGAAGTCAGAGATGTGCCTGCTTCTATGCTTCTATTAATCTTTAATATATCCAAAGGTGTTGAGCGTGAAGCCGATGATGATTGAGTGCAAGGCTCACTTGACATAACAATTTCACATCGGCCTCGGGAGATCAAGTGCCCCAACCACTGGAATGGCAACGGCATTGGACTGGAGTATAGCAGTTTTTACTTTATTGGAGGCAAAAACTCTGAATGAGAAGGGGTTGTCCAAGTAGTGGACAAAGAGGAGAACAGCTTTGACAACAGTAGCACCATTCTACTTGAATGTTCAACCCGGGGAAGAACGTTAATAAAACAAACAGCTGAAAGTAACAGAGTTTAGGTCAGCACACAAAGGAAGTAGCAACTAGCAGAAAAAGAAAGCTTTAGTCAACATGCACCACTGTGCTGGGCTGTACAACCACATTAGGAGAAGTGGACAGTAAAAGTAGTGCATAGACAGCATTCCATGAGAAAATGCTTGGGTTCAAAGAGATACGCCTTGTCACTGGCTGCTGTGCTAAGCATTTCAATTTTTCTATTTTTAAGAGCAGTAATGCAAGTCCATAATTCCTTTATTTAATATTTACATACCTTACCACTGCAGAGTGCAGCTGTCTATTTTTTAGTTTATTGTATTTGTGGTTTGCACATGTTCAGATTTGTCTGTTAGGATGTGTGGGTCAGTTTTTTATTTCACAATGCTTGGGTTCAGTCTGACCCTGGTATAGAGTATGTCAATCACATCCCTAAGGCAGGAGTAGTCTAGGTGAAGCAATGCCTTGAATAACTAGTAGTAGCTCATTAGCATATAGAGAACAGCGCATAAAAGTTGTTTTTCACAATTTCTGTGTGTCATGGAGGTCTGTGCTATAATGCAATAATAAGCCAATTTAACACTATAGTAGCGGGTTGTCAGGCTTGGGGAAACTGACAGGCTCCCTTTAATGACTGCTCACCTGGAACTAAATTATCTTGCTGAAAGTCATAGCATATTATTTCTCTTGTTTCATATCAGATGAATATATAAAGGACTGCAATGCTCACATTGTAAGGCCACTATGTCTATACTGGGAAGCTTGAGCCAAAAGACTACTGGATTCTTCTCAGATTAATGTTTCTTTTATTTCATAACAGGTCAAGTCTACGCGTTTGAGATTTGATGATTCTTTGCTGGTTTGTCCTGAAGAAGGGAGCTGTGTCCTTCTGAAACGCGTAGACTTGACCTGTTATGAAATAAAAGAAACATTAATCTGAGAAGAATCCAGTAGTCTTTTGGCGCGGCTGTGAAACCCATTCTCTACTACTCTCTGTTATCTGCCTCTTGGGGACCGCTGCCGGGACTTGGTGTTACATGCTGCTATAGGTGTTGTGACTGTCACAACCCGAATTGGTGAGTAGGATTATTCTTTGCTTCACCCTATATATATTGGGGTAAGACCCTATTGCGCTTTCTTTTTCCACAGTTTTCACTTATACTGGGAAGCTTGTCAAAGCAAACTATTATCTATTAATAGGCTTCACAAACATATAAAAACCTTCCATGAGGTTTTCAGAACTGGAGCCATGTAAGATAACAAATTGATCATGGCCAGACAATTTTTTTCCTGAATTTCTTTTAATTAAAGGGAATCTGTCACCAGGTTTTTGCTATCCCACCTGAGATCAACATGATTCCGGTGATGTACATTTACCATGTTACTTGCTGCAGAAGTGCAAAGAGAAGAAAAGAAATAGAAGGAAGAGCAAAGGAAAAAAATGAGAAAGAAACACAGAGAGAAAGTAAGTAGGAAAAAAGAAAGTGAGAGAGAAAGAGAGATTGACCCAAATTTTCAATCTTTTCTAAATAGTCTGTTTTTCCTGTGCTCCCTGAGACTGTAGGCTCTGAGATCCAAGTCAGGTTGCAAAGGTAACTTGATGCCCTGGAGTGTAAGGCTAAAATGCACCAGGAGAAAAAGTGTGTCCGTCCTCAATGCTGGGGCAGGTGAGTTAGGCTGGGGCAACACGAGCGTATGGCATCCGATGCGAGTGCATTGGATGCAATGTGCTAATGACCCATGGTTCCCGCTGTGCTGCCAATGTGACGCCCCTGGACTATCAGGTCGTCACAGGGTGCTGTACGCTCTTTCTCTTAAGTGCAGTATCCAAGTCCCTCATGGTTCTGGGTTCCTATCATGCAGTGTTGCCTCCAACAGCAAATCAAATCCTAGATACACCCTGCACCACACCCACCAGGCACACCAGTGGGTGGCTTGAGCGGAATAGGGCCACCCACCTAGGGGTCAGGAAGGGGAGGTGAGGAGAGTTGAGCCGTAGAGTTGAGGAATAGAGGTTGAAGAGTAGTGAAGTGGAGGAGGTTGGGAGTAGTGGCTCCCATGAGAAGCTTACTGGGTTGCAGACGGTGGTCTAGACCTAGAGGAGTCGGACCCCCGGTCACAGGGGATTGAGGCTAGGTGCCTCTGACCTGTCAGAGAGGATGGTCAGCAGCCTGGTCCTATCACCGGTCTGGAACCGAAGGCACGGCGGGGTTCATGGACCCTAGGTCAGGGAGAAGCTTCAGACAACCCGGCAATTAGCCTGCGGAGAACGGAGCCTTTATGGACTGTTCCCATCAGCTCCAGAATCGGGGCACTAGCGCAATGAGGGGGATAATAATAAAGTTTATTTATATAGCGCCAACATATTCCACAGCACTTTACAATCCGGTGGGGGGTTGTATAGGCAAATACAAAACAAAATAGTACATAATTCAACAGCTACAGTAGGAATGAGGGCCCTGCTCGGGGATAGGGCTTTCCAGATAAATGGCCCACAAAAATCCCGATCGTGAGCCCTGAGAGCAAGCTCCCACAATTAGCCATAGTGGGGAGTGGGGCTCAGCAAGTTCCAGACTACTGGGCCACTATGGTGAGTTTACACTTTGTGCGGAGAGGCGGGTCACCAGGCAGCACTGCAGGTGACAGGACCCGGACAAGCTTCCCTTCAATGGCAGCGGCACCAGAGACTTGGGTTACCCAGTTTTCAGCATCTGCTTATTGACTAAGTACCTGAGTGAGTTCCCCTTCATGGCACCTAATACCACCATCCAGAGTCTCAGGTCCTACCTTTACCCGTGGAGGGCAACGACACCTGGCTGCCCCCTTTCATCACCCCGGGTACTCCCATCGGCAGTGGTGGTATCCCCAGTTACCGCACACCACGGGTGGCGTCATGAACTATAACTCCCTTGTAAATATCCCCCTTTACTTTAGAGTGTGGCCCCTAAGCTCCTGGGTCCGGAGACCCTCGAGCCACGAACTGACAATACCCCCAGATCCGAGCAGTTCGATCCGCTGCTGTGGCGGCACACCAGCATGAGCTGAGTGTCATGGCACTGAGATCTGATCCTGGATTGGATCACAGCTATGGAGGAAAGGGCGGGTGCTTAGAGGAGAGGGAGGGATTAATCTCCCTATCTACTCCATTGCCAGCTGATGTGATTATCGCACTGCACTGTGGTGCCATTCAAGTGCAGTGTGATGTTTCACTTGCACCCACAGACTCGTATGGGTGCGAGTGAATACAGATTGTATTTCACCTGAGGCATGATGCAACTGTTTTCTCGGTCCGATTAGGGCTGAGAAAATAATCGCAGATGGGAACGGCCCCATAGAGTAACATGGGTCAGAGTGGAATGTGATTTTTTATCGCATTCCCCTCAGGCGTGTGTCCTAGCCCTTACATCTACCATAATTACTATTTGAAAAACAACTAAGTTATTTAAAAATGTATTAGTGCTAATACCAGGATTTGTATTTCCTTTGGATCACTTTTCTATTGCCTTGCATATCCAGTATACACTATGGTAATGATATTCTACAGGCTATATATACATTTTTGCATAATGAAAATCAACCCTACATTTACATTTTATATAATTGCCAAAATTCTTCACTGAAAACCCCAGTTTTTCCTAATTTACAACGATTGACATGGTGCAATTCTTACATTTCATCACTGTAAAATCAGGCAGCATATGTCTGTTTTAATAGCTCCCCGTTTAACAACTGTCTTAAATGTTACGATAAATAGAGCAAAACACTTATATAAAATGTTTAAGTTGATGCTCTATTTCCACATTTAAATGATGAACATATGCTGGCAATCTAAGCACTATTACAGAAGGATATAATCTATAAATGAAGGAAATTATGCCGATCCCCATCAGAAATAGTTTCTGAATGCAAAATGTAGAGTTTGGCGTTAACAAATTGACTTACTAGATTTAAGTTAACTAGTTAGGATTAAAGCAGATGTTTAAGAGTAAAACTAAAAAAAAATTTTGTCCACAATATTGTCCACAATAATCACCCCTCTTGTCAATGGCCTCTGTATGGTAATTTAACTAATTGATATCTAAAAAATATATCCTCTTCGATCCAATATATATATATATATATATATATATATATATATATATATATATATATATATATATATATATATATATATATATATATCTTAGCTGTAGTACCCGGCTTCGCCCGGGTTAATAACTGCTGTTAACAAAATAGAATGTATTAACAAAAATGTATTCTGCACACAAAAACCACAAAACAAATAGATAGAAATGTAATTATTAAATTGTTGCCTATATTAACCAATCAGAGCTCAGATTAATTAACTGTAGCAAAATAGAAGCTAAGCTGTGATTGGTTGCTATTGGCAGCCTGATAAATCTCCAGGCAACAGAAAGCCCTCCCCCTGACAGTATATATTAGCTCACACATACACATAATAGACAGGTCATGTGACTGACAGCTGCCGTATTTCCTATATGGTACATTTGTTGTTCTTGTAGTTTGGCTGCTTATTAATCAGATTTTTATTTTTGAAGGATAATACCAGATTTGTGTGTGTTTTAGGGCGATTATGTGGCGAGGTTGGTGTATGTGTGGTGAGATGTGTGCTGAGGGTGGTATATGTGTTCAAGCACGTGGTAGTGTGTGGCGCATTTTGTGTGTGTGTTCATATCCTAGAGTGTGGTGAGTATCCCATGTCAGGGCCCCACCTTAGCAACTGTACGGTATATACTCTTTGGCGCCATCACTCTCATTCTTTAAGTGCCCCTTGTTCACATCTGGCAGCTGTCAATTTGCCCCCAACACTTTTCGTTTCACTTTTTCCCCATTATGTAGATAGGGGCAAAATTGATTGGTAAATTGGAACACGCGGGGTTAAAATTTCGCCTCACAACATAGCACCCGGCACTGCCCGGGATAGTAACTGTCTCTCTGTTTCTCTCCCATTCTCTGTCTGTCTCCCCCTCTGTATATATCTCTCTGTCTCTCTCTCTCTCTCTCTCTCTCTCTCTTTGTCTGTCTGTCTCTTTCCCTGTCTGTCTGTCTGTCACTTTCCCTGTCTGTCACTTTCCCTGTCTGTCACTTTCCCTGGCTCCATTGTGACACGCCAACATTCCATATAAGGGCGTGGCTGCGCATTCTTCTTAAGTTCTGACTGCACTGTGGCTCCCAGCTCCATTCGCTTTAATGGAGGCAGGTTTTTTGGCAAATAACTGTAAAGAGCGGGATTAAAATTTCCCCTTGAAACATAGCCTATGACGCTCTCGGGGTCCAGAAGTGTGGGTGTGCAAAATTTTGTGGCTGTAGCTGCGACGGTGCGGATGCCAATCCCGGACATACACACACACACATACACACACATTCAGCTTTATATATTATATATATATATGAGAAAAAATTCCAGCCGCACACTGTGAAAAACCAAAATAAATTCTACCTTATATATAAATGCAGGTATTTGGAATATTACAATGGCCATTGTAATACCAGCCCAGCGCCCCTTCACAGCAACCTCCTTTGCTGGGTCCTACACTACACTGCATCTTCTCTCGGTTTTAAAAACCTACAAGATCAGCTGGTGAACAAAAAGGAGGTTATTTCTATTGTATAATGCATATAACAGGGAGTGTTGCTCTGTTTGCTGGATTTGCACCCCAGCTCCTGGCTGCTTTTTGTTCACCAGCTGATCTTGTAGGTTTTTAAAACCCAGAGAAGGGCGCTGGGCTGGTATTACAATAGTCATTATAATATTCTAAATACCTCCATTTATGTATAAGGTAGAATTTATTTTGTTTTTTCACAGTGTGCGGCTGGAATTTATTCTCATATTTAGGCTACATGCGCACGCTGCTTTTTTCCTGCTTTTTTGCTGCTTTTTTGGCTGCAGTTTTGTTGTCAGAACTTTCTGACATTTGACTTCCCAGCAAAGTCTATGAGAAGTCAGATTTGTCATGCGCACATTGCAGTTTATTTGTCAGCGTTTTAGTTGTCAAAGGTTTGTGACAAATAAAATGCAGCATGTTCATTCTTCCTGCGTTTTTGTCAACATTTGTCACAAAAACGCAGCAAAAACGCAGGGTGTGAAAAACGCACCGAAAACGCATCTAAAATTACATGCGTTTTTTGTGACATTTCCAGGCTCTCTCTGACAAGGTGCAGTTTTGGCTGCATTTTGGCTGCAGTTTGTGAACACAAAAAGATGCAGCGTGCGCATGTAGCCTTATACACCATCCAGATACGCACCTGTTCACATTGTAAAGGTGCTGCCAGTACGGTTTGAAGTCAGGTTAGTACCAGCGTGGGAAACCAGCAAGGGAACCTCTGTTTCACTCTGTTTTTTTTCTATTATATATATATATATACTGCATGGATTTAGGGTGGCTCTCTTAGCAGCCTCTGTCAGCTCCTTTACCTTCTGAGACTGCTGTGGATCTTGAAGTGAAGGCGTCTTCATCACTTCTGTTCTCTCCTGTCTCAGGATCACCAGCAGTGCTACATGAAATATTGGTGGTAGTAGCTCTGCCCAGGGGTATAACTATAGTCTAATGGCCCCTGGTGCAAGATTTGGACCTGGGCCCCACCTGCATTGCTGGTCAGATGAATGGGCCCTTGTAGTGTTCTAAATTCTATAAAAACATACATGCAACAGGTGCAGAATACCGATGAGACAACCACTCACAGCCTACCAACTCATGAAGGGGGTGGCTGCTGGTATTAACCCCTTCAGCCCCAGAGCCTTTTCCGTTTTTGTTTTTTCCTCCCTTTCTTCTGAGAGCCGTAACTTTTTTATTTTTCCGTCAATCTTGCCATATGATGGCTTGTTTTTTGCGGGACAAGTTGTACTTTTAAATGAAACCATAAGTTTTACCATATGGTGCACTGAAAAACAGCAAAAAAATTCCAAGTGTGGAAAAACTTCGAAAAAAGTGTGATTGCACAAAAGTTTTTGGGATATTTTATTCACCGTGTTAACTATATGGTAAAACTGATGTGTCAGTGTGATGCCTGAGGTCGGTGCAAGTTTGTAGACACCAAACATGTGTAGGTTTACTTGTATCTAAGGGGTTAAAAAAAATTCACAGTTTTGTCCAATAAAAGTGGCGCACGTTTTGCGCCACCGAATCCCGTAGTGTTCACATTTTTCGGGATCTATGGCTCAATGATGGCTTATTTTTTGCGTCTCAAGCTGACGTTTCTAATGGTACCATTTGTGCGCAGATGCTATGTTTTGATCGCCTGTTATTGCATTTTGCGCAAAACTTGCGGCGACCAAAAAACGTAATTTTGGTGTTTGGAATTTTTTTGCCGCTACACCGTTTACTGATCAGATTAATTGATTTTAGATTTTGATAGATTGGGCATTTCTGAACGCGGTGATACCAAATATGTGTATATTTTTTAATTTTTTAACCCTTTAATTTTCAATGGGGCGAAAGGGGGGTGATTTGAACTTTTAGGTTTTTTTTTTATTTTTTAAAACTTTTTTTTTACTTTTTTTTTTAATTTTACTGTTCCCCCTAGGGGGCTATAGCGATCAGCAATCCGATCGCTCTGCCCTATCTGCAGATCTCAGCTACAGAGGTAAGATCTGCGTATATGGTGCTTTACTCTCCGTGCTGGCACTATGCCGGCATTGAGAGGAAGCGACTCATGTTAGCTACAGGCGTCATCACATGACCCTGTGCTACCATGGCAACCACCGAAAGTCATGTAATCACGCACGTGACTTCCGGTGTGGGCGGCGGTAAGTAAATGTAATGGCTGCGCGCATATACATCTCGCTGCCAGACTTTAGCAGCAAGATGTAAGGGGTTAAATGTTGTGAGTGGAAGCGATTCCACTCGTAACATGCAGGGACACATGTCAGCTGTTGAAAACAGCTGATATGTGCGCTGATCGCCGCATCCTGCCCGCGGCAGGGGGCGGGGCTTAACGTCACACGCTCCATGACGGATAGATCCGTCATTGGTCGTGAAGGGGTTAAACATACACACTAATGAGGTTTACATAGGGCGCCAGTCACACAGGTACATGTGATGCACAGTGTCCCGCTCACAGCCTATTGATGATGCCCATACTATTTGATCAGGCGGGCTGCCCAGCACCATATAAGTGCATCCCACAGGACAGACATCCAAAGGGGCCATCCTGTAGAAAATTGTGCGGTAAGAATGATATTTCATAAAGTGAGGTATTGGTTCATATTTTGACTGAAATACATAAGCTCGTAACCGAAACGTTAAGGGTCCCCACAAGTGTTGAGCGAGTAGCTAACTATTTGTACTCGCTATACTCATAATGAGTACTGTCTACTACTTGTGTATTCATTCAGAATAGCGTGTGCAATGCAAGTCAATGGGGAAAACCTGCAATGTAACAAGTAACCCGAATTCCGCAGTATTTGCTACTCACATGAATAGTATGGCATTCAGGTTACTCGTTACTTTGCGAGTTTTTCCCCATTGACTTGCATTACACACACTATTCGGAATGAATAAGAGAGTATTAGACAGTACTCATCATGAGTATAGCTAGTGTGAATAGTTAGGTACTCGCTCAGCTCTAGTACCCACGCTTACAAATCCCTACACTATATTCTAAATATTTTACAGCAAAGGACATAAATTCAGAAAAAAAATAAAAGAAACTCACCAAAAACAGTGATTAGCCTGTGGGGAGAATTAGCACCTTTGGCCAAAGGTGTAGCTAGGCTTTCCAGCACCCAGGGCAAGAATTCAGTTTGGCAGTTTGGGTGGTCGTCATGTGACCAGTTACTTATATGTGATTTGCAATCACGAGATGACGAGCTTCTCTTAATAATTCTCTCAATGTTCAATGAGAGACGTAGGAAGAAAAGCTAATTGTCACATGCAAGTATGAAAATCACATATGAGTAGAGCAGCCATTTGGTGACTTCTGGACCCAGTAAGCAGAGCTGAATCCCGACACTGAGTATATTACATGCTGTTAGAACTGAGGATACCACACGGCTTAATTTTATAATTAAAGGGGTTGTCCAGGTTTAAAATGAAAGTCTGCAGTGACTCTATTCATGACTTCAGGCTTCTGAATTCTTACAACACATGCTCTGCACACTTTTAGGATTCTCCGGTGCCAGTGACAAGAATGGATGATCATGTGAGCACAAGTATGAGATTTTATACTTCTGGTCACATTCTGATTTGACATGTCCAGCCTTAAGGGTGCTTTACACGCTGCAACATCGCTAGCGATTGCTAGCAATGTCGCGTGCAATAGCACCAGCCCCCGTCGTTGGTGCAATATGTGGTGCTCGATGCCGAACATTATCGCTACGGCATCATCGCACGCACATACCTTGTCAGCGACATCGCTGTGACCGGCAAACAATCCCACCCTCAAGGGGGAGGTGCATTCGGCGTCATAGCGACGTCACTGCGGCGTCACTAAGTGGCCGGCCAATAGAAGCGGAGGGGCTGAGATGAGCAGGACATAACATCCCACCCACCTCCTTCCTTCCTCATTGCCGGTGGACGCAGGTAAGGAGATGTTCCTCATTCCTGCGGTGTCACACATGGTGATGTGTGCTGCTGCAGGAACGACGAACAACATCGCACCTGTGGCAACAGCGATATTAAGGAAAGGAGCGACATGTCAACGATCACCGTTTCTGAACGATTTTGCGATAGTTGATCGTCGCTCTTTGGTGTCACACACTGCGATGTCGCTACCGGCGCCGGATGTGTGTCACTAATGACGTGACCGCGACGTTATATCGGTAGCGATGTTGCAGCATGTAAAGCGCCCTTTAGTCAATTCATTTTCATCGAGCGAGGCCATGCATGTCTGTTCAGCACGGGATCAAACCTATGTAAATCGCATACTTGCAGCTTTGTAACCTCCCACTGTCACCGCCGGCACCAGAGAATCCTGACAGTGTGTGCACTGTGGGAATTCAGAAGTCTACAGTCACATAGAGTGACACACAGAGTGACTGCAGGCTCATCACAAACTTGGACAACCCCTCTAATGGTTCTAACAACATAAATTAAAAACATAGTAATCCTTAACTTGTCAGACGGCAGAAGACTTTAATAACGATATTGTCCACTACTTTCACATTGATGGCCTTTCCTTTGGATAGGTCACCAATGTCTGATTGGTCGGGGTCCAGCACCTGGCACCCCCGCCAATCACCTGTTCTAGGTGCTGTGTCGGTGGTGGCAGGTGCTTGGAAATGCTCAGTTCTGGATCTGCTCCATCTTCTGATAGTGGCAGCAGCCTCCTATTAAAATCAATGAGGCGGATGTGCAGTACCTGGCCGCGGACACAATCAGAGGACAGAGCAGATCCAGAAATAAGCATTTCCGCTTACCTGAACCAAGAACAGCTGATCAGTGGGGGTCCCATTGCTCTCACATCAAAAGCAATGAACAAGTTTGACCAAGGCCTAATAATGAGACATAGTCAGTATCACAAATAAACATTTACATTCAGGTACCTTGTAGATGATGTTGTCTCTGAGTCGTTTCTTTCCATTCTTCATCTTGTCCTGAGCCATGATGACTTTTCATATTCACATTTCGTATCTGCTTCCATCTTCTCCGGTCTTCTGCAGCACATCCCGACATGATGCCCCTAAAAATAGCAGAATGATTATAATACTACTATTTAAAAAAAAATATCTGCCCTACACTGTGCCCCAGAATAAATAATGGCCCCTCACTGTGTCCTCTGCACAAAATATGACCCCACACTGTCCCTCTTATGGTACATGCCCCACACACTGCCCTCTCCTTTCCATACTGAGCCCACTCTTCACACTGTCCTTTACATTGTGTCCCCCTATACTGCCCAGCCTTTATACTGTGCTCTCTCATCACACACCCATCCTCACTATGGCCTCATACTGTACCCACAAGCTATTCCCTCTCCATACCGTCCCACCCGCCTCTACGCAGTCTCTATTCTGTGCCCCCTTACATTTTTCTCATCCCTTACTGTCTCCTCACTACCTCTTTTGTGTTCACATGCTTTCCCCCCTTACTCCCCATACCATGTCATTCTTTATTCTGTCTCCTCAAAATTTCTTTCCTGTTTGCTCTACATTCCCCCAATCGCTCCACATACGATGTCTGTATACATTCCCCCCTCACCCTTGCTCCCTATACTATGTCTGTATACATCACCTCTCACTCTCTCCCCCCATACATCACCCCTCACCCTCACTCCCTATACTATGTCTGTATACATTACCCCTCACCCTCTCTCCCTATACTATGTCTGTATACATCACCCTCTCTCTATACTATGTCTGTATACATCACCTCTCACTCTCTCCCCCCATAGATCACCCCTCACCCTCACTCCCTATACTATGTCTGTGTACATTACCCCTCAACCTCTCTCCCTATACTATGTCTGTATACATCACCCTCTCTCTATACTATGTCTGTATACATCAGCCATCACCGTCTCTCCCTATATTATGTCTGTATACATCACCCCTCACCCTATACTATGTCTGTATATATCACTCCTCATCCTCTCTCCCTATACTGTCTGTATACATCACCCCTCATCCTCTCTCCCCATACTGTGTCTAAAGATACTTCCCCTTCCCCTGTTCCCACCTTACTGTGTCCACAGATAGTTACCTCCCCATTCTCTCTCCCCCATGCTGTGTTTATAGATACTGCCCCCTCTCCACCATTTGTCCCCCCATAATGTGTTCACAGATAGTTCCCTCCCCCCACCCTCTCTCCCCCATGCTGTCTATAGATACTGCCCCATACCCACCCTCTGTCCCCCCTCATAGTGTGTTCACAGATAGTTCCGTCCCCCCACCTTCTCTCCCCCATGCTGTGTCTATAGATACTGCCCCCTCCCCCTGTCACCCCAATAGTGTGTTCACCGATAGTTCCCTCTCCCCATCCTCTCTCCTCCATGCTGTGTCTACAAATACTTCCCCCTCCCCACCCTCTGTCCCCCATGGTGTTTCCAGAGATAGTTCCCTCTCCCCACCCTCTATCTCTGGAAACACCATGGGGAGACAGAGGGTGGGGAGAGGCAACTGTCTCCCAATTCTGTGTCCATAGATACTTCGCCCCCTCACCCCATAACGTTCCTCTTCGGTGATGTCTTCAGCTCCACTGGAGCACTTATCACCGACGCTCTCTGCCGCCTCTGCGCTGCGGTCCTGACTTCTGGGTCAGCACTGTGATCAGTTGACCTGATCATGTGGCACCCTGGACAAGCCAGGTCGTCACAGGTACTACACCAACACACCCCACACCCCGGTTAGGCACACCGAAGTCAAACACAAATCCTTGTTGCCTACCTCCAGGGGCTGATGTCCACACCAGGGGGTGGGCCAGGCGGTTGGTCCCGCCCACCGAGGAGTTAACAGTCCTGGAGGCAGGAAGAGTTTCAGTACAGTTTTAGAGGGTGAAGTGGTAGGAGAGGAGACTGACCGTGTCCGGGTGTGTGGCCCGGGCACTCAGCAAGGTTGGCAGACGGTGGTGACCATCTGCAGGAGAGGCTGATTGGCATGACCCGTAAGGACCGGGGACGGGCGGTGGCCCGCCGGTACCGGATCGGGGAGTGAAGAGAAGGTAGCACCATTCGGCAGGGCCTACAGACCCCGACCAGGCTAGGAGTCGCCGTAAAACCGGTCAAATCCGTTAGCGAAGGGAACCTCCGGGGTTTCCCAGCAGCCAAGACCCGATTGAAGGCAACAGCTCACACCGTAGAGGGAAACACAGTCACCGCCAAGGCTACAGTTCCCAGGGCCAGAGCCTGTGGGCAAAAGGGGCTCCCTCAGCATCCATCCAAGCTGGGGAGCGGTTACCGGTGGGAAGCCATTGGAACCGTAAACACAACACAGGTGCAGGGAAAGGCAGTCACCATCAACCTGCCGGGAGGAGAACAACCGCAGCCGCCTGTGGGACCCATCCATCCAGCCGTTTGTTTGACCAGAGACTCTGTGTAAATTACTGGCTGAGTGAGTACCACCGTGCCATGCGGCACAGCGCTGCCCTCGCGACCCTGCACCTCACCAGGCCCCGTAACCCGCCTGCCATCCTTAACCCCTCACGGGGCCCTGGGACAACCAACCCCCTACCCACGGAGGGGAGAACCAACATCCAAGCTGCTCCCTGTCATCGCTCCCGGGATCCCCGTCCAGAGCAGCGGTGGTGACACAACTTCACCACAACCGTGGGTGGCGTCACGGACAATATCTCCCCAAACCACACACCAACCCCCCTTTCACTCACGGGCGAGGAACGCCGCTTGAGTCCCCAGGATCCGGCCCAGCGCTCGAGCCACCAATGAGCAGCAGATGCAGCAGTAGCCGGACCCGAGCAGTGGGTGAGCGCAGCGTCCCCTCCTCCGCCCGCGACAATCACATTACAGAAATCTCTCTGACCCGGAAGTGAGGACCGGCGGGCACCGCAATTGTCCTCGCGTCTAACAGATACAAGGACAATTGAGCAGTGGGAGCCCACGCTGCAGTTTCTCTGAGTCTCGGCTGTCAGCGTGACAGCCGGGACTCAGAGTAGCGTGTGGCCAGTACTGGGGCGGTAACACAGCCGCCGAGGAGACAAAGACCGCTGCATCAGGCGGCTCAACAGTGCCCCCTTGACAGCTGCGCATGGGGCAAATACCCCGCCAGCCCCCCCTAGATACGCGTCTGTCTTTGGCCGCCTTTATCATAGGAGGCCGGCTGCATCCTGCGAGTGCATTAGCTACAGTATTTGACCATTGTTGGCTACTGGCTGTTTTTGATGTTTTATAAAATAATTTCATTTTTTTTTTACAGAGAAGTTTCACACCCTAAAAAAATCATTAAAATAGTCCAAGACAAACTAGCAAAGGGACACATATACTATTTTATAGTATTCATTTTGAGAAGTCATTAAAATAAATATATATTCTCTATAATAGTTGGGCAACCCAAAAGGTATATTGATTATAAAACATTTGCTCTCATAATAAAGGATTACATACATTGCTTAAAATAAATTCTGTAAAGATAACTGATTAACCACTCTGGTTGTCCATGCTCTATCCAATCATTTCTCCATTATGGCAATTTAATATATATTGATCATGGATCATCAAACCACTTAGATCTAAACAGCAATGGTTAGAAAAGAAGAACAAAAACTATTGTGTGCCATGATTTATTTTCTTAATTTCCTATTTAGGCTCATTAGGCCTTTATGAACGTTGGGTTATGATAGATTAACCATGGTCCTGCATATAATCAGTTTATTATGGCCTTTTGTGATTGATGATGGATGATATGATACAGTGACAAGCTGAATTTCTAAATTTTTGAATGCCTTGGCCTCTAAAATGCCATGTATGCATGTATAATATATGAATAATAGAAAAGAAAATAAAGCTCTTTAGCAAAAATAAAAATATCAGTTCTAATATACAGCATATATATATATATATATATATATATATATATATATATATATATATATATATCTATATATATAATTGCCTTATTCTGTCTGTCTGTCTGTCATGCTCCAAAATTGTGTCCTTACGGTGACACAAAGCTGATTGGCCGCTGGGCTCGCCATGGCCCCGCCCCCCCACACGGATTGGCCTCTCGCCCCGGCTCTCTGCAGGCCCCGCCCCCCTCACGCAATACACGCTCGCTCTGGCCCAACTGACACGGAGCTCCGACTCCCAGGTGAGTACACACACACACACATCAGATCACACTCACTCTCACCTCACACATCACATCCACACACTCACAACATCCTGGGATATCGCTTGCTTCTACACCGGCTCCGTCACGATCCCAGCAGCGCCAGACATAACCTTGCGATGCTGGGATCTTGACGGAGGCCGTGAACGCTGGTAACCATTATACACATCGGGTAACTAAGGTCCCTTGGTTACCCGATGTGTATCATAGTTACCAGTGTACACCGGCTCACACTCACTCTCACACACACCTCACACATACATCACATCGCATCCACACACTCACAGCATCCGGCGATATCGCTTGCTTCTCGGCCTCGATACTGTGCTGTTGTGACCTTCCAGGACCTGCCGGAGGATCACATGGCCAGAAGCATGTGGTATCTCCGGATGCTGTGAGTATGAGCGCGTATGTGCAATATCGTCAATGTGTGTGTGCGTGAGTGTATGCGATCGGGTGTGTGTGAGTGTATGCGATTGGGTGTGTGTGAGTGTATGCGATCGGATCTGTGAGTGTCGGCAGAGGAGCATGGCGTGCTGGAGGAGGCTGGGAGGAGAGAGGCTGATGCTGGGGAAGGCTGGGATGGGGAGGCTGAGAGAAGAGAGGCTGATGCTGGGGACAGAGAGGCTGATGCTGAGGACAGAGAGGCTGATGCTGGGGACAGACAGGCTGATGCTGGGGACAGAGAGGCTGATGCTGGGGACAGAGAGGCTGATGCTGGGGACAGAGAGGCTGATGCTGGGGACAGAGAGGCTGATGCTGGGAGGAGAGAGGCTGATGCTGGGAGGAGAGAGGCTGATGCTGGGAGGAGAGAGGCTGATGCTGGGAGGAGAGAGGCTGATGCTGGGAGGAGAGAGGCTGATGCTGGGAGGAGAGAGGCTGATGCTGCGGGCAGAGAGGCTGATGCTGCGGGTAGAGAGGCTGATGCTGGTTCAGCATGGGGGATGGAGCACGATGGGGGGTGCGCAGCATGGGGGATGGAGCACGTTTGGGAGTGTGCAGCATGGCGCATGGAGCACGTTTGGGAGTGCGCAGTATGGCAGATGGAGCACGTTTGGGAGTGTGCAGCATGGCGGATGGAGCACGATGGGGAGTGCGCAGCATGGCGGATGGAGCACGATGGGGAGTGCGCAGCATGGCGGATGGAGCACGTTTGGGAGTGCGCAGCATGGCGGATGGAGCACGATGGGGGGTGCGCAGCATAGGGGATGGAGCACGATGGGGGGTGCGCAGCATAGGGGATGGAGCACGATGGGGAGTGCGCTGCATGGGGGATGGAGCACGATGGGGAGTGCGCTGCATGGGGGATGGAGCACGATGGGAAGTGCACACCTCCCCCCAACACACACACACACACACACACGCACTGCACAACACACCACACACACACACTGGGAACCACAAACAACTGCCCTACACAGACACCCACACACAGACAACGCTGCACACACAAATATACGCACATACCGCACAACACACACATTGCACAAAACATACCTCCCCAAAACACACCACACACACAAACCGCGCAACACACACACAACGCTACAGACACACAGCGCTCCACAAACAACGCAACACACATACAACACCGCTCTCACCCCCCATCACACCCAGAACATGTACAGTGCCCTACACAAACACTTGGTAACTACACACAACAACAACATCTATATTATATATATATATATATATATATATATATATATATATATATATATAACAAAAATCATACATGAACTACACAATACGTAAATTCTAGAATACCAGATGCGTAGAATCGGGCCACCTTCTAGTATATATATATATATATATATATATATATATATATATACAGTTAGGTCCAGAAATATTTGGACAGTGACACACGTTTTGTTATTTTAGCTGTTTACAAAAACATGTTCAGAAATACAATTATATATATAATATGGGCTGAAAGTGCACACTCCCAGCTGCAATATGAGACTTTTCACATCCAAATCGGAGAAAGGGTTTAGGAATCATAGCTCTGTAAGCATAGCCTCCTCTTTTTCAAGGGACCAAAAGTAATTGGACAAGGGACTCTAAGGGCTGCAATTAGCTCTGAAGGCGTCTCCCTCGTTAACCTGTAATCAATGAAGTAGTTAAAAGGTCTGGGGTTGATTACAGGTGTGTGGTTTTGCATTTGGAAGCTGTTGCTGTGACCAGACAACATGCGGTCTAAGGAACTCTCAATTGAGGTGAAGCAGAACATCCTGAGGCTGAAAAAAAATAAAAAATCCATCAGAGAGATAGCAGACATGCTTGGAGTAGCAAAATCAACAGTCGGGTACATTCTGAGAAAAAAGGAATTGACTGGTAAGCTTGGGAACTCAAAAAGGCCTGGGTGTCCACGGATGACAACAGTGGTGGATGATCGCCGCATACTTTCTTTGGTGAAGAAGAACCCGTTCACAACATCAACTGAAGTCCAGAACACTCTCAGTGAAGTAGGTGTATCTGTCTCTAAGTCAACAGTAAAGAGAAGACTCCATGAAAGTAAATACAAAGGGTCCACATCTAGATGAAAACCATTCATCAATTCCAAAAATAGACAGGCCAGAGTTAAAGTTGCTGAAAAACACCTCATGAAGCCAGCTCAGTTCTGGAAAAGTATTCTATGGACAAATGAGACCAAGATTAACCTGTACCAGAATGATAGGAAGAAAAAAGTTTGGAGAAGAAAGGGAACGGCACATGATCCAAGGCACACCACATCCTCTGTAAAACATGGTGGAGGCAACGTGATGGCATGGGCATGCATGGCTTTCAATGGCACTGGGTCACTTGTGTTTATTGATGACATAACAGCAGACAAGAGTAGCCGGATGAATTCTGAAGTGTACCGGGATATACTTTCAGCCCAGATTCAGCCAAATGCCGCAAAGTTGATCGGACGGCGCTTCATAGTACAGATGGACAATGACCCCAAGCATACAGCCAAAGCTACCCAGGAGTTCATGAGTGCAAAAAAGTGGAATATTCTGCAATGGCCAAGTCAATCACCAGATCTTAACCCAATTGAGCATGCATTTCACTTGCTCAAATCCAGACTTAAGACGGAAAGACCCACAAACAAGCAAGACCTGAAGGCTGCGGCTGTAAAGGCCTGGCAAAGCGTTAAGAAGGAGGAAACCCAACGTTTGGTGATGTCCATGGGTTCCAGACTTAAGGCAGTGATTGCCTCCAAAGGATTCGCAACAAAATATTGAAAATAAAAATTTTTTTTTGGGTTTGGTTTATTTGTCCAAATACTTTTGACCTCCCAAAATGTGGAGTGTTTATAAAGAAATGTGTACAATTCCTACAATTTCTATCAGATATTTTTGTTCAAACCTTCAAATTAAACGTTACAATCTGCACTTGAATTCTGTTGTAGAGATTTCATTTCAAATCCAATGTGGTGGCATGCAGAGCCCAACTCGCGAAAATTGTGTCACTGTCCAAATATTTCTGGACCTAACTGTATATATAAATATATATATATACACAGTGTATATATATACACTGTATATATACACTGTATATATACAGTGTAAATATATATATATATATATATATATATATATATATATATTATAAAGCTGAATGTATGTATGTATGTGTGTGTGTTTGTCCGCTAAAGGAATTTGCACACACATGTCACATGTCCAATCACGAAATTTTGCACAGGCACTCCATTTGACTCAAGGAAGATCACAGCCTATGTTTTGAGGGGAAATTTTAACCCCGTGCTTTACAGTTCTTCACCAAAAAACCTGCCTCCATTAAAGTCAGTGGAGCTGGGATATATATATATATATATATATATATATATATATATATATATATAATTTTTTTTGGAAGAAATTGGTTTTAAAAGCTAGGCCTTAATGTTTTACATTTCATCCACTATACCACTATATTCTGATACATTTGCATATCATAGCTTGCTCATAATAATTTGAAAAATGTTAGAACATTCGTAACTATAACATTTAACACAATTAATCTCTAGCCTTTCTAGTTCCGGTCCATTAAAGCTTTTTTATTTTTATTTTGCTCCGAAATCCAGTGAAACATAGAATCAGATGATCAGCATTTTTTTTTCTTGCTGTGAAACAAATAAATGCTGAGACTCAGAATGATTTTTATGAGCTATATTAAAATTTACAAAACAGTGTCCGTATCTTTTGAACAATTTGTAGTGAATTAACTCCATGAAACACAATTGTTATTGAATACTGATGCTTCAAATTTAAAGGGAACTTTTCATCGGGTCTCCATTAAATTTGATCCTTGGTGGCCATGAGTCAACATGGACTCTTCAACACCTTACTCCTATGAGAAGGAATTTCACACAAAAATGTTTGTTTGTTTTTTGCTAACTCTAAAGTATATAAAAGGAACAAAATAAAATCTATTAAGGAATCTGCTCACAAATACCTTGGATGAGCATTATATTTACTGAAAAATTACAACCAGTTTAATCTTCTCTACCTTAGGTCCAAATCAAATCAAAATGTATTAAAAAGAAATTCTATTATTCTAGGTAAAAATATGCTAATATTATTTATATTTCATGAAGTTAGAGGTTTAAATTTGTATCACCTATAAGATTTTTTTTTTTTTTAGAAAAGTCAAACAAAAGCTGCAAAAAAATGCAAAAACATAATGAATGTCAACACAGAGCAATAAAAAGGTCAAAAACCATTCAAACAGAAATGTGCATAAAAAATATTGATAAAAGCATAACAAATCTACAAATGTCTAGAACTATTATATCAGTATAGTTTATCACATCAGGTTCACATAAATGTATCATTTTCTAAGTTTTACCAGTAAATTTGAAGAGTGCATTACATTGACGATTACTTGAAAACATTTCTAATAATTACACAGTGCATTGTCTGAATATCCGCCGCAAACTCCTCAGCTTCGAATACCTTCCTGTTTCACTCGTCTCCTGTAAATAACTAGATGCTGAGTGCATTCCCACAATTATGAATCTTCCTTAGTAATTCAAGCAATTTCGATTGACATTTGCCTTGGGAATTTTACAGGTAGAGTCTTATAAATGTAACACCCTCCGGTGCCACGAGCAATGAAAGGTGCTGCAGACACGGGCAGCCAATTTCAATTTACTTTATTTATATTTTGGTCCTTCATTCAATAAATTAAGCAAGAAGCGAGAGTCAGATACTGAGAAACAATAAAGGACTACAGGTAAAATGAAAACAACAGATAATCATTTCAAGGTGACAAGAAAGAACTAGACAGTCCAATTAGCTCGGGAAATTTCAACTAAGTTTTCCATTAGTGACTATGCAAACTTTAAAGTGATTCAAAACTGCTACAACACATAGGTAAATCAATAGAGAGTCTAAAAATACAAAGGCCTTTGTTAAATAGTGTTTAGACCCGCAAAACCTGTCTGATGAGACGTAGAGACACATTAGAGCAGCAAAATTTTTATATTGCCATTGATATTGTATGTTCTTTCATTGATCTGGGTGACCTTACATGAAGTGCATAGTATTTAAATGTATGCTATATATACACAATAACTGCAGGGCTCAGTCTTTTTTTTTATATAGTTTTTTGCATTAAAGAATTAACATGGAATATATTTTTTAATCTAATTTCTATTTAAAACCTACCAAAAATTGACTTACAACATCTACAGCATCTGTAGACACCTGTCTTCTTGGTAGCAGACTACAAACAAATCCTACGTAGTCAGATGTTACATTGTAACGAGACAGGACGGGACTCAGCACCAATTCCAGGATAGGAAAAATATAAATCCAACGAAAAATATATAAAAGTGTAGAAACTTTATTCAACGATTAAAAATCAAAAAAAACATCATCGGTCCTTAATAAGGGCTTATGATTAAGGACTTATCTACATTCCAACTGTCCGAAAAGCGTCAAGCCATGATGTTTTCATGGAACCGATGATGTTTTTCTTGGATTTTTAATCGTTGAATAAAGTTTCTACACTTTTATATATTTTTCGTTGGATTTATATTTTTCCTATCCTGGAATTGGTGCTGAGTCCCGTCCTGTCTCCTTGCTATTGCCCCTACGGACCTGCCTGTCCGGTGGATATCCTGCATCCCATCTGAACTGAGCGGATACATATACGGGTGAGCTGAATTTTTCTTTCTTCGTTCCCCTTTAGATGTTACATTGTACCTGAAATGAAACTGAGCAAGGCAAAAGGATCAGACTACACAGGTTTTTTTGTAGGCTGATAGTATTTAGACTGTTACCAGTTCCAGCTCCATTGTTGAGGTCTCAACCCTATTCTAAAGGCCACTTTACATGCAACGACATCGCTAACGAGATGTCGTTGGGGTCACGGAATTCGTGACGCACATCCGGCCTCGTTAGCGATGTCATTGCGTGTGACACATACGAGCGACCGCTAACGATGCAAATACTCACCAAATCGTTGATTGTTGACACGTCGTCCATTTCCCAAATATCGTTGCTGATTTTGGACGCAGGTTGTTCGTCGTTCCTGAGGCAGCACACATCGCTACGTGCAACACCCCTGGAACGTTGAAAAACATCGTATCTGCATCCTCCGGCAACGAGATGGGTGTGACTTTCATTGCTGCTCTCCACCCCTCCACTTCTATTGGACGCCTGCCGTGTGACGTCGCTGTGACGCTGCACAAACTGCCCCCTTAGAAAAGAGGCTATTCGCCAGCCACAGCGACGTCGTTAGGAAGGTAAGTATGTGTGACGGGTACTAGAGATTTTGTCCGCCACGGGCAGAGATTTGTCCGTGATGCACAAACGACGGGGGCAGGTGCGAACGCTAGCGACATCGCTAGCGATGTCGCAGCGTGTAAAGCCTCCTTTATTCATCCATTCTGCCTCTCACTGTGCCCATCAGCTTACCTCCTCTGACATCCTGTCCCTAGGACTGTTTAAGCTGCCTCAGGTAGCACATCACCTGAGTATTCTGGTAGCTGGTGCCTCATCGATGGTCTCAGCTACATCTAACCTCAGTATGTCTTGTAAACAACACATTTTTGCCCTACCTCTTAGTTTTGCTACACCTAAGGCTAGTTTCACACTTGCGCTATTTTGACGCAAACGGAATCCGTCAGTAATGTAGTACAGTTCATTTATTTACAGTGGAAGCGCGTTAATATGCCGCGTGTGTGTGTCATGCAGTACCCGCTTGTGTCCACATGGTGTCGCACTTCCACTGTAAATAAATGAACTGTACTACATTACTGACGGATTCCGTTTGCATCAAAATAGCGCAAGTGTGAGTGGGGCCTTACCAGATGGTATGTCACCGGTGTGTCACGTGTGACAGATAGTCATGTGGTTTCTGCCCATAGAAGATCACAGTGTCTGGCTGTGCAGAATACTCCCTGACTTTCCATTGTTCCTGCTGTCAGTATTCATTGGTATAGGCAGCTTTCCTGCAGGATTCATCTCTCTCCCTTTTGGACCCAGAAGGAGCTCGTCTTCCACCCAGCTGTCGATCATCAGTATTATCTTGGTGTTTTAATACCCCTTCCTTCCTTCCTTTGGACTGGTGCTGGTGATATTTTCAGTTCCTTCAAGCCTTAGGGCGGCTTTGCACGTGCGATGTCGATGGGGTCAAATCGAAAGTGACGCACATCCGGCGTCGCAGTCGATATCGCAACGTGTAAAACCTTTTTGATACGATGAACGAGCGCAAAAGCGTCGTTATCGTATCATCGCTGCAGCCTCCGACATTTCCATAATGCCGGTGGAGCGACAAGTGCGATGTTGTTCCTCGCTCCTGCGGCAGCACACATCGCTGTGTATGAAGCCGCAGGAGCGAGGAACTTCACCTTACCTGCCGCCGGCTGCAATGAGAAGGACGGAGGTGGGCGGGATGTTTACATCCTGCTCATCTCCGCCCCTCCACTTGAATTGGCCGCCTGCCGTGTGACGTCGCTGTGACGCCGCACGACCCGCCCCCTTAGGAAGGAGGCGGGTCGCCGGCCAGAGGGACGTCGCACGGCAGGTATGTGCATGTGAAACTGCAGTAGCGATAATACTCGCTACGGCAGCTTTCACTAGATATTACACGTGCGACGGGGGCGGGACTATCGCTGCAGCATCGGTAACACATTGTTACTGATGTCGCAGCGTGCAAAGCCCGCCTTACTGTAAGCAGGTGGTTTGCACTCATCTGTGGTATCATTGCTGAAAACTCTACTGAACTTCTACCTGAGTCATCTAATGATAAGTAGTTCATGCTTTTCACCCTGTGTGTCTTCTATAGTTGTTTAGTGGGGTTGATGAAGAACTCATCCCATCCGTTCCCTATTTAGGTCCCAGCACTGGGATTACCTAAAGTCAGGTATCCGGCTGGGCGCATAGGTGCAGAAGTGCAGAACCTATCTAGGGTGGTGAGGGACCCCTGAGACCAGAAGTAGACTCGATCAGGGGTCACCATCTTCCCTTTCCCTACACACAGGGTTTCCCTTCCCTCCTCTTTCGCTGTGCACTTGGTAGTTGTCTACAGCTCTATCTGGGTTTATCTCCAGCCACACTTATTCCCATCTCCAAGTTCCTATCTCAATATGTAGTAGATATAATAATAATATTAGCAAATGCCTCCAATTAGAAATGTAGTATAGTTCTCCTGATATAGCCATGTCTCTTACCTCATGTGCAGGGCATTTTAGTTAAGGTACCCATGGCTACATCCACTCATATAGTGACAGTTAGTTAGTCATTTAGTTGTTCATGGTCATAATCATGGATACCTAAGGCTGGGTTCACACATAGTGACAGCGACAACGACGTCGCTGTTACGTCACCATTTTCTGTGGCGTAACAGCGACCTTGTAAGTCGCTGTTATGATCGCTGCTTAGCTGTCAAACACAGCGACGCAGCAGCGATCATAACATCGCTACATGTGCAGAGAGCAGGGAGCCGCGCACACTGCTTAGCGCTGGCTCCCTGCTCTCCTAGCTACAATACACATCGGGTTAATTACCCGATGTCTACTGCAGCTACATGTGCAGAGAGCAGGAGCTGGCACTGGCAGCGAGGGCGGACGCTTGTAACGAAGGTAAATATCGGGTAACTACCTTGGTTACCCGATGTTTACCCTGGTTACAGCTTACCGCAGCTGCCAGATGCCGGCTCCTGCTCCCTGCTCGCTTCATTTCGTCGCTCTCTCGCTGTCACACACAGCAATCTGTGCATCACAGCGGGAGAGCAACAATAAAAAAACTAACCAGGGCTGTGTGTAACGAGCAGCGATTTCACAGCAGGAGCCAGATCGCTGCTCAGTGTCACACACAGCGAGATCGCTAATGAGGTCACTGCTGCGTCACAAAAACCGTGACTCAGCAGCGATCTCGCTGTGTGTGAAGCACCCTTAATATGCAATGTCCTGCACATGAGGTAAGAGATATGGCTATACCAGGAGAACTATACTACTGTATATCTCTAATTGGAGGTATTTGCAAAATTCTTTTCTAAAGAGGCATAAAGTGTAAAATAAAAAACAGACACAGGAAAAAATAGTTTATTTGAATAAAGACTCACACTTTCCCTTGTTCACCAATTCATTATGAAAAATATGTCACTTCACAGCTAACATCAAACTCCAAAACTATTACCCCAATTGCCAGTGCAGCAGGGTAATTGGGAAGAGCAAGGACAAAGCGTTAGAATTGGTGCATCCTATGTGATATTTTTAGGCAAGGAAGGACCAAATAATCATGGACCTTCGCAGCCTAATATCAGTCTGCAGTTGTCTGCTTTAATTTGGCTGGTGATCAAAAATAGGGGGGACCCCATGCCATTTTTTAAATTATTTATTTATATACTTCCCAGCAGTGACCTGGGAGTCACAAACGAGTCCAGATATCTTTTCCAAGCTGTTGTCATTTCCTTTGCATGCTTTTGCATTCATTTTAACAACATTTTCCAACCCTCCATAGCCCTTATAGGGGGGGTCTGTTGGAAAAATGCTTGAGTTCACCATTGACTTCCATTATGCTCGTTACTTCATCGAGCCCGTCCAAGCATTACACCTGCTTGATTTGAGTAATAGAGAGAGGGGAGCCAGCACGATCTG
Organism: Anomaloglossus baeobatrachus; assembly: GCF_048569485.1. Classification (NCBI taxonomy): domain Eukaryota; kingdom Metazoa; phylum Chordata; class Amphibia; order Anura; family Aromobatidae; genus Anomaloglossus; species Anomaloglossus baeobatrachus. Next base: position 200,446,829 of record NC_134360.1, on the reverse strand, counting down.
AAAATGCCATGCATCATATAAAAAGTGCAAATTCACAGATTTATTCCAACTGTACTGTAATATAAATGAGATTTTTAGCAAATAATTGATCAATTCTTTGAGCCACCCCTGCCAACGTCACGGCAAATCTCAATAGCGGGGTCGTACACTATATTCTATATTTCATGTGCCATGTGGCCTCCTAGATAAAATTAAAAGCAGAACCATAATGGAGCACACATACCTGTAACCTGTATATATAACCGCTTCTATGTTGCAAAAGAGGCATTTGTGGATAGAGGCCAGCCCAGGTCCCAGCATGTGGAGCAAGCTCTACACATACCAGGACTATATCAGAACTGACCCTCCCAGTGCAAGACAGCAACCATTGATAAAGGTGGACCAGATCCAAGTATGGTGCTTAATTAGCAATGCCTGTGGAAAGGCTCCTTTTTCTCTGTTATGACTGTAGTTATGCTACAATTTCTGGTGACTGACCATCACCATACCATGCACGCCTGATTTTGGTTTGCAATGTATTCCTCCTGTTGATAGCTGTTCACATTCAGTTGCTTCACTTCTTTCCACAGGCAATGCTAATTAAGCACCATACTTGGATCTGGTCCGCCCTTATCAATGGTTGCTGTCTGCCACTGGGAGGGTCAGTTCTGATATAGTCCTGCTAGGTGTAGAGCTTGCTCCACATACTGGGACCTGGGCTGGTCTCTATCCATAATTGCCTCTTTTGCAACATGGAAGCAGCAATATACAGGTTACAGGTATGTGTGCTCCATTATGGTTCTGCTTTTAACTTTATCTAGGAGGCCGCATGGCACACGAAATACATAATATAGGTTAGGACCCCGCTATTGAGATTTGCCGTGACATTGGCAGGGGTGGCTCAAAGAATTGATCAATTATTTGCTAAAAATCTCATTTATATTACAGCAGTACAGTTGGAATAAATCTGTGAATTTGCACTTTTTATATGATGCATGCCAATTTCAGATCGTGCTGGCTCCTTTTCCTTGATTTGAGTAATGCGCACTCAAGCATTTTATTGTTCACTCATCGTTAATAGTAATGTAGCACCCCTGAAGCCATTAGGGAGCTACAAGGTTCTGCATCTGTACTAGTGTCGCGGGCAGAGGAGGGGACGCCGCGCTCTCCCCACTGCTCGGGTCCGGCTGCCGCGGCTGCTGCGGCCTGCTGCTGCTCGGTGGCTCGAGCGATGAGCCGGATCCCGGGGACTTCTAGCGGCGCTCCTCGCCCGTGAGTGAAAAGGGGGTTTGTTGGGTGTGGGAATTGTCTATTGTCCATGACGCCACCCACGGTTGTGGTGATTTGTAGCCACCACCGCTGCTCCGTATGGGAATCCCGGGAGTGATGGTATGGGGCAGCTGGATGTTAATCTTCCCCTCCGTGGGTAGGGGGTTTAGTGGTCCCGGGGCCCAGGGATGAGGTGGGTGATGCAGGGCTTGGTGGGATGCAGGGACGCGGTGGCAGCTCTGTGCCTTGCGGCACTGTGGTACTCACTCAGCCTGATACGATGACACAGTTCTCGGTAAAACACACGGCTGGAAAGATGGTTCCCACGGACGGCTGCACTTGCTTTTCCCCAGTAGTTGACGTGACGGTCCCTTTTTCCTGCACCTAACATGATGATGGTTGCGATGGGTTCCCACCGGTAACCCGCTCCCCGGCTTGGATATGGGCCGGAGGAGCCCTACTTTGCCCGCAGGCGCTGGCCCTGAGAAACTGGTGCCCTGGCGGTGGCGGTGTCTCTCTGTAACGGTTGGACTGTTGCCTTCAATCGGGACTTGGTTGTTGGGAGACAGTCGTCCCCTTCACTGACGGATTTGGCAAATTATGGCGACTCCTAGCCTTGCCGGGATCCGAGAGGCCCCTGCCCTGGTGCTGACTGTCCTTCGTATACTGCTCCAGACCGCCGGGTCACCACCCGTCTGTGGTCCTTCCAGCAACCTCCGAGCAGTCCCCCTGCAGACTATCACCGCCGTCTGCTGACCTTGCTGTCACAGTCCGGGGCACACACCCGGACCAACTTCAGGCTTTACTACTCTCACTTTTCTGTCACTTCAGCTTTTCTTCTTAGCTCCACTACTACTTCACTTCCTTCTACTTTCACTTCCTTAACTCCTCTGCCTGGTTTTCCCACCTCCAGAGCTGTGAACTCCTCGGTGGGCGGAGCCAACCTCCTGGCCCACCCCCTGGTGTGGACACCAGCTCCTGGAGGAAGGCAACAAGGATTTTTGGGTTAGCTTAGATGTTCCTAACTGGGGTGTAGGGTGTGGTGGTGTTTTGACCTGTGACCCCTGGCTTGCCCAGGGCGTCACATTCCCCCTTAGCAAAATGCAGACCATCCGCGGGCTGCCCGTCCAACACCGGTTTTATTTTCTGAAAAGATATAAAAAGGTAAAACGGTAACATATTTACATCTTATGACTTCATCCCACATCGGGAGGCACATTTCTTAAACGTTGCAAAACGGTTTACGGTTACGGTTTCCGCTCTCTCCCACCCAAGCAACCTGGCCCTGATGCTGCCCCTACAACCCAGGCAGCACCCCTTGACCCAAGTCCAGCACAAGTTACCCGAGCGGGATCTGTCCTTCCCCTCCAGAGGGTAGCCACCGGTCCCTGTGGTGGCTGGGCCCCAGCTGACTCCACTGCGGGCCCTCCCTCCAACCTGCCTCTCCGGAGGCGGCACTGTGGAAAACGGTAACGGTAAACAACTTATTTACAAGCCACTAGCGTCTGTGGTTGCCCTGCAAGTTCACGGGCTTGTCCATAAGGAGTCCCTTATGCAACCTTTTCAAACGGTCCCCACGGGGACAACGGTGCCGGCAACGGCCGGTTCCCAATCACGGTTTAAATCAGGTTATTTTTCGGTAATCATCACTTATCATTTGCAAAACTTTCAAACAAAACTCAGTGGTGGTCCCAACGGGGACTGGACAACGGTGCTTCGCTGCCCTGGAAGCGGCTCAACAGTCCATTCTCACTCGTGGGGCTCTAGTGCCACCTTCACATGGTGCACCGCTCTGGACCCCAATGGTAGCTCGCTGCAGGCGATCTTCTTCCATATACCTGCGGGTATGCACATCCGCTCTATACCCCTCTCGGGCATCGATCTCCCTGCGCAGCTGCTGTTGCCGTCGCTCCCAGCCGGGGGCACTTTCTGTTTGCTCCGGTTCAGCGTGTGCGGGGAACGGGCCCAGCCAGAGTCCCTCCGTGTCGGCTACGACCGGCACCTTCAGTAATGAGGGACCCCGCTGTGACATGGCCTTCTCTGCCTCCTGGCAGCCGCATCCCAGCCTAGCCTCCGGTGCATCTTTGCTGACGGCTTCAGCCTTCGGCTTCTTCCATGGAAGCGGATCAGGGTGGTCACGAGCTTCTGCTGCAGGTCGCTCCACCGGGGCGGATTGGCAGGGTACCGCTACTGGTGGTGGTGGTAGCGGGCCTAGTGGCGGGGCAGCAGCAGCCAACACGGGTAGCGGGAGAGGTAGCTGGGCGAACGGGTATGGACCGGGTCCCTCAGCCGCGAAGACCGACCCACTAGGGGCACAGGAGCTTGGGTCACTTACCCTCCCTTCCAAGACTCCCTCCACCTCGCGTCTCCGTATGGCCGCCACCACTTCCGCCATGTCGGCCTCCCACTCCTCCATGAGGAGCTGCATCTTGACCTGCAGACGGCTGCTTAGCTGGACGGTCCGGACTTCCACCCACGCTGCGGGGCCAGGTGCGGGGACCACGGTGTTGTCGGTCGGACTCAGCATCTTTAGCAGCGGCCCCTTCCAGGAACCAGTCAATGGCCGCGGGGTCCTGGCGTCCCTGCTTCTATAACCGCGGTTACATGCGACCAGTCGCCATTTCGTCACCCTTAGCTTCTCTTTAGCCACTCCTCTATCGGGGCGGGGTTTTGGCCTTCGCGCCTCTGCTACTCGAGAAGACGCTTGAGCGGGGACTTTTCGCGCCAAAGATGGCGGCTTCTCAAATTTTCTGGCCGGACACCTCCGGCGGTAACAAGGCGCACCTCTACCATACGGCTGAGCGGTAAGATCCTGTTCGTGACGCCAAGTTGTCGCGGGCGGAGGAGGGGACGCCGCGCTCTCCCCACTGCTCGGGTCCGGCTGCTGCGGCTGCTGTGGCCTGCTGCTGCTCGGTGGCTCGAGCGATGAGCCGGATCCCGGGGACTTCTAGCGGCGCTCCTCGCCCGTGAGTGAAAAGGGGGTTTGTTGGGTATGGGAATTGTCTATTGTCCGTGACGCCACCCAGGGTTGTGGTGATTTGTAGCCACCACCGCTGCTCCGTATGGGAATCCCGGGAGTGATGGTAAGGGGCAGCTGGATGTTAATCTTCCCCTCCGTGGGTAGGGGGTTTAGTGGTCCCGGGGTTCAGGGATGAGGTGGGTGATGCAGGGCTTGGTGGGATGCAGGGACGCGGGGGCAGCTCTGTGCCTTGCGGCACTGTAGTACTCACTCAGCCTGAGACAATGACACAGTTCTCGGTAAAACACACGGCTGGAAAGACGGTTCCCACGGACGGCTGCACTTGCTTTTCCCCAGTAGTTGACGGTGACGGTCCCTTTTTCCTGCACCTAAGATGATGATGGTTGCGATGGGTTCCCACCGGTAACCCGCTTCCCGGCTTGGATATGGGCCGGAGGAGCCCTACTTTGCCCGCAGGCACTGGCCCTGAGAAACTGGTGCCCTGGCGGTAGCGGTGTCTCTCTGTAACGGTTGGACTGTTGCCTTCAATCGGGACTTGGTTGTTGGGAGACAGTCGTCCCCTTCACTGACGGATTTGGCAAATTATGGCGACTCCTAGCCTTGCCGAGATCCGAGAGGCCCCTGCCCTGGTGCTGACTGTTCTTCGTATACTGCTCCAGACCGCCGGGTCACCACCCGTCCGCGGTCCTTCCAGCAACCTCCGAGCAGTCCCCCTGCAGACTATCACCGCCATCTGCTGACCTTGCTGTCACAGTCCGGGGCACACACCCGGACCAACTTCAGGCTTTACTACTCTCACTTTTCTGTCACTTCAGCTTTTCTTCTTAGCTCCACTACTACTTCACTTCCTTCTACTTTCACTTCCTTAACTCCTCTGCCTGGTTTTCCCGCCTCCAGAGCTGTGAACTCCTCGGTGGGCGGAGCCAACCGCCTGGCTCACCTCCTGGTGTGGACACCAGCTCCTGGAGGAAGGCAACAAGGATTTTTGGGTTAGCTTAGATGTTCCTAACTGGGGTGTAGGGTGTGGTGGTGTTTTGACCTGTGACCCCTGGCTTGCCCAGGGCGTCACACTAGTATGCGGGGCCTACCCCCAGGGACCCAGAGGACCAGTGCCGGTAACAACAAAAACATTCCAGTTAATCCCTGTTTATCCCTAAAATTCCCCCATAGACTGGTGCCAGACTAGGGTTGGACCTAATGGATGGTCACTTAAAAGTGGAGCCGATCCAGTCCACTAAATGACTAGGTGGGAGGAGCAGAAAGTGGACAGTCAGAGGAGAGTTGAGAGAGTCGTCGTCGGTGATGGACAGACGGAGAGAGCGAGTGAAGCACTGACAGGAGTGTGACGGTGACCTGAGGGCCCAGGTGTTTGGTTGCCGGTGGTATACGGTGGTGTGCTCCCGGAACCATAGGACCAATGGAGTACAGAATCCTAGGTCAGGCAAACGCTCCAAGCAGACCTGATAAAATCTGCACAGTGAGGGGACCATCAAGGAACTCACTGACCTTGAAGTTCGGGACTCAGTAGCAACGAGAGAACCGGGGAACAGGACCAGAGACTCCGACCCCACAGGGTTAACGCAATCGTCATACGGACTATCGTTGAGAGACTATCAGGACGGGACCCCCGACGCGCCAAGCCATGGGGACCCACCAACCAAACACAGGTGCAGGGGAAAGAAGCCACCAGGTCACTAAACCGGCACTGAAACTAAGGGAACCAGCGGTCAAGACCAGTCTTTCTCGCATGACCAGTTTCCATCTGACTGTGAGTAAAGGAACCAGTTACACTACAAACCCTTGTATGGCCTACCTTCTTTCTGCACCCATCTACATCACCTATCCTCTGGTGCCTGGCCCTGCTTGCGGAGGGCCTAACAGCCAGGCTGCTACCAATATCAGCCCCAGTAGTGAGAACTGTGCAGTGGCGGCTCCATCCACATAGCCGCAACCCGCAAGTGGCGTCACGTTATAAACTTTCATTTAATCTCCCTGCAAATATACCCCTTTTAAAAACCATCCCAAGGACACTGAACCGGGCAACGGCCACCAAGTGACATTTCCCCAGCTATACACCGCCCGGGACCGAGTACCCCATAACCCTGGGCGACACAGTAACATGCATGTTTACATACCAGGTCTATTAATGTAAAATTTTTATCAGCCGCTAAGGAAATCTCAAAAACCTTTAGAATTTGATTGCCTGTGCATATATGCTACATATTTTATTAAAAGGGTTTTATGTATTCTGTCAAAACTTTATAATGTGCTATTAATGCGTTCTCTGAAATAGTACCATGCAGGCGTAGACATACAACTTCAACAGGAAAAGGACTTGGAAGTTATTTTAAAATGTTGACAATTGTACAAGAACCATATGGAGGATCTCCTGCAAAAATCAAACAGGTCTCCAGCAAAGAATTCTCTTGATTCCCTTAGGAGCTTTCACTCTTACAAAAATGATGTCAAAGCTGTAAAAGTCTTAGAGCTGCTGTATCAGACATCACCTGCAAATGAGAAAGACAAGCTCCGGCAAAGAAGAATGAAGAGTGTATCACTGGGCTGCTTTTCCTATAAAAGTACCTAATGTCAGAATAAACGTGTGAGCTTTCTTGGATCTAACACCGGGGGTGACAATACAAACATAAATTAAATTAGAAAAAAATCACTGGACTCTAAGAGCTGATAAAGGACACTGTTCAAGAAGTATTAAAAGCCTTGGATTAGGAAACTTTTAGATATTTGATAGTGATGAGTGGAGAGTGTAGTGCACAATTTAGTGCCTTAATGGGAATCTGTCAGCAGCTTTTTGCTATTTAATCTGAAAGCAGCATAATGTAGTGCAGAAAGCACGATTCCAAGGATGTGTCACGTACTTAACAGCTTCAACATAATCAGTGTTTTATCATCAGGAGATTATTACTGCTGGTCTAGGTGTCACATGCAGGGCAGTCTAGCAAATTTGTGTAAACCAGCCCTCACCAGTGATTGGCAATTTGCTGGCAATGTACAGCATACAGAAGAAGCTGCCAATCAGGGTTGTGGGTGGATTATACAAGGGCTCAGCATTCTGACCACTGCTACACTTGCAGCAAAACAGGCGTCCTATCAAAACTACAGCACTCCAGCAAGTGATACATCACTTGAAGCAGGCTCTCTGCCCTTGTATCATTAAACTTCCTGATATTATTTAGCAAAAACCTGCTGACCAATTCCCTTTCAGAATTATACTTTTTCTGTTTACACCAATACCAATCACATTCTATAAAAAGTTAGATGTAAAAAAAAAGCTTATCATTAGTGATGAGAGAGCACTAAACTGCACAACTTCTCATTACTCGAATTGAGCAGGTCTAACACTCTGATGAGCTCAATTTAAGTAATGAGTATAATGGATGTCAATGGGGAACATTTTTCCTAGGAGGGCTGAGGAGGCTGGAAAATTGCTGAAATGGATGGAAACAGTAATCAAATGCAAAGAAAACAGCATGAGGAAGATGCCTGGACACATTGATGCCTCTGAGGTCACTTCTGGAAGAAAATAATTAATAAAAAAAATGATGTGGGGTCCCCCCATTTTTGATATCTAGCAAAGGTAAAGCAGACAGCTGTGGGCTAGTATAATCAGTCTGGGAAGGTCCATGGTTATTTGGCCCTTCCCAATGCAAAAATAGCAGCCCGCAGCTGCTGCAGAATTGGCGCATCCATCTTCCGAATTGCCCTGATGCAGTGGCAATCAGAGTAATACTTTTTGGGATTGATGTCAGCTGTGAATTGTCAAGCCCAGGTGTTAGTAATGGATAGCTGTCTGCTTCATCTTCTCTGGTTATCAAAAATAGTGAAACCACATGTCTTTTTTTTTAAATCATTTACTTAAGTTACATCAGGATACAATCACCCTTTAGTAATAATAATAATAATAATAATTTTATTCATTTATATAGCGCTATTAATTCCATAGCACTTTACATACATTGGCAACACTGTCCCCATTGGGGCTCACAATCTAGAGTCCCTATCTGTATGTCTTTGGAGTGTGGGAGGAAACCGGAGTACCCGGAGGAAACCCACGCAAACACGGGGAGAACATACAAACTCCTTGCAGATGGTGTCCTTGGTGGGATTTGAACCCAGGACCCCAGCGCTGCAAGACTGCAGTGATAACCACTGAGCCACCGTGCCGCCCACATGAAAGGCACTAAAGGTGCAATTGTACAAACCCTACTCTAATCTTAGCTCTCCCTCCTACATCACTCTCCATAAACTGCTTCTAGAGGAGAGTGCGCCGAGCATCGTGCCCTCGTGTCTCATATAACACCTGATGACTCAATGCGGCCGGTCAATCATGGTAATGCCAGTAGCCATCATGACTACAGCATTACTGTGTTTGGACACCAATCCCCCACATGTTCATTGGCTGTCTAACAGTTGTAAAACAAGCGAGGCGGGGACTCAAGCATGGCGCTTGACCCATATACTCAATCAAGCAATGAGCGCACTCGAGCTGCTCGATGCTGAAAATTAAGCTATTGAGCATGCTTGCTCTCTACTACATAACATATCTAAAACCAACCGCTTTTCTACTTTTTTTTTGCAAACCGTATATTGAATCTCAAAATGTTAGAATTAATGTGAAAACGTGCATTCCAGGAAATTATACTCAAGCTAGATCCTCCTCAAATTGATCTGCTCACCTCTAATCATAAGTTGTGATCCTAGGAGCCATTTCTCAAGATAAAAATTCCATTCATCATTGCAGAAGGGTGGCAAATCAATCAAGAGGCTTCAATTAAGAAAAAAGTCTGGCTGTAAAGGACTCTTTATATGCTGCGATATTGCTAGCGATCGCACCCGCCCCTGTCGTTTGTGCGTCACAGGCAAATCGCTGCCCAAGGCGAACAATATCGGAGGTACGCGTCACACGTAATTACCTGCCTAACCACATTGCTGTGGGCGGCAAAGAACCTCTTTTCTAAGGGGGCGGTTCGTGCGGTGTCACAGCGACGTCAATTAGCGGGCCACCAATAGAGGCGGAGGGGCGGAGAGCAGCCGCATTCACGTCAGTCCCACCTCGTTGCCAGAGGATGCAGGAATGCTGTTGTTCGTCGTTCCCGGGGTGTCACATGTAGTGATGTGTGCTGCCTCAAGAACGACGAACAACCTGCGTCCAGCACGAGCAAGGATATTTGGCAAATTAACGACATGTCAACGATCAATGAATTGGTGAGTATTTGTGATCGTTAGCAGTCGCTCGTAGGTGTCACACGCAACGACGTCGCTAACGAGGCCGGATGTGCGTTCCGAATTCCGTGACCCCAACGATATCTCGTTAGTGATGTCGTTGCGTGTAAAGCGGCCTTTAGTCCGCTCATCACTAGCCAAGACAGTAAGATAGATTTTTTTATTTCCAATAACAGCACCGCCCTTATCCATGGTTTGCATCCGGTATTGCAACTCATTCAACTTGATGATCCCTAATTGGATAGGTTCACAATATGGAAAATGATGTATTATTGGAACTGAATTATTTAGTGCAATGCATGGCATCTATTTTACACTGGCAATCTGTGATGGGAATTAAAAAAAATTCCCAATACAATTTGCAGTAAATGCATTGTCAGTTGCTATGGAAACTGTAGTTTATTGAATGGTTAATTAAACATATGTATAAACATTTGCATGGCATTTCCAACTATGCTTTATCTGTTCTCGTTTACATCTTGTAATTTCTGTAACTGTTTTAATGAGCACAATGTACATTGGTTTGCGCCTTGTTCTCGAGCACTTAGATGCGTTGTAAATGTTCTTCTTAGTGGTGCTTTCTATCCATGGAAAATTGTGGCTGTCAGTGTAAAACAATAGATGTGCTCGGTTGGTTTGGTTTTCGGCTGAACATGTGTCATCTTCTAGCTGCCGTGTGTATAGACCCAAAAGAAAGAGACGTAGATAGAGAACAAATGGACAATGAATAATACACATTTCATTTCTCATGCCAGGTTTCATTACCTTTGTTATTTCTTCAGCTATCTGATGGGTTTTTGTTTCTAGAATTCTTTTTACTTTTTTCGTTTACTACTTGCCATTTTAAAACCTTTCGCTGATTTTTTTTTTTAATTTAGGAGGTATTACATTGATGGTCTGTTCTTAGAACAGATCATCAATGTCTCACCAGCTGGGATCTGACACCTTGCTCCCCCCGATTAGCTGTTCTTGGTATTGACAACTGGAGTAAGCGTCCGGAAATGCTCAGTTGCGAAACTCCCAGTCTTCTTATAGCAGCTGAACTGGACACTGCACGTTCTCCTCCTATTCAAATCAATCGGAGGCAGATAGATAGTACCCAACTGCAGCCGCTACCAGAATTCGGAACAGCTCCAGAACTGAGCATTTCTGGCCACTTGTTGCCACCATTGGCACTAATAACAGCTGATCGGCGGGTGAGTGGGGTCTCAGGAGCCTACTTTATTACCACCGCCTCCTGGTTTATAGTGGCCGGGAAGTTCAAATGACCCCAGAGGTGAGTGTAAGTAAGTTGAGGCGTTCCTTCCGTGTGTCTTATCCAGACAAGACTGGTCCTGAGGGTCCTGATGCCCGTGTAGATAGAAGGGTACTATAACAAGGATCTGTGGTCCTCTGGAGATGTGTGAAAGATTTGGGATTGAAGTCTCACATTGCCTTGTGAGACTCTGGAAATTAAATGAATTTGCTTTTAGTCCAGCAAGATTTAAGAACTCTTTCCTTGTTGGTAATTACTTGTTAGTTCATTGCAGCTGCAGCTAATTTGTGATGATGACTTCCCTTCCTTTTAAATAGTCACATGTTCCATCACCTGATGCCGGTTATAGAATGCATTCTGAACTGACCACCATTGAAGGAGGAATTCTGTGGAAGCTGTGCTGTCTGCAGCCCTGGCATAGTGATATAACCTGGATCTTGGGCGTGCTGAGTGGTCTGTGTTTTGAGTGATAGCTCAGGAGTCCAAACTAATACTGGGAGAAGCTGGATTTCTGCAGGTGTTCTCTGTTATTGCCCCGCTATTTAGCTGAGCAGTTTAAGGGTGGCTTTACATGCTGCGATATCCGGGCCGATATCGCTAGCATGCGACCCACCCCCATCGTTTGTGTGAAAAGGGCATATTGCTGCCCGTCGCGTACAAAATCTGGCACCCCCGTCACACATACTTACCTGCATAGTGACATCGCTGTGTCCGGCGTACCACCTCCTTTCTAAGGGGGTGGTCCGTTCGGCGTCACAGCGGCGTCACTAAGCGGCCGCCCAATGAAAGCAGAGGGGCGGAGATGAGCGGGATGTAACATCCCGCCCAACTCCTTCCTTCCACATTGTGGCCGGAGGCAGGTAAGGAGATGATCCTCGTTCCTGCGGCGTCACATGTAGCAATGTGCACTGCCGCAGGAACGAGGAACAACTTTGCCCCTGCGACAGCAGCGATAACTGGCAGCGGACCCCCATGTCAACGAGAAGCGATTTTGGACGTTTTTGCAACGATCCAAAATTGCTCCTAGGAGTCACACGCTATGACATCGCTACAGCGGCCGGATGTGCGTCACAAAATCCGTGACCCCCAATGAGCTCGCTGTAGCGAAATCGTAGCATGTAAAGCCTGCTTAACTCAGATCATTGCCAGTCTAAAGGCCCCGTTACATGCAACGACATATCTAACGATATATCGCCGGGGTCACGGATTCTGTGACGCACATCCGGCATCGTTTGCGACGTCATTGCGTGTGACACCAAAGAGCGACCAATAACGATGGAAAATACTCACAAAATCATCCATCGTTGATATGTCGTTCATTTTCAAAAAATCGTTGATTGGTGAGGACGCAGGTTGTTCGTCGTTCCCGAGGCAGCACACATCGCTATGTGTGACACCTCGGGAATGACAAATTACAGTTTACCTGCGGCCGCCGGCAATGAGGAAGGAAGGAGGTGGGCGGGATGTTACGGCCACTCACTTCCGCACCTCCGCTTCTATTGGATGGCCGCTTAGTGACGCCGCTGTGACGCCGCACGAACCGCCCCCTTAGAAAGGAGGCGGTTTCCCGGCCACAGCGACGTTGCTAGGCAGGTAAGTCCGTGTGACGGCTCCAAACGATATTGTGTGCCACGGGCAGCGATTTGCCCGTAACACACAAACGACGGGGGCGATATCGCTGCGTGTGACGGGGCCTTTAGCCTTCTGTTTAATGGTGCTTGTTGGCCTCAGTTATTTGTGGTCTGTGGATTGATCTTTTGCTGCCAGCCCTTTAACTTTTTTTTACCTCCTTTTCCTTTGTCCCTCCGAACTGTGACCTGATCATGCCCCTTTCTATCCCTTTAATCTTGACGTGCTCTCCAAGTACCTGATCTTGGAATGTTCTACTATCCTGCCTCTCGAATGGTCCATGTAGTGGCTAGCATCACAGTTTCCAGTGATTGGTATCTACTTGCTCAAGAATATAACTGCACCACCCTCTGGTGAGGATCTTCCTGGACAACCATGTGTAGAGGTCTCGTTGCTGATGGCATCATGCTGTCATTATCATCTTTTTAAAGAGACAGTGTCTTATTGCTCCATGCACACACCATACACAGAATATGACAACCCATCCATCTCCTTTCCTGACACAATTTTTTATCAGAAGGATTTGTGCTAAAGAAATCCTCCTAAGTTCGATTCAGTATTTTCTTCTTTTTTTTTTAAAGACAAATAGTTCTGGTAAAGTATATTGAGATTACATTAAGCTGTGAGAGTTTCAAACACTTATGTACAATTTGCAGTAATAACGGCCTTCCCACTTCCAAGAACAGATAAAGCAGCATAACTTTACACGACAGTATTATACTGACATAAAGTGGAAACTTTTTATAGGCACATTCTTAATTTTGAGTGGTATTTGCTGCGAAAATGAATCACATCACATGCCATGAAAATAACCTGCAACTAGGTCTAATATTATCATAAATGTATCCACAGGGATTTTATGGTCACAGAACTTTAGTGTAACTTTTTGTACATTTGCAGCATGGTTTTATTTCTTTTCACTTAAGGAACATGTGCTACTTTGTTTGTGAATATCACATAAAATACCAATAAAATAGATTTAAAGAGGTGGTTCACAACTCAGCATAGTAGCCACAAACCTCATAAAGAAGGCTTTCTTCAAATACTTTGTTTAGTCACTTGGGCCTCTGAGTGGCGCTATTGTGGTCCACTCTTCCCATCACGTAAACCCCGGGCTCCATGTCCTCTAAGATCCGGGGACGTCACGTCAACTTCCAGTTGACCTGATATCACCGAGGCCGACCCTAGTCTTCCTGAATGACTGGGCTGTGGGTGGAGTTTCACCGATCATCACGGCCCAGCATCGCTTCTGCTTGCAGTGCTCTGCAGTGAAGGAGACAGCTCTAGAGATGCTGGGCTGTGACAAGCGGTGAAACTCCACCCACAGCCCAGTCACTAAGGAAGACTGGGGCCAGCCTTGGTGATGCCGGGTCAACTGGAAGTTGACGTGACATCACCAGATCTCAGAAGACATGGAGCCTGGGGGTCATGTGATGGGGATGAGTGGACCACAATAGCGCCTCTCAGAGGCACAAGTGACTAAACACTATTTGAAAAAAGCCTTCTTTATGAATCTTACACCGATGTGTGGCACTAAGCTGAGTAGTAAACCACCCCTTTAACTTTTTAGGTGTAACACAAAAAAAGGGGAAAAGTTTACAGGGTAGTAATACTTTTTCAAGGCACTGTAATTATGTGTTGTACAAATACAAAACGTGAATGCTTCAGCAAGGTATACAGAAACCTGTGGTCAACCACTGGATCCACAGCACTGGAGCAAGTAGATATCTAAATAGCAAAATCATTTTTTACTTTAAATTTTTGGTGGTGCCAAATTAATTTTTTAACCACGAAAAACCCTTGAGAACTCAATATATAAAGATATGTGTGATAATGGTATAATCAACCAAACGTACTGTATACCAAAAGAAAATAGTATAGAAGAACAGTACATTGTTTATGGTTGTATTGCAGTAGATGCTTGAATACATTTTTCGGTATCCATATGTAAATGCATAATGTCAACTTTTATATAACATTTATATCCTAGTACATAATGTTTTTAGAATATTACTAATATAGAAACAAAAGATTCTGTTCTCATTCCAAGGAAAAAACAAACACATCATTTCTTGCAGCCCATCCATTCAAGTCCCTTAGTGTACAGCATAAAAAGCCAAAAACCATAGCTCACCTAATTTGCAATTATAAACCAAGGCTCTTTTTGTTCACCCAGACAAAAAAGATATGGGATAAAAAGAAGGAAAAATCCCTTTACTGATAAACTGTGAAATACAGATTTTACCCACATAAAAATGGAAAAGTAATATTTTTTCTTCCAAGGAACAGTGCCTGACCTATGAGACGAATGAGCTTGGTGGCCTCCACAAATCAAGATAATACCCCTTTACCCCCTTCTAAAGCCACTTATCCAAGGAACCAGAAACCTACTCTGCACTAACAATGACAGCATCTACAGATACTGTATATGTACTTTCTTTCTGAACAAGACTTCGGTTTGGCTAAACACCTTAAAGAGGTTGTCCACTACTTTTACATTGATGGCCTGTCCTTAGGTAATCAATGTCTGATTGGGCGGTGTCTAACTCCCCTGCTACCAGCCGTTTTCGGTGATGGCAGTGGTAGCAAGCAACCAGAAATGCTCAGATGTGGAGCTGCTCCATCTTCTGATTGCGGCCGCGGCTGGGTACTGCACTTCCACCCCCTATAAAAATCAATAGGAATGTACAGTGCCTGAGCATGGCAGCTATCAGAAGACAAGGCATCTCCGGAACTGGGCACTTCTAGCTACTGGCACAGAGAACAGCTGATCGGTTGGGGTGCCAGGTGTTTGAGCCCGGCCAATCAAACATTGATGACCTATCCTTAAGATAGACCATCAATGTAAAAGTAGTAGACAACCTCTTCAAGTCATCTGGCAAAGCTGGTTAAAGGATCACAGAGTAGCTACATGCAATTGAGAACAACTAAGCACAACTTTCTTCCTCTTTGAAGCTAATTTGAATATTTAGCCCAGGGTGTATTGCTTAGTCAATATATGTTTCCTAAGTTAAGGAGGAACAGTACCCATAGATCTACGAATGGAATTGTCATGTAACATTTTAGCAGTTGAGTTGCATTGAAAAATCTATTACAATCTCAAAAGTAAGCATGAGCCAATCAATGCTTGGATTCAATTCACATGAATCCAATAACATTTTTCTGGATTCATATGGGCAAAAAGGTATTTAAAACAATACACTATCATACTCAAGTGACACCCCTGCGGTAATCCAGGTGTCACGAAAAGGTAACAACCCTGTAACAGCCCAAATACTGTGTATCTGTACCAGTCCACACATACACCAGCCCACCAGGGCATTTGCACAGCTCACACACGGGATGGGAGACTCCCTCAGTGCCAGATGACAGGGCTGGGCACTGCAGATGACAGGCAGCCACCTGGGGGGGGAGACCTAAAACCGGTGGGAGGAGCAAGTGAAGTGGAGGAGAAAAGCAGTCAAGTGCAGGGAGAGACTGAGGGAGGAGTAGAAACAGGAGTTGAGAAGACCGCACGGTGTGTGTGTGTGGAGGAAAGAGCTGTTAAGGAACAGAGCAACCTGACAGCAGCTGACCAGAGATTGGATGGTGAGACCGGCCACTAAAAGGAGAAACTCAGGGGAAGCGAGTGGATGAGTTCCTAGGACAAGAGGAACCCCAGGGAAAGACACCCAGCACTTCACTGACGTTCAGCACCGAAGGGGTACAGATCTCCCAGTACAGGATAGACTTTAAGCATCCTGTTAATTCTGCAGGCAGGTGGACTTTCACGGTGCATTAGCCAACCACAAAGGGTCTAAGGCTAAGCGACAAAAAGGGATCCTGGGAATACCCCTTAAATAGCTCACGTCGCCAGCGTTAGGACGGGACACCAGGAGACCCTCCAGAAGCTCCAGGCTGGTGAAGACTTCCAAAGACTGACACGAGTGCAAGGTGCAGAAAGTGGCCCCCAGGTTAAACTGGTACAGATTCCAGGAGGATGGCACACCTGGTCCTGGCACGTCCCAAGGCGGCTTTTCCCAGGCTGTAAGTAAACCTGTTCAACTGCAGTTAGTAACTGGACTCCCTTTATTTTATTTTTATTTTCTTTTGTTCCACTGAGCCTCAGGCTCCTGGAATCTGCACCAGTTTAACCTGGTGCTTGAAAGTAGAGATGAGTGAACCCATTGAAGATCGGTTTGGCAGGTCCGGCTGGATTTTAAATACAGTTCAATTTGGGACTTGGACTTGACCTGAACCCAAATTGAAGTCACTAATTGGGAAGTTAAGGTCTCCGCCCATATACAGCCAGCCATAAACAATTACTTCCGGGGGTGGGTGGGGTTTTCCCATATTTTTGAGGGGCTGTTACCCCCAGTGTGAGCCGTTCAAAGTGCAAGTGGCTCACACTGGGCTGAGCACCGAGCAACCCAAGCACAGCGATGCTCGCGTGAGTAGTTTGCATACGTAAAGCATCCGAACTCCAAATATGAACTCTATTTTTTTTTTGTAAAGTCTGTTTTTGGTACAAACACTGAACATCAAAACCTTGGGTTCGCTCCTGTCTATGTGTAAGGCCCGCTTCACACGTCCGTGAAAATCACGCACGTGTTTCACGGACATGTCAAAGGTGCGTTTTCCCCTCCGTGAGCTGTATTTATGGCACTACGTGTGTTCTCCGTGTGTTATCCGTGATAACACACGGAGAACAGGAACTTTCAACTCACCTGTCCCTGGCGATGCTGTCCGTGGTGCTGATGTTCGGTCTCCGGTCCTGCCGACTCCCCGCTGCTGCTGCTTCCGGCCGCAGTGAAGTGAATAATGAGCATAATGAGCGGCAGTCGGCAGTAAGTTACAGCAGTGGCAGAGACAGGAGGGCCGGAGAAGGTGAGTAAAGATTTGTTATTTTTTTCTCTGACACGTGAGTTTACTCCGGCGCGTGTCACACGGGACCGCATCCACACTACATCCGTGTGGTCCGTATGCGGTCCGTGTGACACCCGTGCTGCCAGAGAAAAACGGACATGCCACCGTATGGAGCACACGGGCTCACGTGTGCTCCACACGGAGGCACGGGCAAATGGCTGAACATGTGCATGCACATAAACCCATTGATTTTAATGGGTTTATGTGTGCCCGTGTCTCCGGTACATGCGGGCATGGACCTATCACGTATCGGAGACACGTGCGTGTGAAGGGGGCTTAAGGTAAAGTTTCTTGATAAAATTGTTTAAATAAGATTTTTTTTTTTTACAAAAAAATCACTGCCATCCTTTTCCATAGGCCTTGGTTCCACTTACGTTTTGAACAGATGAGTGCAATTTGATAAAACATCGGATGCTCTCACTCTAGTGCAAAACAATAGGGCAGTGTCCATCTGCGATTGATTTTTCATGCCATATCGGCATGAGTAATCAATCACAGCATGCTGCGTTTGGCAGTGAGTCAGTCCAAGACTGTAGGGCAGTGTCCATCTGTGATTGATTTCTTAAGTCATATCGGCATGAGTAATCAATCACAGCATGATGTGTTTGGCAGTGAGTCTCGTCTCAAACGCACCCATACAAGTCTATGGGTGCATGTGAAACATTGTACTGCACTCTCATGTCATTTGACCGCAGTGCAATACACGCAGAGACAGATTGCGGAGTAGAGGGAGAAAGTGTTCCCTCCCTCTTTTCCAGAGCTGTGATCTGATCGCAAGTTGCATGACCTTCGGCTCACACCCACAGCAGAGGGTCATTAACATATCACTTCCAATGCTCTCGCATCTCAAGCTATATGCAAGTGAAACTGAGGCCATGAGCCCCCGTCACATTTAACGATCCCGAAAAAGATGCGACCTGATAAGGATCGCTGGTAAGTCGCTGGGAGGTCGCTGGTGAGATGTCACACAGTCAGACCTTACCAACGATGCAGTAACGATGAGCAACCTGTATAACGATGAGCGACCTGTATAGGAGGTCATTGTTAGGTGTCAAACACAGGGATGCGTCCTGCCCAGCAGGACATCGCCTTTGAAGAAAATGGTCCGGACCACTCGGCAACGACTAGCGATCTCACAGCAGGGGCCTGATCGCTAGTAGGTGTCACACATAACGAGATCGCTACTGCATCACAGAAACAGTGACGCAGCAACGACCTCGTTAGCGATCTCGTTGTGTGTGACGGGGCCATAGACTGTATCTTGTATTGCAGCTCAGAACCATTCAACTGACTAAAAAATTCAGCTGCAATACCAGAAAAGCCCATAGTCAAGAGTGGAGGTGTTTAAAAAAAAAAAAAAAAAAATATCTCTGCCATTTTAGTATTTTCTGTAATCAAATTGGCCTGATATATGCTTTAGTGAAAAAAGGCATGATGAAGTACCCTGCTCTAAATGATGTCTCCCTCCAACGTCTAACAATAATTCTCCTTCTAAACAATTTTCAGCATGAAGAATTATGAAAAATACAGGCATCGCACGCTCTGTGATCAATAAAAAGTTAAAAGGGAAACAAAGACACAATGACTGTTTCCAATTTTATATGGCTGCACACCTACATATTTTAGCTGATATCTGTGCATCTGCACACAGTTGATGAATGTAACTAATATTCTATGTGACATTTTCCATAAACCAACATAATTTACAATGTATACCAATTAATTAAATGAGCAGACAGTGCCAGAGATTTTTCTTTTTCATAAACAGCCTCTGTCTAATTAACCCTTACACGCCTCCTGAGCTCATTTTGTTCTGTATGTTACAGTAACTTCAGCTGCAAAATATGTGTTACTCGCACCCCGCTGCCTCCATCTGTGATCAAACAAGCTGCGGCAAGTCAGACTTGTATTGTGTCACCAGTCAGCACAGATCATGCCTAAAGTTTGGTCATTGCATTGAATTTAGCATTCGAATGGTGCCTTTGGTATAATGAGGGGTGACAGACCCATTACATTTCTCTTGTACCAAGTTTTCATCTATCGTTCAGCTCAAATGTAAAAAAAGCAACAATAATGTGAATGAATGTGTCAGCATGCTTCATAGACCATAAGCTCCCTATAGACAGATTGGCATAGAGAACTGCAACAACTAACCCAGAGGGTATAAAGCTCAGGGTTGTCTGTATTTAATGAAGTTGCTGACCTGGGAACACTTAGCTTTTGGGCAAAGCTCAGTAACAGAACATTAAAAAAAGGGTTTTAATATTAAACAGTAAATGCCATACAAATGGCTGGAGGCTTGTCTGTCAATAAGTGGAAAAAAAAGTTGTCTGTGTTTATGTATGTGTGTCTGTGTGTGTGTGTGTGTGTGTATATGCATATGTGTGTGTATATGTGTATGTGTGCATATTTGTATGTGTGTACGCATGTTTATGTATGTGTGTATATGTGTACATGTGTGTATGTGTGTGTATATGTATGTGTGTATGTATGTTTGTGTATGTGTATGTTTTTACGTGTGTTTGTGTATACGTGTATGTGTGTCTGTTTGTATGTGTGTGTATATGAATGTGTTTGTATATGTGTATACGTGTTTGTATGTGTGTTTGTGTGTGTATATGTGTGTATATGTATATGTATGTACATTTGTATGTGTGTGTATATGTGTATATATGTATGTGTGAAAACAGTGTAATTCAGCTCACCAAAACAGGGGAAATTCTTAGAGGAGAATCCGGACGGTGCTCGCTGGAAGAAGGAGGCTGAAGGCAATCAATACAAGGTGGATCCCGGCACAAAAACGTCCATTTCAGAAGTATAATGTAAAACTTCACATTTATTGGAAAAATAAAAACAGCATAAAAATAAATTCCTCCGATCAATATATGTATATGTATGTGTGTCTGTGTATGTGTGTGTATGGATAAATGTATGTGTGCATATATTTGTATGTGTATGTGTGCGCATGTGTGTGTGTATGTGTGTATATTTATATGTGTACAAGTGTGTCCATGTGAGTATATCTGTATATTTATTTGTGTGTATATATGAATGTGTGTATATGTGTATGTATATGTGTATATATGTGTGTATGTGTGTATATGTGCGGGTCTGTGTGTATATGTGTCTAGGTGTATGGATGCTATATGGAGAGAAAGTATGCACACCAGTGAATATTACATAGTCACTGGTGTGCATACATAGTTACATAGTTACATAGTTACTAAGGTTGAAAAAAGACCTAGGTCCATCTAGTTCAACCTTCCTCCACCAGTTCTTCCTTCTCTCCATATAGTGTAGATTTTTTTAGTTTTTTTGCACCCAGTTCAGACTCAGTATGGTGTTCCAGACGTTATTTTTGATTAATTAGGTGTATGGATGTTCATATATCTGTGTATATGTGTGTGTAAAAGTTTTGCACAGGTATGGAAAAATGCTGAACAAAAGTGAACAAAAAAAAATCTAAATCAAATTACTATTTGTTGTGACCCCCATTTACCTACAAATCAGCATCAATACTTTTAGGTGTGTGTTTGTGTGTGTATATATGTGTATGTGTGTGTGTGTGTGTATATATGTGCGTGTGTGTGCATATGTGTGTGTGTAAGTCTGTGTAAACGTTTTGGGCAGGTATGATAAAATTCAGACCAAAAGTGAACAAAAGAAAAATTGGAATCAAATCAATATTTTGTGTGACCGCCAGTTGCCTACAAATCAGCATCAATACGTCTAGGTATATTTGCACAAAGTCAGCGATTTTGTAGATTTGTAATCAGGTGTAGGTTGCAATTACGTATACCAAACAGGTGATAACGATAGATTAACCGTTGGGAAACGGTTTCATGTCACAGTTCACACAGTACACCATGCGAAGATTGAGGACAACAACAACCCGCGTGGTCTGTCACCATTGGCAGTACGCCCTGACACTGAATGTTTAGCAAATTCCAAGTGAAAAGGAGCAAATTTCAGCCTACCATAGCCATGTGATCCAAATCACCTATGAGTAAGGGTCTCTATGACCTGAAACGCGTAAGGCAGTTCTGATTTTAAACATGTATGTTTTTAACATGTTTTGCAAATAAAGGATGTCTTAATTTCCACTGAAGACAGGGCTACGGGTGCTGAATTACCACTTACTCTTATTTAGTCTGGATGTTTAGCACTCACATTGTTGATTGATGGCATATAAATTAATGTGGTGGGTAGAAACACTAAAGAGGAAAGCTTTTTCCATGCTTTGGCCACCTTATTAAGCATAAAAAAAAATCTTTGTCACATATGCAGCATATTTTTGCTGCAAAAAAGTCATTATCTGGGAATAGTTTGGATGCCCTTTGATACATTTTGATCAGTTTCCCTGTTTATGGCTGAAGGTACTGTCTTCTTCTCTAATGGTCCTTCAGCGCACGGTCTTGTATGGTTTTCCTAGTGATTTTGTTCCCTATATATTAATCCAATGAATCTCTCTGTGGATCACCGGCTATATGTGATGAACTCCTTCTAACCTTTTAGTTCTCTTAGGACTAATGCAAATTAACGACTTTCATTAAGAAAAATAGTTAAATATATAGAAGACATATTTAGGACAATTTATTCTTTCAATCTCCGCTACGTGCGGTTCAATAGTTCTTCCATGAAGATTCCAAGCATGGTAAATATGGTACATTAAAGGGGATATCCATTAGATTTTTTATTTTATAATAAGGTCATTGTATTATTTAGAAAATGAAAACAATAATAATAAAAAAAACAACAAAAAAACAAACAAAAATAAGACGTAGACCAGCAGGGAACACATGCAGCCATGTAGAAGAATGTGGTGGTCTTGAAGCTATGTTTTTTCTTTGTCTTTTTTGGACAACTTCGGTGCCACTTTCAAGTTAATTAATTGATAATTATAACTTACTATGAGAGTGCACGTCTCACTACAAGGTTTATAATTCTAGGCTCCTTCTTCATTTTGCAGCTAGGTCAAGAAAGTTCCTCTACATCAGTAACTTAAGCTGTCCTTGAGCTACAATGTTATCACAACTAGGCTTTATTTTTTTCTTGATAAACTGATGAACATAATATCAGAACCAATAATATAGAACAGACCACAGCACCCCTTTTTTAATGGTGAAAATTAGATTTCTAGATATGTTACCATGTCATCTTCAGGCTGGCCAACATTTGTCATCTTGGACTTCGGTCACAATCTGGTATGACCATGTAGTAAATGTTCTGTGCAGAGGCAGACAGCATAGGTTACTATGCTATCACCATCATCAAAGAATGTACACTACCCTATTCCCCAACCACTCCTCTCTGCCAATCCCCTCACTGGCTTCCCATTGCCCAACGACTCCAGTTCAAAATCTTATACAAAGCCACCACAATCTGTCTCCTCCATACATCTGTAACCTACTTTCCTCGTACTTACCTGCATGCAAACTCCGATTCTCACAAGATCACTGTCATGGTTCACCTCCCTGTCCCCATGGCTAGGGGGCGGAGCCTTCTCTCGAGCCTCACTTCCAGACCCTGGATGCCTTAAAAGCTGGCATTTCCAGTGAACCAGTGCCGGCTATAAGCTTAGCACTGCTTTGCCTGTGATTGCTGGTCCTGTGAGTGATATCCTGATCTGTCTGTTCCTGTGCCCCCGTGCCCTTGTCTGTGTTCCATCCCCTGGTCGTCCCTCCTGTCCTCTTTCCCGTCTCCTATTTCCCCACTCAGTTGCTTCCTCCGGTACTGACCTTGGCCTGACTTTGACTCCGCTTTTGCTCGTTCCTTCGGTCCTGCTTCTGCCCGTACGGTGTTTGACCCAGCCTGTGTGACTATTCCTTGCATGCTCTGCTTCTCAGCTGTGCTTTGAGGTAATGTATGAGAACGCTGTGAATCCACTTCCTGGTTCTCATTGCTCTGTGTAGTGTATTATGCTACAGAGCTCTGGCTCCCCCTGGTGGCAGCATTACAATCTCCTTCTCTACTAAGCCTCGTATCTCCTCTTCACACAATCACATACAAAGTTTCTCCCATTCCTCCCCCATAATCTGGAATGCTCTGCCACAGCATGTCAGACTCTCACCTATGGTGGAAACCTTCAAAAGGAACCTGAAGACCACCCACCTCTTCCAACAAGCCTGCAACCTGCAGTAGCCCTCAGTCCAGTATACTGTTCCATGACTAGCTCCACCCTCACGTACTATATCCTCTCCCATCCCCTGTAGACCGTGAGCCCTCGAGGGCAGGGTCTTCTCCTCCTGTAGCAGTCTGTGCTTTGAATTGTTCATGGATATTGTACTTGTCCCTATTATGTATACCTTTCTTCATATGTAAAGCACCACGAAAGTAATGATAATAATAATAATAATTAATAATACTCTGATCCTACCAGGTCGACATGTTACAAGGTCCAGGTGTAAAGTTAACATTTGGCCATGTAAAGCTGACATTTTTGGATATGATATTATGTTGACAAGTCAATAAAAATTCTTTGCAATAATGGAGTGCTGTGGTCTTTCTTAAGCCCCCGTCACATTTAACGACTTACCAGCAATCCCGAAAACGATGTGACCTGATAAGGATTGCTGGTAATTCACTGGGAGGTCGCTGGTGAGATGTCACACAGTCAGATCTTACCAACGACGCAGTAATGATCAGCGACCTGTATAACGATCTCGGCGGGCGTTGAGACTGTGTTAGGAGGTCATTGGTAGGCATCAAACACAGCGATGCGTCCTGCCCAGCAGGACATTGCCTTTGAAGAAAAAGGACCGAATCATTCAGCAATGACTAGCGATCTCACAGCAGGGGCCTGATCGCTGGTAGGTGTCACACATAACGAGATCGCTGCTGCGTCACAGAAACGGTGACGCAGCAACAGTCTCGTTAGCGATCTCGTTGTGTGTGACGGGGCCTTTAGAGTTTTGATGGGATATCCATCCTACCACAGAACACAAGTGCCGACAATAACCGTTTCATTGTAAATCCAAAAAAACCCAACATCATCATGTCACTAGAGGCTTGCAGGCTCCATTTGTGTGTGTCATGAGATTGTTATGATTGTTCTCAGTGGGAGAAAGAAAAAAATTATCTTGTAGTTCTGATACCTTTAAATGGGTAACAAAAATAAAATAAATGATGTAACAGAGCAAGCTTTCGAGAACTTCAGTCTCTTCATCAGGCACGGTAAAACAAAGTATCTGAAGAAACACAAATATTTACACAAAAAGAGCAAAGACATGGCATATGAAATGGACAGGAAGTCCCGAAAGCTGACTTTGTAACACAATTTATTTCATTTTTGTTAGCCATTAAAAGGCATCATAACTAGTGATGAGCGAGCATGCTTGTAACTACTCGGTACTCGCACGAGTATCGCTGTACTCGGGCTGCTCGGCGGGGACTGAGTAATCTCGCGATACTCGTGCTGTACTCGTGGTCTTCATTTCTGCATGTTGGCGCTCTTTTGAGAGCCAGCCCTCATGCAGGGATTGGCTGGCAGACCACTGCAATGCCACAGCCCTGTTAGTTGTGGAATTGCAGTGATTGGCCGGCCTGCACAGCGTGACCGAGCCTTTATACCGGCCGGCGCGCTGTGCTCTGCTCACAGCTATCCAGACAGTCAGTGCAGGGAGAGTGTCGCTGATTCAGGGAAAGCTTTGCGGCCCTTTATAGCTTTTTCAGTTGCAGGGCTGCAAACAGTGTGACCAAAAGTCCTTCTCAGGACTATTCTAGTTGTATACAGGCAGACAGGGTATAGCCAGGTCGGAGTACAGTAGCAGAGTCCTTCTAAGGACTATTGTTGCTATATACAGGCAGGGTATAGCCAGGTCTGAATACAGGCTAGTGACCAGAAGAGTCCTTGTCAGGACTATTGTACCAGTATACAGGCAGGCAGGCAGGCAGGGTAGTGGTGACCGTATACCAGCCTTCATCATATCTGGGGCTGGTGTACACAGTGTAAAACAGTCCAGATAGTGTCTGACTTGTCTGTAATTGTCGCTCCCCAAAAAAACCTGTTAGGTTCTTATTGCGTCCGTGCTTGGTTTTTAAAACCGCACGTGTGTGCCTGTTGGTGGCAGCGTACAGGTGCACTTGTGTGCAATTTCCACAAACTTTGATATAACGCACAAGTAGTGAATATACACGTCAGCAGTGCACAGCATTGCAAAATGCGCAAGGGCATTGGCAAGGAACAAGGAAGTGGACGTGATGGTGGTGCAGGCAGAGGCCGAGGTCGTGGGCAAGCTCTAATTTCGCCACAACAAAGGGCCACATCTAGTCGCTCGCACGTCCTGTCCCAAATTCTTGGGGACCGCAGCAGTACACCGCTCTTGAACCAAGACCAGTGTCAACAGGTTGTTAGTTGGATAGCAGATAATGCTTCCAGTCAGATTGGCACCACCACAAACACTCTGTCTTCCACACGGTCAAGTGTCAGTAGCCGTGATACTGCACCGCACATTTCTGAACCTGATCCTCCTTCCTACCACCAAGCTGAGTACACGTCCTCCTCGGACATTAATGATCCCACACTTGGACACTCGGAAGAGCTGTTCACGTTTCCATTCACACATTCTGGCCTCTCGCCAGCTCATATTGAAGTGGGTCATGAGGAGATCGTCTGTACAGATGGCCAAATATTTGAGCAGCCACGTTCTCACGAAGTTGGCAACGTGTCTCAACAAGTGGTGGACGATGATGAGACACAATTGTCAGGAAGTCAGGAGGAGGAGCAGGGTGCGGAAGAGGAAGACGACGTGGTGGATGATCCAGTAACTGACCCAACCTGGCAGGAGGATATGCAGAGTGAGGACAGCAGTGCACAGGGGGAGGGAGGCGTAGCATCACAACAGGCAGTAAGAAGCAGGGTGGTGGCCCCAGGCAGAAGTCAGGCAACCATTCCCCGGAACAACACGACGACACAAGGTGCCTGTACAAATGTTAGGTCTTCCCGAGTCTGGCAGTTTTTTAAGTTCGATCCAGATGATTCAAAAAAGGCCATTTGCAACACCTGCCGTGCCAGCATCAGCAGGGGTACCAAAACTAGCAGCCTGACCACCACCAGCATGATCAGGCACATGTCAGCCAAGCACCCGACTTTGTGGGAAGTACAACAGAGTCGAGGAGCAGTGCTTGCTGATGTCACTGCTACGTCTTCGCTGGTTGTGCATGCGAGCCAATCCCCTGTCCATGCTGCCTGCGAACAAGCCTCCTCCACTCCTGCACCTGCAGTTGCCTATGCAGAAAAAACACCATCATCAAGCACGTCCTTGTCCCAGCGCAGCGTTCAGTTATCCATTCAGCAAACCTTTGAACGCAGGCGCAAATACACTGCCAACACCCCACATGCCACAGTTCTAAATGCTAACATTTCGCGACTGCTTGCGCTGGAAATGTTGCCTTTTAGGCTGGTGGAGACAGAAGCATTCCGTGACCTGATGGCGGCAGCTGTCCCACGTTACTCGGTCCCCAGCCGCCACTATTTCTCCCGGTGTGCCGTCCCCGCGTTGCATAACCACGTGTCACAAAACATCACACGTGCCCTGAACAACGCTGTTTCACCCAAGGTCCACCTAACCACAGACACGTGGACAAGTGCTTGTGGGCAAGGCCGCTACATCTCGTTGACGGCACACTGGGTTAATATTGTGGAAGCTGGGACCCAGTCTGAGCGAGGGACGGAACACGTCCTTCCCACACCAAGGTTTGCAGGCCCTACCTCAGTCAGTGTTTCACCCACACTCTACAGCTCCGGAATGTCATGCTCTTCAGCCTCCTCCTCCTCCTGCGCATCCTCATCCACTGTACCCTCCACACCAGTCACAAGCTGGAAGCACTGCAGCACTGCCTCGGCGAAGCGGCAACAGGCTGTGCTGAAGCTAATCTGCATAGGTGACAAACCCCACAATGCAGAAGAGCTGTGGACAGCTCTGAAACAGCAGGCAGATCACTGGCTCACACCTCTGAACCTAAAGCCAGGAAAGGTCGTGTGTGACAATGGCCGGAACCTGGTGGCGGCTTTGAGGCGAGGCCAGCTGACACATGTTCCATGCGTGGCCCATGTGCTCAACCTCGTGGTTCAGCGGTTTCTAAAGTCATACCCAGAGCTGTCTGATCTGCTGGTAAAAGTTCGCCGCCTGTCTGCACATTTTCGAAAGTCACCTACTGCTTCAGCCGGCCTTGCCGGCTTTCAGCGCAGTTTGCATCTTCCGGCTCACAGACTGGTGTGTGATGTCCCCACGCGTTGGAATTCAACTCTGCACATGTTGGTCAGGATATGTGAGCAGAAGAGGGCAGTTGTTGAGTACCTGCATCACCTAAGCCGTCGGGAAATGGGTCAAACTCCACACATAACACCTGAGGAGTGGAGATGGATGTCAGACCTATGTACCATCCTCCAAAACTTTGAGGACTCCACCAAGATGGTGAGTGGTGATGACGCCATTATTAGCGTCACCATACCGCTACTCTGCCTTCTAAAACGGTCTCTGCTGAAAAACAAACATGATGCATTGCAGGCGGAGCGCGATGAGTTGCAGCAAGAAACAGTAGTGGGTGTGGGTGATGATAACACACAGCCCAGCCTCGTCTCATCACAACGTGCAGTGGAGGACTATGACGAGGAGGAGGATGAAGACATGGAGCAACTCTCCGGCCAAATTGAGGATATGACATGCACACCAGTCATATCCTCGGTTCAGCGTGGCTGGCCAGAGGACAGGGTAGATGAGGAGGAGGAGGAGGAGGAGGAGGAGGAGGACAGCATGTTCAGTCATCTTGTTGGTCAGGCTACTGAAGTCCTGGCTGTTAAGAGTCTGGCGCACATTGCTGACTTTATGGTAAGCTGCCTGTCTCGTGACCCTCGCGTTAAGAACATCTTGGCCGACAATCATTACTGGTTGGTAACACTGTTAGACCCACGCTACAAGGAGAACTTTTTGTCTCTTATTCCCGTGGAGGAGAGGTCAACCAAAATGCAGCAGTTCCGGAAGGCCATAGTCACGGAAGTAGGCAAAGCATTCCCCTCACAAAACGCTAGCGGCATAGGTCATGAATCAGTGGACAACCGAGGCGTACAGCCGAGAGAGGCACAAGTCCAATCCGCCAGAGGTAGGGGAACAGTCTTTAAGATGTGGGACAGTTTTCTCAGCCCCTCACGTACCACAGCCCCTGAGGTGCGGGGTAGTGCCACAAGAAATCCTAAGTTTGCCCAGATGCTGAAGGAGTACCTTGCAGATCGAACAACTGTACTCCGACATTCCTCTGTGCCTTACAATTATTGGGTATCCAAGCTGGACACGTGGCATGAATTGGCTCTCTACGCCTTGGAAGTCCTGGCCTGCTCTGCTGCTAGCGTTTTGTCAGAGCGTGTTTTTAGTGCCGCAGGTGGAATCATTACAGATAAACGCACCTGCCTGTCAACTGAAAATGCTGACAGGCTGACTCTGATCAAGATGAACAAGGGTTGGATTGGGCCAGACTTCACCACACCACCAGCAAATGAGAGCGGAATTTAAAGTTTGCCATGTACCTCCACTCACCCATGGGTACACACTTCTGGACTTTGGATAATCGCTGGACTGCTCCTCCTTCTCCTCATGCGCCACCATGATGATGACCGTTACAAATTGCAATACTTAGGCCTTTGTATCAGGTATACCCCCAGTGGTAAATTTTTTCGCCCATTCTTTGCAGAATGGACATTACAACGACAGGAGACCCGCTCCTTTGCAATGGGAACAATGTTTTGAGGCCCTCATGCACGTCTCTACCCAGGGACAACGTGGAGCCTCCCAATTTTTGGCTGCCCTGCCTAAGGGCTATACTATAATACACCCACTTCCTGACAATGGACACTTAATGTTTTGAGGCCCTCATACACGTCTCTACCCAGGGACAACGTGGAGCCTCCCAATTTTTGGCTGCCCTGCCTAAGGGCTATACTATAATACACCCACTTCCTGACAATGGACACTTAATGTTTTGAGGCCCTCATGCACGTCTCTACCCAGGGACAACGTGGAGCCTCCCAATTTTTGGCTGCCCTGCCTAAGGGCTATACTATAATACACCCACTTCCTGACAATGGACACTTAATGTTTTGAGGCCCTCATGCACGTCTCTACCCAGGGACAACGTGGAGCCTCCCAATTTTTGGCTGCCCTGCCTAAGGGCTATACTACAATAGACCCACTTCCTTCCAATGGGCACTTCAGGTTTACAGGCCCTCATGCACGTCTCTATCCAGGGACAACGTGGAGCCTCCCAATTTTTGGCTGCCCTGCCTAAGGGCTATACTACAATAGACCCACTTCCTTACAATGGGCACTTCAGGTTTACAGGCCATCATGCACGTCTCTATCCAGGGACAATGTGGAGCCTCCCAATTTTTGGCTGCCCTGCCTAAGGGCTATACTACAATAGACCCACTTCCTTACAATGGGCACTTCAGGTTTACAGGCCCTCATGCACGTCTGTATGCAGGGGCATTGGTGAACCTCACAATTTTGGACTGCCCTGGCAAAGGAAAATACTACAAAGACTCACTTCCTCAAAATGGGCATATTAGACTCAAGAGGCCTTCATGTACGTCTCTTCTCAGGGACATCGGAGTGCCACACAATGTTTTCACGTAAAATCTTTCATGTATTAATCTCAAAAAGTAACATACACCAGCTCTATCTCACTATTGGGTATGTGCCCTTAACATTTCCGCCATGAAAAATCATTTTGGGGTCATTTTGGAAGGTTTTCTGGTGAGTCCATAAAAATGGCGTAAAACGCGGACAAAATTGTTCACAGCTGTGACTTTTCAGTGATAAATGCTTCAAGGGGTCTTCCCCATGCTGTTGCCATGTCATTTGAGCACTCTTCTGAGACTTTTGTGACATTTTTAGGGTTTCTCCATGCTGCCGGGGGGTCATTTCACAAAAATACTCGGGTCTCCCATAGGATAACATTGGGCTCGTTGCTCGGGCCGAGTACACGAGTATCTTGGGAGGCTCGGCCCGAGCTTCGAGCACCCGAGCTTTTTAGTACTCGCTCATCACTAATCATAACTACAAGATTAGTTTATTGCTATGTAACTTCAGGACAGGATGAGGTTGGGACTGAGACACTGATTTCAGAGTTGTGTCATGTTTTAGGCTGTGGGCTGTTATTTCAATACAATCAGCAGGGGGATATCACTGTCTGGACTAGTGCCCACATTAGACCAGTCCAACCTCACCCCCAGCACTGATTAGCAGCTTACTATCAATAGACAATAGAAAAAGTGAGCTGCGGTGTGGGTGGGGTTAGCTTTCTGAGCACTTCTACATAGAAAAACTGATTGTGTTACAACTCTTTTTTTATGTGCCATTCTGTTAGAAATATTACTAAAGGCAGATTGCATGGAGCAGGGCTGGATTTTATACATCTGTGACAATGGGTCTGAATGAAGAACCTGAATAATACTTGGTGAAAAAAATAAGAAAACTTTTTATTCTTGAATGTCCTGAACTATCAACTTTGCATGTTCATTATCAAACTTTAATTTACAATGTAGATGTAACTATATATTTTAGCACCGGACGCAGTTTTTGTAGCCGACATACGTAACCATACACAATATATATACAAAGATCTGAAATTGATGATATGACCTCCACAGAGCCCTGGGAATAAAAAGCTAAATTTGAATTTTAAGGTGCGCTGCTGATCAAGAGACGCTGACAAAAAATAAGTGAAGAAATTTATTAGTAAAATAGAACAAAATAGGGATACCACGTTTTTTTGGGACGGTTTGTCCCCTTCCTCAGGTATCTGATAAATATCTGAGGAAGGGGATGGACCATCCCAGAAATGGATAGCATCCTTCATTTGATATGTTTTACTAATAAATCTCTTCACTTATTTTTTGTCGGTGTCTCTTCATCAGAAGGGCACCTTAAGGCCATGTGCACACTAGAAAATTACTTTTTCTTAAGGAAAAATCGGACCCTGTGGAAGAATCCCGCACATGTGGTAAAAAACCGCACCAAATCTGCAACGAAATCCGCATGTGGTGTTGGTGTGGTGTCACTTCTTTTCTGCAGGTACCGCGGTTTTGCCATTATTCATTGGTAAAAAAACGCAGGGACCAACCTGCGGTAAAACAGCAGACATTCCGCATCAAATCCACACCAAAACTGCACCAAAACACAGCAACAGCACATGCAGATTTCGTTGCACTTTTGGTGTGTATTTGATGCGGAATGTCTGCTGTTTTGCCGCAGGTTGGTCCCTGCATTTTTTTACCAATGAATAATGGCAAAACCGCGGTACCTGCAGAAAAGAAGTGACATGCGCATTAATTCCGCAGCTGAAATTCCACGGGTAAATACGCAGGGACAAAAAAACGCAGTGTGCGCACAGCTTTTTTTAATCCCCATAGATTTTGCTGGAGAAGGACTGCAGAAATGTTCTAAACATTTTCTTCAGCATTTCTGCAGCGAAATCCGCGGCAATTCCGTGGGTAAATCCGCAACGTGTGCACATGGCCTTAAACCGCAATTTAGCTTTTTACACTCCCTGGGGTGAGTGATTGGTTGGTGCTGAAGCGATCCCACTGACGTTTTGACTTTCCTGACACATCATCCTCTGGCTGTATGAGGTGTTTACCCGGCCTGTGACAGCGCTAATCAGCACCACCCGGAGGTTTTCCGTGTGAGACGTTACAGAGGACTGCACCAACTGCATGCTGGTGAGTCATTGACTTCTTCCAGCATGCCTCCCAGCGCGCCATCCCAGCCTCCACCTGCACTAAAGATACAGTGGTCCCTCGATCAGACTGCACTGCCGGATGACCCGAGTGACACTTTCAGTACCCACACAAGGTAAACTATGCTCTCTAGCTCCCAGCTGACTGCAACTCACGGTAGGAAGAACACCGATCCGTGGACAGGATCTCCAACTCACAGCCACATGCTAACCTCAGTGTGGTGCCTGCAGCACAACTCCTATAAGTGAGTGCACTCACCCCCTTCTCTATAGCGATCCTTGTAGAATCTTAGCGCTTCCTTGTTAATTTTGAGAGACCACAGAGCCATGATCTCAATATCATTAAATCCGTGATGTGATAACTGCAAAGAACTATGGATAAGCCACGTGATAACGCCTAAGGTCAAGTCATCCTTTGAATGCAATGTATAAAAAGGTGGAAGGCATTTTATGTTAATTCGTGCAAATTTTTCAAATTTTCATAAAATTCAGCTTGACGTCAATTTGCATCTAATCTAAAGATCCAATCATCTTTAATATCCTGTGTATACGTACGTATATACCTATATACTGTATGTATGAGACCAAGATTTTAAGAGCAAATGGTGAAAAATTGATCTTGGTTAAACAGCACAACCATCCCGAAAACAAGAAGAAAAAAAATCATATTTGACACATTTCACAGCTGTCTATTTCATACAGAAAAAGAATCACCCACGCTTCAAGCTTACATAATGGAGAATAATATTCCATTTTTATTTTTATATTGTATATTGTCTTTTTTATTACTTTGAATTGTGATATTAAATAAAAATCCACTTTCAATCTATGTAGCTTCCAATCTTAATTCTATGCTTCCATCTAGAAAAAGGTCAGTGTAATAAAATGGTGACCAAGAAGTGCACATGAGTTTATAATTGGCATATAAATGAATAGAAATACATTTAAAAAGTCATGTTAGTGTAACCTTTTCCACCTCAACCCAGATATTATATCAACTGATTACTATTACAAATGCTCTTCAGGGTTGTGCACTTCATTAACAATTCAGGTCACACCAAGATCAAGAGTTAGTTAAAATACACCACAAAACAGGCTTGATTACGGTGACATCTGTCTTCATTAAAAGGGCATTGAGCTGCGATATACACTTATCTATCAGTGGTGGAATATTTGTTTGCATTTGCTGCCTCCAGTATGAGTTTGTAGTGCATTAAGTGGCCACTGTATCAATACAGTGACCATACACTCCCAGAGACACTACATCATTGCATTAGACCACATATTGTCATGATACCTCTGTGCAGAACATCTTACACTAGGAGATACTCTGCTATATTTTCTGGACTGCTGAGCTGACAGGTTGATTGACTAAGCAGGATTCCATGGTTGTTCTGTGAGGTGTATTGCTCAGATTTTTCATCTTTCTGGTAATTGCTCTGCTTCTTTCCTGAACATTCACTTTCAGAACCTTGCCAGTCGTACACTCTGGTTTAGTGGTTGTGATGTTGGCCTGTTTCTCTGCTTATGTTCTCATCTTTGTTTTTTGACTCCGGACTGTTGTTTGACTCCTCTCTGCTCACTCCCTGTTCCTGTCTCAGCTTCCTGGATTTAGACCTCGGACCATTACCTGACCACGGCTCAGTTTTCTCCCTGAATCTATTACGTGCCTTCCTAGAATACTGAGCCCTAGATTGTGACCTGACTACACCTCTGTATTTTCCCTGTGTCCATATGTGTTTTCCTGACTACTCTTCGGTTTGTCCTACAGTACCTGTAAGTAGTGACTTGCATTACACTTATACAATCAGTTGGTATTAGCCTCCATATATCCCCCCTACCCTAGCCCACGTGTAACTATTCCAGAAAAAGCAAGAAAATTAGGGGAAGTCATAAGAAAAGGGCTGGTAGGACATCAGGATTTTATATTGTTGTGAGACAATTCGTTAAATCAATTTTCTTAAAGATTCACTGCTCCATCACCAAGACATTGTTCTCCCGGTGCCACTGCTTATCAATAATGATAGTCTCTAATATTAGAATGAAAATGTTCTAACAAAATTAGGATTATTATGCTTTTTTTATATTTTACATTGAATGGTAAGCTAATTCTAGAGCAAACATGCTGCCAGGACATGTAGAGTCATGGAAAATGTATGTATATATGTTCTCCTTCTTTGAAGCAGGTTAATGGATTGTCTGATCTAGAAGGGCATGTCAACAGATCCTCTATGATTCATTCTATGTGACTGCAGATTTGTGAACCCTTACATTGTGCGCACTGTGTGCTATGAGAATTCTCCATTGTCATAGATGGGAAAGGCAACCACACGACTAAGAGTATGCAATACGCATACAACCGACCAGAATCAGACCAAATATTTTCCAACGAGCTCAATGTAAGGGGATTGCGTGAGGTTGGAAACAATGTAGTCAAACTCTGTCTGGCAGTGTGCATATCACATACTCTCAGACTCATGATTGCCGTTTCTGGAGCCGACACCACAGACAGCCCGCATCTTTTCCCACACATGTCGGCTGATCTGATCAGCCAACATGTGTACCTTACAGGCACGGGTGAATTGTAGATCCACCCTTGCCTGTTAACTAGTTAGAACCCGTTGTCACTCTTGGACAAAGGTATTTAATACGCTCGGGCGGGGAGAATGCCATTTCCGGCCGCCATCGGTGGCCCCATGGCCCACTCACAGAGCGCCGATGGGCTGCCATAACAGCTGGGGGTCCACTGATGACCCCTATCACTGTAATGACTTAGTTCTTGTGAACTCTGGCATCCACAAGAGATCAGCATTTCTCCTATTCAGAGCTGTGCTGAAGCATTCTTTTGGACAGCAGAACTGATCGGACAATGTGAGCTTCAAGTCCCCTAAATAGACAAGTAAAAAAAATAGTGTAAAAAAAGTTTTAAAAAATATATATAAAAAGAAGTTCAAATTAACCCCTTTTGCCCCATTGAAAATCAAACAATTAAAATAAATTTAAAAATACACATATATGGTATTGCCGCTTTCAAAAATACCCATTCTATCAAAATATAAAATCAATGAATCTGAATTGTAAAAGGTATAATAAGAAAAAATCAAAATGCCAAAATTACATTTTTTTGGTGGCTGCTACATTGTAATACAAAGGCAATAAGACGCGAACAAAACATTGGAAAATCGTCGGGTGGTGAAGCGGTTAATGGAGATTCATATAATACTACTCTGGAATTATGATAAAGATTGTCAACCCTCATGTTTTGGTGAATTTAGTTAATGGGTTTTTACATCTTCTACACCGGAGATCAAAATTAGAGAACAACACACAATTTCCTAAATGATGCAGCCATTGTGTAGTCCTATGTGATTATATCCTAACATGAGGAAACTCGCAGTATTTTAAGCTTATTTCATAAATTGAAAGCACATAATAAAATTGTAAATGAGATAAATGGAAAAGAACACTGATCAACATTAGAGAACACTTTCAGATACCTGCAAGTTATTGGTATTAATTTGGCATCTGGTGATAAATTCCTTAATTATCTGACAAACCCTGTGTAACTGGCAGCCTGACTTTCGAGTTTGCACTGACTTTAAAAAAATGGTGTGCTGTCTGAAAGTGTGTAAAACTCTAAGGCAGCAGGTTTTCCAGATGAAGGCCAAATGGATGACCTTATCAACCATAGCAAGAGAACTTGGTCATTCCAAGTCTGTGATTTTGAGAAAATTGCATCTTTACAACATCACAAACTTTTTCAAATCCCCCAAGAAGGCTGGTCACCCTCAAAAGACAAATGCAAGAGGGGACAGGATAATGCAGAGACTCTCTATGGGTAATCATTTACACTGCAGCTGCAATTACTCGACAGTTCAGCACTGAATAGGATAAGGATCTGTCTCGTCATACAGTATCACAGCTTTTGGATTGAAAGCCCACTCTGCAGTGACCACCCTCTCATTAGCAGAAAGAATCAAAAGGCTAGACTCGCCTTTGGTGAGAAGCATGTTGTGTGGACAGAGGAGAAAGTGTGTAATGAAGTCAGTGAAAGGTGGTGCAGGAAGTGTCATGGTAGGGGAACATTTTCTGCAGCAGGAGTTGGACCTCTCATACAGCTGAATGGCAGAGTGAATGCAAGTGTGTATCAGAACGTCCTTCAACAACACGTGGTTCCTTCCTTGCATTCATCATTCAATCAGCCAGCAATTTTCACAGGACAATGCCCTCTGTCACACATCAAACTGGGTAAAGCAGTTTCTTGAGACAGAAAACATTGAAACAATGAAATGGCCAGCCCAGAGTCCTGATCTAAACCCAATAGAAAGCCTCTGGAAAATCCTTGGTGACAAAGTGATGGTCAAAAAACCCACAACAGTCAAAGAACTGTGGAAGAGACTGAAAGAAGAGTGCACCAAAATCACACCAGAGCAATGTGAGAGACTAGTGATGTCTTGTGGCCGCAAATGTGCTGAAGTCATTCACAGCAATGGCCGGTACACGTCCTACTGATTGGTCAGTGTTGTTACCTTCAGAAAATGTACTTATATTCTCTCTCTGTGTTACAGTCATTGCTGTTCTCTAATTATGATCATCACATTTTGGGCAAAATAAAGGTTTAATGTTAATAATCTTTGGATCTTTTGAAAACACTGTTCTAGTGGCATAATGTACCTCTTACATAAAATCCTACAAATGTTGATCAATGTAGATTATATTATTTCTGAAAGAAAGCAAGAATACTGTATATAAGAGCACAGGCCAATGTGTAGAACGTAAAAAACACTTTATAATACTCACCTAAATGGTCGGTGCGGAGCAGATGGGTCAGATGAGTGTCTCCATTGTCCGGGTGTGGCGCATCCTTTTTCGGCCATCTTTGTCCTCCTTCTTCTGAAGCCTGGGTGTATGACGCATCCGACATCATCCACAATAGCCGGAATTGAGGCTCCGCACAGGCGCGCTACAATACTTTCAGGACCCCAGTGTGGGTTTGTTTGGATGACGTAGGACACGTCATCCACACTAGCTTCAGAAGACGTAGGACAAAGATGGCCCGAAAGAGGAGGCGCTGCACCGGAGAACGGAGACGCCCATCCGACCCATCTGCTCTACACTGACCATTTAAATAAAGCCTGCTTTACACCCTACGATCCAGCATACGATTACGTATGCGATCGTACCTGCCCCCATCGTATGTGCGGCACGTTCAATTTGTTGAATGTGTCGCACAAACGAATAACCCCCCCGCCACATGTACTTACCCGTCCATACGACCTCGATGTGGGCGGCAAACATCCACTTCCTGGAGTGGGAGGGACATTCGGTGTCACATCAACGTCACGCGGCAGCCGGCCAATAGAAGCGGAGGGGTGGAGATGAGCGGGATGTAAACATCCCGCCCACCTCCTTCCTTCCGCATTGCCGGTGGGTGCCGCAGGACGTAGGTAAGATCTGTTCATCGTTCCCGGGGTATCACACACTGTGATGTGTGCTACCCCGGGTACGATGAACAACCTGATGTTCAATTTTTAGGAATTGAACGACATGCATGCGATGAACGTTTTACCATTCAATCGCAATCGCACGTAGCTGTTACATGCTACAATGTAACTTACGATGCCGGATGTGCATCACTTACGACATGACCCCGCCGATACATCGTAAGGTATATTGTAGCGTGTAAAGCGCCCTTTAGTATTATAAAGTGTTTTTTTATGTTCTACGCAGAGACCTGGGCTCTTATATACAGTATGTTAGAATGCTGCATATAAGAGCCCGCTGGTGGTGGCTGCATCTTATAGGCCCCAAATCTGGTGACAGGTTCCCTTTAAAATGTTTGCATGTCATATGACAACCACAGCAAGGCCGCATATGGACACAATACCATGAACAACGCCCAACAAAATAATGAACATGTATGCTTTAATTCAAAGCTGGTTGTCTCAGGATACGCATCTCAAGATATATTAAGCCAAGAGAAAAGGCAAGGAAATACACAATGCACATCAATATTTTTGAAAAAGCTCTTTTTGTAACTTGAACTTGTATTAGTTGCAATTTTTGTCTCTTTGATTATTAGCTAGATGCAATTGTATAACTTTCAGCATTTACAGTGTTTTGTACAGATGCTCAAATATAAGATTTTCACGTTCTAAACATTTAGCGTTCGTATACACGCAAGATACTGAACATGTAGGCTAAAATGAAGTAACAAAACTAAATGAGGGACAAAATTTTAACTTCAAACAAGAAAAGATTTAAGGATTTCTCAAGATACAAGGAAATACATGTACTGGAATGTGACCAACTGAAAACCTGCTTTTTGAAACGCTATCATTGTATCACGCAACCAAAGCATACAGCACTGTTTGAAGATATCAAATTTCATACAGTTTTCTAAGATTTTAGTCCCTACTGGAATCAATTGAATTTCTTTTCATGTTCCAAGGCCTCTGTAGACAAAACATCTCAGAACAGATGGATCAGTGTGCTCTGCTCCTAAGTGAATCAAAGCAACCAAACTTCTTAAACAGAAGGGATTAACATAAAAATAACACAGAATATAAAAATACCTAATTCAGAAAGCATTAATCATGTTTTTTTTCTGTAAATTAAAGGGATATGTAGTTTATCTAAATTGAAAATTCCAGGTAAATTTTAACGTTTAGCTTTCCTTGCTCTTTTTGTTGTCGTTTTGTTGATCAGATAGGGTTCACACTTATTGTCTTTTACTTCAGTGTCAGTATTGAAAACAATTGACCCATCCTACAAATGATTTTATCTAGTTCATGATATACTTTTTACGTATCCCGGGTGTGCCAAGGGAGACAGACAGTCATGTGGTATCTGGCTATAGAAGGTCACAGCATTTGGCTATGCAAAATGCTCCCAGATTTTCCATTGTTCCTGCTGTCAGTATTCATTGTAATAGGTAGCTTTCCTGCTGGATTTTCATCTCTTCCTCCTTTAGACCCAACAGGAACTCGTCTTCCACCCAGCTGCTGATCATCAGTATTCTCTTGGTGTTTAAATACTCCCATCTTCCCTGGACTGATGCTAGTGATATTATTCAGTTCATTCTAGCTCTGGTTACAAGCAGGTGGCTTGCTCTCATCTGTACGTTTGTTGCTGCAGCTTGCTGAACTCCTGCCTGTGTCATCTGTGGATAAATAGTTCATGCTTTTTCCCCTGTTTGTGCTCCTTGTGTCTTCCATTAGTGTTTAGTCAGGTTTATGAATTCCTCATCCTAACTGTTCCCTATTTAGGGTCATACCTAGGGTTAGGTATCCAGCTCCGTGCATAGGTGCAGAACCTATCTAGGGTGGTGAGGGATCCCAGGGACCAGCTGTAGGTTTGGTATGGGATCACCATCTCCACTTTCCGTAGATGGAAGGGTTTCCTTTCCTTACTTTTCGCTGCTAGCTTGGTGCTTCCCCGTACCAAGCGTGACAAGTCAACTAAGTCAAACTAAGTTTCAAATGACATTCAGTATGAGAATAGAAAAAAAAAAATTACACTCACCGTTTTTTTTGCTGTGCATGGTGCCGTTTATTCAATAGTGGAGGTTACATGTGTGGAGAGGGCCGGTGGGGGAGGGAGTACACGCCGTACGTGGCAGACGACGGCCGTTTCACCATGCACAGCAAAAAAACGGTGAGTGCAATATTCTTTTTTCTATTCTCATACTGAATGACAATTGACCTCCACATATATGCACCCCGGTCCTGCATGGATTCTAGCCTTTGGGCAAGAGACTCTTTTCTTAATGGACATAGTGCGTGCTGAGTAGTGCCCTGGATTCCCCTCCTTACAATTTTTGTAAGTTTCAAATGAAGCCTAAGTCGTGTAACCATACTTCATATTCCATATAGAAGATGCATAAAACAGAGTACACCAATGGCTTTTCCACCAGTCTCATAGACAATAAATGCAAAGTAGATGTACATGCTTGACCTCAACTCTATCTAGATGCATCAGAGCCCCATTCTTAGAAACAGAGGGCTCAGACCCCTAGAAATCAATAAGGGATAACTCTTCATGTTGGTATCACCCTATTTACCTTAGCACATGATGGACTTTACCCTCGAAATCCTAAAGTAGACCCAAACTAGTCACTCAATTGGAAGCCAAAATAAACAATGGTGGGAACAGGTCAGGAGATAGGGATAAAGCCAAAGATCACACTGGACGGTCAAAAGTAACGATGGATCAGAGCCAAGAAAACATGATGAGGAGCATATCTCTTAATTGATGTAAGCAAATAAGAAAGCCGCGGAGACACCATCACCATCTTAATTGATGTAAGAGATGTGCTCCTAAGACCATCCGGGGGCATCACAGCTCTGGACCAGACCCTAATCAGAGGACAATACAATTTTCACACTGAACTGCAGCAATATTACTTCAAAATCTAGATGTGGGGAACAGTGAACTCAATAAGGTGATACCTTTTAGAGGGAGAGTGAGTAACTGCTGGTTATACTCATCTGGTAGAGTTAAAATACATGGGAACCAGCAAAACATGGCGTGTTAATGACTGTGCTGCTAAGAAGTGGTGAAAACCAACACTGTATCCAGCAGAAAGGCAATTTATTTCTCAATGCATTTCAAAGTGGTCACACTTCTTCACTAGTGATGAGCGAGTACTAAAAAGCTCGGGTGCTCGAAGCTCGGGCCGAGCCTCCCAAGATACTCGTGTACTCGGCCCGAGCAACGAGCCCAATGTTATCCTATGGGAGACCCGAGTATTTTTGTGAAATGACCACCGGCAGCATGTAGAAACCCTAAAAATGTCACAAAAGTCTCAGAAGAGTGCTCAAATGACATGGCAACAGCATAGGGAAGACCCCTTGAAGCATTTATCACTCAAAAGTCACAGCTGTGAACAATTTTGTCCGCGTTTCACGCCATTTTTACGGACTCACCAGAAAACCTTCCAAAATGACCCCAAAATGATTTTT
Source organism: Anomaloglossus baeobatrachus (assembly GCF_048569485.1). Classification (NCBI taxonomy): domain Eukaryota; kingdom Metazoa; phylum Chordata; class Amphibia; order Anura; family Aromobatidae; genus Anomaloglossus; species Anomaloglossus baeobatrachus. Next base: position 200,405,878 of record NC_134360.1, on the reverse strand, counting down.
CATGGCAGAAATGTTAAGGGCACATACCCAATAGTGAGATAGAGCTGGTGGATGTTACTTTTTGAGATTAATACATGAAAGATTTTACGTGAAAACATTGTGTGGCACTCCGATGTCCCTGAGAAGAGACGTACATGAAGGCCTCTTGAGTCTAATGTGCCCATTTTGAGGAAGTGAGTCTTTGTAGTATTTTCCTTTGCCAGGGCAGTCCAAAATTGTGAGGTTCACCAATGCCCCTGCATAGAGACGTGCATGAGGGCCTGTAAACCTGAAGTGCCCATTGGAAGGAAGTGGGTGTATTATAGTATAGCCCTTTGGCAGGGCAGCCAAAAATTGGGAGGCTCCACGTTGTCCCTGGGTAGAGACGTGCATGAGGGCCTGTAAACCTGAAGTGCCCATTGGAAGGAAGTGGGTCTATTGTAGTATAGCCCTTAGGCAGGGCAGCCAAAAATTGGGAGGCTCCACGTTGTCCCTGGGTAGAGACGTGCATGAGGGCCTCAAAACATTAAGTGTCCATTGTCAGGAAGTGGGTGTATTATAGTATAGCCCTTAGGCAGGGCAGCCAAAAATTGGGAGGCTCCACGTTGTCCCTGGGTAGAGACGTGCATGAGGGCCTCAAAACATTAAGTGTCCATTGTCAGGAAGTGGGTGTATTATAGTATAGCCCTTAGGCAGGGCAGCCAAAAATTGGGAGGCTCCACGTTGTCCCTGGGTAGAGACGTGCATGAGGGCCTCAAAACATTAAGTGTCCATTGTCAGGAAGTGGGTGTATTATAGTATAGCCCTTAGGCAGGGCAGCCAAAAATTGGGAGGCTCCACGTTGTCCCTGGGTAGAGACGTGCATGAGGGCCTCAAAACATTAAGTGTCCATTGTCAGGAAGTGGGTGTATTATAGTATAGCCCTTAGGCAGGGCAGCCAAAAATTGGGAGGCTCCACGTTGTCCCTGGGTAGAGACGTGCATGAGGGCCTCAAAACATTAAGTGTCCATTGTCAGGAAGTGGGTGTATTATAGTATAGCCCTTAGGCAGGGCAGCCAAAAATTGGGAGGCTCCACGTTGTCCCTGGGTAGAGACGTGCATGAGGGCCTCAAAACATTAAGTGTCCATTGTCAGGAAGTGGGTGTATTATAGTATAGCCCTTAGGCAGGGCAGCCAAAAATTGGGAGGCTCCACGTTGTCCCTGGGTAGAGACGTGCATGAGGGCCTCAAAACATTAAGTGTCCATTGTCAGGAAGTGGGTGTATTATAGTATAGCCCTTAGGCAGGGCAGCCAAAAATTGGGAGGCTCCACGTTGTCCCTGGGTAGAGACTTGCATGAGGGCCTCTAAACATTAAGTGTCCATTGTCAGGAAGTGGGTGTATTATAGTATAGCCCTTAGGCAGGGCAGCCAAAAATTGGGAGGCTCCACGTTGTCCCTGGGTAGAGACGTGCATGAGGGCCTCAAAACATTGTTCCCATTGCAAAGGAGCGGGTCTCCTGTCGTTGTAATGTCCATTCTGCAAAGAATGGGCGAAAAAATTTACCACTGGGGGTATACCTGAAACAAAGGCCTAAGTATTGCAATTTGTAACGGTCATCATGGTGGCGCATGAGGAGAAGGAGGAGCAGTCCAGCGATTATCCAAAGTCCAGAAGTGTGTACCCATGGGTGAGTGGAGGTACATGGCAAACTTTAAATTCCGCTCTCATTTGCTGGTGGTGTGGTGAAGTCTGGCCCAATCCAACCCTTGTTCATCTTGATCAGAGTCAGCCTGTCAGCATTTTCAGTTGACAGGCGGGTGCATTTATCTGTAATGATTCCACCTGCGGCACTAAAAACACGCTCTGACAAAACGCTAGCAGCAGGGCAGGCCAGGACTTCCAAGGCGTAGAGAGCCAATTCATGCCACGTGTCCAGCTTGGATACCCAATAATTGTAAGGCACAGAGGAATGTTGGAGTACAGTTGTTCGATCTGCAAGGTACTCCTTCAGCATCTGGGCAAACTTAGGATTTCTTGTGGCACTACCCCGCACCTCAGAGGCTGTGGTACGTGAGGGGCTGAGAAAACTGTCCCACATCTTAAAGACTGTTCCCCTACCTCTGGCGGATTGGACTTGTGCCTCTCTCGGCTGTACGCCTCGGTTGTCCACTGATTCCTGACCTATGCCGCTAGCGTTTTGTGAGGGGAATGCTTTGCCTACTTCCGTGACTATGGCCTTCCGGAACTGCTGCATTTTGGTTGACCTCTCCTCCACGGGAATAAGAGACAAAAAGTTCTCCTTGTAGCGTGGGTCTAACAGTGTTACCAACCAGTAATGATTGTCGGCCAAGATGTTCTTAACGCGAGGGTCACGAGACAGGCAGCTTACCATAAAGTCAGCCATGTGCGCCAGACTCTTAACAGCCAGGACTTCAGTAGCCTGACCAACAAGATGACTGAACATGCTGTCCTCCTCCTCCTCCTCCTCCTCCTCCTCATCTACCCTGTCCTCTGGCCAGCCACGCTGAACCGAGGATATGACTGGTGTGCATGTCATATCCTCAATTTGGCCAGAGAGTTGCTCCATGTCTTCATCCTCCTCCTCGTCATAGTCCTCCACTGCACGTTGTGATGAGACGAGGCTGGGCTGTGTGTTATCACCCACACCCACTACTGTTTCTTGCTGCAACTCATCGCGCTCCGCGTGTAATGCATCATGTTTGTTTTTCAGCAGAGACCGTTTTAGAAGGCAGAGTAGCGGTATGGTGACGCTAATAATGGCGTCATCACCACTCACCATCTTGGTGGAGTCCTCAAAGTTTTGGAGGATGGTACATAGGTCTGACATCCATCTCCACTCCTCAGGTGTTATGTGTGGAATTTGAACCATTTCCCGACGGCTTAGGTGATGCAGGTACTCAACAACTGCCCTCTTCTGCTCACATATCCTGACCAACATGTGCAGAGTTGAATTCCAACGCGTGGGGACATCACACACCAGTCTGTGAGCCGGAAGATGCAAACTGCGCTGAAAGCCGGCAAGGCCGGCTGAAGCAGTAGGTGACTTTCGAAAATGTGCAGACAGGCGGCGAACATTTACCAGCAGATCAGACAGCTCTGGGTATGACTTTATAAACCGCTGAACCACGAGGTTGAGCACATGGGCCACGCATGGAACATGTGTCAGCTGGCCTCGCCTCAAAGCCGCCACCAGGTTCCGGCCATTGTCACACACGACCTTTCCTGGCTTTAGGTTCAGAGGTGTGAGCCAGTGATCTGCCTGCTGTTTCAGAGCTGTCCACAGCTCTTCTGCATTGTGGGGTTTGTCACCTATGCAGATTAGCTTCAGCACAGCCTGTTGCCGCTTCGCCGAGGCAGTGCTGCAGTGCTTCCAGCTTGTGACTGGTGTGGAGGGTACAGTGGATGAGGATGCGCAGGAGGAGGCTGAAGAGCATGACATTCCGGAGCTGTAGAGTGTGGGTGAAACACTGACTGAGGTAGGGCCTGCAAACCTTGGTGTGGGAAGGACGTGTTCCGTCCCTCGCTCAGACTGGGTCCCAGCTTCCACAATATTAACCCAGTGTGCCGTCAACGAGATGTAGCGGCCTTGCCCACAAGCACTTGTCCACGTGTCTGTGGTTAGGTGGACCTTGGGTGAAACAGCGTTGTTCAGGGCACGTGTGATGTTTTGTGACACGTGGTTATGCAACGCGGGGACGGCACACCGGGAGAAATAGTGGCGGCTGGGGACCGAGTAACGTGGGACAGCTGCCGCCATCAGGTCACGGAATGCTTCTGTCTCCACCAGCCTAAAAGGCAACATTTCCAGCGCAAGCAGTCGCGAAATGTTAGCATTTAGAACTGTGGCATGTGGGGTGTTGGCAGTGTATTTGCGCCTGCGTTCAAAGGTTGGCTGAATGGATAACTGAACGCTGTGCTGGGACAAGGACGTGCTTGATGATGGTGTTCTTTCTGCGTAGGCAACTGCAGGTGCAGGAGTGGAGGAGGCTTGTTCGCAGGCAGCATGGACAGGGGATTGGCTCGCATGCACAACCAGCGAAGACGTAGCAGTGACATCAGCAAGCACTGCTCCTCGACTCTGTTGTACTTCCCACAAAGTCGGGTGCTTGGCTGACATGTGCCTGATCATGCTGGTGGTGGTCAGGCTGCTAGTTTTGGTACCCCTGCTGATGCTGGCACGGCAGGTGTTGCAAATGGCCTTTTTAGAATCATCTGGATCCAACTTAAAAAACTGCCAGACTCGGGAAGACCTAACATTTGTACAGGCACCTTGTGTCGTCGTGTTGTTCCGGGGAACGGTTGCCTGACTTCTGCCTGGGGCCACCACCCTGCTTCTTACTGCCTGTTGTGATGCTACGCCTCCCTCCCCCTGTGCACTGCTGTCCTCGCTCTGCATATCCTCCTGCCAGGTTGGGTCAGTTACTGGATCATCCACCACGTCGTCTTCCTCTTCCGCACCCTGCTCCTCCTCCTGACTTCCTGACAATTGTGTCTCATCATCGTCCACCACTTGTTGAGACACGTTGCCAACTTCGTGAGAACGTGGCTGCTCAAATATTTGGCCATCTGTACAGACGATCTCCTCATGACCCACTTCAATATGAGCTGGCGAGAGGCCAGAATGTGTGAATGGAAACGTGAACAGCTCTTCCGAGTGTCCAAGTGTGGGATCATTAATGTCCGAGGAGGACGTGTACTCAGCCTGGTGGTAGGAAGGAGTATCAGGTTCAGAAATGTGCGGTGCAGTATCACGGCTACTGACACTTGACCGTGTGGAAGACAGAGTGTTTGTGGTGGTGCCAATCTGACTGGAAGCATTATCTGCTATCCAACTAACAACCTGTTGACACTGGTCTTGGTTCAAGAGCGGTGTACTGCTGCGGTCCCCAAGAATTTGGGACAGGACGTGCGAGCGACTAGATGTGGCCCTTTGTTGTGGCGAAATTAGAGCTTGCCCACGACCTCGGCCTCTGCCTGCACCACCATCACGTCCACTTCCTTGTTCCTTGCCAATGCCCTTGCGCATTTTGCAATGCTGTGCTGACGTGTATATTCACTACTTGTGCGTTATATCAAAGTTTGTGGAAATTGCACACAAGTGCACCTGTACGCTGCCACCGAAAGGCACACACGTGCGGTTTTAAAAACCAAGCACGGACGCAATAAGAACCTAACAGGTTTTTTTGGGGAGCGACAATTACAGACAAGTCAGACACTATCTGGACTGTTTTAGACTGTGTACACCAGCCCCAGATATGATGAAGGCTGGTATACGGTCACCACTAGGAATGGCTATATATACCCTGCCTGCCTGCCTGCCTGCCTGTATACTGGTACAATAGTCCTGACAAGGACTCTTCTGGTCACTAGCCTGTATTCAGACCTGGCTATACCCTGCCTGTATATAGCAACAATAGTCCTGAGAAGGACTCTGCTACTGTACTCCGACCTGGCTATACCCTGCCTGCCTGTATACAACTAGAATAGTCCTGAGAAGGACTTTTGGTCACACTGTTTGCAGCCCTGCAACTGAAAAAGCTATAAAGGGCCGCAAAGCTTTCCCTGAATCAGCGACACTCTCCCTGCACTCACTGTCTGGATAGCTGTGAGCAGAGCACAGCGCGCCGGCCGGTATAAAGGCTCGGTCACGCTGTGCAGGCCGGCCAATCACTGCAATTCCACAACTAACAGGGCTGTGGCATTGCAGTGGTCTGCCAGCCAATCCCTGCATGAGGGCTGGCTCTCAAAAGAGCGCCAACATGCAGGGATGAAGACCACGAGTACAGCACGAGTATCGCGAGATTACTCGGTCCCCGCCGAGCAGCCCGAGTACAGCGATACTCGTGCGAGTACCGAGTAGTTACAAGCATGCTCGCTCATCACTATTCTTCACCAGCAAAACCACCAAGTTCGGTTCTCTTGAGGAAGAAGTGTGACCACTTTGAAACGTATTGAGAAATACAGAGTCTGTCATCTGGATACAGTGCGTTGGTTTTCGCCACTTCTCGGCAGCACAGCCACTAACACCCCATTTTTTCCTGGTTCTTATGTATTGTTACTAGCCTGAGGACTCATGGTTCGTATGGCATCTCATTACAGGCTCTGATCATGTTGTGAGGAAACACAACTCAGCAAGGTGAGCATATACAATGCAAATACTAATACAAGTCTGTTGGATAAGACCCTATTTGCGCTGTTCTATCTCATAGTTTTCCATTTATCTGGTAGAGTTGTGACAGTAACAACAGTTATGCAGGCATGAAGAAAAACAGCTGCTGCTCTATGGCTGGTGGGTGAATCCACCAGGTCATATTGGCTTCAGATTCTTCAAAAACACAGCCATCAAAACAAGGCAAAAATGAGACAAAAACATGTGTTTTTTCCCGTGTATTCTTCCTGGTGCTGAAATTTCTGTTCCAAATACTTTGCGTTTGCACATACCCTAAGGCCGGGGTCCCCAACTCCAGTCTTCAAGGGCCGCCAACAGTACATGTTTTCAGGTTTTCCTTAGCATTGCACATGTGATAATTTAATCACCTGCACAGGTGATGATTGCAACACCCATGCAATGCTGAAAACATGCACTGTTGGCGGCCCTCAAGGACTGGAGTTGGGGAACCCTGCCCTAAGGCACTACAGTACTGAATAAACACTGTTGACTTTTCATTCTTGGATCTGTTGGGATCTCAGTCGGTTCCTCACTGATCATAAGTTGATTGCTTGTCTTGGAACATAACTGTCAGCAACAACCACACCAAAGCCCCCCCATCTATAAGTAAACAAAATTTGATCCAGCTCACCTCCGCCTGACATCCAAATGTTGAGCATGGAAACCGGTCCTGCCACGGCCATTTAAACATCCAAAGAGAAAATATATATTCCGGCTCCAAACAGTGGATAATATTTAATTTTTATTTTTATTTTGAAATGCGAGGTATCACTGACTTTGTGTCTGTATTGCACTTCAAAATAAAAATAAAAATAAATATCCACTATTTGGAGCTCGAATATATTTTTTCTTCCCCATCTATAACAGCACTATTTATACATTTTTACTTCTCACTAATACAGAGTACCATAGATTCTGATTGCAAAGATCTAATATAGAAAAAACATCACACTGATCAATAAGCGGAAAACTCTTCTTTTTGCAGAGTCTGACAAACCAGTCTGGCTGCCAGTGAGGAGTCCTAGAGTTGCAATGCTCCTCTGGGAAATATGCAAATTGTCTCTTCAGGGAGGAAGTAGATGAACTCTAGTGTCATCTATTAGAAGTAGCAATCCTAAAAGTCAAAAGTGACCCTTTAACAAGCCTTTTTATATGACTTAGGATTTATGCCAGATCAGAGCCTCAATTTCCAAACACAGTGTTTCAGGGTGATTACCCCTCATCAGTGCAAACTATGAGATCTGATCTGGCTTTATGAGAAGCTAAGATGGGGTCTAAGGGGAAAACTTTTCTCCTTGCGGAGACATACTAGCCAAGCTGGCTGCCAGTGAGGAAACTTAAAGCTGCAATGCTCCTCTGGGAAATATGCAATTTGTTTTTTCAGATCTCATACTTCAGATCTAATACTTTACACTGACAAGGGACAATTATCCTGATTCACCGTGTCTGCAAATTGAGGTTCTGATCTGGCATATATCTTAAGTCATATAACAAGGCTTGTTATAGGATCACTTTTGACTTTTAGGATTGCTACTTCTAATAGGTGGCACCAGAGTTCATCTTCTTCTTTCTTAAAGAGACAATTTGCATATTTCACAGAGGAGCACTGCAGCTATAAGTCTCCACGCTGGTAGCCAGATAGGTTTGTCAATCTCCGCAAGGAAAAACGTTTTCCCCTTAGATCCCATCTTAGCTTCTCATGCAGCCAGATCAGATCTCATAGTTTGCACTGATGAGGGGCAATCATCCTGAAACACTGTGTCTGCAAATTGAGGTTCTGATTTGGCATAAATCCTAAGTCATGTGACAAAAGCCCATTGAGGGGTCAATTTTGACTTCTAGGATTGCTACTTCCATTAGGTGGCACTAGAGATTGTCTTCTTCCTCCCTGAAGAGACAATTTGCAATGATTCATAACAGGAACATTACTTTCTTTAAATATAGAATGTTGAAAGCTACAGCTTGGTTGAAGGTTTGCCAGATAAAGGTGTCGGTTTGATTCTTGTATGTAATGAAGACATTTTTTTTTACAATTCTGTCTCCTAAATATTTTACAACAGCATTTTTGTTTTTCTCTACTTCTGATTGTCATGATGAGCAATAGAAATGAAAAAACAATTCCGCTTCTCTACTTTTCCACATAAGCCCCAGCATTTTGAAAAAATAACACAACTACAGTACAGAGCAATGCAATCAATTTTGAGGAGAAATTTTGGGATGTGGTGTAGAACTGTAATTATGAGCTACTGTATATTAAAGAGGTGGTTCAATGCTCTGCAATAGTGGCCACATCTCTGTAAAATTGATAGGGAAGGCTTTTTCTAAATACCTTGTCCAGCCAATTCTGCCTCTGAGCGGCGCTATTGTGGTCTGCTCATCTCCATGAAGTGACCCCCTGGCTCCATGACCTCTGAGATCCGGTGATGTCACGTCCAGTTGACCCAACATCATCAAGGCCAGCCCCAGTCTTCCTGACTGACTGGGCTGTGGGTGGTGTTTCGCCGCTCATCATAGACTAGTGTCACAGCCCACGATTGCTACTGCTTGCAAAGGATAGAGTGCGCAAGAGCGGTGAAACGTTGCCCACAGCCCAGTCACTTAGGAAGACTGGGGCTAGCCTCGGTGATGTCGCGTCAACTGGAAGATGACGTGACATCACCGGATCTTAAAGGTCACGGATCCCAGGGGTCACTTCATGTGGATGAGCAGACCGCAATAACGCTGCTCAGAGCCAGAATTGGCTGAACAAGGTATTTAGAAAAAGCCTTCCCTATTAGTTTTACAGGAATGTGTCCACTATTGCAGAGTAGTGAACCACCCCTTTAATTTTGTTTAAAAAATTAAATTGATATAACTCAGCATTACCATAGGCATCTGAACATCAGCTTAGTAAAAAAAAAATCCATTTTCCAAGAGATTTCAGGGAGACAGAATTGCAGTGAATTAGAAGACCAAACATCCGTCACTATGGTCATGACAGAATAATCAAAGAAACACCATTTCGGAATACCAATCCATGTAGGATAAAAACATGGAATACCAATGGGCTTAGTCTGTGATATTCTCTATAGTGATATCTCAAGTTCAATTATTGTCTGGGTTCTTCTAATTTTATGTGCTCGACTTCCAGTCTGTTTTCACATCAGATATTAAATATGTGATGCGTTATAAGATTTTCCAGTTATAAATCTTTTTGGAGAATAGAAGGTACTTGTTTAGTCCCAGTATCAGCTGAAGGTAGGACTTTATTTTTCCCATGCAGGCATCTTTCATTTAATCACATTGAGTTAACCGCATTATACAATAAAAGTTATTAATACGCACAAATACTATTAAAAATGAATTATTCAAGCAATTCAAAATGTTTGGAGAATGAAGATTAGACACCCGACACATAGGATGCCAAAACAAATTGAGTACCTATGTGTACCAGACTAATTGTTTAATTAGACTCACATTCTCTAGAGCACAAACCATGTGCTACCGGTGGATATGTTGAAGTAAACCATACTGCAGGAAGCCTAAGGCAATGCAAAACCAAGCACATTAAGCCATTATGTAAATTGTAGCTTTGACTTCCAATAAACTTGATACTTCAAGACAGAGAAAGCTTGGGGCACTTTTTTCCTTGAAATATCCTTGACTTGTGCCTCCTGTGCTAGGTAATAAGAAATAATAAACCATTGAGCAATCAGAGAGTCTTCTGGGGAGGCTGACAGCTAGGTGGATGGAGACAAAAAAGCAATAAATACAAACAGCTATCATTATTGAATGTACTTTTTATTCTGTACATTTCATCTTGAAATATTTTTTTCTAAGGTCAACTACAGTTCTTGAATTTTGATCAAGTTGAAGCTCATCATTTCTTCACGTTGAAGGCCTAAAAAGTCCTGATCTCCACCCATATATGACCAACAAATGTCATCTTCAAGACTCTTAATTAAAAATAAAGAAAAGCAAAACTATAAAGATTTTTTTAACCTGCTTTATCCTGTTATCAAAATCGGTGCTTGAAAATGAACCCAAATGGGTGTTATACAGCTAAGCAAATATTGCCTGTTATTTTAGGTAAAGTTACACTAAATGGTTATCCAATGAAAGAAGAAAAAAGTGGCACTCGCCGTGACATTAAGGCCGGAGTCACACTTGCTAGTGCCTCGTGTGTAACTCGCGCGAGTCTCTCATTGAATCACCCGGCATGGCCGCACACTATGTATAGAGCGTCTGAGCTGCATAGAGATACATGCAACTGACCCGCTCCTGTCAGGGGAGTGTGCGGCTGTGCCGGGTTCTACCATGAGAGACTCACGCGAGTTACACACGAGGCACTATCAAGTGTGATTCTGGCCTAATCCAGACTTTGTTGAGAGCGGTGCATTAAAATCACGGAAGTCTGAGGTCGGGCGCTGGCACCTTGATGGACGACTATTGCCTTTCCTTTGGACTTTAATGGAAAACTATCCAGTAATTTAGAGGGAACCTGTCAGGTTCAATATGCACCCAGAACCATGAGCAGTTCTGGGTGCATATTTCTAATCCCTGCCTAACCGTCCCTGTAAACACTAGCATGGATAAAGAGATCTTTAGAAAAAATATTTCTAAAGATCTTTTATTGTATGCTAATGAGCGAGGGGACTAGTCCACTGGGCGTTGGTTCCCATTGCCAGTCGGCTCCATTAGCATGTTAGTACGCCCCTATGGGCTAACATGCTAATGAATACGCATGACCCCAGAGTTTCGGTCATGCGCACTACTTCAGTTTGAATTCAGGACGTGTACACCCGGCTTCACAGTGCGCATGATCAAACCTCCGAGGTCATGCGCACTGAGCCGAAATCCAGCATCGAACGTGATCGCGGCGGAGAGGTGAGTGAGATCATCCTCTGACGCTGTGTATTCATTAGCATGAACTAGTACCTCACTCATTAGCATACGCTATAAGATCTTTAGAAATACTTTTTCTAAAGATCCCTTTATCTATGCTACTAGATACAGGGACAGTTAGGCAGGGATTAGCAATATGCACCCAGAACTGCTCGTGGTTCTGGGTGCATATTGCACCTGACAGATTCCCTTTAAAATAATTATACCTTTAACAATGAACTGCCATTTGCCATAAATGTTTTTTTTTTACTTTTTTTAAATGCTGTTTTTCACTTTAATTGGACACTGTTTTTCTTTTGACCCTGTGCCTCTCTGTTCCTTAAATATGGCAATTTCTTCTTTTTCTGAAAATCATTTCTTTTTTTTCAAGTGGGTGTGGTCCTCAACTCTATATGTGTCTTCTTCATGACCTTGCCCCATTGACTAAAGAAACTCTAGGTTTACATACAGAGAAGAGAGAGTTATATCTCAGGAATGGAGAGACACCTGGATAAAATATAAAGAATACCGGAATCAGGAGAATGAAAAAACCTGGAGGGAGGGCAGAAGCGCAAATAGGGTCTTATCAGTGTTACCGGAGGGTGGAAAAAAATTATACAGGCTCACCTGTGCCAGTTGTGCGTAGCCACAACCAACTATGAAAGCATCAGAAAATGCTGGCTGGTGCAGCACCTCTAAAAAAATTGAAGAAGCACTGCAACTAATTTCACGAGGGCATTTCACTTCCCATAAATGTTGCTATCCTCCTGATTCTGGAAGGAGCTGGAGAGGAATGGAGACTAAGTGGTACTTTGCACGCTGTGACATCGCTAGCCGATGGTAGCGATGCCGAGCGCGATAGTCCCCGCCCCCGTCGCAGATACGATATCATGTGATAGCTGTCGTAGCGAACATTATCGCTATGGCAGCTTCACATGCACTTACCTGCCCTGCGACGTTGCTCTGGCCGGCGACTCACCTCCTTCCTCACAGCGATGTCACACGGCAGGCGGCCAATAGAAGCGGAGGGGCGGAGATGAGTGGGACGTAAACATCCCGCCCACCTCCTTCCTTTTGCATTGCAGGCGAGACGCAGGTAAGGAGATGTTCCTTGCTCCTGCGGCTTCATACACAGCGATGTGTGCTGCCGCAGGAACAACATCGTACCTGTCGCTGCAGCGAAATTATGGAAATGACCGACAGTACACAGATCACCGATTTTCGACGCTTTTGCGAGCGTTTATCGGTGCTTGTAGGCTTTACACATTGCGACGTCGTTACCGGCGCCGGATGTGCATCACTTTCGGTTTGACCCCGACGAGATCGCAGTAGCGATGTTGCAGCGTGCAAAGTACCCCTAAGGCTACTTTCACACATCAGCTTTTTGCAATCAGGCACAATCCGGTTTGTGCCTGATGCAATGGATCCGTCTCAGATTGTGTAAAAACTGATGTGACGGATCCGGTAAAAAAACAAATCCGTTTTTTGGGGGTTGTTTGAAGCTGAGAGAGAGGGAGAGACCCCATCATCACCGCACATGCAGGCACTCTCGCACGCATCACCACCGCACACGCAGGCACTCCCGCACGCATCATCACAGCACACGCAGGCACTCCCGCACGCATCACCACCGCACACGCAGGCACTCCCGCACGCATCATCACCACACACGCAGGCACTTGCACACGCAGGCACTCCCGCATGCATCATCACCTTACACGCAGGCACTCCCGCACGTATCATCACCGCACAGTCACTGGCATCAAAATTGGGGGGGACCACAAGCCGTTTTTTTTTTAATTATTTATTTATTTTACTGCAAGATATAGACCCGCCCACCGGCGGCTGTGATTGGTTGCAGAAAGATAGCTGTCACTCAGTGTGGGGGCATGTCTGACTGCAACCAATCATAGGCGCCGGTGGGTGGGGAAAGCAGTGAATACGAGATTGAATAATGGGCGGTCAGCATTTTCAAATCAGGAGAAGCCGCCAGAGCTTTGTGACAGCCGTGCAGCGCCGTGCCCATGATCGGTGAGTAGGAAATAGAGAGTGAATGAGTCAGTGTGTGAGTGAGTGAGTGAGAGAGTGAGTGATTGATTTTCTGACAAGCAATGAATTTATATCACTTCAAGGCATGCTCAGAAGTAAAAACCAAAACCGGTACATGCTTCTGGCGTTTGATGCATGCCACCAGATTCGGCGCGCATAGACTTTCATTATGTACCATGCCGCACAGCGCTGCACCCGGCGCTATGCAGTTTTTTGCTCCTGGCAAAAAACTTTCCTCTCTGCGTACTGTGTGGCTGCCGGAGTGACAATTTTTGCCGCATCCGGCAAAAACCGTATCAACCGCAAGAACATGCGGCACAATCCGGCGCTAATAAAAGTCTATGAGGAAAAACCCGGCAGCAAAAAAAACGGATGCGTTTTTCCAGCAAAGCGCCGGATTGTGCTGCACAGCAAAAACCTGATGTGTGAAAGCAGCCTAAGTCGCACTGCCGTGAAAGAGGCCCCCAAGAATGGAATCAAATTAATTTTATTAGTCAATGCTTTTTAGTGACAACTCTCACTTTCATCAGGTCAAAATCACGTATACATTGCACATGATTTTGTCCTGATGAAGGCGAGGGTTCTCGCTGAAATGCGTTGACTAATAAAATCACTTGGGTTCTATTCTTGGTGGTCTCTTTACACGGCAGCGCGACTTAGTCCACGTTCCTCTCCAGCTACTTCCAGAATCAGGAGGATAGCAACATTTATGGGAAGTGAAATGCCCTCGTTAGATTAGTTGCAGTTTTTATATTTCACATAAAAATACATAATTATAAAAAGGTTTTTGATATCTGATAAATTACTAGTATACAATTCTCAAAATATTCAACACCAACAAATACAAAATTATTTTTTTCTGAAAACCTCTATTAAAGAGCCTTTTTTCCATCTTTATAACGAACATGTTTAGATTCTAATGACAAAGCATTCATTCTAATGTATGTCATGCCATATAGCTTTAAGCTTAAGCGTTTAGCCTTGACAAACAATTACTGCGTATCACATTAAATGATGCACAAAAAGCAGAGCTCATCTGAAGGTTGACGTTACTGTAGATTCGGAACAAAAGAATCTTTCAATCACAGATTGAACTCCAATCCGCCAATTGCAATACAAATATATTTTATTTAAATACATAGAAATGGTTGCTGCTAATGTACTTCTAGTGAGATAAAAGTTCAAGCCAGTACCTGTAATGTATGCAACTAATCATATGAAGCATCTGTGACGCCCCTGATCTTATTAGGGTGTCACAGGGAGCTGCATCCTTTCCCTTATGGTGCAGAGCTGACCCTCCATGGTTCTAGGATCCTAACTATTGGTATTGCTTCCATCAGCATTCAAATCCTAGCCACACCTAACACGACACCCTGTCAGGCACACCAGTGGGAGGTCTAGCTGGAAAAGGGCCACCCGCCTACACATCTGCCAACATGATGGTTTGGCGTGAAGTATGGAGGTGGTAGCATCATGGTATGGGGTTGTTTTTCCGCATACGGCACTGGCAAACCTCATATAATAGAAGGAAGAATGAATAGACAAATGTACCAAGACATTCTTGATAAAAATTAGCTGCCATCAACCATGATGATGAAGATGAAATGAGGGTGGATATTTCAGCAAGACAAAGACCTAAACACACGGCCAAAGAAACTCTCAATTGGTTTTAGTGAAAGAAAATAAAGCTGTTAGAATGGCCGAGCCAATCACTGGGCACTGAAACCAATAGAAAAAAAAGGTATGTAAGGAACTAAAGCTTAGTGTTCATAGAAGGAGCCCATGTCACCTTTAATTATTGTAAGAGTGTTTGTGGGGTAGAATGGTCTGAGATCACACCTGAGCAATGCAAGTGAAAAGTTTCTCCATATAGAAGGCATCTTGAAGCTTCATCACCAACAAAGGCTTTTATACGAAGTTTTAACTAAATTTCAGTAAGCGTGTTCAATACTTTTTTCCCCTGTGTCATTTCTCATTATTACATATAACTTAATGTATGGAAATCAATAGTTTGATTTCTTTGCCTATGTGGATTGGATGGGTTGTTATCGACATCTGGTGAGAAAATCATTTCAATACCATCTTTAGGCTCTGTGCGCACGTTGCGGATTTAACCACGGATTTGCTGCAAAAAATGTGTCCAACATTGCTGCAGTCATTCCCCAGCAAATCCTATGGGTTTTAAAAAATACTGTGCGCACACTGCGTTTTTTTATACCCACCGATTTACCCTCGGATTTTCCGCTGCGGAATTAATGTGCATGTCACTTCTTTTTTGCTGGTACCTCCGTTTTTTGCCATAGATAATGGTAAAAATCCGCAGGGACCAACCTGCGGAAAATCCGCGGTAAATCCACGGTAAATCCTGCGCAAACCGCGGCAAACCGCGGCAAAACTGCATGCCGATTTCGCTGCGGTTTTGGTGCGTTTTTTTACCGTGAATGCGGGATTCTTTAAAAGGGTCCGGATTTTCCTTAAGAAAAAGGCAATTTCTAGTGCGCACATAGCCTTAGGAATTCAATTACTTACAAAATTGGTGACACGTTCAACCTGTTCAATACTTATTTCAGCCGCTGTATATACAGTATATCAGGTGAGCTGAGTTCCCAGACCTTGCATCTCCTGGCAGAAAACTGAATTTTTTTACCGAGAGATGCAGATTTGAGGCTGAAATATATACACCATAGTCCTGCACCAAATCTGCATCATCTGGCAAAAAAGCATCAAAACATGAAGCGGTTTTAATGCGGTAGTGATGCAATTTTTAACCAGGAGATGCCGATGTGGTGCAGGAATACAGTGTATAAATTTCAGCATCAAATCTACATCTCATGGCAAAAAAACACACAAAAATGGCTTTGGTGCCATTTCAATGTGGTTTTCTACCAGGAGCAAAATTTGGTGCTGAAATGTCTGCACCAGATTTCTGTTCCAGATTAGAGATGAGCGAACCGGTCGCGGTCCGGCTCGAGTTCGGTTCGCCGAACGGAGATCCCGTTCAAGTTCGGTTCGTCGAACGTTCGACGAACCGAACTCGAACTGCATAGGAAACTATGGCAGGCAATCACAAACACATAAAAACACCTAGAAAACACCCTCAAAGGTGTCCGAAAGGTGACAAACAACTCACAACACAACACAAACACAGGGGAAAGTGACAAGGACAAATTCTCATGTGAAAACAAAACAGCGTTACGAGGAAAAAGAGGACGAGACACAGATATAGGCATGGCATGCCCTTCTAAAATCATGTAAAACACCGCAAGGTGACTCCAAGCGGAGTCTCCCTTTTTTCCAAAAATTGGGCCCCACAGACACCCCTTCAGTGGCAGCAGTTTGCCCCAGTTGAACACTTCACAGCTAAATTTGCATCAAGCACATTCAAAAATACACCATAATTAACTGACCCCAGGATGACAACGGGGTAGGCAGCAAAGTCTTTGCTGAACCATGACTTGTTCATCTTGGCTTCTTTTAAAAACAATGTAAGCAAGGGTTACTCCAAGAGGAGTCTCCCTTTTTTCCAAAAATTGAGCCCCACACACACCCACCCATTCAGTGGCAGCAGTTGTGCCCCAGTTGTACACTTCACAGCTAGATTTGCATCAAGCACATTCAAAAATACGCTATTCTTAATCGTCCCCAGGATAACACCGGGGTAGGTAGCAAAGTCTTTGCTGATCCCAGCTCTGTTCATCTTGGCTTCTTTTAAAAACAATGTAAGCAAGGGTTACTCCAAGCGGAGTCTCCCTTTTTTCCAAAAATTGGGCCTCACACACACCCACCCATTCAGTGGCAGCAGTTGTGCCCTAGTTGCAAACAGGATGTTTTGATTTGCATCAAGCACATTCCAAATCCACAAGCATTTACTCTCCCCAGGATGACACAGGGGTAGTAAATTCCTTGTGGATCCATGACTTGTTCATTTTGATGAACGTTAGTCTGTCCACATTGTCACTGGACAGACGCGTGCGCTTATCTGTCAGCACACACCCAGCAGCACTGAAGACATGTTCAGAGACAACGCTGGCAGCTGGACACGACAAAATCTCCAAGGCGTAACTGGAGAGCTCTGGCCATTTTTCTAGATTTGAAGCCCAAAATGAGCAAGGCTCCATTTGCAAAGTCATGGCATCGATGTTCATTTGGAGATACTCCTGTATCAACCTCTCCAGCCGTTGACTATGTGTCAGACTTTTTGTCTCTGGTGGCCTTGCAAAGGAGGGTCTAAAAAAAATTATGAAAAGATTCCATAAAATTGCTGTTACCAGCACCAGATACAGTCCTACTGGTACGGGTAGACTGTTGAAGATGACGAGACCGTCCCATGTTTCTCAAGTTACAACTGGGAGAATCACTCCCTGCACCTGCACGGTTGTTTGGTGGAAAAGCCGAGCTAAGATCCAGTAACAGCTTCTGCTGATACTCCTGCATACGTGCGTCCCTTTCTATGGCTGGAATTATGTCACAAAATTTGGACTTGTACCGGGGATCTAATAGTGTGGCAAGCCAGTAGTCATCATCACTTCTAATTTTGACAATACGAGGGTCATGTTGGAGGTAGTGCAACAAGAAGGCACTCATGTGTCTTGCGCAGCCATGCGGACCAAGTCCATGCTGTGTTTGTGGCATAGAGGTGCTGCCCGTTCTTTCTTCCTCTGACATCTCCCCCCAACCTCTTTCAACTGAAATTTCACCAAGGTCTCCTTCATCTGCTGAGTCTTCCATGTCCATGGCAAGTTCGTCCTCCATTTCTTCATGTTCTCCTGCACCTTCCTCAACATTTCGCCTGCTACTATGTGCCCTTGTTGATCCCTGTCCCCCATGGTCCCATGCCTGCTGCGTTGGTGATGATGAACGTCTGGACCTTGGTGATGTTGTTGTCCCTTGCGCATATGAATCCTCCTGTAGTTCCTCCCCTTCCTGTTGTCCCACCCCCTGACTCCGAATAGTGTTTAGCGTGTGCTCCAGCATGTAAATGACTGGAATTGTCATGCTGATAATGGCATTGTCAGCGCTAAACATATTCGTCGCCGTGTCGAAACTGTGCAGAAGGGTGCATAGGTCCTTGATCTGAGACCACTCCATCAGGGTGATCTGTCCCACCTCTGCATCTCGTTGGCCCAGGCTATACGTCATGACGTATTGCACCAGGGCTCGGCGGTGCTGCCACAGTCGCTGTAACATGTGGAGAGTCGAATTCCAGCGTGTCGGCACATCGCATTTCAGGCGATGAACCGGCAGGCCGAAAGACTTCTGGAGAGATGCAAGTCGCTCAGCTGCGGCGGTTGAACGGCGGAAGTGAGCAGACAGTTTTCGTGCCCTGGTCAGAAGGCCATCTAGGCCTGGATAGTGTGTTAAGAATTGCTGGACAACAAGGTTCAACACGTGAGCCATACAAGGTACGTGTGTCACCTTGCCCAGGCGAAGGGCCGCACCCAGGTTTGCAGCATTGTCGCACCTGGCCTTACCAGGCTGCAGGTTGAGTGGAGACAACCATTTATTAAACTCGGACCGCAGAGCTGACCACAACTCCTCAGCTGTGTGACTCCTATTCCCAAGACATGTCAAGCTAAAGACCGCCTGATGCCGTTGCGCTCTGCTGCCAGCATAGAAATGAGGGGTGCGTGACTCCTTCTGCACAGTGAGAACGCTGGTGGCCTGACAAGGCATGCTTGGGGCGGAGGTGGAAGACCCAGATGAGGTGGAGGAGGCAGAAGCAGTGGCGGAACTTGGACAGACAGAGGATTGACACACAAGTTGTGGGGACGGCAAGACTTGTGCATGCAGACCCTTCACCATCTATCACCATAGTTACCCAGTGCCCAGTCAGCGACATGTAACGTCCCTGTCCATGCTTACTGGTCCAAGTATCGGTGGTGAAATGCACCCGTTCACACACAGAGTTTCTCAAGAAAGCGGTGATGTTGTGTGCGACATGCTGGTGTAGCGCGGGCACACCTTTCTTAGAGAAGTAGTGGCGACTAGGCATCTGGTACTGAGGCACAGCGACAGACATAAGGTCTCTAAAATCCTGTGTGTTCACTAGGCGGAAAGGCAGCATTTTGGTAGCCAAGAGCTTACAGAGGGATAGAGTCAACCTCTTAGCTTTGTCATGGGTCGCAGGAAATGGCCTTTTATTTGACCACATCTGAGGGACAGAGATCTGGCTGCTGTGTGTAGACGGTGTTGAGTAGGGTGTCCCTGGAAAAATGCAGGTTTGTGAGGAAAGTGCAGGCGGAGACATGATGTTGCCTTCATCCAACGTTGGTGCTATCGATGTCTGAGAGAGCTGTACACACTCACTTGTTTCCCCTTCCAAACCAACTGACGACCTACCAAGCAAACTGCCTGTTGTGGTTACAGTTGTGGAAGTTGTACGTGGAAAACCAGGTGTGACAGCTGTCCCCACAGTCCTAGAAGATGAAGAGCGTGCGGATGCACTGGAAGGGGCAGGCCGTGGATGGTTCGCTCCGCTAGGCCGCATTGCAGCACGGTGAGCTTCCCACTGGGACATATGATATTTATTCATGTGACGATTCATGGAAGAAGTTGTCAAACTGCTGAGGTTTTGACCTCTAGTAACAGAATCACGACAAATTTTACACATCACATAATTTGGGCGATCTTTTTCTATGTCAAAAAAGGACCAGGCTGTGCAAGGCTTAGAGGGCATGCGACCTGCTGAGCCCCCCCGACTAGTGCTCAGAGGCACAGTGGTGGCTGATGATGCAGTTGTAGACGTGCTACCAGTTCTCCGACTCTGTCCAGGAAGGCGCAAGGTAACTTCGTCGTCGGTTGCATCCTCCTCCACCGCCTCTGTTGACCTCCTCGAGTGCCTGACTGGGGGTTGACAGTAGGTGGGATCTAGAACTTCATCATCAATTGTTGTGTTTGCACTCCCCTCCCCCTCAGACCGAGCCTCTTCTTGCCCTGACCGAATATTTAAGTTGTCATCCCAATCTGGTATCTGGGTCTCATCGTCATCAGTATGTTCCTCATTGTCTATAACCACAGGTGTTACAGTTTGTGACAAAGGGTCAACATTACGCTAATAAACTTGGTCCTCACGGCCTGAATCAGAGTCACAAAGGTTCTGGGCATCACTGCAGACCATTTCCTGGTCTGTACTCACTGTAGCTTGGGAGCAGACCTCTGATTCCCAGGCTATAGTGTGACTGAACAGCTCTGCAGACTCAGCCATCTCAGTTCCACCATACTGTGCAGGGCTGATGGAGACTTCAGAGCTGGGAGAAAGCAAGTTTGATTGGGATGACAACTCAGAGGACTGGTGTTTTTTGGATGCGGTACTTGAAGTGGCTGAGAGGGTACTTGTTGGACCACTTGAGATCCATTCAAGCATTTTCCTTTTTTGGCCATCATCTAGCTTTGTTCCTGTTGTTCGTGTCCGTAAAAAAGGGAGCACATCGGATTGTCCACGGTAAGTAGTAGACATCTTACTTTTGCTGGTAGATGGTCTATCTTCAGCAGATGATAATGGAGCTTTGCCACCTTCCCCACGGACAAACCCTTTTTTTCTATTTCCACCACACCTCTTCCCCTTTCCACCAGCATCTGTCATTTTGCCACTCATGTTGATTGCGACAAGATTGTGCACTGAAAATGTGGTAGTAAAAATTGAGAGGTGGTGTAGATTGCAGCGGTGGTCTAGCTTTATTAACAGCAGAATAATAAAGAATAAATATCCCTGACAATGCAACTACGGCCCTTAAACTGGCAGCATAAATTGCTAGTATAATGGCTTAGCTACAATGAGTTTGAGTGTGCAATGCAGGCAGAGGTGCTGCAAATATCTGTGCACTACTGGGACTATACACAAGTCCAACAGCCACGTTTAGGATGCCACTAGGTACACTCAGTGTTTGCTAGTATAATGGCTTAGTTATAATGAGTTGGAGTGTGCAATGCAGGCAGACGTGCTGAAAATATCTGTGCACTACTGGGACTATACACAAGTCCAACAGCCACGTTTAGGATGCCACTAGGTACACTCAGTGTTTGCTAGTATAATGGCTTAGTTATAATGAGTTGGAGTGTGAAATGCAGGCAGACGTGCTGCAAATATCTGTGCACTACTGGGACTATACACAAGTCCAACAGCCACGTTTAGGATGCCACTAGGTACACTCAGTGTTTGCTAGTATAATGGCTTAGTTATAATGAGTTGGAGTGTGCAATGCAGGCAGACGTGCTGCAAATATCTGTGCACTACTGGGACTATACACAAGTCCAACAGCCACGTTTAGGATGCCACTAGGTACACTCAGTGTTTGCTAGTATAATGGCTTCGTTATAATGAGTTGGAGTGTGCAATGCAGGCAGACGTGCTGCAAATATCTGTGCACTACTGGGTTGGAGTTGGTTGTGCACAGGACAGGAGGGTACAGTGGCAGGGTTGTGGGTCTCTGGGTAGAGGAATGGAAGCCTGCCTTTCTATCCCTCCTAATGGGGAAATGCAGCGAGGAAATCCCTGACCTTAGCTATACAGACGCTGTCATCTTGTGTAGCTGTTAAACTCTGTTTTCAGGACCTGTCACCTATGGCTCTGACCCTGCCGGTATGAGCCCTTAAAAGGACTGATAGAAAGTGCTCTCCCTAAGCTGTCCAGCGCTGTGTATGGAGCGCATACAGCAGTATCGGCGATAGGACTCAGGACGGAGCTGCGCCAGTGATGTCTGACACCAAGGACGCAGAAGAGATAATGGCGTCCGGACGGGCAGATACTCGTTTTTATAAAGCAGGGACATGTGACATGGACATCCTATCACACATGCCGTTGCTTCTCTGGCTAAAAGTCCACTTAGCTGTGTGTGTGTCTGGGATTGGCTGACATGCTGCCCGCCCCACTACACGCGCGCGCTTAGGGAAGGAAGACAAGGAAAAAAAAAAAAAATGGCGATCGCCATTATCCATACAGCAGTGATCTGAATGCGCTGTTCCCGCACACTATACACTGAAATGTCATAATAGTGTGAGTCACAGAGTGACTTACACTATTACAGCGGAAAGCCAGCTAGGAATTAGCTGGGTTTTTTGATGCTAGAACCGTTCTCGAACGTAGCTAGAACTATCGAGCTTTTGCAAAAAGCTCGAGTTCTAGTTCGATCTAGAACAGCCCCCAAAATCACTCGAGCCGCGCACTGGAGAACCTCGAACCGCGAACCGCGCTCAACTCTATTCCAGATATTTTGCTAGATTGGGCATTTCTCACTGCAGAAATAACAAATATGTGTATTTTTTTTCATTGTTTTATTTTCAATGGAACAAAAGAGGGGTGATTTGAAATGTTATTTTTTATGTTTTAATATTTAAAACTCTTTTTTTTCTACTTTTTTATTGAAATTTGCTAGTCCCTAGGGGATTTTATGGTTACTCTGTATGATCACTTCTGCTGATCAGAGCGAT
Source organism: Anomaloglossus baeobatrachus (assembly GCF_048569485.1). Lineage (NCBI taxonomy): Eukaryota > Metazoa > Chordata > Amphibia > Anura > Aromobatidae > Anomaloglossus > Anomaloglossus baeobatrachus. Next base: position 200,383,389 of record NC_134360.1, on the reverse strand, counting down.
GCTTCAGCATCGCTCTGATGAGCAGAAATGCTGTGCTCCTGTGAGTTCTGGGGAATGGAGTGATCCAGACTGGTGCTCATTAGATTGCGCTGTCAGAATTTGACAGTGCAATATAAGTGGTTAAAAGGCATGGATGTATCTCCAATCCACCTGTGTCTGTTAGCCCCACATGTCTGCTGATTAATGATTTAATGATGATAATTGGTGGAAGAAGGTTGAATTAGATGGACCTAGGTCTTTTTTCAACCTATGTAACTATGTCACTATGTGTGGGGATTAGAACAGGCTTTTTGCAAAAGCCCACGATAACAGAACAGACACAACCAAGAATATACCAGTATGTCCTTAGTCGTGAAGGGGTTGAGTATGGGCCCTGGCATATTGTAGGTGAGCTTCTTTTATGCGTGAGCTTTAGGAGAGGCTTCCTTCATGGATGTCACCTCTACATGTCATTCCTCTGCAATATGTGCCATGTTGTGTCATGAGAAACGCATAATCGTTTAGCTTTGTACTTCTTTCAATAACTCCAGTAAACTAGAATGTCGATTGACTTCAACCCTTCTCATCAGAAGACGGTCCTGTGATGATGTTAAGTGTCCATCACATTTAACAACTTACCAGTGATCCTGATAACGATTTGACCTGAGAAGGATCGCTGATAAGTCGCTGGGAGGTCGCTGGTGAGATGTCACACAGTCAGATCTTACCAACGACGTAGTAACGATCAGCGACCTGTAGAACCATCTCGGGGGGCGTTGGGACTGTGTTAGGAGGTCTTTGGTAGGCGTCAAACACAGTGATGCATCTTGCCCAGCAGGACATTGCCTTTGAAGAAAATGGTCCCAACCATTCAGCAATGACTAGCGATATCAGAGCAGGGGCCTGATCGCTGGTAGGTGTCACACATAACGAGATTGCTGCTGCGTCATGAAACAGTAACGCAGCAATGATCTCGTTAGCGATCTCGTTAGTGATCTCGTTGTGTGTGACGGGGCCTTCTGTCGCCGACCTTGCTCAGATAAACAGATACTAGAAACCAATCTTAATGAATACTCGTATTCAAATAAGAGTTTTCTTCACACAGATCGAATGTCCATGTGAAAGAAATCTCAGCACGCACTATTCACTTCTATTTTTCAAATGGAATTTTCAATTGTTAGCATAGGAAGCTTTATTTGTTCTGAGTCTGACTCTGTACATTTTTCTCATTGTTTCACACTGATGAATAAACCAATGCAATACATGTTTCATACAGATGTAAAATTTGAAGATACAGATGATCTATGGATGAAATACAGATGACAATGCAGATGAAAATAGGACAATTTTTCCTCTGCACATCTGAAGCTGGTTTATGAGTGGGAATATCTAGCAAGTGACTATGGGACTTTTCTGGCACTCAACGAAATTATTGCATCAACAAAATTTTTTCACTTGCAGATGAGTAAATCTGTTTTTGATAAATAGGACAAATTTAGATTAAATGAAATATAGTATTTCACCGCACTTCAGGGAATAATACTGAATGACAATGTACAGACAAATAGTCGATTATAACACAAGATTAGGATAACACTGAATAATTTGCAAAAAAACCCAACAACCTGATGTAATTCCAATAGAATAGATAGTAAATTAAAGGTATAATATGAACTGAATAATTGTCATGCTTGCGGATGTGGTCCTACTACACCATGGACCAGGTTTGCCCTGAAGGAGCCTGCCATGCTTTCACCAGAGCCTCTGATAATGAGGATGGGCTAAACTGCCAGTAGACACCAGGTAACACCCTAGGGCAATCCCAAGTAGGGCACCAGCTAACCCAAAGGTCAGGTAAACAATTACAAAGAGCAGGTAAGACAGAGCAGGTACAGGGGACAGCCTGCAAAGACAGGTTCAGGTACAGGATGCAGGTGGGACAGGTTCAGGTCCAGGAAAAAGAAGAGACTGGTAGGACAGGACTGAAGCAATCAGACAGAAGATGGAACCAGACACTTAAAAGAACGGGATACCGACTAGACTACTGACAGGAACAGGAACCCTAGAAAATTAATTTCTCAGGCATCTCCCGACAAGGGAAGGTGCCTTAAGTACTTTGTGCCTCCAAGCCATATGTTGGGGAACACTACTTAATGTGCACGCCTCCAGTTTAAGAGGTGGAGAGAAGGTAGGGCGAGCGCGCACTTGCATCCTAAGAACGTTGCTAAGAGACCTGTTTGAGTGCAGGCCCTGGCGCATGTGCAGTCCAATTGGCGTAGCTGATTTTGGTTTAGCTTCTCTATTTTTGTTATTGCCATTCCCTTTCCCTGCTTCCTGTGGATGACTCATCCTACATGATCCCCACAGTGTCTTCCATTGCACTTTTTTGCATGCAAACTTCTTTCTGCCCTGCTAAGGGCAGAGCAAAGTATTGTAGTGCACATGTACGAGCGTTTTTTGACCTTTCCTTGCACCTGCGCATTACAGTACTTTGCTCTGCCATCAGCAAGGCATGGACAAGTGTGCAGGAGCGCAATGGAGGAATATATGGATGACATAGGGTGCGTCATCCACACGAAACAGGGAAAGGTGACGGCCATCACCAGAAGATAGGAGATGATGGACTGAGACGTGCATTGGACTAGACAGCTCCGCAAACTAGTATAATAAAAGGTAATTTTAATGTTATACAGATCAGCTTGGTGACTTATATACAATATTCAAAAATGCTGTATATAAGGGCTTACTGGTGGTGGCCACAGTTTATATGGAAAATTTGGTGAAAGGTTCCATTTAGGTTGGCATGGTTATTAGCATCCATACTATGGTTGATCAAATTTAGATTATGCCTAATCCTGTAGTATAGTTGTGATGTAACTTGATGGACACCATTTTGCAGCAAGTTTGTGTCAGCTACTAAAAAATTCTAGGCTTTTGGTATGTAAAAATCTAGGATTACTTAGGAAGGGAAGTAAAATAAATATGTGGATCTAGTGTTTAAGAGGATCTCTAGCATATAACAGTATTCTAAATAAGAGGATTATCTCTAAATTTGGATAGGATATTACTTATTTTATATGTAGAAATTCAGGGAGACTAAGAGGACAACAAAACCCAATGATAACCTGGATGTTAATGGCTACTGACCTGTTACTGAACCAATCAAATGCTTATCTCATTATTGCATCCAAGTATCAGTATAAACTCTAAGATTAGGGAGGTCTCCTAAAAATGTTAAACTTTTGTCTATTGGAGTTTGAATATAATGATGTGGATATTGTGATTTACCCTCGAAATAAATGATTGCAATATTTTATGTTCATTAGTTATTTTTTTTTATACTAGTAAAAATTAAAAGAAACACAGAAGCTTTTTGAAGGATACAAATTATAGAAGACGCACATGTCTTTTAAAAGTAAGATACGGAGCGGCCATGAATGAATTTCCTGGGTAATTGTTGTTATAATACGGTAATGTTTTCCTTATAAATCAAATGAGCATAAACGGTCAGCCTGAGTCCTAAATGGGTTAAGGATTCTGTTCTCTAGGCAAATAGAAAATAGCCTAGTGAATCCAGTTTGACCATTTTAACTACTGCAAAAACTTGTGATTTTTCATTGTTGATTTTAAAGCTTGATACGTCACTAAATCTGTTTAAGGTCAAGATACAAGGATAAGCATCTTTTGGATTTACAATAATTCAAAACAAATAATCTGCGAATCCTAAGGTTTTTTGAACAATATTTGCAGATGACCAGACCCGTGGGAGTTCGGGTTCACCTGGACTTTAGATAAAGTTCTGTTCTGGACCTTAACTTGACTTAAACCTCTTTGGAAGTCACTGATTTGGTAGTTCAGCCCTCCGCCCACAAAGAGAAAACGATAAACAGAACACTTCCGGATGAGGGCAACGTTTTTTTTTGTACACACTAAATTCGATAAAACTGATTTTACCCCAGTGCGAGTCATTCAAACACTCAAGCAGCTTGCATTAGGCCAAGCACAGCTATACTCGCTAGAGTAGTTTGCATACGTAAAGCATCCAAACTCCAAACTCGAACACTGATTTTTTGTAAAGTACGCATTTGGTATGAACACTGAATTTTAAAGTTTGCGTCCACTCATCTCTATTTGCAATGGGTATGCCCCAGAAAGAGTCTAGAAAGTCAAAGTATATCTACACAAGGTGTTTATTAGATACTTGATCTAATGGGTGGAACAGGAGTTTATGTATTAGTGCTTGTAAGGTATAAGGGAGTGGGTCCAAAAATCTAAATATCCATATTATATAAGGCAATGCCAAAGAAACCTCAACAGGACATATCTTTTACTTTGTTCTGAAACATTTCCACAATACCTCATATAGCCAATTGTATGCTTCGGATAATGGAGTAAAGCCAATTTGGAATAATGTAAGAAATAGATGTCTAGTAGAATAGATTGGAGTTTCATGGCCATTATTTTAGTTAGGAGATTAAAATCTGTGTTAAGAAGGGAAATTAGTCTATATGACCCTGTCAAGATGGAATTTTTTTTCCAGGTTTTGATATCAATATAGTATATGCCTCATTAAAATGATCTAGCATGGATTTCCAATCTAAAATATTGTTGTAATGCGTCAAAAGATGTAAAGACGAAAGAAAATTGAGAATTTTATAAAAATTATATGTAAAATGTATCTGGAGTAGGCGACTAATGGAAATTCAGGAATTCAACTGTTTTGTTGATTTTCTCCATAGAAATAGGTCAATTTTTCATCTGCAATCAACCTTAGAGGGTTAGTTTGTTTCTGAAAGGCTATGCCTTACAAATGAAAGTCAGACTGAGGGATATATGCTTCACAGACTTATGAGTTTACTGTATTATATCACCTATGGAGAGGAGAGAGCAGCATTTTTTACATAGAATTTAGAGGATTCGGTAAGTAGAAAAAAATGCTTGGCCTGTTGTCCCAATAAAAATATTTATTCTCTGACAGGCTAGTTGAGTGGTCTGTTATGATTCAGGGACCGAGGAGGATCAAAAAATGTGGAAATCCAAAAAGTAACCAGAGTGGCTGGAATCTTAACGGACTGCAGACCTAATCCTGACACACAACTATAAGTAGTCGTGGGACGAGCCTACGATGACCTAGTCATCTCGACACAGCCGTAGAACTAAATATTCTTACAGATAGAAATATAAGAAAAGCTAATCTGCCTCAGAGCAATCCCCAAAGATATAGATCGCCCCCCACATGTAAAGACTACGGTGATATAGGAAAAGACAATGCAAAGTTAGAAAAACAGATTCAGCAAAGGTGAGGCCCAAACTATCTTTATAGGAAAGGATAGGAAGGAGTACTATCAGCAGCTGTAAAAACCCTAATAAATACCAGCACGTCTGATATGGAAAAACCCTGAGTCCCAACGGCCTCTCCCCCACTATATCAGCACTGTGATGTTACTGGGATCCAAAAACACTAATATAGATGAGGGACTGAATTAATACCAAGCATGACAAAACACAATACATTACAGAATCATGGAGCTCGGTATACAGACACTCCCAGCAGGGAATAATCCAATTCCGCCAGGAACTCCACACAGGCAAAATAGGAATCAAGCATTAGTATCAAAGCAAAAAAAAACAACAAGAACGTTGAAACAGTAAGCAGAGGTACAAGATCAACTTATCTGAGAGGAGTTATGGTAGAGAGCAGGGCTGGTTTCAGAATGTCCTTAACACACAGGATATCCATTGAGCACCGAAAGTAACAGGAGAAAACTACTCAGCTATATAGCCCAATCTGAGAGACCTGATTGCCAGTCCTCCACAGGTGTGTGGCTTTCATTCCACAAATCAACTGCACTGCCAGCACTGACCACAAGAGGGAGCCCCAAACTGGAAAATGTATTCATAACAGTGGTCACTTGTTTATGGATAATTGTGTATAATGGTTTCTTATATGAGCTGGAAGGGATAAAAAATTGTGCTGCCGAGTAAAGATGATTAATGCAAGATCTTCAATATGTGTCTTTAATCAACGCGTTTTGGAGTAACCTTCTTCATCAGGATAATCACATCATGTGATTATCCTCATGATGGAGGTCACTCCAAAATGCATTGATTAAGGTCACATATTGAAGAGCCTGCATTATTCTTCTTTACACGTCAGCATGGCATTTTAAGCCTTCCAGCTCGTATATTGAAGTACTCACAGTATTGGGGCTGCAGCAACTGTGTTTATGAGTTTCTACTGGTGGTTGTGCCTGACACAGCCCTTCCAGGTGTGCATAATCGTTAACTTGAGGTCTCACATCATTCCAGTAAAACCCTATTTGCACTTTTTCCTTTTATTATTTAATACTTTCTTAGCTTTTAAATAATGTTCCCTAGTTTCCGGAGACCTTAGAATTTTCATGTATTTGTATAATGTGCTCTGTTTGGAAAGTAGAAGTTTAGTTGTAGAAAGAATTTTCTGTTTTTGTCTATGAATGACAGGTTACTGCTGAGATTTAAAACAGGAGGCCAGTCATTCACAAACCAGAAGGTGAAGGGGCCGGGGAATCAAAGACAGGGAGGACAAGACTCAGTGTACTGTCCGTCCCCTGTGCACTGAAATCTAACTAGCAGAAAAACTCAAATGGTGATTAAAGAAGAATCCCAAACCAGATCTATTCACCAAAGCTATTAATGTAATCAGTATTACAGCGTCATTACAGCAATGTCTTTATGTTATATTTCAAAATTGTCTTGACTGGTTCTCTTTAAAAATAAAGAAAATAATAATTGCGACATTATAAAAATATAACACACTGGAGAAAAAATTCAAACTATTGCAACATCATCCAAGTGGGCCAATGCTTATAACAAAGTCCCATCACAATAGTACACTGCGTAGCCAAAAAAAAAAAGAATGTGCCACCATCATAATGGGTCCCTGAAAAGAAGATACTGTCTCTTGTGAAATAATTTATAAAGAACTGAAGATACCTATTGTGACCTCATCTTAATAGACCACATGACATCATCCATAAAGGTAAAACAGCCTATAAATAGGATCTGCTTCATTGTGGTGATACCACAATTGTGATATCATCTTAATAGACTGCATCTTTTAAAATGAAACAAGCTTGCATGACATCATCAATAGTCTATAAATAGTTATGCTAGTGTGACATCATCAATAGTCTATAAATAGTCATGCCACAAATGTGACATCCTCAATGGTCTATAAATAGTTATGCCGGTGTGACATCATCAATAGTCTATAGTTATGCCAGTGTGACATCATCAATCTATATATATAATTGCCTTATTCTGTCTGTCTGTCTGTCTGTCTGTCTTGCTCAAAAATTGTGTCCTTACGGTGACACAAAGCGGATTGGCCGCTGGCCTCGCCATGGCCCCGCCCCCCCCGCACGGATTGGTCGCTCGCCCTTGCTCCCCCCCACACGGATTGGCCGGCCGCTCGCACAGGCTCCGCCCCCCACACGGATTGGCCTCTCGCCCCGGCACCCTGCACGTATTGGCAACTCGGCAACGCCCCGCCCCCCCTCACGCAATGCACGCTCGCTCTGGCCCCGCCCCCCGCACGCATCCCCCGAACTGACACGGAGACACGACTCCCAGGTGAGTACTGTACCCCCGGGAGCCCACACCAGCATACGCCGCCAACCCAGCCGACACAAACCCTCGCATTGCTGGGGTTTGCCGCCGCATGGTGGTGTGGGCTCCCATGCGAGTGGGAAACGGGATGCGCTGGTAACCATGGTAGCATAGTTACCAGCGCATCAAGGTCCTGCAGCGGCGGAACATCCACACGCACACACATAACAACAGACACACACACACACACACACATCAGATCACACTCACTCTCACACACACCTCACACACACATCAGATCGCATCCACACACTCACAGCATCTGGAGATATCGCTTGCTTCTCGGCCGCGATACTGTGCTGTGAGCTTCCAGGACCTGCCGGAGGATCACATGGCCAGAAGCATGTGTTATCTCCGGATGTTGTGAGTTAGCGCGTATGTGCAATATCGTCAATGTGTGTGTGTGTGAGTGTATGCGATCGGGTGTGTGTGAGTGTATGCGATCGGGTGTGTGTGAGTGTATGCGATCGGGTGTGTGTGAGTGTATGCGATCGGGTGGGTGTGAGTGTATGCGATCGGGTGGGTGTGAGTGTATGCGATCGGGTGGGTGTGAGTGTATGCGATCGGGTGGGTGTGAGTGTATGCGATCGGGTGGGTGTGAGTGTATGCGATCGGGTGTGTGTGTGTGAGTGTATGCGATCGGATCTGTGAGTGTCGGCAGAGGAGCACGGCATGCTGGAGGAGGCTGGGAGGAGAGAGCCTGATCCTGGGGAAGGCTGGGAGGGGGAGGCTGATGTTGGGGGAGGCTGGGAGGGTGTAGGCTGAGGCTGGGGGAGGCTGATGCTGGGGGAGGCTGGGAGGAGAGAGGCTGATGCTGGGGGAGGCTGATGCTGGGGGTGGCTGGGATGAGAGAGGCTGATGCTGGGGGAGGCTGATGCTGGGGGAGGCTGGAAGGAGAGAGGCTGATGCTGGGGGAGGCTGATGTTGGGGGAGGCTGGGAGGGTGTAGGCTGATGCTGGGGGAGGCTGATGCTGGGGGAGGCTGATGCTGGGGGTGGCTGGGATGAGAGAGGCTGATGCTGGGGGAGGCTGAAGCTGGGGGAGGCTGGAAGGAAAGAGGCTGATGCTGGGGGAGGCTGATGCTGGGGGAGGCTGGGAGGGGGAGGCTGATGCTGGGGGAGGCTGGGAGGAGAGAGGCTGATGCTGGGGGAGGCTGATGCTGGGGGAGGCTGGAAAAAGAGAGGCTGATGCTGGGAGAGGCTGATGCTGGGGGAGGCTGGGAGGGGGAGGCTGATGCTAGGGGAGGCTGGGAGGAGAGAGGCTGATGCTGGAGGAGGCTGGGAGGAGAGAGGCTGATGCTGGAGGAGGCTGGGAGGAGAGAGGCTGATTCTGGGGGAGGATGGGAGGCGGAGGCTGATGCTGGGGGAGGCTGGAAGGAGAGAGGCTGATGCTGGGGGAGGCTGATGCTGGGGGAGGCTGGAAGGAGAGAGGCTGATGCTGGGGGAGGGTGATGCTGAGGGAGGCTGGGAGGTGGAGGCTGATGCTGGGGAAGGCTGGGAAGAGGGAGACTGGGAGGAGAGAGGGTGATCCTGGGGAAGGCTGGGAGGAGGGAGGCTGGGAGGAGAGAGGCTGATGCTGGGGGAGGCTGATGCTGGGGGAGGCTGGAAGGAGAGAGGCTGATGCTGGGGGAGGCTAATGCTGGGGGAGGCTGGGAGAGGGAGGCTGGGAGGAGAGAGGCTGATGCTGGGGGAGGCTGGGAGGAGGGAGGCTGGGAGGGGGGAGGCTGAGAGAAGAGAGGCTGATGCTGGGGGATGCTGAGGCTGGGAGGAGAGAGGCTGATGCTGGGGACAGAGAGGCTGATGCTGGGAGGAGAGAGGCTGATGCTGGGAGGAGAGAGGCTGATGCTGGGGGCAGAGAGGCTGATGCTGGTGCAGCATGGGGGATGGAGCATGATGGGGAGTGCGCAGCATGGGGGATGGAGCACGTTTGGGAGTGCGCAGCATGGCGGATGGAGCACGTTTGGGAGTGCGCAGCATGGCAGATGGACCACGTTTGGGAGTGCGCAGCATGGCGGATGGAGCACGTTTGGGAGTGCGCAGCATGGCGGATGGGGTACGTTTGGGAGTGCGCAGCATGGCGGATGGAGCACGATGGGGGGTGCGCAGCATGGGGGATGGAGCACGATGGGAGGTGCACACCTCCCCCCAACACACACACAACACACCACACACACACTGGGAACCACAAACACCGCCCTACACAGACACCCACACACACAGACAACGCTGCACACACACAACACCCAACATACAAACACCGCGGCATACATAAATATACGCACATACCACGCAACACACACACATTGCACAAAACATACCTCCCCCCAAAACACACCACACCCACACAAACCGCGCAACACACACACACACAACGCTACAGACACACAGCGCTCCACAAACAACGCAACACACGCAACACACATACAACACCGCTCTCACCCCCCGCCACACCCAGACAACACCCAGAACATGTACAGCACCCTACACAAACACTTGGTAACTACACACAACATCTATATATATATGTTAACACAAGGCCGGTCCTAATACTTATGGACACTCCCATTATACAATTATATCAACACTTGAAAAAACATATGAACTCATTTTTTCAAAAAAGGAGCAACAAAGTCCTGCATATAATCCATATAAATTTTATTAATGTACACTCACTCAAACATAAAAAGATGTATGCAACAAACAGACAGAGATTAGCAGCATAATAGTATTGCACATATATCCGATCCACAAAAGTGACTAGTGCTGTGCAAGAATGCAATTAGTAATGCCCTATGAGGTCAGTATAAGGGGTTCTAAGCCTAAACCAATTTACCACCAGAAATAATTAGCAGGCTGACCACCAACAACTAGACATCCAGCAACATCCTATATTATTGCATACAAAATGAATATATAAATCACCAAATCACTACATGGGTCTGAATACCGTATCACATTACCCAGTTTGCAAAAGAATGGTGGCCTTAGTCTTAATGCGTCCATAGATGGCGCTACAGTCCCATAGATACACAGGACCGATATATAGGTAGTAAAGTAAATGAGTCGGCCGGTGCCTGCAGAACTACTCCCCCCCAGGGGAGGAAACCGTGTACTAGCAGACACCGAAACCGGCAAAGTATGAGCACCAAAAAACCACCATTCAAGAGCATAACAATTACCTGGGAATGCTGTGAAGACACGCTGCTAGCCTCTTTCCCCGACGTACGTTTCGCTTCCCGCTTCTACGGGGGGCATGATATATATATAAACAAAAATCATACATTAACTACACAATACGTAAATTCTAGAATACCGGATGCGTAGAATCGGGCCACGTTCTAGTAGCCTATAAATAGTTATGCCAGTGTAACATCATCAATAGTCTATAAATAGTTATGCCAGTGTGACATCATCAATAGTCTATAAATAGTAATGCCGGTGTGACATCATCAATAGTCTTTAGTTATGCCAGTGTGACATCATCAATAGTCTATAAATAGTCATGCCAATGTGACATCATCAATAGTCTATAAATAGTTATGTCACAAATATGATATCATCAATTCTATAAATAGTTACGTCAGTGTGACATCATCAATAGTCTATAGTTATGCCAGTGTGACATCATCAATAGTCTATGAATAGGTATGCCAGTGTGACATCATCAATAGTCTATAAATAGTTATGCCGGTGTGACATCATCAATAGTCTATAAATAGTTATGCCGGTGTGACATCATCAATAGTCTATAGTTATGCCAGTGTGACATCATCAATAGTCTATAAATAGTCATGCCAATGTGACATCATCAATAGTCTATAAATAGTTATGTCACAAATATGATATCATCAATTCTATAAATAGTTACGTCAGTGTGACATCATCAATAGTCTATGAATAGGTATGCCAGTGTGACATCATCAATAGTCTATGAATAGGTATGCCAGTGTGACATCATCAATAGTCTATAAATAGTTATGCCGGTGTGACATCAATAGTCTATAGTTATGCCAGTGTGACATCATCAATAGTCTATAAATAGTTATACCACTGTGACATCATCAATAGTCTATAGTTATGCCGGTGTGACATCATCAATAGTCTATAAATAGTTATACCGCTGTGACATCATCAATAGTCTATAGTTATGCCAGTGTGACATCATCAATAGTCTATAAATAGTTATACCGCTGTGACATCATCAATAGTCTATAGTTATGCCGGTGTGACATCATCAATAGTCTATAAATAGTTATGCCAGTGTGACATCATCAATAGTCTATAAATAGTTATACCACTGTGACATCATCAATAGTCTATAGTTATGCCGGTGTGACATCATCAATAGTCTATAAATAGTTATACCGCTGTGACATCATCAATAGTCTATAGTTATGCCAGTGTGACATCATCAATAGTCTATAAATAGTTATACCGCTGTGACATCATCAATAGTCTATAGTTATGCCGGTGTGACATCATCAATAGTCTATAAATAGTTATGCCAGTGTGACATCATCAATAGTCTATAAATAGTTATGCCGGTGTGACATCATCAATAGTCTATAGTTATGCCAGTGTGACATCATCAATAGTCTATAAATAGTTATACCGCTGTGACATTATCAATAGTCTATAGTTATGCCGGTGTGACATCATCAATAGTCTATAAATAGTTATGCCAGTGTGACATCATCAATAGTCTATAGTTAAGCCGGTGTGACATCATCAATAGTCTATAGTTATGCCAGTGTGACATCATCAATAGTCTATAAATAGTGATACCGGTGTGACATCATCAATAGTCTATAGTTATGCCGGTGTGACATCATCAATAGTCTATAAATAGTCATGCAACAAATGTGACATCATCAATGGTCTATAAATAGTTATGCCAATGTGACATCATCAATAGTCTATAAATAGTTATGCCGGTGTGACATCATCAATAGTCTATAAATAGTTATGCCAATGTGACATCATCAATAGTCTATAAATAGTTATGCCACAAATGTGATATCATCAAGTCTATAAATAGTTATGCCGGTGTGACATCATCAATAGTCTATAGTTATGCCAGTGTGACATTATCAATAGTCTATAAATAGTTATTCCAATATGACATCATCAATAGTCTATAAATACTTATGCCACGAATGTGACATCAATAGTCTATATATAATTATGCCAGTGTGACATCATCAATAGTCTAAATAGTTATGCCACAAATGTGACATCATCACAATGAAACAGTTTATAAAGACACAATATGTAGTGATGTCTCAATAATAGGAGAATATACGTGCTATCAGAGCATGTAAGGATTGGTGTACGACACGAAGACTTTCTACTGATCCTGAACACCTCTCTGTCGGTGCGCTCACACAGGAGCTTGGTGGTTCTGCCTCCAGAGCTCAGCGCTTCTTAACTGTCTTCTATCACGATTCCCCCCCCTCCAACCTGCAGGATTGTAAAGCACCTACAACATTTAGATCCGTGTGGTTTCAGCACTACCAAGCGTCCTTCCTCCTTTTCTAAACTTAGATTTCTTCTTAGCTATGTTTCTTTATTTTTTTCTAAATTATTAATTATTCTTGGTGGAGAGTCTTCAAAAATGCCCAGCTGGATAATATATATCTGACAGGTCTTCTCTTCTCTTTTTTTTAATCTCTGGCAATAATGATTTCTGAGAATCAGCACAATTTTTAATAATGTCATTTAGGAATTGGATGAGTCCCTGTGAGGAGGCAGAGGAGTTCGCTTACTTCGTTCCCTTTTATCAGGAAACAGATATTAATTGAAGTTGGCTTTAAATTCAAGTTGTCATATCTATAGCTGATCTAAAAATGGTCTCTATCAGATCTTCACAACTTCTATAACTGTACTTTTTTACCTTTTTGGGTGAGCAAATGTTGATTGTATAATATAGTTATTTTGTGTTTGTTTGGTTTTTTTTGCTTGGGTTTTGATCTTATGTTGTTCACCATGTCTAAATTCTGTCAGTATGATTGTAGTGATATCCTAATTTATATAATTTTATTTTTATGTTTGACTACATTTAAAACTATAAAAATAATTGCAAACAATCGCAGAAAATATTTATTCCCATGTAACAATAATCTGAACACCTAAGTTTTTAATTTTTTTTATCAACAGAGCAGTAAGACTATGTGCCCACGCTGCGGAAAATTCGTGGAATTTGCGGCGATTTTTTCGTGGAAATTCCGCAGATTTTTCAAAAATCCGCAGAACAGCGAGTCCCCAGCCACTTCTATGGCATTTTGGAACTGCTATGCCCATGCTGCGTTTTTTTCCACAGCGGAAATAATGCGGATTTCCCTGTGGAAAAAATTGCAGCATGTCAATTATTCCTGCGGATTTTTCCGCACAATCCTATACTTACTTGCCTTGATAGAAGACACCGGGAGGAGCACAGTGGAGCCAGGAGCGGGCAGCAGGAGGTGGGCGTGGCCTGCAAGAGCTCTGGTCATGTGACAGCCAGAGCTAGTTCAAGCCCGCCTACCTTCTCCTGCAATGTAGAACCTCAAAAAAACGGAGTTATAATCCAAAATTGCGTTAAAAAGGTATACATTTTATTCAATACAAAATTCATAAAATAGAAAGAGAACAAAGAATAATAAGAAGATTAAAAAAAACACATTAAAAACAAAATTACCCAAGAAAAAGAGGGAGAGCTCAGCAAAAATTACAAAAAAGGAACAAAGCTCTGTTGCTCATTAAGACCACCTGGCCTAAGTGTACCCAAAATATGGATCCAACAACATTCACGTTGTGCCAGAAAGCGCTTCATGTCGCCCCCTCTAGCGAACGGGAGGCGGTTCGTGTACTGGAGGAATTGGCAAGTGAGTCCACCCCTGATATACCTGACAGGTTTCCCCGCTCTATTCTCCCCAGGTCTACCACATTCTCCTCACTGTCCATCTGTCCCCAGGTTGAGATCTTCACACAGTTTGTGGCTAATGATGTGAAACAGATCAGTAATAAAAAGAAAAAAGATAATCTTACTTCGGATCAAAGACTTGCCCTGTGTGAATTGAAATCCTGGGATGACGTACTTTTTAAACCTGCGGACAAGGGGGGGAATGTGGTCATTTGGCCTGTGGAGAAATATGAGCGTGAGGTATTTAGGCAGCTCCGTAATAAGGAGGTTTATACTATTCTGACCCACAATCCCGTGGGAGGCTTTTCTTCCATTCTACTCAAAATTTTGGAGAAGGCTCTTAATGCAGGTACCATCACTAAAAAAGTTTTCGATGGTCTGATGGCAAAAAATCCCATCATTCCTACATTTTACCTGTTGCCAAAAATTCACAAAGATCCTCAGAATCCACCTGGACGTCCAATTGTTTCTGGCATAGGAGGGCTATGCGACCCAATTTGTAAGTTTATAGAACATTATTTGCACCCCTTAGTGGAAACGCTGCCCTCCTATGTCAGAGACACTATGGACGTCCTTCAACGTCTTGATGGCATGACCTTGGAACCAGACATGCTTCTGGTGGTTGCTGATGTTGAAAGCCTCTACACAAGTATAAAACATACTGATGGCTTGGATGCATCACGATTCTTCCTTACCATGAGTAACCTTGATGTGGATTTGGTCGGTCTGGTGTTGGAGTTGTTGCAGTTCATACTTACCCATAATTTCTTTATTTTTAAGGATAGGTATTTTTTACAGCAACAGGGCACAGCCATGGGAGCGGCATGTGCCTCGTCGTATGCTAACCTCTTCCTGGGACTCTGGGAGAGGGGCATTTTCGGCGGGGCAGATGTTGCTCCCCAGGTACAAGGATGGTACAGGTACATTGATGATGTACTGTTCATCTGGCAGGGTTCACTTCATGATCTACATATGTTTATGACAAGATTGAACTGCAACGACTCCAACATCAGACTCACCTACAAGGCTGACAAACAGGAGATTGACTTCCTGGATATAAAAATCCTGGTACAGGCTGATGGTGTTGTACATACCGATCTGTACAGAAAGGAGACCTCTGTTAATACCCTCCTGCATGCCTCCTCCGCCCACACACCATCTACCATCAGGGCAATTCCCACGGGCCAGTTCCTCAGAGCTAGAAGTATCTGTTCCACTGGCACACTCTTTGAGGAACAGGCCAACGATCTAAAGGATAGATTTACTGAGAGGGGCTACAGCAGGAGGTGCATTAGGAGGGGATATCTTAGGGCCAAATCCAGCAACAGAAATGATCTTTTAACACCCATTTCCAGGAAGTCGTCTCCTGGGGTTATTCGGTTTATCTTTACTCATAACCACTAGTGGGGGTTGATGCGTCAAATTCTACACAAGCACTGGTCCATTCTGTTCACTGAGCCAACGTTGGCTGGTGTTTTGCCTACATCTCCTCTGATGACGGCCAGGAGGAGTATGAACCTGAAGGACCATTTGGTAAAGAGCCACTATGTGGCAAAGGTGAACAGTCCCTGGACTGTGGGTAGGAGGAGGGTCGGCTTCTATCCTTGAGGAGACTGCCGTGCGTGCTCCAATATGGTGAGGTCTACAACATTCTCATCGGCAGACGGGCTGAGAGATTTCAAAATACTAGACTTTATAACATGCAGCAGTACATATGTGGTGTATTACTCCACATGTACTTGCAATTTAATCTATGTGGGCCTCACCTCTAGGGAATTGCGTGTTCGCACACGCGAACACATAAGAGACATCTTGGCAGCACGCACCGCAGAAGAGCCGTCCCTCCTCAAACCCATACCGAGGCATTTTCATGCCCATCATAATTGTGACCCTGCTGGATTCAGGGTTCGTGGCATTGAACAGGTTAGGATGGGTGCTAGAGGGGGCGACATGAAGCGCCTTCTGGCACAACGTGAATGTCGTTGGATCCATATTTTGGGTACACTTAGGCCAGGTGGTCTTAATGAGCAACAGAGCTTTGTTCCTTTTTTGTAATTTGTGCTGAGCTTTCCCTCTTTTTCTTGGGTCCTTTTGTTTTTAATGTGTGTATTTTAATCTTCTTATTATTCTTTGTTCTCTTTCTATTTTATGAATTTTGTATTGAATAAAATGTATACCTTTTTAACGCAATTTTGGATTATGACTCCGTTTTATTGAGGTTCTATATTGTTGGGAGTTTCCATACGTAAAAATCTATATGATGTACTGGATGTATTTGATTATATACTTCTCCTGCAATGTACAGACAGACACGGCCGGAAAGTGAAGTGCTGCGTGATGGAGATAAGTATGAACTCTCTGATCACTCCAACACTTGTTGTGCATTGAGGATGCAGTGCCGAAACCATGGTACTGTATCCTCATTGTAGAATGCCCACAGCATATCCGCAGGACATTCCGCAATAAAACCGCAGTATGTAAACAGAAAGTTGTGCTGTGGTTTTCTGGGAGATCCTGCGGATATATCCGCAGGACACTTTCCCCATGGGCACATAGCATCAGAGGGATTTGTTTGTCTTTTTTCATTTTAATATGTTTTAGAGGAGCTGGGACAAACAAAAAACAGCAATGATGACATTTGTTACAGTGTATACCATGCAGGTTAAATAACATGGTGATATCAATTATTTGTCTTTTTTTTTTACATAATATAGCATTTTTAACAGATCCAAATGTTTTTGTAATTTTTCTTTTCTTTAATATCTTTCTTTCCTATTTCATTCTTTTTTTGCGACCCGTTTGGTCTCTTGTAGTGATGGGTGAGCACTAAAATTCTCGAATTCTCACTACTCGATTTGAACTAGTCAGACACTCAGATGAGCTCTATGTCAAAAGATGACAGTCTCCTAATGGGTGAAAAAAACTTAGTCCATATTTATTCCATCAATGTGTATTAACAGCAACGTTTCAACCAGATAGTTTTTATCAAGCTTGATAAAGACTATCTGGTAGAAACGCTGCTGTTGATACACATTAATGGAATAAATATGGACTGAGATTTTTCATCCATTAAAACAATGTCATCTTTTGATGTATGGTATGTTTACTTCAAGTGGATCCTTTAATATTGGACTTGTTTCCCTATTCTGCCTAAATTGTGGTTTTATACACATGCAGTGTTTTTGACCATATTTGCTGCAAACTTTCTTTTTTTTGGACTCGGACAAGCTCGATGTGAGGAACAAGCATTATATAAGGTCAATTATTGGGATTTTGGGGTCACCGCCCACATACAGCCAGCCAACAGAGCATTCTTGGCAGGATGAAGGGCGGGGGTTTTTTTGGTCATGCTATGTAGGAGACCATTGTTTTATCCCCCAGGTGAGCCAGTCAGAGACTATGAATGGCTCTTCCTGGGGTCCCTGCACACATCTTTCCATAAAGCAAGCCTGTACGTTGTGGTCTTTGTTTTGTGAACAAAATATCTGAGCACCTGAGATACTTGGCCAAACTTCGCGAGTACAATAATTCTCTACCTAGCAAGGAGCTGTGCCGAGCATGCTCACTCATCACTAGTCATTTAATAGACCTTTCTTTTTTGGACTGGTGCTGGCGATATTTTCAGTTCATTCAAGTGACTTGTACTCCTCTGTGGTATTGTTGCTGAAAACTTTGCTGAACTTCTACCTGTGTCATCTGTAGATAAGTAGTTCTTGCATTTTCCCTGTGTGTGTCCACCTTGTGTCTTCTATAGTGTTTAGTGGGATTGACGAAGAGCTCATCCCATCTGTTCCCTATCTAGGGTCTAGCCTAGGGATACCTAGGGTCAGGTATCCGGCTCTGTGCATAGATGCGGAACCTATCTAGGGCGGTGATGGACCCCAGGGACCAGCAGTAGGTTTCGTTAGGAGCCACCATCTTTCCTTTCCCTAGACACAAGGTTTTCCTTTCCTTTTTGCCATTCGCTTGGTACTTCCCCGTACCTAGCGTGACATATGGTTTTTGGTTTCTCTAGTTGCAGTTCAGTTTTACCTACATTAAGCAACAATTTATTTGCTCCCTAAAGCGGGCTTTACACGCTGCGACATCGCTCAAGCGATCTCGTTGGTGTCACGGAATTTGTGACGCACATCCGGTGGCTTTAGCGATGACGTTGCATGTGACACCTATGAGCGATTTTGCATCGTAGCAAAAACGTGCAAAATCGCTCATCGGTGACATGGGTGTCCATTCTCAAATTTCGTTACTGCAGCAGTAACGAAGTTGTTCCTCGTTCCTGCGGCAGCACACATCGCTCCGTGTGACACCGCAGGAACGAGGAAGCTCTCCTTACCTGCCTCCCAGCCACAATGAGGAAGGAGGGAGGTGGGCGGGATGTTCGTCCCGCTCATCTCCGCCCTTCCGCTTCTATTGGGCGGTGGTTCAGTGACGCTGCTGTAACGTCGCTGTGATGCTGAACGAACCGCCCCCTTAGAAAGGAGGCGGTTCGCCGGTCACAGCGACGTCGCAGGGCAGGTAAGTAGTGTGACAGGTCTGGGCGATGTTGTGCACCACGGGAAGCGATTTGCCCATGTCGCACAACCGATGGGGGAGGGTACGCACGCTAGTGATATCGGTACCGATATCGCAGTGTGTAAAGTGGCCTTTAGGCCATTATTGTACCCACTGAAGCTTTAACCAAGGGAACATGATTTTCCAGCTCCTACAAAATTAGGCTATGTGCGCATACTGACTATTTGGTTGTGGAAACTTCTGCACCAAGTCTGCATCTCCTGGCAAAAACAACATGTTTTTGCCATTTTTTGCTGCGCTTTTATGCATTTTGCATGCATTTTTTCCTTGCACTTGAGATAGAAAAACACTGAAAGAATTGACATACTGCAGATTTATTTTGTTCACCAAATTGGCAAGGAAAAAAATAAGAAGCATATTCAACATCATTCTCATTAGTTTGCTGGCATAAGGCTACACATGCAGTTTTGGGACAAATCTGCACCAACAAATGCATAAAAAAGACATCAAAATGGCAATGTGTGCACAAAGCCTTACATGCCATCCTTGGTGCATTTGCATTAATATACACCATAATGACCACAATATGTTTGTCCATTTTAAAAAAACACCTGTGAATCTTAGTTCATAAAATCATAAAAACACTGGTTCACAAAATTCATTTTGCTTCTTGTATAAGAACAGTTTTCAGCAAATCATATTTATCTCTCCCTTCACAAATTTTCCGCTGGCTGCAGTTGACTGCCTTATACAGTCTGTATAGGCTAATTAATTTTTAACATATTCACAGCCAATGTGAAGTACAATTTTAATTACTATTTTCTCAGGAAAGTCGTAGAATCAATGCATTTATAACAGCAGTACATGAGGCTTCCTAAATTCTTCTAGTCAAAGTTTCATTTTGAGACATGTCCTTTTGGATTGCGATCAGATAATACTTGCATTTGCAGTTTAAATATTTAAATAATATTATAAGTAGTTAATCTCGTCAAAGGAATGCGACCCCTGCATTGTAAATATATGTAAGTAATCGAAAGGTATCATTTTACATTGTTGGAAACATAAAGGGCACTGGAAGCTAAAATCACTCTCTCCCCTAAACAATAGATAACATTCTAAGTGTCTAGTAAGCAGGGGCGTAACATTTGCGGTCATAAAGGATGTGACTGCAACCAGGCCCGGCAGCTTTACTGTAATGGAAAACAGAGCTACCCTACGGACAACAGCTAATCAATGGGGAAAAGTAAATATGAACCAATGGTGATCCCCAATCATTGTAATGACTTTAAGCACTAAGGCAGCAGATTATTTTTTGATAATCTGGAGTGGTTCTTTTAACCTAAGGTTCCTGCCCCCTGCCCCTAGTCTTAAGGGGGCTTTACACGCAATGATATCGCTAACGATAGTCGTCGGGATCACGGAATTTGTGAAGCACATCCGGCGTCGTTAGCGACGTCATTGCGTGTGACACCTATGAGCGAGTGTTAACAATCAGAACTACTCACCTAATCATTGATCGTTTACATGTCGTTCATTTCCCAAAAATCGTTGCTGGTGCTGGACGCAGGTTGTTCGTCGTTCCTGAGGCAGCACACATCACTACGTGTGACACCCCGGGAACGACGAACAACAATGCACCTGCGTCCTCCGACAATGGTCTCTGGTCTCTGCCCCTCCGCTTCTATTGATGGGCCGCTGTGTGACGTCGCTGTGACACCACACGAACCTCCACCTTAAAAAAGAGGTTGTTCACTGCCCACAGCGATGTCGCTAGGAAGGTAAGTATGTGTGACGGGTCCTAGCGATATTGTGCGCCACAAACAGCAATTTGCCCATGACGGACAAACGACGGGGGCGGGGGCTTTCGGTAGCGACATTGCGTGTAAAGCACCCTTTAATCTCACTCTCCGAAGAAGTGTTGATTAATATTAGTAATTTATTTTACAGGTCGACGCGTTTCTGTTGACTGTTGTTGATTTCCATGGTCCTGAGGAAGGGGACTTGATCCCAGAAACGCGTCAACCTGTAAAATAAATTACTAATATTAATCAACACTTTTTCACATTGGTGGTAGCGTGGCAATACATCCATTCTTTCTCCAGTACCTTCCAGGTTATTCACGGGAGCTGCAGCAACTGCTATTAAATTATACCTTTTATAGGAGTTGTGCCTGCTACAACCCTGCCAGGTGAGTGGTTTCAATTTTACCTAACTCACCATTTATCTGGTAAAGCCCTATTTTGCGCTCTCTTTTGTTTTCAGCCTAATCTCACTCTCCGGCATTTTCACCTTTTTTCTAGATCGCTACGGTACTACGGCACCCTCTTGCTGTGACATCAAATTCTGACCGTAAGTCAGAAGATATGTTACAACCTCGCAATGCAACTCTATGAGAGCAAGAATCATGCCCTCATAGATTTGCATTCAGTTGTGACCTCCTTTGCAATGCATCAAACATTGGAGCTGCCGGCAGGTCAAAAATTGCGTAAGAAAAACTGTAGTGGCACCAATAGTAGATGAAGACGCTGGAGGTGAGTATAAGAAAGGGGCAGGGGATTAAGATTTAAAGCATCACTCCAGCAGTAACCATTAGAAAATAACACTGGAGTGGTGCTTTAAACCTAAGGAAGGGCTTAATGCAAAGAACACCTCATTTGGAGGGGTTTTAGGATGTAATGTGAACTTAAATAGGAGCATCAAAGTGTAATAAGTGGACATCTAAATCTTTTTCATAATTTCAAATTAGCATGACAAAGAGGCAGGATGCTCTTTTGAGTGTTCTTTATAGTTGATCCAGGTTTTGCAATTTATCAATACATGTTTTGTTGTCTGGCACTAAATGAAGGTCTCTTTTAGTCTATTGCATATACAAACAAGTTAATATTAGTGATGAGTGAGCACTACCATGCTCGGGTGCTCGGTATGCGGTCAAATCGAAAGTGATGCACATCCGGCGTCGCTGTCGACATCGGAGTATGTGAATCCTTTTTACTACGATTAACGAGCGCAAAAGCGTCGAAATCGTATGATCGGTGTAGCATTGGTCATTTCCATTAATGATGGATGAGCGCCTTTCCACTGTTCAGTACTCGATTGAGCATCGGAGTACTTGGGTACTTGTGGTCTTCTGACGCATATCGATTGTGCTCAGATGTGTCATTCATGGAAGATCGAACGCAAGGCACCAGCTCACTGCACTACATGATGCGAGTATGTACTCCAGTGAGAGCCTCTGAATAGCGTTCACTTACTCTCAAAACAACATTTTTGGATGTAGTGTGTCTAAAACTACCACCCCAAAAAAATCAAAATGCTGTGCATATAGGTGGCTCTATGTGGGCCTAGCACCAAACTGGCCAATCAATGACTTCTGTAATGCTCGTTACTCAAGTAGAGCTCATCCTGGCATCTGACCAGCTCTACTTGAGTGACGATCACTCATATTGTCAAGCAACACGCATTGTACTGCTCACCAATTGAGATCTGCGAACCTGAAGTTTGATTGTCAAACCAAAACCAACTTAAAAAAATCAAGATTTGGATGCTTCATGTGCGAAGTTCACGCACACGAGCAATGCTGTGCTCAGGTATGCTTGGTGCTCAACCCTGTGCGATCCACTTGCAGTGTTTGAACGGCTCACACTGGGGGTAACATCAGCATGATTACATGTAGTGTGCAACCCCAAAAACTGTTTGAAAATCCCCGCCCATCCTCCCCCGGAAGTGATCTGCTTATGACTGGCTGTTTGTAGGCGAAGACTCAAATTGCAAATCAGTTACTTGCTCTGGGGTTTCCTCCACTGGAAGTGATCTGCTTATGGCTGGCTGTTTGTAAGTGAAGACTCAAATTGCAAATCAGTTACTTGCTCTGGGGTTTGGGTCAAGCTTGAGCCAGTGTAAGCTTGGCTCATTTGCTCGCGGCAAACTGAACCTCCACGGAACCGTTCAACTCAACTTGCCAATCATTCGTGTTTATCTGAGAGTGCCTTGGCTCCTTTGTTCAATTGATTGCTATTGGTACATCCTAAGGATAAGTTGTCAATGTACACTACTTGTGGAGTAACTTTTTATGTACTGTGTTTTATATAGAAGCTGAGCAGAAGTAGCAAAATAACATTTTATGCAAAAGTAATGGATCTAAAGGGGAAGCTATTGTCATTGCGGAGACTGACACACCATTCTCGCATGCCAGTGGTGAGGAGACTTTAAGCTGCAATGCTCCTCTGGAAGTAGACAAACTCTAGTGTCACCAATTGGAGGTAGCAATCCGGCACTAGAGTTAAGCGGGCTTTACACGCTACGAGATCACTACAGCGATCTCGTTGGGGTCACGGATTTTGTGACGCACATCCGGATGCTGTAGTGATCTCGTCGTGTGTGACTCCTAGGAGCGATTTTGGATCATTACAAAACGTCCAAAATTGCTCCTCATTGACATGGGGGTCACTTCTCAAATATCGCTGCTGCAGCATGTACGATGTAGTTCGTCACTCCTGCGGCAGCATACATCGCTACGTGTGACATTGCAAGAGCGAGGAACCTCACCTTACTTGCCGCCGCCCACAATGCGGAAGGAATGAGGTGGGCGGGATGTTACGTCCCGCTCATCTCCGCCCCTCCGCTTTGATTGGGCAGCCGCTTAGTGACGTCGCTGTGATGCCGCATAGACCGCCCCCTTAGAAAGGAGGTGGTTCGCCGGTCACAGCGAAGTCGAAGAGCAGGTAAGTAGTGTGACGGGTCCGGGCGATGTTGTGCGCCACGGGCAGCGATTTGCCCGTGTCACACAACCGATGGGGGTGGGTACCCACGCTAGAGATATCGATACCGATATCGCAGCGTGTAACGTGGCCTTTAGTCTACTTTCTCACTGAAGAGAAAATTGGCATATGCAAAAGTAACAATCCAATCCACTGAAAAAAGAGAAACATGATCAAAATTAATTAAAAAGAAACACGATGCATATAAAGAGTTCTTTGCTACGCTGCTACTGTCCACTCCTTTTGAAAAACATCTAAAATTATCTTCTCATTCACTCACGACCTAACACCTTGATACTGTTGTTGAGTGTAATACTCTTGCCAGTTTTAATGACACAACTACATTTACCACTGCTTTTCTTGTTCAATGAACCACAATCACTTCCATCCATCATAATATTTAGTATTTGTCTGAGCCCATAGCACATAATCCATTTTCCAATGGCGCACATGTCGCTGTCACTTTCTTAAATAGAAGATTCTTTTTCTGCCAGCTCAAATCCACTTCCATGGAGCCGTTTAAAAGGGACTTGAAGTTGGCAAGACACATTCTTCAATTTAGCCTGTCATCTTAAATGCGATTCCTGCTTGAAAAATTTGTTTATGTTGAAGCTATGAGGCAGCTGAACTCCCTACGTTTGGATCGAAAATGCAATGGACTTTAATCTTCCAGCAATCAAACAGTTAATTCTTTAATATCTTTCTTACATATGATTGGCGATATTATATCTTCTACAAATTAGCTTTTTTTTTTGCCTACACCATTTGGCACACCAACACAGTACCAGCTGCACAGTAGAGTTACAAGGATATTATTTGCTCATAGCAATGTAACAGTTATTAAGCTAATCTTGGGTACACATTCAGAAAAGCCAATTATTCCACCAGTTTATATGGCCTATAACCTCTTAGCACAAAGTATGTTTTTAATACATATTTCCATAATTATTTGCTGTAATTTCAGTTTAGCTTTATATCAGCTACATGGTATTTCTAGTCCAATTTTACAAGTAATTATATTTAAAATGCATGGCTGATTATATGAAATTCTACTTAGCCAAACATTTTAAAAAATATATATTTTACATAATATGTTAAATAGTTAGTAAACTACAATAAAACTCAAAAGATCTAATAATATAAAAATATATTTCTCAGTAATCAGCATTATATACATAAAGTACACAAAAAAATCATTACATACTTGAAACAAGTATTTCTAAATTATTAGTAACAGCTCTCGCTGTATTTGTATTTTCAGCGCCTTCAAAAAAGGTAACTACATTGAGTTTTTCACCCATTTTTCTTTTCTTCTCTATTACTTTTTTCATAGAGAACTGAAAATTGTTTTCACTTTTTCTTTAGACATATACCACAAATATCACAACCCACTAATAGGGTTTCAAAGCATATGATTGACCATATCAACACCAAAGGAAATTATTAGGGATGATCGAATACCTCAAATATTCGGCTTTGCGAATATTTTCCGAATAGGTCGCCACTATTCGACTATTCGCGAATATTCAATGTGCAATGTAAGTCTATGGGAAACCCGAATAACAACTTTTCGGAACTATTTGGACTTCCCATAGACTTACACTGCGCATCGAATATTCGCATAGCAGCGACCTATTCGTCAGATATTCACAAAGCCGTATATTTGAGGTATTCGATCATCCCTAGAAATTATGCAAGCCAAATTTGTTTTTAAATTATACTAAATATCCTTTACTGAAAAATCTAAAAATATATATTAAAAAATGGAACAACTCAAGAGACGGAAGGTATACATTGGGGATATCCGGCAATACCCTGATACAGTAAATAAATGGAACCCAGTATCACACAAGTGTGAGTATCCAATTCAATCAGAAAAGATTTAAAAGGATACATGACATAAGGGGTCATGAATCAATGTCTGATCACTCCTGGACAAAGCATTGAGGTTGCGAAACACGCGTCGTGTTTATGAGGAAAACCGCTCCTCAGCCCTATTTTGGAACCCGGCTCATTGGTAATTCTCTTTCTTTGTGATTCTTTATTTTTGATATTTCTCAAATAACCGCTTTTACATTTAGTACTCACTTGTGGGCATTAAATTTCTTATATATACAGTTTTGTTGCAGTTTTGGGATGTCATGTATCCTTTTAAATCTATTCTAACTTAATTGGATACTCACACACTTGTGTGATACTGGGTTTAATTTATTTACTGTATCAGTATATTGCCAGATTTCCCCAATGTATACCATCCATCTCGAGTTGTTCCATTTTTTAAAATATATTTTTATATTTTTCAACAAAGGATATTGGTATAATTTAAAATATGTTTTGGCTTGCATCATTTCCATTGGTGTTGATTTTTCTTTAGACAGATATATGTTCCCATTTAAATATCATCTTGCATTAAAAAAAATACTTGAAATGGCTTTTTTGTGGATTCCTTTCAATTGAATATTTTTAAGTGGTAAAAGAAAATCAGAAATTTGTCAAAAAAAAAATGTTGCTTTAGTCTCCATTTTTCGAAAACTTGTAACACTATCATTTTTTGGAATTTGAGGCTGTGTGAGGGCTTATTATTTGCACCCTGAGCTGACGTTTGTATCGGTACCATTTTGGGGTAGGCACAATGTTTTGATTGCCTCTTATTGCATTTTATTGCAATGTTGTGGAGACAAAAAAAACTTAACTCTGGATTTTTCTTTCTCATCAATTTACTGATCAGATTCATTTATTTTATATTTTGATAGATTATGCATTTCTGAACTTGGTGATACCAAATGTGTGTTTTTTTACTATTTTGTTTTATTTTTTTATTGGGTAAAAGGAGGGTGAAACTTGTGCTTTTTTCATATTTTTAAAAACATTTTTTTTCCACTTTTTATTATATTTACCAGCAGTGTAGGACTGGCTACTGTAGTAATAGCCAGTAATAGCAGGCCTGGCTGCGGTTACCTGCATTGAAATCCGGAGCTCTCACCTGAGCTCCGGAGTGCAGCCTGAACTGAAATCAGGGTTTGCAGGACTAAACCGTGAGAGCCGACTGATTCCCCGGGTCAGTTCATGACAACTGCGGACAGGCCGATGTGAAATCCAGAGCTCAGGTGAGAGCTTCGAAGTTCAGCCCGGCCTGTCCACAGCTGTCATGAACTGAACCGCAATCGCCGGGAATCAATCGGCGCTCGCGGTTCAGTCCTGCAAACCCTGAGTTCAGTTCAGGCTGCACTCCAGAGCATAGGTGAGAGCTCCGGAGTTCAATGCAGGTAAATGCAGTCAAACCTGTTATTACTGGGGGTTTTTCAGGTAGCCAGTCTGACACTGTTTACCAGTCCCCTTAGGGGACTTGAAGCTTCAATCTTCTGATCACTTGTAGGGCATCAGCATCATCAATGCTCGGTACAACAGAAATACTGATCTCCTATGAACGACAATATAAGAAAGCAGACACCACTAGAGATGAGCGAACCGGTCGCGGTTCGGCTCGAGGTCGGCTCGCCGAACGGAGCTCCCGTTCGAGTTCGGTTCGTCGAACGTTCGACGAACCGAACTCGAACTGCATAGGAAACAATGGCAGGCATTCACAAACACATAAAAATACCTAGAAAACACCCTCAAAGGTGTCCAAAAGGTGACAAACAACTCACAACACAACACAAACACATGGGAAAGTGACAAGGACATATACTCATGCGAAAACAAAAGAGCTGGACAAGGAAAAAGAGGAGGACACACAGATATATGAGTATATGCAAGGAAACATCGATGCCATTACTGTGCAACTTGAGCCCTGCTCATTTTAGGCTTCCAATCTGGATAAATTGCCTGAGATTGCCACGTACGCCTTGGGGATCTTGTCGTGTCCTGCAGCCAGCGTTCTCTCGGAACCTGTCTTCAGTGCTGCTGGGGGTCTGCTGGCAGATAAGCACACGTGTCTGTCCACTGACAATGTGGACATGGCTCTCAGAGGACTTTTCTTCTACCTGGGTCAGCCAGGGGAGGCGAAAGGCATGCGTATTTTTGAGAGTGCTTCATGCAAAGCATCTTTTTCATTTTGAATAGGGGGGTCAAGTGATGCCAGTCAAGTGGGGTGTGTGTGGCCCAATTAGTGGCAACGAGGGAGACTGTGGTTGGAGTCCCCTCGCTGTGTTTCTAAAAGAACCAAAATGAACAAGTCATGGCTCTCAGAGGACTTTTCTTCCCCTGGGTCAGCCAGGGGACGGGAAAGGCACGCGTATTTTTGAGAGTGCTTCATGCAAAGCATCTTTTTCTTTTTCAAAAGGGGGGTGAACTGATGCCAGTCAAGTGGGGTGTGTGTGGCCCAATTAGTGGCAACAAGGGAGACTGTGGTTGGAGTCCCCTCGCTGTGTTTCTAAAAGAACCAAGATGAACAAGTCATGGCTCTCAGAGGACTTTTCTTCCCCTGGGTCAGCCAGGGGACGGGAAAGGCACGCGTATTTTTGAGAGTGCTTCATGCAAAGCATCTTTTTCTTTTTCAAAAGGGGGGTCAACTGATGCCAGTCAAGTGGGGTGTGTGTGGCCCAATTAGTGGCAACGAGGGAGACTGTGGTTGGAGTCCCCTCACTGTGTTTCTAAAAGAACCAAGATGAACAAGTCATGGCTCTCAGAGGACTTTTCTTCCCCTGGGTCAGCCAGGGAACGGGAAAGGCACGCGTATTTTTGAGAGTGCTTCATGCAAAGCATCTTTTTCTTTTTCAAAAGGGGGGTCAACTGATGCCAGTCAAGTGGAGTGTGTGTGGCCGAATTAGTGGCAACGAGGGAGACTGTGGTTGGAGTCCCCTCACTGTGTTTTACATGATTTTCGAAGGGCATGACATGCCTAAGAGGTTGAGTTTCATCATCTGCAACTTGTTGGCAACAGAAAGGCTGCCTTTACACCCTTTTGAGATCAAGGATTTTCGAGACCTTATGCCCATTGCAGTGCCCCAAGAGCCGATGGCCAGTCGTCACTCCTTCTCCAAGAAAGGCGTGCCCGCGCTACAACAGCAGGTCGCACACAACCTCACCGATTCCTTGAGAAGCTCTGTGTGTGACAGGGTGCATTTCACCACAGATACTTGGACCAGTAAGCATGGACAGGAGAGTTACATGTTGCTGACTGGGCACTGGGTAACTATGGTGAGAGATGGAGAAGGGTTTGCTGTACAAGTCTTGCCATCCACACGACTTGTGTGTCAATCCTTCATCTGTATGTACAAGTTCATCCACTGCTTCTGCCTCCTCAACCTCGTGTGGGTCCTCCACCTCGGCCCAAACCCTGTGTGGTCAGGCCACCCGTGTTGTAACTGCGCCCAAGGAATCCCACACACCTCCTTACTATGCTGGCAGCAGAGCTCAAGGCCATCAGGCTGTCAAATGTTTACTTTGAAATGTAGGGGAAATGTGAGACACCGCTGAGGAATTGTGGACGGTTAGCTCTGGAGAGTGAGACCGAGTTTCATCAATGGTTGTCTCCACTCAACCAGCAGCCAGGGAAGGTCGGGTGCGACAATGATGCAAACCAGTCTGCGACCCTTCTTCAGGGCAATGTGGCACACGTGCCTTGTATGGCTCACGTGTTGAACCTGGTTGTCCAGCAATTTTTAAAACACTATCCCGGCCTACAAGGCCTTCTGACCAGGGCACGGTGTAACGCCTGCCTGGATCGACACACTCAGATGGGCTGTAAAGGATAGGCTAGAGGCAAGCCACTCACCAAGCTGGACACCCAGAACCCTGAAACCCTTTAACCCCTATACAGTGATTTGGAATTACACAGGGCCCAAGTTGATCAATACCTGTGGAAGGCTGCAGTTCCAGATAATAGTAGTCATGCAGGGTCAAAAACATTAATTGAGGAAGAGGAACAGAATGGGATGGCCAGGACTTAATCAGAAAACAAGCAGAGGTGAAATGCGGATCGGCCAACGAGGTACATAAACAGCAAGCAGGAAAAGTAGTCAGGTAACAAGCACACAAACTCATAAAACTGAACTGGGGGTAACAGTAACAAAAGGTTCATAGCTTTGTCTGGCAGTGGTCTGCAGACAGGAGGGGCCTAAAAAAGGGTGTGGTGTCTTCCCATTGGTTGTAGCTGAATGATGGTACTTCATCTGTGAGATACCCACCACCTACATTCAGCCTGTGGTTCTGTATCTGTCAAGGTAACACAACCCAGTGGGTGACCATAACCTGCGTCCACCTGCGCCGCAGGCATCGACTCCTTTCCCATCATCAGCACTATGCACGAAAGGAACACGTTGTCACCTGGCGACCGGAGTACAAATTCATTGAGTGGACTACGTTGGTGACTTAACAGCCGTGTGCGGCAATGATGCAAACCTGTCTGCGGCCCTTCGTCAGGGCAATGTGACACACGTGCCTTGTATGACTCACGTGTTGAATCTGATTCTCCAGCAATTTTTAAAATACTACATCGGCCTACATGGCCTTGTGCACCGGGCACGCTGCTATGTGCTCACTTTCATCCTTCGCACCCAGCAGCTCAACAACTTTCATCGCTCCTGAAGTCTTAGGGTCTGGCGTTTAAACGCCGGAACTGCGATGTTCCGACACGCAGGAATTGGAATCTGCACATGTTGCAGCGTCTGTGGCAGCACCGCAGAGCCCTGCTGAAATACAGTATGATGTATACCCTGGGCTAACTTGATCCAGAGGTGGTGCAGATCACGCTGCTGGAGTGGTGTCAGATCAAGGACCTATGCACCCTTCTACACAGTTTACAAATGTCGACGAAGATGTTTAGCACTAGCGATGCCATTCTCAGCATGACAATTCTGGTCATCTACAAGATGGAGCACACTGTAAGCATTATTCGGAGTCAGGTGTTGGTCCAAGAGGAAGGGGAGGAAGTACAGGAGGAGTCATATGCAGAAGGGATAATAAGATGTACAAGGTCCATACGTTGAGCGGCACCTAGGCGGCAGTCATGGTGGGGGATAGGGATTAACAAGGGCGCATAGTATCAGCAAAAATTGTTGAGGAAGGTGCAGGAGCCCATGAAGAAATGGAGGACGAACTTGCGATGGGCATGGAAGACTCAGCAGATGAGTGAGAGCTTGCTCACATTTCGGTTGTGCGAGGTTGGGGGGAGAGGGCAGAGGAAGGAGGCACGATTCTCACCTCTCTGCCACCAACAAACCAAGGACTTGGTCCTCCTGGATGCACAAGACACATGAGCGCCTTCTTGCTGCATTACCTACAACATGACCCTCGGATTGTACGAATTCGAAGTAATGCTAACTACTGGGTTGCCACACTCTTAGATCCCCGGTACAAGACAAAATTTGGCGAAATAATTCCAGCCATAGAAAGGGACGCACGTATACAGGAGTATCTGCAGAAGGTGGTACGGATTCTTAGATCTGCTTTTCCAGTAAACACCACTGCTGCACAGAGTGAATCTCAACGCTTTGTCATGGATAGGAGGAAATGGTCTTTTACTTGTCCACATCTGAGGGACCGAGGGCTGGCTGCTGTGCTGAGATGGCATTGAGTATGGTGTCCCTGCAGAGTTGCACTTTTGGTCATATACCAAATGAGTTGAAAAAGGACAGATGCTGGTGGAAAGGGGAACAGTTGTGTTGGAAAGGGGGAAAAGGTTTTTGTCCGTGGGTTTGGTGGTTAAGCAAAAGTAACATTTGATGAAGAAACACCATCTGTTACGGTGGGACTGACAGATTTGGATAAGGTGGTATATACTATGTTACCGGTATATAACGAAAATTAATAAGAAAAGAAAGAGAAAGGTATATATCCCCATCAGCAGTCAATGTCCACCGTGCTCCCAGATGGAAAAGGAGAGGTTGGCAAATGGCAGGTTAGGTGGAGGATACAGATCTGTGTGGCTATGAAACTAATAGTTGCCTGAACCGAGTTAGACGC
The DNA here is from genome assembly GCF_048569485.1 of Anomaloglossus baeobatrachus. Taxonomy (NCBI): domain Eukaryota; kingdom Metazoa; phylum Chordata; class Amphibia; order Anura; family Aromobatidae; genus Anomaloglossus; species Anomaloglossus baeobatrachus. The sequence continues at coordinate 200,351,687 of NC_134360.1, read as the reverse complement.
CACTCGGATCTTGAGACTGGGAGCCCTGTTAGCGTCACAGGGTCCACACGCCCACCCAGCCCAGGAACCCCCTGTTAATATCACATGGGCCATTCAGTACGCTGACCGTGTGCATTGGGGCCACACCTGTGGACAGCAGGCGCATCAGCAGCAGCAGGCCTGTTAATGCCACTGGGCTGCACAAGCAGGACTTGTAGGACAGGAGCTGGTCTTAACCGTTCTGCGTTACCAACTGTGGTGGCGGCCTGCATCGACGCCCTATCCCTGCCTACCTCTGGCCTAAAGCCGCAATGGGTTCAACACATGGAGGTGTGCTCTTTCGGAGCATAATAGAAGACTGCGCACCTCCTTGTTGGCTCCAGCCCGTTTTATAACCTGGGTCCGCCCCAAACCAGGGTGGACCACAATGCACCTCCTGGAGACAAAAGCAGAGTGACACATCATGAGTGGCATAACTAGCGTCCTATTTGGAACCGCAACTTCAATAATGACCTCATGGCTGCCACGACACAAACACCTCACCAGTCATCGTCTGACCATCAATAATGAGGTGACAAGTCATAGGGGCGGGCCTCTGCAAGCCATTTGGGAGTGGCCTGGCCACATCGTCAGGACACCTGATGCCCTGTGGTCTATATGGGCCCCCCCACATCAGGGGCAGGGCCAAAGAGTTCATTACCGGACCTAGTTTCTGATGCAGTAAGTGCCTGAGCATGGTCAGTTGCATGAAATAGAGTCTCTGAAAAAAAGACTATCAGCTTTAGCATGGTGTCTCGGCACAAAACAGGACTTAGACCCGGCACGGAGTGCAAGTACCTGTGCAAAGAGGCTTTTCACACTAAGTGTGGGAGCATGCGCTGTATCCCGAAATGAAGACTTAGCGTCAGGAATGGCACAGTCAGGCTGAGCATACTCACTAGGCGAAACACTGTAGTTAGGCTGCAGCTGGGGTAAATCGGCACACGCATGCGCACTAGCTGCCTCTCCACACTTACACGTGGAGGAGAAATTGCTCTTCGGGTGTGGACTTGGAGATGCTGTCTATGAACAGAAGGAAAAGCTAAAGAAAGCCTCACTTTCTATCCCTCCGAATTATCAAATGCAGCAATGAATTCCCTGAGTTTGCTAGAACATTAGCGTAGCAAAATGTGCATGAGGGTGTCCTGCACAGGTGCTAGAAATAGCTTGGCACCAGTGGGACAATAAAGGAATACAACAGCCACTTCTTGTATGCCACTAAGTTTACTCAATTTTTGGTATTATAATGTCTTAGTAAGTAACAATGAGTTTGAGTGTGCAATGCAGGCAGACGTGCTGCAAATATCTGTGCACTACTGGGACTATACAGAAGTCCAATAGCCACGTTTAGGATGCCACTAGGTTCACTCAGTGTTTGCTAGTATAATGGCTTAGTAACAATGAGTTTGAGTGTGCAATGCAGGCAGAGGTGCTGCAAATATCTTTGCACTAGTGGGACTATACAGAAGTCCAATAGCCATGTTTAGGATGCCACTAGGTTCACTCAGTGTTTGCTAGTATAATGGCTTAGCTACAATGAGTTTGAGTGTGCAATGCAGGCAGACGTGCTGCAAATATCTTTGCACTAGTGGGACTATACATAAATCCAACAGCCACGTTTAGGATGCCACTAGGTTCACTCAGTGTTTGCTAGTATAATGGCTTAGTAACAATGAGTTTGAGTGTGCAATGCAGGCAGACGTGCTGCAAATATCTGTGAACTACTGGGACTATACAGAAGTCCAATAGCCACGTTTAGGATGCCACTAAGTTCACTCAGTGTTTACTAGTATAATGGCTTAGTAACAATGAGTTGGAATGTGCAAAGGGCAGGAGGGTACAGTGGCAGGGTTGTGGGTCTCTGGGTAGAGGAAAGGAAGCCTGCCTTTCTATCCCTCCTAATGGGGAAATGCAGCGAGGAAATCCCTGACCTTAGCTACAGAGACGCTGTCATCTTATGTAGCTGTTAAACTCTGTTTTTCAGGACCTGTCACCTATGGCTCTGACCCTGCCGGTATGAGCCCTTAAAAGGACTGATAGAAAGTGCTATCCCTAAGCTGTCCAGCGCTGTGTATGGAGCCTATACAGCTGTATCGGCGATAGGAGCTGCGCCAGTGATGTCTAACACCAAGGACGCAGAAGGCAGATAATGGCGTGCTGGAGGAAAATGTCCGTTTTTATAATGCAGGGACATGTGACATGGACATCCTATCACACATGCCGTTGCTTCTCTGGCTAAAATTCCACTTAGCTGTGTATGTGTCTGGGATTGGCTGACATGCTGGCTCTCCCCACTACACGCGCGCGCTTAGGGAAGGAAGACAAGGAAAAAAAAAAAATGTCGATCGCCATTATCCATACAGCAGTGATCTGAACGCGCTGTTCCCGCACACTATACACTATACACTATACACTGAAATGTCATAATAGTGTGAGTCACAGAGTGACTTACACTATTACAGCGGAAAGCCAGCTAGGAATTAGCTGGTTTTTTTGCTGCTAGAACCGTTCTCGAACGTATCTAGAACTATCGAGCTTTTGCAAAAAAGCTTGAGTTCTAGTTCGATCTAGAACAGCCCCCAAAATCACTCGAGCCGCGAACTGGAGAACCACGAACCGCGCTCAACTCTAGACACCACTTCCTAACAAATAAGTGTGAACAGGTGCATACTGAACATGAAATAAACTAACAAATAAACAGCTGTATTCTGAGATGCTAAGGTATACAGACATTGAATATAGGAACTTGGACATAGATTATCGCTATGGAAATAAATGTAAAAAGTAAGACAAGACCAGTTTCATACAAGACCAGCAATCAGCGTCATGGCGCATCTTGTATGCTGGGTCCCTACCTTTTATTAGCAAGCATTTAAGCATTTTAGTGTTTACCCCCACTACTGATGACATTCATATAGTTTTTTTGTGTGTGAATGAGGCAAAGTGATTTTTACTTATCGAGCTGACATTTTAATTGATGCTATTTTGGGGTTCCTATGACATTTTGATTTTTATTTGATGAATTTTTGGGGGAAATACGTTGACTCAAACACTACAAATCTGGAATATTGATTCTTTTTTTTTTATCTACTGCATCCAGCACAATTTTTCAATCATTTTATATTTTAACTAGTGATGGGCGAGCACTAAAATGCTCGAATGTTCATTACTCGATTCCAGTTGGTCAGTAACTCGAACAAGCTCCACATGAGTAATGAGAATTATTGAAAGTCAATGATTGGTCTGTTTGGGTTTCCACCACATACAGCCAGCTATAAACAGAGCATTTCCAGCAGGAGGGAGAGCAAGTTTTTTATACTTTTTTTTTTTTACACTATGTCTGAGAATGTTATTTTATCCCCGGAAAGCCATTCAGAGACTGCAAATGGATCTCTCTTAGATACCTGCACACAACACGCAGTGAAGCAAGCCTGTGTATTGTGGTAGTTGTTTCACAAACTAAATAGCTGAGCACCCACGTTACTCTACCGAGCTCTGCGAGTATCCCAGCACCCGAATGCTCATTCGAGTAATGAGCAGTGCGAGTCTTCAGTGTTTTGGATCTGAGTTTCATGAGTGTTTGGTCTGTTTTTACCAACAGTGCTTCATTAATCTGTTTTACGTATGTATAGATAAAAAAAAGTTACAACATTTCCCCTAGCCTCTGCAATCTTAATCATGGACAGCAAAATGATGCTATTTGTGTGTTGTTCATGAGTCTTCCAAACCCATAGACTTGTATTGGTAATTTTCACTCCTGATGCCAGTAAAAAATGTATGTCTCTGGGATTTGTATACATATACACAAAAAATACCAAAATATGAACAGCCTCAAGTACTTTTTTCTTTCTATTTTTTGTGTATATGTATACAAATCACAGAGACATACATTTTTTACTTGCTCCTTGAAAAAACTCTGTACGAAACGTACGTTGGGGTCTGTGGACCTTTCATTGTTAGATGTGTACATCATATGGTATCTGACACGTTTGAATTAATTTAATGTATTTTTGTATTTTAGTACTATACTCTATACTAATATATGTTATATCAAAACGCCAGGACACTTATTTAATTCAAATTATTATGCCCCATTCCAGATATTGTTTTCCCTGAACCCTTAATGTGTATGTACTCCCCAATATTTTAATGTGTTGTTTTTTTTAAAAAAATGTAATAAAATTGTATTATTTTATCATTAAATTTTTTGTGATTTTTTTTTGTCATCTTTTTTTAATGTAGCTATATTAGCTGTGTGTTCTATCTGTGAAAACCATGAATAGAACACATTTCTGAAAAGTGGATGTCTGAAAGAAGGTCTCACATTCGGTCAATCAATCAAATCCAAATAGTTTGCAATTAATATGTGAAATCTTCTATTTCAAATGCTCAATTTAACATTTATCCACTTAAAGGTGATCTGCCCTATTTTCACCTTAACATCTCTTAATTTTGTAAAGATTAAGAGTTCATTTTAAGATTGACAGATATTGAATAGTTTTCTAATAATAAAAGGATCTCATAATAATGTGAATAACAAGCTTGTCTTCTTGAGTATTTCTAGATGCACTTCACTGATTGTGTCAAAAAGTATTTTAAATGAATGATTTCTTAAACTCACAAGCATTTTATTTTGTATGATCAGAATACATCTGCAATTAAATAACAAAAAAGGGTTAATTGCACAACTGTAATTTAGGAACAGTAAATTAAGTAAATTGTATCTTTAAGAAGACAATGAAGTTTGGAGTGGACAACTTTCAACAGTCGGGGCCAAAAGTTTTGAGACTAAAACAAATGTTCTTTTAATTTGAGGTTTCTATGGTTACTTAAGTACGAATATCAGCATTTTATAAATTTTTAAACTTTTATTGACAAATACATCAAGCTTTTGCAGACTTTATATTTACAATTTGTACTCTTAAGGCGGGGCCACACGGGATACTAGTGCGATCCTCGCATGACACTCGGCTCACGCTGGCAGCACAGCAGAGCCGAGTGTCATACTAGTGTCCCTGAGACTGAAGTCCGACTGTGTGAGCGGACCTCAGCTGCGGGGGCAGGCTGAGTCTGCGGAGGGGAGGGATTTCTCTCCCTCTCTCCTCCATAGCTGGCTATTGCCATTCTCGCCCTACACTCATGGTACACTGGTGTACCGCAAGTGTAGTGCGATTTTTCTTTCAACCCATTGACTTGAATGGGTGCAAGAGGAACTAGAATCGCATTAGAGTCGCAACATGCTGCAATTGTTTTCTCGGTTCGATTAGGGCTGAGAAAATAATCGCTCATGTGCGCTGGCACACAGGCTAATATTGATCCGAGTGGAATGCGATTTTTTATCGCACTCCATTCACACCGTTTTTCTCGCCGTGTGGCTTAGGCTGTAATTTATAAAACTTCTGCAATTCACTCTGCTGTGTTTAATATTAGCTTTTGGGCCAAATGATGACTGATGACAATTAGAGGTGAGCAAATCTTTGGAGGTTCGGTTCGGCGGGTTCAGCCGGACTTTAGATAAAGTTCGGTTTGTGACCCAGACTTGACCCGAACCTCCATGAAAGTCAGTAATCGGGCGGTAATTGGCAGTCATTGTTTCCACCCATATGCAGCTCATCATCAGCAGGTGGTTGGGGATTTTATTTTTGTGTGTGTGCACACTACATCTGATCACGCTGATTTTACCCCCAGTGCTAGCCGATCATACACTGCAAGCGTCTTGCATCAATCATATTCAAGCACATCGCTGCTCGCTGCTCGCTTGAGTGTTTTTCACTCATAACTCCTTCAAACCCAAACTCTATTTTTTTAGTCTGTATTCGAACCCGAACTTCGAACATTGATCTTCAGGCTCGCTCAACTCTAATGGTAATCTATTCTTGCCAAATCAGTGCTTGGAGTCTATCACAAATTCTGTGTTTTTGTTTCTCAACCACCTTTTTGAGGACTGATCATAAGTTCCAAATAGGATTAAGTTCTGGGGAGTTTCCTGGACATGGATCCAAAATGGATCATTCCCTGCTTCATCTGGATGAATCCACAGTGTCTCCTAATCACGCTCCTGTGCAGCTATACGTATCTCTGCCCTGCTGTGTGCAGAGTAAAGTACTGTAGTGCACATGTGCTGGGAAAAGCCAAAGAGCATGCGCAAGCAAAGCCGGTGCATTTAAACTATAGCCCTTTGCTCTGCCATTAGTAGGGCTGAAAGAAGTGTGGCTGCACAGAAGCAAGATTATGAGACATTGTGTGGATGTATGGTGCGTCATTCACATAAAGTAGAGAAAGGGGATGGAAACCTTAAGAAGAGAGGAGGCACCGGATGAAAACCAGCGGCATCCATCAGACCAGACTGCAGTGCATGTAAGTATAATATGAGGTCTTTTTTGTGCGATGCAGAGGGCATTGGGGACATACAGAATACTGCAAAAGAGGCACTAAATGTGGTGGTCATACTGTCATGGGACAGTACAGATGGTACAGGGGCTTCTTGACTACAGATGAGCAGTATTCGAATTGAACTGTTCGCCAATCTCAAAAACAGTGTGCTTGTTAACCAAGTTACTCGTTCAGCAAAGCAAGATTTCCCATAGGAAATCATTGCAATGCAGACAATTCCTTCCACAACTTGTTAAATGTCCAATCCTGGTCCCCTATTGTGCCATTCCACACATGCATAAACATACACAAACACGTACAAACACACACAAACATATACGCACACACACATATTATGCTCACCTTACTTTCCATTCCATCGCCGGCCTCCTGGGACCTGCAGTTTGCCAGTACAAGATTTGTATCAGGTAATCATCGCGACAGATGCCGGAACTTCTGCTGATAGAGCGCTGACATCAAAGGCAGGTGCTGCTTGCCTCTGATTGGCCAGCACGCTGCCTTTGAGTAGAGTCTGACAGAGGAAGTTCCTCCCTTGTCATGATGGTTATCCGATACACATCCTGTAGCGGCGAACTACGTGTATCGGGTAACCATCGCGACGAGGGAGGAACATCCTCTGTCAGACGCTACTCAAAGGCAGCGCACTGGCCAATCAGAGGAAAGCGGCTCCTGCCTTTGACGTCAACGCTCTGTCAGCGGAAGTTCCGGCATCGGTCGAGATGGTTATCAAATATACATCTTGTATTGGCAAACTGCAAGTCCCAGTAGGCCGGCGATGGAACGGAAGGTAAGGTGAGCATAATGTGTGTATGTGCATTCGTGTTTGTGCATGTTTGTATGTGTTTGTGCTTGCCTGCCATTGTTTTCAATGATGTTCAAAGGTGTTCGAAAGTGTTCGATGAATGGTCAACGAACACACCCCAAGTTCGACGAACCAAACTCGAACAATAGAGTTTTGTCTCATCTCTATTCTTGACTGACCCTGAGCCTGGGGACCCTTTGCTGTCCCTCATCCCGTTGGTAGACTAGATGCTAGTCAGGGTCGAGCCTCTAACGTAACCCTGTCTCCTGTCCTGGCTTAGATAACTATGTTCCCACCTCACCCACCACCCAAGGGAACAGACCGGGATGGAGACCCCCATAAACACCCCATCAAACAATATACCAAAACAGAGGCAAAACACATACAGACATCAACAAACACCTAAACAACTATGGGGAAAAAATACAGAGATGGACTGCAACTTACAGGCAATAAGGGTAAGTGACAACACCTAATCAGAAAATAATTAGGGCACAGTGAGATAGTAAAACCAAATCTGTGAATTTCATGTTCGTACCAACTGATCAATTGTCATAATTTAGTTTTTGAAAATGTATACATTCAACTAGACTATTTTTTAACTATGTACTGTACCGTACCTACAAAATATCTGTCTAATAGCACACATACAATTGTTAGAGAATGCCTGAGGATATGTCCCCACAGGGAGAACACAGAGCAAACACATTGAAAATAAAATATCAATGATGAAAAGAAATGAATTCTGAAAATTGTGGCTCAAATGCATTCATTTCTTGTTTAGGCTGAGGTGTAGAGAAATTTGTGAAGTATAATAATAAAGCATAAAAGTCAATACAGACAGACACTATTTTGGTCAGGAAAAAAAGCAGCCTAATTCCATGGAATAAGCAAATATTGAAAAAGTACAAGAAAGGATTAAATGTTGGTGAAATGTTCTACATAGCAGCTTTTGGACATCTCATTACTCCGCTGGCCTCAGTCACAAGGCACTCCAATAAAATCCATTCAAAACACAGCTTCAATATTTCAAAAAAGGCAAAAATCAATAATTCAAACCTCAGGTTGCACATTTTCACTGCATCAGTTGCAATGTCTGTTTGAAACGAATAAGCTAACAACACCAAAGGGAGAAACCTCTAAAAAGGAAAAAAATAAATGCGGCTATTAGAAATCAGAACTTTTTATATTCGCTCTACTTGTGAATGTGTTACTGTGCTATACAGCACCTAGAGAAATGTGATTATAGTACGGGAGTCTGTGTGATAATTTGTTTTAAATAACTTGTTTTGCAAAATCTATTTATATATAATCAGAGCTACACATTACTACATATTTATCTATCTGGAAACTATAAATTAAAAAAAAAATTGCTGTTTATTAATTTTTTTTTCATCTCTAATTATGACTTGATTCATTTTGCGCCATTAGTGCCAATAGCGCAAGAACAACTCTATGGACTAGACAAAATGTAACTTGTATTTGTATCATTTAAAGAATTGGTTAACTACTCAGCATAGTGGCCACATACAGTTAGGTCCAGAAATATTTGGACAGTGACACAAGTTTTGTTATTTTAGCTGTTTACAAAAACATGTGCAGAAATACAATTATATATATAATATGGGCTGAAAGTGCACACTCCCAGCTGCAATATGAGAGTTTTCACATCCAAATCGGAGAAAGGGTTTAGGAATCATAGCTCTGTAATGCATAGCCTCCTCTTTTTCAAGGGACCAAAAGTAATTGGACAAGGGACTCTAAGGGCTGCAATTAACTCTGAAGGTGTCTCCCTCGTTAACCTGTAATCAATGAAGTAGTTAAAAGGTCTGGGGTTGATTACAGGTGTGTGGTTTTGCATTTGGAAGCTGTTGCTGTGACCAGACAACATGCGGTCTAAGGAACTCTCAATTGAGGTGAAGCAGAACATCCTGAGGCTGAAAAAAAAGAAAAAATCCATCAGAGAGATAGCAGACATGCTTGGAGTAGCAAAATCAACAGTCGGGTACATTCTGAGAAAAAAGGAATTGACTGGTGAGCTTGGGAACTCAAAAAGGCCTGGGCGTCCACGGATGACAACAGTGGTGGATGATCGCCGCATACTTTCTTTGGTGAAGAAGAACCCGTTCACAACATCAACTGAAGTCCAGAACACTCTCATTGAAGTGGGTGTATCTGTCTCTAAGTCAACTGTAAAGAGAAGACTCCATGAAAGTAAATACAAAGGGTTCACATCTAGATGCAAACCATTCATTAATTCCAAAAATAGACAGGCCAGAGTTAAATTTGCTGAAAAACACCTCATGAAGCCAGCTCAGTTCTGGAAAAGTATACTATGGACAGATGAGACAAAGATCAACCTGTACCAGAATGATGGGAAGAAAAAAGTTTGGAGAAAAAAGGGAACGGCACATGATCCAAGGCACACCACATCCTCTGTAAAACATGGTGGAGGCAACGTGATGGCATGGGCATGCATGGCTTTCAATGGCACTGGGTCACTTGTGTTTATTGATGACATAACAGCAGACAAGAGTAGCCGGATGAATTCTGAAGTGTACCGGGATATACTTTCAGCCCAGATTCAGCCAAATGCCGCAAAGTTGATCGGACGGCGCTTCATAGTACAGATGGACAATGACCCCAAGCATACAGCCAAAGCTACCCAGGAGTTCATGAGTGCAAAAAAGTGGAACATTCTGCAATGGCCAAGTCAATCACCAGATCTTAACCCAATTGAGCATGCATTTCACTTGCTCAAATCCAGACTTAAGACGGAAAGACCCACAAACAAGCAAGACCTGAAGGCTGTGGCTGTAAAGGCCTGGCAAAGCATTAAGAAGGAGGAAACCCAGCGTTTGGTGATGTCCATGGGTTCCAGACTTAAGGCAGTGATTGCCTCCAAAGGATTCGCAACAAAATATTGAAAATAAAAATATTTTGTTTGGGTTTGGTTTATTTGTCCAATTACTTTTGACCTCCTAAAATGTGGAGTGTTTGTAAAGAAATGTGTACAATTCCTACAATTTCTATCAGATATTTTTGTTCAAAACCTTCAAATTAAACCTTACAATCTGCACTTGAATTCTGCTGTAGAGGTTTCATTTCAAATCCAATGTGGTGGCATGCAGAGCCCAACTCGCGAAAATTGTGTCACTGTCCAAATATTTCTGGACCTAACTGTATCAATGTAAACCTCATAAAGAAGGCTTTTTACAAATTCATTGAGTAGTCAATAGTGCCTCTGAGCGGCGCTATTGTGGTCCGCTCATCCCCATCACATGACCTCCGGGCTTCGTGACCTCTGAGATCCGGTGATGTTACATCGACTTCTAGTTGACCCAACATCACCAAGACGTGCCCCAGTCTCCCTGAGTGACAGAGCTGTGGGTGTAGTTTTACCGTATATCACAGCCCAGCATCGCTCCTGCTTGTGTGGCGCCCCTGACCCGGTCAGGCACTACTGAGTACTGCACCCATGCTGGGACAGTGCTACCAGGTAATCCTAAGGGCTAGAACAAGGTGTGTACGCACAGACACATAGCAACCAGTTCCCCCACACCAATAGATGGGACCCTTGGGTAGTCTCCGAAGGGGCAAGCCTTCAATTCATATCAAGGGGTGTAGCGGAGGGGCTGAGAGCTAAAGTGCAGAGGTTGTCAGGAAAGGAGTGGAGCGAGCTAGTCTGGTTGTAGTAAGCGGCGGTCGCTAGGGGATACGCGCGCGGCCACTAGTCAGACCCTGCACGTGAGTAGTAACCGTTGGCGGGGGAGAACATTCAGCGAGTCAGTCAGTCAGTCAGTCGAGGACGAGGTTGCCGGTGACTAGGCTTAACTTTTTAGCTATAAGTTGAGCAATAGTTAAACTGTAATGCTAGAGACAGTTTGCTGAAACTGGAGCATTTATGTTGCAGAAATAAAGCTTTTATCATTGCTACGTAGCTTCATTACTAGTCTGTGTTTGCTTGTAGCGTAAAAGAGAAAAGAATAAGCTTTTCTGTATAACAATTAAGTAATTAGGGTACAGATAAACAGTGGGGGTGTTAGTTGGTATGTAAATGCAGTCGGATGCATGTTTTCTTTGTTGCATATCCAATCATCTTAATTTTGTAGAACTACACAGCAAAATTTGTTCTCTGCCTCTATTTACATTCTATTAAGCCAAGAATAGAAATGTGAGCCAAATATTAATTGAAGTTGAACTGCAACATATCCTGAATTATTCAAGCTCCTAAGGCACATGTTTTCCTTTCTCTCAAAAGTCTAAGCAGTAAAAATGGTTCAATACGGAAAGCCAAGGCAAATAGAAGGATTTCCTCTCAGAATATTTATTATTTTGTTTTGCATCTTAAAAAATTGCTTTTTTTAATTATGAGAATTTAAATTGCTGAATAGCTATATACCTTCAGATGCAACATGCACATCAAGCAACAATCTCCTATCCACATTTTACATAGCTTTAGCTTTAAGACAATGACTATGTTGCATTCTCCGGAGCACAAAACTGTTTAAGGCATATTTCACAACATGTTCATTGGACTTTGTGTTTTTTTAATATATTATTATTATTATTATTATTGTTTATTTATAGAGCACCATTGATTCCATGGTGCTGTACATGAGGGGGTTACATACAGAATACATGTACACGTTACAATAGACAGACTAGCACAGGGGGAGGAGGGCCCTGCCCTTGCGGGCTTACATCCTAAAGGATTTTGGGGAGGAGACAGTAGGTGGGGTGTAGGTGGGGCGGCAGCTCCGCACGGTGGTGGGGCGGCAGCTCCGCACGGTGGTGGGGCGGCAGCTCCGCACGGTGGTGGGGCGGCAGCTCCGCACGGTGGTGGGGCGGCAGCTCCGCACGGTGGTGGGGCGGCAGCTCCGCACGGTGGTGGGGCGGCAGCTCCGCACGGTGGTGGGGCGGCAGCTCCGCACGGGGGTGGGGCGGCAGCTCCGCACGGTGGTGGGGCGGCAGCTCCGCACGGGGGTGAAGCAGTGAGGTCATTGAAGGTTATAGGCATTTCTGAACAGATGAGTCTTTAGGTTCCGTTTGAAGCTTGCGAGTGTAGTAGATAGTCTGACGTGTTGAGGCAGTGAGTTCCAGGAGACTGGGGATGCTCGGGAGAAGTCTTGGAGTCGGTTGCATGAGGAGCGAATGAGAGAGGAGGATAGAAGGAGATCTTGGGAGGACCGGAGGTTACGTTTTGGAGTGTAGCGAGAGATTAGTTCAGAGATATATGGAGGAGACAGATTATGGATAGCTTTGTAGGTCAGTGTTAGTAATTTGAATTGGATACGGTGGAAGATTGGGAGCCAGTGGAGGGACTTGCAGAGAGGAGAAGCGGGGTGGTATTGAGGAGAGAGGTGGATCAGTCGGGCAGCAGAGTTAAGGATGGACTGGAGAGGGGCGAGTGTGTTAGCAGGGAGACCACAGAGGAGGATGTTGCAGTAGTCGATGCGGGAGATTATGAGGGCGTGCACTAGAATTTTTGTAGATTGGGGATTGAGAAAAGGGCGGATTCTGGAGATATTTTTGAGTTGAAAACGGCAGGAGGTGGTGAGGGATTGGATGTGCGGTATGAAGGACAGGGCAGAGTCAAAGGTCACTCCGAGGCACCGAACTTTGGGTGCTGGGGAGAGCGTGATGTTATTAATTGTAATGGATAGATCAGGTGGAGAGTGCAGGGGAGATGGAGGAAAGATGATCAGTTCAGTTTTGGCCATATTGAGCTTTAGGAAGCGAGAGGAAAAGAAGGAAGATATAGCAGATAGGCACTCTGGGATTCTGGACAGCAGAGATGTGACATCTGGACCAGAGAGGTAGATCTGAGTGTCATCAGCATATAGGTGGTACTGGAAGCCATGGGACTTTATGAGTTGTCCCAGGCCAAATGTATAGATAGAAAAAAGTAAGGGTCCCAGGACAGAGCCTTGAGGGACACCAACAGAGAGAGAACGGGATGAAGAGGTTGTGTGGGAATGGGAGACACTAAAAGTGCGGTTGGAGAGGTATGAAGAGATCCAAGAGAGAGCGAGGTCTCTGACACCAAGGGAAGAGAGGATCTGTAGTAGCAGGGAGTGGTCAACAGTGTCAAAGGCTGAGGATAGGTCTAGAAGTAGGAGTACAGAGAAGTGGTTGTTAGCTTTGGCGGTAAGTAAGTCATTTGTGATTTTAGTCAGGGCAGTTTCAGTGGAATGATGTGGACGGAAGCCGGACTGTAGGTTGTCAAAGAGAGAGTTAGAGGAGAGGTGGGAGGAAAGTTCAGCATGGACATGCTGTTCCAGGAGTTTTGAGGCAAGTGGGAGTAGCGATATGGGTCGATAGCTGGTAGTAGAGGTTGGGTCGAGGGAAGGTTTCTTTAGGATGGGTGTGACTGTTGCATGTTTAAAGGCAGAAGGGAAGGTACCAGTTGTTAGAGATAGGTTGAAGAGATGGGATAAGGCGGGAATAAGGATAGTGGTGAGGTTGGGGAGGAGGTGGGATGGGATGGGGTCAAGTGCGCATGTAGTGAGGTGCGCTTTTGAGAGAAGATGTGCAAGCTCTCCTTCGGTGATAGTGGGGAGGAAGTTTATGGGGGAGGGGCAGTGGTCTGTTATATAAAGGGGTTGTGGTGGTTCAGCAGAAAAGACTTGTCTGGTTTGGTCGATCTTTTCTTTGAAATATGTGGCAAATTCTTCTGCGGAGATGAGGGAGGTTGGAGGGGGCAGCGGTGGGCGAAGGAGGGAGGTAAAAGTGTTAAATAGCTGTTTGGGGTTGTGTGTTAAAGAGGATATGAGGTTTTTGAAGTAATTCTGTTTAGCCGAGGTAAGGGCCAAGCGAAATGTGTGAATTGCATTTTTGAATGTGGTGAAGTCTTCCTGGGAGTGCGTTTTCTTCCAGCGCCGCTCTGCGGCTCTAGACACTTGCCGTAGTTTTTTAGTGAGGCTGTTGTGCCAGGGTTGTCTATTGATTCGTCTTGCTCTGGCGTTCACAAGAGGAGCGACTGAATCAATAGCTGATGTGAGAGTGGCGTTGTAGAAAATGGTGGCACTGTTTGTGTCGTGGAGTGAAGATATGGAGGACAGCGGTAGGATAGAGTCAGAAAGGGTGTGTATGTTGATGTGTGCAAGGTTTCTGCGGGGGTGTGATATGTGCTGGACAGGGGGGTCAGGTGAGGAGGACAGGGCTGAAAAGGTCAGCAGATGGTGGTCAGATAAGGGGAGAGGGGAGGTAGTGAGGTTAGATAGAGAGCAGAGACGGGTGAAGATAAGGTCTAGTGTGTGGCCATCTTTGTGGGTGGCAGAGGCGGACAACTGAGTTAGACCAAAAGATGAGGCGAGGGAGAGGAGTTTGGAGGCCGCTGACTGGCGGGTGTCAGTGGGGATGTTGAAGTCACCCATGATGATAGTGGGGATGTCAGCAGAGAGAAAGTGTAGAAGCCAGGCGGAGAACTGGTCGATAAAGGCAGTGGTTGGGCCCGGGGGTCTGTATATGACGGCCACTTGGAGGTTGGAGGGAGAGTAGATGCGGACAGAGTGCACTTCAAAGGAAGGCAGGACAAGGGAGGGTAGAGGTGGCATTGGGGTGAAGCTGCAGTTGTTAGAAAGGAGGAGGCCCACTCCTCCACCCTGTCTATTGCCAGGGCGAGGGGTGTGGGTGAAGTGGAGGCCGCCGTAGCACAGCGCAGCAGGGGAGGCAGTGTTGGATGGTGTCAGCCATGTTTCGGTGAGGGCCAGAAAGGATAGATTGCTAGAGATAAAGAGGTCGTGAATGAAGTGCAGTTTATTACAGATGGAACGGGCATTCCAGAGCGCTCCAGAGAGAGGGGGCTGCGGAGTGGCAGAGAGGGGAATGGATTTTATGTTGGAGAGGTTGCGGTAGTTACTACTAGATGGGGAGCGGTAGGGGGGTGATAAAGAGGAGTGTCCCATCTGTGGGGGTCCAGGATTGGGAGATATGTCACCAGCAGTGAGGAGAAGTAGAGAAAGGGAGAGCAGGTGGGAGAAGGAGAGTGGACGGCCTGGTCTGCGCGATACTAGAAGCGATCTGCGGTTTAGGAGCAGGTCAGCAGATGAGGACAGGTGGGGAGGTAAGAGGGAAGGGGAGATGAATATTTGTTTGGAGAGTGCTGGGGTTTGGGGATAGCGAAGGAGAGTGAGGAGGAGTGGAGCAAAGACTGTGAGGGCGTAAGTGAACATGGTGTGAATTGGGTTTTCAAGTGGGAATAAGGGGGAAGGAGCAAAATGCAAGTGAAAGACACAGTTAAAGAGGTAGAGTTCACCTTCTGGTCACTTCTGGGACATTTCTGGTATATTTCTGAGCACTTATGAAGCACTTGTAGAAGTACACAGACCAAGGTGCACAGACCTAATGCCCTAAATTTATACCAGTCTCATTACACAAGATGAACAGCAGGTGAGCAAGAGAGAAGGAAGCAGATCAAAGAGTTACACCATGTATGGAAACAACTCACAGGAGAGAAGACAACACATAACTAATTACACAGCAGAGATAGGTCAGTTTAACATACCAATATCAGAAACAGCTTTAAGTGTGAAGACAGAGCAGGAGAATAGATTAGGATCTGTGCAGGAAATTCAGAGGGTCAATTCAAATGAACAGTGTTCATACCTGTGAATGAGACAGATGGATTGTCAATATCATAGATGAATGATGACCATGGAGAAGTCACTCCACAGAATTACATCTCTGCTTTCTGGTATATTTCTGAGCACTTATGAAGCACTTGTAGAAGTACACAGAAAATATATATACTGTATATACATAAATGCTCACATAGCAACATTTGAGTTTATGGATTGGGCTTATCACACTGTATAATTACTGCCTCATGTAAAAAACAGTAACTATAAGTAACCCCAAACCCAAATGACCACCAGCAACAAAATGGAAACAACACAGGTTGGGTAAAGTACATTAAAGGCTGCTTTAAACGCTGCGACATCGCTCAAGCGATCTCGTTGGGGTCACGGAATTTGTGACGCACATCCGGTCGCATTTGCGATGCCGTTGCGTGTGACACCTTTGAGCGATTTTGCATCGTTGCAAAAACGTGCAAAATCGCTCATCGGTGATATGGGGTCCATTGGTCTCATCGGTCCATTCTCTAATATCATTGCTGCAGCAGTAACGAAGTTGTTCCTCGTTGCTGCGGCAGCACACATCGCTCCGTGTGACACCGCAGGAACGAGGAACCTCACCTTACCTTGCTCACGCCCGCAATGTGGAAGGAAGGAACTGGGCGGGATGTTCGTCCCGCTCATCTCCGCCCCTCCGCTTCTATTGGGCGGCGGTTCAGTGATGCATCTGTGACGTCACTGTAATGCTGAACGAACCGCCCCCTTAGAAAGGAGGCGGTTCGCCGGTCACAGCGACGTCGCAGGGCAGGTAAGTAGTGTGACAGGTCTGGGCGATGTTGTGTGCCACGGGCAGGGATTTGCCCATGTCGCACAACCGATGGGGGCAGGTACCCACGCTAGCGATATCAGTCACGATATCGCAGCATGTAAAGTGGCCTTAAGGCTAAATCACACAGAAAATTGAAGCACTTGGAATCCTTCCAAAGGGCACAATACTTTATCATATAATATATGTTTCCAAGCAATTCTTACATAGTAGTAAAAAACTAATAAATAAAAAAAGTAATAATAAGGACACAGGATACAGGAGAGACAACATATGTCCCAACATTTCCTTGATATTGTACTTTTCTAAAATATGAGAGAAAGCAGAAGTAGCTACAGGTTACTTCATTCGGTAAATTCCAAACTCAATTGACAAGAACAAATGTCTTTTAAGTGTCTCTGAATGCAATGCAAATATGTATCTTGTCCTGTCTTTTGGGTATCTTCTTCATATAATCATGTCCATAACACATGTTCATTGGATAATGTAAGGGGAACTTTGCACGTTGCGACATCGCTAGCATCGGTTAGCTATGCCAAGCGCGATAGTACCGCCCCCGTCGCACATGCGATATCTTGTGATAGCTGACGTAGCGAACATTATCGCTACAGCAGCTTCTCACACACTTACCTGCCCTGCGATGTCGCTCTGGCCAGCGACCCGCGTCCTTCCTAAGGTGGCGGGTCGTGCGGCGTCACAGCGACATCACACGGCAGGCGGCCAATAGAAGCGGAGGGGCAGAGATGAGCGGGACGTAAACATCCCGCCCACCTCCTTCCTTCCGCATAGCCGGTGGAGGCAGGTAAGGAGATGTTCCTCGCTCCTGCGGCTTCATACACAGCGATGTGTGCTGCCGCAGGAATGAGGAAAAACATCGTATCTCCTATTGGTGCGACATTATGAAAATGACCGACGCTACACAGTTCACCGATTTTCGACGCTTTTGCGATCGTTTATTGGTGCATCTAGGCTTTACACGTTGCGATGTCGTTACCGGCACCGGATGTGCGTCACTTTCGATTTGACCCCGACGATATCGCAGTAGCGATGTTGCAGCGTGCAAAGTATCCCTAAGTGTTTATATATATATATATATATATATATATATATATATATATACATATGCTCACAGTGCAACATTTGAGTTTTTAGATTGATTGGGCTTACCACCTGCAACAAAAATGTAAACACGGGTTGGGTAAAGTACATTGAGGATAAATCACCTGAAAAATAGAAGAGTATTTATAAATATACCAGACTCGAAGTGAGAATTTGCAATTTTCTCAATGGTCAAAGCATATGTTCTGGAGATATTATTTAAGGAGAACTCTCCAGGACCCATAACTGTCCAAAACTGCTGCTAAAGAGGTGAATAGAAGTGGACAGATGTCCTTCAAAATTACGGTAAGACTGTGTTTATCTAACATTATTCTTGAATTTTGATTTTCCTAACAATCTGTCCTTACTGTTCCATGTGATGCATTTTTGTACTACCGGTATGGACACTTTGACATTGTATGCCTATAGAGTGTCATAAGTTGGAGACCTTTGTTGGAGGTATCCATTGGAAAATGTTCCTAATTTATACTTCAAAAATGTCAACAGTATAAACAGGTGAAACACAAAAACCTAATTGAATATAAATGTGAATATCAGTGTATAAATGCTATGACTATGGATGAGACTTTGGGCACAATCGTATAAGGAACATAACAAAACAATACCACAGTTCAATCACTAGTACAGAATATTGCACAGGATGTAATCTTTAAAAAAAATGACACACTGATTATCATGTTTTGGACATGTTCTTACAAAAAAAATTGGTCAAAATGTTTAGCAATCAATGTATTACATGTTGTTTTGTTGTTTGCTGTCGGTTTTCTCGCTGCATTCTCAATATAGTAATTCATGTGGCTATTCTGTTCTGCTCTAGCTCCAGTGCTATTAACACATATTTTTTTAGAAATGTTATCAAACATAGTGCTAAAATACATAAAAGTGTATAGGCTCAAGAAAAAAGTTATTTTGCAAACTAGCAGTCACATGACCGTTTGTTCTCACCGTCAATAGCAGAGAATCCTGACAGCATGCTATGTGCGCACTAAATGGATTTAGACGTCTACGGTCATATAGAGTCACCTCAGAAATTAGATTACAAGACCAAAAGACATCATTACTGCTTCAAATTTTTTTGAAGTCTATGACAAACATTATGTTGCCCTATCTGAGGACAACATACAGTAGAGGCAGACCTTGATTGTAAGACTGGATGAATAAAAAAGTCCATATACCTTAGATAACTGTTGTGCACTCATCCAACTGTTATCTCTCTTGATTCCCCCATACACTTGAAATTTCAAGTTGACAGTCCTTTCAAGAGTTTTATAAGGGGAGAGTAGGGTATGCTGCTGTCAGACTCATCTGTTTGTAGATTATTTGCTTTAAGACTAAAAAGATCAGTGATTAAATTTAGGCTTCTGAATCTTTTTTTTCCCCTAATATAATCAGTAAACCTCCATATACATTAAATAGTCAGATGATTTTGTCAAAATCATTGGTTTTAGTACACATTCATCTAATATTTATGGGGGTCTTTAGTAGGCTGCTTGGTGTAAAATTGATAAGAACATTGTGTTATCTGTTGATGGTTTTCTTAATGATGTGCTCCTGCGGCATAGTCCTTGATATTCATGAGTTCTTAGTAGCCCCCCTCTTTGTCATTTATTTAAGGGTTTTTGCAATTCCATAGGGTAGAAAGAAAGCTGTTGACTAGTGGGGAGGCCATCCAGAGCGCTGGTTAGCTCCACCCCTATGACTATTTTACATCTTTCTTTCTGTGCAGAGTATAAGAAGAAAGTTGTCAATCACCATAAATCTGGTAACTAGAGTTGAGTGAAGCTCCAGAAATTTGTCTGGTAAATTTGAATCCGTCTTATTAAAATTTAGTCTAAATCAAATATGTTATAAAAAAACCATTTCATATTCTCTAAAGTTTCTACAGACACCTAAGCATAATAAATTGAGGATTGGAAAAACAATTATAAAATATTATACTCACCAGTCTTAATGCCGCTTTACACGCAACAACGTATCTAACAATATGTTGTCAGGGTCACGGAATTCGTGACGCACATCCAGCATCGTTAGTGACGTCGTTGTGTGACACCTACGAACGAGTGCTAACGATCAAAAATACTCACCTAATCGTTGATCGTTGACACGTCGTTAATTTTCAAAAGATCCTTGCTTGTTCTGGATGCAGGTTGTCCGTTGTTCCTGAGGCAGCACACATCGCTACGTGTGACACCCCAGGAACGATGAACAACAGCCTTCCTGCATCCTCTGGCAATGAGGTGGGCATGACGTTAATACGGCTGCTCTCCGCCCCTCCACTTCTATTGGTGGCCCACTGTGTAACGTCGCTGTGACGCCGCACGGACCTCCCCCTTAAAAAAGAGGTTGTTCGCCGGCCACAGCGACGTTGTTAGGAAGGTAAGTACGTGTGACACTTCCTAGCGATATTGTTCGCCACTGGCAGCGATTTGCCTGTGACGCACAAACGACGGGGGCGGGTGGGATCGCTAGCGACATCGCTAGCGATGTAGCAGCATGTAAAGCGGCCTTTAGGTCTGATAGTTGGATCCCAACCCAGTACCTTTGGATTGGTCTTTGATCTGGATTTTCCAGTGCTGACTAGTAGAGATGAGCCACCCCGAACACTAAAGTTTGGTGTTCGTCCCAAACACGGGCTTTGCAAAAAAATCAGTGTTCAGGTTTGGAGCTTGGGCGCTTTACATATGCAGACCACTCGATCGAGCATCGCTGAGCACAGGCACGCTCGGTGCTTGGCCAAGTGCAGTGTTTGAATGTCTCGCACTGAGGGTAAAATCAGCATTATCAGTTGTAGTGCATACAGAAAAACCCTGCCTTCCCCTGGAAGTGCTCTGTTTATGGCTGATTGCATGTAGGCAGAGAGCTGCACTGCCCAATCACTGACTTCCAATGAGATTCAGGTCAAGTCCAGATCAAAACTTTATCTAAAGTCTAGCTGAACCTGCAGAACCCGAACTTCAACGGGTCCACTCATCTATGCCTCAAATGGTTCCATTGAACCCAACATATACATGTGAGGCTCAATCATCAGAAAATCAGAAGACTGATCTGAAGACCAAAGTGAGGATTGGACATAGAACTCAGGCAACAGGACAGCTGAGGGGCAGGCCTAAGAAAGATGAGTATAATGTCTTATTATTTTTAACCCCAGAGCCTCAAAAGAATTTAGTAAAATGGAGGGAAGGTCACCATTTTAATGGATTTCTGTGAATAGGATCTCTAAAACTTTATAAACAATTACATTTTTTATGAATTTATTTGTTTAACTCTAATGTTGATAGACTCCCATCAATATAAGTTGGTTTTACAATTAGAAAAATTGCAAGGATTTCATATAATGGGTTCAATTATGAGTTACAAAAAAGGAATCAACAAAAGAGAGGGCTCAAGAAATGAGAGTACATTTACACAGACTGACTGCTGCTGATTGGTAAAATTTACTGATCAGATTTGTATAATAGCCTGTCTACATAACCATGATAAATAATATCGTAGATCGCTCAGTGCGCATAGGATGCCATTGCTCTCAGCAGTACGAGTTCTGTTTACACGGACGATGCACAATGATTTTTTTGGGGCTGCACAAAAGAATATTTCTCCTGAAAAATTTGCAAAACGTGCCTGTTAACAATCAAAAAATTATCGTGAAATGAGCATTATGAATAAGTCACCTTCACAACAATCTTTAAGTGTAAATTTACCTTAAAGAGGAACAACCAACAGGATTTTTCGATATGAAATAAAGGCTGTACCATACTGGCACTAAGATGCTGAATACAGGTATACCTGGCGCAGAAAAATCTGATGCTCGATTGCAGAAATATATTTAATCAAAGTTGCACAAATGCACTACACTTTGATGACCGCAGTGTCTTCAATAAAATGACGCTGGAGATCGTGGTTCGAACATTCGCGGTCTCCGGATCCATTTTAATGAAGACAGAATCACTGTGTCAATGCGCATGCGCCATCAACAAAAACATGAGATTCATATAAAGAAAAGATGGCACATCATAAAAGAAGCTGAAGGAGTAGTTAAAAGCGAAAATCTGGCCCACAAAGGCCCGTCTTATTTCAAACAAAGTGCAGTGTATTTCTGCAACTTTAATTTAAGATATTTCTGCAACCAAGCATCAGATCTTTCTACAACAGGTACAGTGGATACGGAAAGAATTCAGACCCCTTTATATTTTTCCCTCTTTGTTTCGTTGCAGACATTTGGTAAATTCAAAAAAGTTTATTTTTTTTCTCATTAATGTACACTCTGCACCCCATCTTGACAGAAAAAAAAAATGTAGAAAGTTTTTCAAATTTTTTAAACAAGAAAAACTGAAATATTACATGGTCATAAGTATTCAGACCCTTTGCTCAGACACTCATATTTAAGTCACATGCTGTCCATTTCCTTGTGATCCTCCTTGAGATGGTTCTACTCCTTCTTTGGAGTCCAGTTGTGTTTAATGAAACTGATAGGACTTGATTTTGAAAGGTGCACACCTGTCTATATAAGACCTCACAGATCACAGTGTGTGTCACATGATATGAGAATCATGAGGTCAAAGGAACTGCCTAAGGAGCTCAAACAGAATTGTGGCAAGACACAGATCTGGCCAAGGTTACTAAAGAATGTCTGCAGTACTCAAGGTCCCTAAGAGCATATTGGCAAAGGGTGTGAATACTTATGACCACGTGAAATTTCTTTTTCATAAAATTTGCAAACATTTCTATATGTCTTGGGGGGTTTTCTGTCAAGATGGGGGATGGGGTGCAGAGTGTACATTAATGAGGAAAAAAAAATAACTTTTTTGAATTTACCAAATGGCTGCAATGAAACAAAGAATGGAAAATTTAAAGGGGTCTGAATTCTTTCTGTACCCACTGTATGTCTGGATTCGGCATCTTAGTGCCAGTATGGCACTACCTTTAGTTCACATTGCAAAATCCTGGTGGTTGCTTTCCTGTAATACATCCATAAAGCTTGAAATATTCCTTAGTTACTGATACAATGCTGCCTTATAGTATAAGATAAGAACACATAGTTTATAGCCATTAAGGGAGCTATACAATACCAAACTATATAAAGCTTAACATATGTTATACAGAATCAACCATATTCTTCTTTTTTAGTACAAAAACAAATTTGATATTTATCCATTCGAGTAATTGGTGATGTCATTGTTCCCTCACAGTGACAGGATTAAGGCTGAATGCCAAGTATTCACAATGAAGGTTGGACACATTTACCATATTCCAAATTTAATTGCATTGAAAACATCTTATTATAAATTCTTCTGCATTTCAACTTTTTTTTATTATTCTTTTTAAGTGCGAAAGGCAACAGCTAGAGGAAGTTAACTTATTATTTCCAGAGACGCATTGGCTGCTGTTAAATAATTGGCCTTTGTGATAATATCCTTTGGTTTTTGAGCTAGTGTTTATGTAAATTCCAAGGCGAGAGTTGGTCATTTATTTTCATCTGCTTTTACATGCTGACAAAATGTTTATTGTAACAGTTTATTAATGCTCTCATCTATCTCAATAATACTGCAAAAAAAATGCTTTGCTTCCCTTTTTAGTGCTTTGCAGCTAATGTATCGTCACATTTTTGAGGATTTCGGTAATCCATTCGTCTGCTGTAAGCCATATTACCAACAGAAATTCTAAAGATAAAATATAGAAGTGAAAACTTAAATTCCTTTCCTGTGTAATAGAGCCATTTGTATAAACCTTTGTAGGTTAGAAAGGTAGGGGCTATATGGCAACCTTGGCTATTACACAATTTACGTGGCTGAAGATCGCTGTTTGCCACAACTACATTGCAGCATAAAGAACTGAACGGAATCGGCTTTCAACTCAAAAATTACTTTTTAAAAGGAAGTTTGAAAAAAATTGGGGTTTTTTGAGACTGGCTTGTCACAGTCATGGTACATTATGAGTCGTAACGCAATCTGAGTCACTTGTATTTTAGAATAGCTATCTATATGGCTGTGCGACTTATGTCACAGCTAAAATTCCTATGCAACTCTAGCCCATACATGCTTGTCGAAGACATTATAGCCAAAGAGTAGAGATGAGCAAACCCGAACACTAAGGTTCGGGGTTCATACCAAACACGGACTTTACAAGAAAATCAGTGTTCGAGTTTGGAGTTCAGGTGCTCTACATATGCAAACCACTCGCGCGAGCATCAGTGTGCTTGGGTATGCTCAGTGCTCAGCCCAATGCGAGCCACTTGCAGTCTTCTCAATGACTCATACTGAGGCTAATAACAGCATTTTCGAATGTAGGGTGCACAAGAAAAAAAAAAAGAGAAAAAACAATCCTCCCTCCATCAGAGGTGTTCTGTTTATGGCTGCCTGTATGCACATGGGGAGACGAACTGCCCAATCATTGACTTCCATTGAGATTCAGGTCAAGTCCGGGTACAGAACAGAACTTTATCTTAAGTCTGGCTGAACCTGCAGAACCCAAACGTCAACGGGTCCGCTTATCTTGACCATTATACCACCATTATAAACTTATTATAACATGACCTTATTATTGGACGAATCTAATGGTTCTAAGTAGTGATGAGTGAGCACTACCATGCTCGGGTGCTCCTTACTCATAATAAGCAGTTGGACGCTCGGATGGGCTCAACTCGTGTACCCGGTATAATGGAATTCAATGGGGAAGTAAAGCATTTTTCCAGAAGAGCTTTTCCTATTGACTTCCATTATACTTGGTACTTGAGTAGCACCCATACGAACATCCAACTGCTAGGTATGATTACCGAGCATCCGAGCATGGTAGTGCTCACTCATTACTAGTTCCAAGGCAGCCCGCTTCTGTAATATATTTACATGATACATACTACTTTTCAAGTTTGGTTCACAATGTTAAAGGGAAGCTGTCGCGTTTTTTATTTTTTGCATTTATAATAATGATTATGGAATCAATTATTTTCAATACAAAATTAAACTCACTGTTCATTTAGTTTTTATTTAATTCTATATTTACTCAAACACTGGGGGCTGCCATCTTGTATTTGCTGTGTGTAACGACAGTTACTCACCTCAAACACGAAAGCTCCTATGAATAAAGGTCCAGTCACACTAAGCAACTTACCAGCGATCCCAACAACGATAGGGATCGCTGGTAAGTTGCTAGGAGGTTGCTGGTGAGATGTCACACTGCGACGCTCCAGCGATCCCACCAGCAACCTGACCTGGCAGGGATCGCTGAAGCCTCGCTACACGAGTTGCTGGTGAGCTCACCAGCAACCAGTGACCAGCCCCCAGCGCCGCGTGGAAGATGCTGCGCTTGGTAAGTAAGGTAAATATCGGGTAACCAACCCGATATTTACCTTGGTTACCAGCGCACGCAGCTACACGTGCAGAGAGCAGGGAGCAGCGCACACTGAGCGCTGGCTCCCTGCTCTCCTAGTTACAGCACACATCGGGTTAATTACCCGATGTGTACTGCAGCTAAATGTGCACAGAGCAGGGAGCAGCGCACAATGCTTAGCGCTGGCTCCTTGCTCTCCTAGTTACAGCACACATCTGGTTAATTACCCGATGTGTGCTGCAGCTACATGTGCAGAGAGCAGGGAGCAGCGCACAATGCTTAGTGCTGGCTCCCTGCTCTCCTAGCTACAGCACACATCGGGTTAATTAACCCAATGTGTCCTGCAGCTACATGTGCACAGAGCAGGAGCCGGCACTGACAGTGAGAGCGGCGGAGGCTGGTAACGAAGGTAAATATCGGGTAACCAAGGACAGGGCTTCTTGGTTACCCGATGTTTACATTGGTTACCAGCCTCCGCAGAAGCCGGCTCCTGCTGCCTGCACATTTAGTTGTTGCTGTCTCGCTGTCACACACAGCGATGTGTGCTTCACAGCGGGACAGCAACAACTAATAAATGGCCCAGGACATTCAGCAACAACCAACGACCTCACAGCAGGGGCCAGGTTGTTGCTGGATGTCACACACAGCAACATCGCTAGCAACGTCACAAAAGTTGTTCGTTAGTAGCGATGTTGCTTAGTGTGACGGGGCCTTAAGGGTTGATAGTCAGGCTCCGTCCATATCTTGAATGAATACAATGCTTCGTAAAACCATACAATGATATTTGTGGGTGTGGAAAACACCAAATCCCCACTTGTAGCACAAACTCATCAACATATTAATGCAAGGAAAAAGAGTTTTTATAGTGCAAAAAAGGTACAAATTTTATTCAGGACATAAAGTGGACACCTTTATAAAAACACTTAAAAACATATCTGGACCGGGTATAGGCAATGTTACATACACAATCCCAGAATCAATAGGTCATTACATATAAAGTAGGTGCCCATCATAGTAAATACACCATATTTGCACAATATCACAAGTGGCCCATAATACCAGATTACTGGTCAGTATACATACAATGTGAAGTTAAGGGCACAGTGCCCACATAATAGGAAGAACATTGTCCATAGCCAGTCACGGGGGGAAGCCTCAGGAAAAATGCCCTACGTACGTTTCGATATTTGAGGTATTCAAATTTTCATCAGGAAAGGGATTCCTAGTTGCATCCCCATATCTTCTGCATTGTAACTGCTTCCTGCTGTGACCAGATATGTCCCCTGGGCTGTCCAGATCACAGCTCTGGGAGGAGATCGCTGCCATCCCTGTGGAGCCCACAGCATATGCTTTGTGCTGCACTTTTCCCCTGTCACTTACTCTGAGTTCAGCGCTAGTCGAGCTGCGAAAGGAGGAGTTGAAAAGACACCAAGCTCACAGGAGGAGGTGTCGGGAGTGGAGGTCCGGGATGGGGTGAGTGCTGTTGGAGGGCATTGGTGATCTCACCCTAACTGATCCTGGTGTGCTGCTCCCTCTTGCTGCTCCCCCCATTGCTACCTCCCTCACCGCTCTCCCCCTCACAACTCTCTCTCATGTGTGCTGACCTAAGGCCTCCGCTCCTAGCAGCTTCTCACTGTGATCGCTGACAGGAGAAACAGCTGAGACATCAGGCTGACAGGAGAGGCTTCCAGGGTGGAGGTCTGAGGGGACTGCATGCTGCTGGGAGCGGTGACCGCGGCATGACATCTGAAGCACAGTGCCAGGCTCAGGCTGTAGATCACCCCTTCTCACTGCATGCCACCTTGGACCTCCGATCCCGGCCGGCAGCTTCTCTTGTCAGCCTGGTGTCTCGGCAGTTCCTCCTCTCAGAGCATAGCATGTGGGGGCACAAAAATATGGGGGGCACAGAAATATTAGGGTAAGTAAATATGAGGGCATAGAAATATGGGGGCACAGAAATATCAGGGCACAGTACATGGGGGCACAGGAATAGGGTGGCAAAGTATATGGGGAATAGTATACAGTGGGGTACAGAATACAGTGGAGCACAATGCCAACTGTTCTTGGTGACACTTTAGATATATTAGGATCACTTTGCAGTCACCAACAAAATGGCTCTGTACTCTCCCTAAACTTCATCTTCCCTTATCCTTTTGGAAACACCCAGAAGGTGAGGGGGGCATGACATCACACATGAGAGCAGATTCCACTCTCTTTTACATCAGTTGTAATGTGAGCTAGTTGTACACTAGGATTTCAGCAGCTGCTCCCCCTAGTGTTTAAGAGTGGAAAATATCAAACTTTTAACATTTTTTTTAGATTTTGCTCAATTAAAAACAAATAATATTTAAACAAAACATTACAACATTAATACTTTACATTTTTTTCAGTTGAAATATTTTGGATTTTTCACCTGCAGCTATCCATGTCATCAAAATAACAGCTCCAGAGATCTTCTCAAAGGCGATTGTAAAAGTTAAAATTCTTTTGAATCATTTTGAAGAAGTATAGCTTCAGATTGCTAAAATTAAAAACATAGTTACACCTGTCCATAGTTTGTTTGGTATTGCAGTAAGGGTATGTCCGCACGTTGCTTTTTACCTGCTTTTTACCTGCTTTTTTGCTGCTTTTTCTTCTGCGCTGTTTAATGCCAAAATGGATGTGTTCTTCTATTCAAGCAAAGTCTATGGGAATTTGGGTTTCTTGTTCACACTATGTTGTTCAAAATGCTGCCTTTTTGTGGCAGAACTTTGGTCAAAAACTCAGCTTTTCAAAGAAGCAACATGTCAATTGTTTTTGCCATTTGTGTTTTGCACTGCAAAGCTGAGTTTTTGACCAAAGTTCTGCCACAAAAAGGCAGCATTTTGAACAACATAGTGTGAACAAGAAACCCAAATTCCCATAGACTTTGCTTGAATAGAAGAACACATCCATTTTGGCATTAAACAGCGCAGAAGAAAAAGCAGCAAAAAAGCAGGTAAAAAGCAACGTGCGCACATACCCTTAAGCTGTATTGAAAAGAATAGTGCAGATCTGCAATACCACACACATCCTATAGACCAGGGGTCTCAAACTCAGCTGTGTATGGGCCACACATTGAAAAAAAATTGAGAGGGGCTGCATTCTTTGCAGGACAAAGTGACATTTTTAGTGATTCCATAGTTTTTCTATGCACCTTTGGAACACTTTTTTAAACATTTTTTGCTTGTTTATTATAACAAACCTGCACTTATCTGTTTAGTTAAGTTCATATATAAAAAATAGTTTTTATTGGCAAACAAAAAATTCCTGCTTTATTTTTATTTATTTTTTTATTACCTTCTTGTAATATTGTTTTCAAATTAGCAGCATATAATAATCTTTGTCAACATCTTGCAGTAATGTCCCCCATCCGTGTTGCCTGTAAGGTGCTCATACTTTTAGTATTGTGCTCATCCTTGTGGTATTATGCCCATCTTTGTGCCCTGTAGTATTGTGCCCATCCTTGAGTCCTGTAGTATTTAGCCCATCCTTGTGCCCTAAAGTATTGTGCCCAGTAGTATTGTTCTCATCCTTGTAGCATTGTGACCATACTTATGCCCTGTAGTATTGTGCTCATTCTTGTGCCCTGTAGTATTGTGCCCATCCTTGTGCCCTGTAATATTGTGCTCATCCTTGTGCCCTGTAGCATTGTGCCCATCCTTGTGCCCTGTAGTATTGTGCCCAGTAGTATTGTTCTCATCCTTGTAGTATTGTGCCCATCCTTGTGTCCTGTAGTATTATGCCCTTCCTTGTAGCATTGTGCCCATCCTTGTGCCCAGTAGTATTGTGCCCAGTAGTATTGTTCTCATCCTTGTAGCATTGTGCCCATCCTTGTGCCCAGTAGTATTGTGCCCAGTAGTATTGTTCTCATCCTTGTAGTATTGTGCTCATTCTTGTGCCCTGTAGTATTGTGCCCATCCTTGTGCCCTGTAATATTGTGCTCATCCTTGTGCCCTGTAGCATTGTGCCCATCCTTGTGCCCTGTAGTATTGTGCCCAGTAGTATTGTTCTCATCCTTGTAGTATTGTGCCCATCCTTGTGTCCTGTAGTATTATGCCCTTCCTTGTAGCATTGTGCCCATCCTTGTGCCCAGTAGTATTGTGCCCAGTAGTATTGTTCTCATCCTTGTAGTATTGTGCCCATCCTTGTACCCTGTAGTATTTTGTCCAGTAGTATTGTGCTCATCCTTGTAGCATTGTGACCATCCTTGTGCCCTGAAGCATTGTTCCTATCATTGTGCCCTGTAGTATTGTGCCCAGTAGTATACTGCCCATCCTTTTGACCTGTAGTATTGGACTCATCATTGTGCCCATCCTGTAGCATTGTGCTCATCCTTGTGCCCTGTTGTATTGTGCTGATCCTTTTGCCCTGTAGTATTGTGACCATCCAGTAGCATTGTGCTCATTCTTGTGCCCTGTAGTATTGTGCCCATCCTGTAACATTATGCCCATCCTTGTAACCTGTAGTATTGTGCGAGCAGTATTGTTCTCATCCTTGTAGTATTGTGCCCATCCTTGTGCCTTGTAGTATTGTGCCAGATAGTATTATGCTCATCCTTGAAGCATTGTGACCATCCTTGTGCAATGTAGCATTGTGCCCATCCTTGAGCCCAGTAGTATTAGTATTGTGCTCATTCTTGTAGAATTGTGACCATCCTTGTGCCCTGTAGCATTGTGCCAATCCTTGTGCACTGTAGTATTGTGCATAGTAGCATTGTGACCATCCTTGTGCCCAGTAGTATTGTGCTCATCTTTGTGCCCAGTAGTATTATCCCCAGTAGTATTGTGCTCATCCTTGTGCCCAGTAGTATTGTGCTCATGCTTGTAGTATTGTGCCCTTCCTTTAGTAATACGCACCAAAATATTCTTCTCGCCTTTCCTCTGTTCCCTCTTATTAGGCTGTGTGCCCACGATCAGTGTTTGCAGAGATTTTGAGTCAGCGTGTTTCAGCTGCGTCCAAAAACGCTGTGATGTAGAGTACAAGTAAAGTGAATGGGATTTCTAGAAATCCTGTGCCCACTGTGCGTGTGCGGCCCGCAGCAAACACTGACCTGTGGTGCAGCTTTCATAAGCCGCAGCATGTCAAATGTTTGCTGCGGAGTTGCATGCGCCCTCCCTAGGGAGAACACAGCAAGGAGACCTCAGCACTCTCAACCCTGATCACGGGCATGGGTAGCTGCGGTCTCCTGCAGGAGGAGACTCGCAGTCCTGCAGGTCCTGCATCCAGGACGCAGCGGGTCCTGATCGTGGACACGTACCTTACTTACTTGTTTCGGCTCATTACAATCGCAGCCCTATTCAGGGGTCAGTGCCGGCAGGACTTTATTACAATTGAATTATTTGCGGTGATGCGCAGAGGAGTTCTCTGCACTATACCAATGGTTGACACCGGCCAATCAGATGCAAGGAGGTGACGACATACAGCGACGTCACCTTTTTGCATCTGATTGGCGGGAGGCAGCCATTGATATAGTGCAGATAGCTCCTCTTTGCGTCACCGCAAACGATTAAACTGTAGTAAAATCCTCCGACGCCAACCCCCTGTATAGGACCTCGATCGCCACAGGGTCTGCGGGCTGGAACAAGCAGCCTCAGGGGCCGCATGCGGCCCGCGGGCCACGTGGTTGAGACCTCTGCTATAGACAGTGGTGTTTTTTGTAGACAAGCTTTTTCACTATTTTATGCTTTAAATCATACCTGTCCTTTTTCACAAAACCTATAGAAAACTATAGTCTTTCTTCCCCCACAATTATTTAAAACTGCATTTAGTGCCCAAACCATGTATTGTCCTGATTCTCCTTCTGAATGGGTGGTTCATTTTCATTAGCATTTTGCCACTATTTTTTGCGTCGCCTTGCAGCATGCATAGCTCTTACCAATGCCCAATGGACTGCCACCCCCGGCTAAAATCTTTCGTCTTATTCATTGGATAGAACACGCGGTCATAATTTGCAGACTACTTAAGCAAGCATTGTTGACCTTAGGGAGATCAACATATCCACTGCGGAGACACCATCACGTGTTTCTCAACGCAGTGATTCTAGAGCATTGCTCCCTGGGAAGTATGCAAATAAGAAAGCCGCGGAGACACCATCACGTGTTTCTCAACGCTGGCAGGAAACTAGCCAGGTCTTTCACCGGGAAGGAACAACCACGGGAAGGGCAGTCTCCAGTCAAGGAGACCACCTATACCAAACATGGTATCCATCCACAGACAGCCGTTTCGGGGTATTTGCCCCTCATCAGTGTGGAGTAGGAATCTGGCTAGTGGGGGCAATGCCTAGTAAAAGACTACTTAAGCAAGCATTGTTGACCTTAGGGAGATCAACATATCCACTGCGGAGACACCATCACGTGTTTCTCAACGCAGTGATTCTAGAGCATTGCTCCCTGGGAAGTAAGTATGCAAATAAGAAAGCCGTGGAGACACCATCACGTGTTTCTCAACGCTGGCAGGAAACTAGCCAGGTCTTTCACCGGGAAGGAACAACCACGGGAAGGGCAGTCTCCAGTCAAGGAGACCACCTATACCAAACATGGTATCCATCCACAGACAGCCGTTTCGGGGTATTTGCCCCTCATCAGTGTGGAGTAGGAATCTGGCTAGTGGGGGCAATGCCTAGTAAAAGACTACTTAAGCAAGCATTGTTGACCTTAGGGAGATCAACATATCCACTGCGGAGACACTATTACGTGTTTCTCAACGCAGTGATTCTAGAGCATTGCTCCCTGGGAAGTATGCAAATAATATTCTTATTCTTATTTGCATACTTTCCAGGGAGCAATGCTCTAGAATCACTGCGTTGAGAAACACGTGATGGTGTCTCCGCAGTGGATATGTTGATCTCCCTAAGGTCAACAATGCTTGCTTAAGTAGTCTTTTACTAGGCATTGCCCCCACTAGCCAGATTCCTACTCCACACTGATGAGGGGCAAATACCCCGAAACGGCTGTCTGTGGATGGATACCATGTTTGGTATAGGTGGTCTCCTTGACTGGAGACTGCCCTTCCCGTGGTTGTTCCTTCCCGGTGAAAGACCTGGCTAGTTTCCTGCCAGCGTTGAGAAACACGTTCTTATTTGCATAATTTGCAGACTGGCGGTCACATGCAAGAGAAAAGGGGATGCGAATTTAGTGGGATTAAGCAAACTTTTTGTTTTCACTCTACATGACTGCAGATTGTCGAATGCATACAATGTCATGATTCCCTTCAGTCGCTAGATAGAGCATGCAGTCATGATTTCCATACTTGATGTCACATGCATGAGAAAAGTGGATGTCAATTTAGTCAGCAAGTGACAACCAGTATGTAAATTGCATACTTTCAGTCATTTTACACCCTGCCCAATCTGGTAATAAATGCACACTGTCAGCATTTACCAATCTGCAGTTTCATTGAGTTACTGTAGCAATTTATCAATAATAATAATAATAATAATAATTTTATTCATTTATATAGCGCTATTAATTCCACAGCGCTTTACATACATTTGCAACACTGTCCCCATTGGGGCTCACAATCTAGAGTCCCTATCTGTATGTCTTTGGAGTGTGGGAGGAAACCGGAGTACCCGGAGGAAACCCACGCAAACACGGGGAGAACATACAAACTCCTTGCAGATGGTGTCCTTGGTGGGATTTGAACCCAGGACCCCAGCGCTGCAAGGCTGCAGTGCTAACCACTGAGCCACCGTGCCGCCCTATCAAGGCCTAGAAAACATTTTTATTAAAGGGGTGGTCCGCTACAGAGTATAGTGGCCACATTGGTGTAAAGCTGTGACAGAAGTCATTATCTAAATACCTTCAGTTGTCCATTCTGACTGTGAGCAGTGCTTACGCTGTCTACTCATTCCTATCACCTGACCCCTGGCTGCAGTGACATCTGATGTCCGGTGATGTAACGTCAACTTCCGAAATTGGAAGTTGACTTGGCATCACTGAGGCGAGACTCAATCTCTACGAGTGACTGGGCTGTAGGTGGAGTTTCACAGCACATCACAGCCCAGCATTGTTCATGCTTGTTGCACTCTGCGGTGAAGGAGAGGATGTGCGAGATGCTGGACTGTAACGTGCAGTGAAATTCCGCCCACAGCTTAGTCACTCATGGAGACTGGATCCCGCCTCAGTGATGTCAGGTCAATTTCCAATTCCAGAAGTTGACGTGACATCACAGGACATCAGAGGTCAATACAGCCCAAGTCACATGATGGGGGATTAGTGGGCAGCGATAGCGCCGCTCACAGGCAGAATGGGCAACTGGAGATATTTAAAAAAAGCATTGTGTCTCAGCTTTACACCGATGTGGCCACTATCCTTCGTAGCGGACTACCTCTTTAAACTCTGCTCAGCACCCACAGTAAAATACTAATATCCATACAATTCCCCTTACATGATACACCATAATCACTCTGAAAAAAGCATTATCTCATGTGCCTTCCACCATAAAGCTGCAGAAGTCTAATAAAACCTCTAATGTACGTACGACAACACTTTGCTTCTAATTTTGTCATCTACTAAATGCCTCCTTTTCAGGCACATTTTCTGCCAGTACTTACCAGTTTGCCAACTGCACACACTGCCTCCCAGACATCAGACAAAAATTCTACAAGACTGCTGTGCAAGCGTACGCTAATTAACCATCAGCTTAATTAGACAATTTACTGTGTAATTAGCAGCCAATTAGTCAACACCTCTCAGATCTTATTGACTGCTGTGACAGCCTACTCTACTTTTCACATTCCAATACACAAGTTACCTTCCTCTCCACTATCAGACCTTTTAACAAAACACAGGACAGTCAACAGTGATTATTCCCACAGCTCTACAAACAAAGTAGAAGATAAATCAATACTTTCCTCTTCCAATTATTATATTGTTTACCGGATTCCATTTGGCACAGCCAGGCAAGGGCTTAAAAATGCCAAACATTATTATTGTTGTTGTTGAGTTTTAATGACCTTTTATCTTGACCTAATAAACGTTAACCTTACAGAGAAATGGCTAAAGTGGGATTTATTGAATATAATAAATGACCAGGAAAGTTTTGACATTTACCACAATAGAGAAATTAATGTTTACAATCCAACAATTATCCTTATTACACAATAACTGATTACAGAAGGGATTTGATTTGCTTCGATGACGGATCACACAAATGTGTAATGATCCGGTACGAAAAGAGATTCCTGAATGTTCATATCATTGTCAATATTTGAATTTAAAGGACTTATTTATAGTCTGTATTTTTATACAATTTGATCTCATTTGATTAATTAAGTGTTTAGTAGACATTCTGTAAATCACTTTGTTTAACATTATTGTTGTATTTCCCCCATAAAAAAATCCATCCAAAAACGTGGCCATTGGATGCCCCCTTTCTCCCTACTTTGATGTCCTCTCTTGGGTCTCTTGTCTTATCTATCTCTTGCAGGAGAAACACTAAGATGTATTACAGGAAGTTAAGGTGGCCATTTTCTCAATGTTCTGTTTGTCAGACTGCAAACAAGCTTTCAGTTCAGAGCACAAGTCATTGTACAACTGCAGGAGCAAAGCATGCTGGGAATGGAAGTCCTTGCACCTAGAGTGCTGACAGAATGCTGACAAAATGGATGTAAATAGAAGTATAATTTCCAGGAAGCAAAGAAAACAGAAAACTTAATTTGGTTACTGTTGAAGCAATCCGGCATCATTACGTTACACTGGCAACCTTGGTCAGTAGTGGCATGGCAACCTAACATGCCTGGAGTTCTTGGTCCCTAATTTCTGCACCACCTACATATAAGGCCTGTTCAGGACTCCCCAGCACTCACCAAATGGGCTGACTATAGTGTTACAACTGAGCCCTTCTAAACACACAGGAATGAACATACCAAGGGAGATAACAACCACAGGTCCCTATACAGACTAGGAGTACCCTAAACTTTAACCTGTCTGGACCTTGTAAGTTGTCACCCTACAGTAAAGCAATGGTGCCCCCTCTCAATGTCGGCTGAGCCTGAGTGTTCTTAACTGTGCTCTAAACTATAAACCAAGTGTAACACAAAACACCAATAAACATAAAGGATAATCACACTATTATAAACAAATATTCTACACATTTTAATAATAACCTAGTGTAAGGATGCAATGTGGTAGATGGCCGGTATGTGTCACAGAGGGGGAAATCCTCTGTGATCTGAACCTGGAATGTTTCTCTGGGACTTGTAGTTCCATGAGGATTGTTGTACACATTCAGGGCTGGGTTCATGGGATGGTCAGAAGTGATGGGCGGGACTGACCATCCACATACCTCCCATACGTAGGTGTGTCTCATGGGATTTAATGGAGCTGTCGTTTGTCACATGATCTCTGTGTGCTGGTGGGAGCCATCTTGGTTGGAGCACATGTGCAGGAGATCCTGTGCATACAGAGCTAGTGAGGGCTCTGAAATGTCAGGGAGCTGCAGAATCCACTGAGGCTGTGAGGAATTGGAACGTGTACAAGGGCCGGGATGTTGAGCCCAGTGTGAGAGTCTCCCTGGACTGGATGGAGGCAGACTGACAGCCTGCAAACCTACTGGCAGGTAACACCCCAGAAAGGGGACTATACTGGCTGATGCCAGAGAATGAACTGTATGAACAATCAGCAGTTTAAACAGACAGTGAGACATTGTCCTGCGGGAAAGTGGCTGTGGCCCATTACACTGCGTGGTTTATGAGGATGTGAATAAATCACCGAGATTCTTTAAGTGACAAAGTGCTTGTGTGTGTCTTGATCCCGCTGCCAGACGTGTGCCCCAAGACGTTCAGGGCCCAGGTCGTCACATTATGGTGGAGAACGCGGGCATATGGCCTGGTTGC
Source organism: Anomaloglossus baeobatrachus (assembly GCF_048569485.1). NCBI lineage: Eukaryota > Metazoa > Chordata > Amphibia > Anura > Aromobatidae > Anomaloglossus > Anomaloglossus baeobatrachus. The sequence goes on along the minus strand of NC_134360.1, from coordinate 200,315,769 downwards.
TAGGGGCAACGCAGCCTGGTTGCTAGGGGCAACACAGCCTGGTTGCTAAGGGCAACGGCCTAGGACATATTCTTGTGGATACGGACTGCTTGCTGTGGATCGGCGGGTCCACGAAAAATTTTTTTGAAGCGGTTTGCGGTGGATCGGCGGGTCCACGAAAATTGACGGCGCACTCAAGCAGCTTGCGGTGGATCGGCGGGTCCACGAAGTTCCGGGAAAGCTGAGCGACCATGAGTGGAGCCGCAAGCCTGGACGTTATGGAGGAGCTGTACCAGTTCCTTGTGTGTGGACAGCAGGAGCTGTCAGTGCGCAGAGATGTGGCAGCAGTGGACCAGTTTGTGAGTTCCCTTCTGGGGCCAGTACGGGCACAGGGTACCCAGGGAGATAAAGGGGAACGGTGTGAACTGGGATCTAAGGACACTGCAAGGAAGCCACAGAAAGCCCATAAAGGGGTGGTTGCCCATAAGGGGGTGGAGTCCCATAAAGGGGTGGTTGCCCATAAGGGGGTGGAGTCCCATAAAGGGGTGGTTGCCCATAAGGGGGTGGAGTCCCATAAAGGGGTGGTTGCCCATAAGGGGGTGGAGTCCCATAAAGGGGTGGTTGCCCATAAGGGGATGGAGTCCCATAAAGGGGTGGATGCCCAAAAGGGGGAGGAGTCCCAGAAAGCGGTGGTCCCCCAAAATGGTGCAGAGCATCCCAAATCCAAGGGTGAAGTGGCGCAGATGGACTGTAGCCAGGGACAACAGTGTTCATGCCACAAGTGCCCGGTTTGCGGTATAGACCACCCATCCGACGAGAAGCCACGTCTGTGTTCCGTGAAAGTGGATGGGGAATCTGTAACAGGGGTCGTAGACTCAAGGAGCTTGGTGACCCTGGTGAGGGCCACTTCTGATGTCAACTTGATTCCTGGAAGGAAGATCCACGTCAGCTGCACCCACAATAATGAGACAGAATACCCAGTATCCAGCGTGGTCATAAAGACAGCCAGGGACAGTGGTTCTCATGATGTTGGTGTAGTCTCAGATTTACTGCACCCAATTATTATAGGTTGGGACTCTAAATTATTTGTGCACTTGTGGAAGCAGGGGGACGTATCCGGTTGCTTGTGTAAGAGCCAGAACAGCCCAAAGGAAACACTACCACATTGGGAGGTGAAAAGGGGTCCTTGTTGTGGAGTTATGTGTGGTAAGGAGGAGATAGTACCTTCTAAAATTGACTGTCCTAAGTTAGGGGTGACCAAAGAAAATGGACGGACCCAACTTGGTGACATAGGGACTAAGGGAATAACCAATAGTGTGACCGTTAAAAACGGGGTAGTGTCACGCTCCCCGGGTCCTCACCCCCGTTCCCCGGCTCACCTGCCACGCTCTCCGCTCCCCAGTCACCGGAGTCCGTCCGTCCCAGGGCTCCGGGCCCCCGATCCCGGCGCCCGACAGCTTCCCTGGACCTGGCCGGCTCCCCTGCGTCCTCCTCGCAGCCTCCTTCCCTGGCTTCTGGCACCCGGGCGGCGCGCATGCGCATTAGGGCGCGCGCGCGGTCACTGACCCTTTCTTAAAGGGCCAGCGTCCATTAACAGGAAATGAGGTTGCACAGGTACAGGGTATATAAGGGGTCATTGTCCAAGGGGGCGGGGCCTGATCTTCGTGTTCCCTGAGCTAGGAGTCAGGTCTCCTGGTGTTACTGTGCTCGTACTCACCTATCTCTCTTTGTAGAGCCGTGCCTGCTTCGCCATCCAGTCTGCCGTGTCCTGATCCCCGCACGCTGTCCGTCTGCCATCTGACAGTCCGTACCATCCCGGATCCCTGCGGTGACCCGTCATCTTGCTCCAGAGGTTCCGGACCCCGCCTGATATCACCTCGGCCTCCGAACCTGAGCTACGTCACCAAGACCACCTTCTGTGACTCCGTGGTCCCTGGGACTCCTCCGCTACCTGCACTTGCACGGACTGTTCTACTGCCCATCAGTGCTTCAGCTGCCGGACTCCCTACCACCATCTCAGAGAGTTCGGTCCAGTGGATCCACCTCCTGGGTCTGCCCGACCGCCCGGCCGTGACAGTAAGATCAGGCCATGGATCCCGCTGCAGCACTATTGGCCCTGCAAGAGGAACTCCAACGCCAGCGTGAAGTCCAGACCCGCATGCTGCAATTTATGACCTCCGTGGACACCCGCCTGTACACGTTACAAGCATCCATGACGCCTGCGGCACCCAGGTCCTCCAATGGACAATCCACGGCTCCCGCACCAGTGGCAGCCTCGTCGGGTGCTTCCCAACTCCGGTTGGCTTCACCACCTCGTTATTCTGGAGATCCCAAGACCTGCAGGGGCTTCATCAACCAATGTTCCCTTCATTTCACGCAGCTGCCACATCTATTCGCCTCCGACCAAGCCAAGGTCGCCTTCATAATGTCCCACCTAGAGGGCGAGGCACTGGCGTGGATGAACCCCTTGTGGGAGAAGGAGGACCCTGTGACCAAGAACCTTCGAGAGTTCCTGCAGGCCTTTCGCAGTACCTTTGACGAGCCGGGACGCGCCTCTGCGTCTGCTTCATCACTTCTCCGCCTACGTCAAGGAACACTGACGGTGGGCCAATACGCCATCCGTTTCCGCACTTTGGCTTCTGAACTCGGGTGGAATAATGAGGCCCTGACAGCCGCCTTCTGGGAGGGACTCTCGAGTCGCATCAAAGATGAGTTGGCGGGTCGTGACTTGCCCTCCACCCTAGATGCCCTGATTGCCCTGGCTACTCGAGTGGACATTCGTTTTCAGGAGCGCTCTAAAGAGCTGTCTCGTGAGAGACGACCGGTACGGCATTCCTCACCTCCCCAGAAGCCCTCCGCACCTCAGTCATCAACAGCTGGGATTCCCGTCCACGAGCCCATGCAGATTGACCGAGTACGACAGTCTGAACAGCGTCGAGCAGAGCGGCTCGCCAAGGGCCTCTGCTTTTACTGCGGAGAGGGCACACACCTGCTACGCGCCTGTCCAGAGAGGCCGGGAAACTCCAAAGCCTAGGGTTGGTAGGAGAGGCCACCCTAGGTGCTGGGACTCTCTCAGACCCGGTTATGTGGACTGTGCAAGTGTCAACGGGAGAGACACGGTTCACGGCTGAGGCATACCTCGATTCCGGGGCAGCAGGCAATTTCATTCAGCAGGCCACGGTGGACAAGTACCAGCTGCCTGTTACTCCACTTGACAAACCCCTCGTGATAGCCTCTGTGGATGGGAGACCCCTCTCTGATACCATCTCCTGGGTCACCAGACCGGTCGAACTACGTATCGGTGCCCTGCACACCGAGAACATCTCTCTCTACGTCCTTCCACACATGTCCCATCAAATCCTGCTGGGACTTCCCTGGTTGCGGACACACGAACCCTCAGTCAGCTGGGGTACTGGCGAAATCACCCGATGGGGTCCTTCTTGTCATGAGAAGTGTCTGAAGTCCATACCACACATCCGACGACCTCCGGTTCCAGAGAACCTACCGGAACTGCCCTCGGCCTATTGGTCCTTCGCAGACGTTTTCGACAAGAAGGAGTCTGAGGTACTTCCGCCACACCGTCCCTACGATTGTGCCATCGACCTGCTCCCAGGAACAACACCACCTCGAGGACGGATATATCCGTTGTCCCCAGCCGAAACCAGGGCCATGTCTACCTACATCACAGAGAGCCTGGCTAAGGGATTCATCCGGAGATCCTCCTCTCCTGCGGGAGCGGGCTTCTTCTTCGTTAAGAAGAAAGAGGGTGACCTACGCCCCTGCATCGACTACCGGGGTCTGAATCAGATCACCGTAAAGAACAAGTACCCTCTGCCGCTCATCCCCGAATTGTTCGACCGGCTCAGAGGAGCCCGTGTGTTCACCAAACTGGATCTTCGGGGTGCTTACAACCTAGTTCGTATCCGCTCTGGGGACGAATGGAAGACCGCGTTTAATACTCGCGATGGGCACTATGAATACTGCGTGATGCCCTTCGGCCTATGTAATGCACCAGCAGTCTTCCAAGAATTGGTGAACGACATCTTCCGGGACCTCCTCTACGTCTGTGTAGTAGTGTATCTGGATGACATCCTTATCTACTCTCCGGACCTCCAGACCCACAGAGAGAACGTCCAGCTGGTCCTACAACGACTGAGAGAGAATCGTCTATACGCCAAATATGAGAAGTGTGTCTTTGAGCAGTCTTCTCTCCCTTTCCTGGGATACATCATCTCGGGTACTGGACTGCAAATGGATCCTAAGAAGGTGTCCTCCATACTCAACTGGCCTCCCCCTTCTGGACTAAAGGCAATCCAACGGTTCCTGGGATTTGCCAACTACTACCGCCAGTTCATCCCTCACTTCTCTGCCCTGACTGCTCCTCTCTCCGCTTTGACCAAAAAGGAGGCTAATCCAAAGGACTGGTCACCTGCGGCCGACGCCGCGTTTTGCTCACTGAAGCGAGCATTTGCCTCCGCTCCTGTACTCCACCGTCCGGAGTTAAACCGCCAGTTCACCTTGGAGGTGGATGCCTCCTCCTCGGGAGCCGGCGCAGTGCTCATGCAAAAGTCCTCCTCCGGGAAGATGGTTACATGCGGTTTCTTCTCCAAGAGCTTCTCTGCACCTGAACGTAATTACACCATCGGTGACCGAGAACTATTGGCGGTCAAACTGGCTCTGGAGGAATGGCGCTACCTCCTGGAAGGAGCAGTGTACCCCGTGATTATCTACACGGACCACAAGAACCTGGAATACCTACGGTCCGCTCAGCGACTGAACCCACGGCAAGCCAGGTGGTCCTTATTCTTTGCCAGGTTCGACTTCCAGCTCCATTTCCGACCCGCAGACAAGAATGTACGTGCGGATGCCTTGTCTAGGTCTTTCATGCCCATGGAGCAGGAGGAAGAGACTATCCAGCCTATCATCCCTCCTAGCAAGATTATTCCGGTGGCCCCTGTCACCCTGGCCCAGATACCGCCCGGAAAGACCTATGTCTCTGAGACTGACAGGCAAAAGGTGTTACACTGGGGTCATGCCTCGAAAACAGCCGGTCATGCAGGCCAGAAGAGAACATGGGGTGCGATTGTACGCCATTATTGGTGGCCATCCCTTCGCACGGACGTCGCTGCTTTTGTCTCTGCCTGCTCCTCTTGTGCCAGGAACAAGACGCCCAAACACCTGCCCTATGGCCGTCTTCTGCCTCTGCCGATACCCACAATTCCGTGGCAACACATAGCGATGGATTTTATTACGGACTTGCCATTATCCTCTGGACACACAGTCATATGGGTCGTGGTGGACCGGTTCTCCAAAATGGCTCACTTCGTCCCTATGGCTGGACTGCCCTCTGCTCAGGAACTCGCGGAAGCCTATATACATCACATCTTCCGCTTGCATGGTTTCCCATCCCACATCGTGTCCGACCGAGGAACTCAGTTTACCTCCCGCTTCTGGAGGGCGCTCTGCAAACATCTGGGTGTGACTCTGGACTTTTCTTCTGCTTACCATCCTCAGTCTAATGGCCAAGTGGAGAGGGTCAATCAAATCTTGACCTCCTTCTTACGTCACTACGTCAACGCCCATCACGACGACTGGTCCACGCTTCTACCTTGGGCTGAATTCTCACATAACCACCACATCAGTGAGTCGTCCTCCAAATCTCCCTTCCATGTAGTTTACGGACTTCAACCCTCCGTCCCGTTGCCTATATCCCCTTCATCGGATGTTCCGGCTGCTGATACTGCAGTTCGTGACTTTGCTACCATTTGGGACTCTGTCAAAGCGTCCCTTGGGCGCGCTTCCCAGCGGATGAAGAAACACGCTGACAAGAGACGTCTGGATCCTCCGTGTTTCTCTCCTGGTGACCTGGTCTGGCTTGCTTCCCAGTACATCCGATTGAAGATACCTTCCTACAAGCTGGGTCCTCGCTACATCGGGCCGTTTAAGGTCCTCAGCAAGATCAATGAGGTATCCTACAAGCTACAGCTCCCGGCCACGATGAGGATACCCAACTCCTTCCACGTCTCTCTGCTCAAGCCGGTTGTCCTTGGTCCCTTCTCCGCTGCTGCCAGTCCGGCCCCTCCTCCTATTGCCGATGATGACATCTATGCGGTAAGGGATATCGTGGCCATGAAGACCGTACGAGGTCGACAGTTCTTCCTGGTGGACTGGGAAGGGTATGGTCCTGAGGATAGGTCTTGGGAGCCCAGGGAGAACGTGGGCACTCCTCTTATCCGTGCCTTCATGTCCCGGTTGCGGGGAGGGGGGCGTGGGGGGGGGGGTACTGTCACGCTCCCCGGGTCCTCACCCCCGTTCCCCGGCTCACCTGCCACGCTCTCCGCTCCCCAGTCACCGGAGTCCGTCCGTCCCAGGGCTCCGGGCCCCCGATCCCGGCGCCCGACAGCTTCCCTGGACCTGGCCGGCTCCCCTGCGTCCTCCTCGCAGCCTCCTTCCCTGGCTTCTGGCACCCGGGCGGCGCGCATGCGCATTAGGGCGCGCGCGCGGTCACTGACCCTTTCTTAAAGGGCCAGCGTCCATTAACAGGAAATGAGGTTGCACAGGTACAGGGTATATAAGGGGTCATTGTCCAAGGGGGCGGGGCCTGATCTTCGTGTTCCCTGAGCTAGGAGTCAGGTCTCCTGGTGTTACTGTGCTCGTACTCACCTATCTCTCTTTGTAGAGCCGTGCCTGCTTCGCCATCCAGTCTGCCGTGTCCTGATCCCCGCACGCTGTCCGTCTGCCATCTGACAGTCCGTACCATCCCGGATCCCTGCGGTGACCCGTCATCTTGCTCCAGAGGTTCCGGACCCCGCCTGATATCACCTCGGCCTCCGAACCTGAGCTACGTCACCAAGACCACCTTCTGTGACTCCGTGGTCCCTGGGACTCCTCCGCTACCTGCACTTGCACGGACTGTTCTACTGCCCATCAGTGCTTCAGCTGCCGGACTCCCTACCACCATCTCAGAGAGTTCGGTCCAGTGGATCCACCTCCTGGGTCTGCCCGACCGCCCGGCCGTGACAGGTAGCTCCAGAAAGGGAGGCAGATATCTGGTTAAGTGGGGACATGATAGTCCAGGATGCCAGGGGGAGTGACGATGACTCCAGAATGGACACTGACTCTTATAAAAGGACAAGAGAGTGCAGTGAGGTACAGACAATTGAGAAGGGTAAAACCTCCTCCAGACGCCGGAGACGTAATAAGCGCCAAAAGCTTGTGCAAGGTATCCCGTCTGAGGGTGCAGAGAAAGTGAAGTACCTGGTCGAGGAAAACACATTGCCAGTAGCAACTGCTAAGGTAGAGTCAGACAGCGATGTCCTACACAAGAAAGGGGTATCAGAAACTGAACTGACACATTGTAACGACAGACATCAGCAGGGTGAAATGTCAAAAAATGAGCCAACCAAAGCAGTAATGGTGGTGTCTCCTATAGATTCCAAGCATGAAGCAGAAGGTCTGTCGGACAAGAGCACTGTAGGAGGTGAAATCCTAGAGGGTAATACAGGACAAGGAATCCTGGAGAAAGTTGGTGAAGTACAAATCCATAGAGGTCATGGTGAGCAGACCGGTAAATTACCCAGTGTTGGGGTGATGAAGGGTGAAAACGGGGCCAAAGGTCTAAGAGGAACAGAGTACCACGCTGAAGGGTGTGACACCCTTGCAGAAAAAAAGAGGACTGAATGTGACACTGCAGAGACCCGCAAGGAAGTTGAAGGTAACGCAGTGAAGACCCAAGAGACAGCTGGTGCTGCAGAAGTGAAAAGAGTCTCTGATGAGGTGAAGTCTGGACCAGAGGTCTTATCAGGAACTGATAGCCTGAGTGACCTGCCTGGTAAGACCAAGATGGAAGACATAGAGATTGTCTTGGTTAAGAAGAGTAGCAAACCCAAAGGCTCTGAGGCTGGAGCTGAACCGGAAGAGTGTGTAACTCAAGAGGTGGAGCCGTGCATGAGAGAAAAAGATAGATGCAAGAGACCAAAGGAATGGTCTAATTTCCTTGAAGGTCAAGAAACCGGTCCATTCTTTAAGTGCATGGTAGATGTGCCCGAAGACCTAAGAAAAGCCTGTGCCCATAAGTCGCATGAGACGTTTAAGAAGGCTGTAGGGGCCTGTGAAGTGTACTTTGCCCCAGAGACTTGTCGGTTGGTGGTGTGCTCTGCCAGTAATGTCACAAAGAAGCGGGTGGCTATCCTGCGTGACATGCACCTGCAGTGTCTTCGCACGAAATGGCTCATCTCGGCACAGATGGAAGAAGACACCAGACGCTTGGAGTGTATGAAGCAGCTCACTGCAGAATTTCAGGAAGTTGTGGTGGTGAAGAAATCATTAATTGGGCTCGCATTAAGAGCGCTGAAAAGTAACATTCAGCAAGCCAGGAAGGTTCCAGGTATTACAGCGATTGAATTAGAAGAGCACAGTGGAACATTCCAAATCTATGGGAAAACTGAAGAAGCAGTGAAAACAGCTCGAAGGCTGTTGGACTTTGTGGAAGAGGTCACACAAGTGCCCAGAGAACTTGTCAAGAAACTGATTGGCAGAAATGGAAAAGTCATGCAGGAGATGGTTGATACATCCGGTGTGACGAGAGTAAGACTTAAGGTTTATCATAAAGCCAGGTTACCCTGTGAAGTTGGTATGGTTCCATGTGTCATGGCGGGAACAAAGGAGTGTGTTGAAAACGTACGAGTTCTCCTAGAATACCGCCTGGGATACCTGGAAGAACTAAAGCAAATGGATCTTGAAAGACAAAAGATTGCAGAGACACTTTGTCAAGTGAGTTTGAGGTCACGACCGCTTTCGGGCCAGGGCCCAGAGAAGAAGTGTGGTCCACCTGATGAACGTGTTGCCTTCACTGGCAAGGGAAGTAGGTCCTGTAGGGAAAGGAGCCTAGGTCATAGAAGACCTACCTATAAATCAGGCTATGGCACAGACTCTGAAGGGTCCAAGCCCTCTAAAACAAAATCTGAAAGAAAAGATGGAGGGAGTGACTGGTCCATAGCCAAAAGTGGTGGTGGGAAAAGGCGGAGATGGAAAGGTGACCTAAGACGTCATGAGAGAAGAGGCCATAGTAGATTGGCAAACAGAGAGTGTGCAGGGTCTAGTTGTGGGAGATCTCCTGTCGGCTCGGTTGTGAGGTACTTGGACAAGAGCCCCTCTAGTGGACTGGTTAGCGCAGAGTCAGGCCGCACGGTAGTTTTGACTGATGGGGTGTCTCACTACCACACTGACCGTTGGAGACAGTTATGGAACGATATGTCGGACCGGCGGACGTGTCTGAGAAGAGGGTTCACTGAGGAGGGTTTGGTGACAGTGGCGGATGGTCGGTCAGGAGCAGAAACTCCAAGTTTTCGTAGAGGGCCCATTCGACTGGTAGGGTATGGTTTCCCTAATGCCCTGTCTCAGGGTCACTGTAGGTTGTCGAGTGTTCCACCCTACAAGTTGGAACAGAGGGGGGGGATATGTAAGGATGCAATGTGGTAGATGGCCGGTATGTGTCACAGAGGGGGAAATCCTCTGTGATCTGAACCTGGAATGTTTCTCTGGGACTTGTAGTTCCATGAGGATTGTTGTACACATTCAGGGCTGGGTTCATGGGATGGTCAGAAGTGATGGGCGGGACTGACCATCCACATACCTCCCATACGTAGGTGTGTCTCATGGGATTTAATGGAGCTATCGTTTGTCACATGATCTCTGTGTGCTGGTGGGAGCCATCTTGGTTGGAGCACATGTGCAGGAGATCCTGTGCATACAGAGCTAGTGAGGGTTCTGAAATGTCAGGGAGCTGCAGAATCCACTGAGGCTGTGAGGAATTGGAACGTGTACAAGGGCCGGGATGTTGAGCCCAGTGTGAGAGTCTCCCTGGACTGGATGGAGGCAGACTGACAGCCTGCAAACCTACTGGCAGGTAACACCCCAGAAAGGGGACTATACTGGCTGATGCCAGAGAATGAACTGTATGAACAATCAGCAGTTTAAACAGACAGTGAGACATTGTCCTGCGGGAAAGTGGCTGTGGCCCATTACACTGCGTGGTTTATGAGGATGTGAATAAATCACCGAGATTCTTTAAGTGACAAAGTGCTTGTGTGTGTCTTGATCCCGCTGCCAGACGTGTGCCCCAAGACGTTCAGGGCCCAGGTCGTCACACTAGAAACACACTTAAAAACCTTTAAAAGCAATACAATCTATCAGCTGACATCCCTGAAAGCCAACAATAGTCAAGGATAGTGCAGAGTTCATAATACAGCAACAGAAAATTAATTACATGGTATATATATATATATATATATATATATATATATATATATATATATATATATATGGATCAACATGTTAGGCTACGGGTTGAACTAGATGGACTTAGAGTCTCCCTTCAACCTTAAAAACTATGATACTATGATACTATGATATAGTCTTGTGCATTCTCCACAGGGCACACTCCCCTGAAGAAGCTGTTTTCAGCAATATGCGTAGGATGTATTCTCCACATGGCACACTCCCCTGGCAAAGCTGTTTTCAGCGATACATGTAGGGTGTATTCTCCACAGGGCACACTCCCCTGACGAAGCTGTTTTCAGCGATACATGTAGAGTGTATTCTCCACAGGGCACACTCCCTTGGTGAAGCTGTTTTCAACGATACATGTAGGGTGTTCTCCACAGGTCACACTCCCCAGGCAAAGCTGTTTTCAGCGATGCATGTACGGTGTATTCTCCACAGGGCACACTCCCCTGACGAAGCTGTTTTCAGTGATACCTGTAGGGTGTATTCTCCACAGGGCACACTTCCTTGGTGAAGCTGTTTTCAGCGATATACAATCTCCTCTGACTCTCCTGCTCGCTCTGGCCGTGCTTTCCCACAGCTAATCCATCAGCCCCATATCTACTTACGAGTGTCTCCTTTCCATGTACCTTATATCACATGGACACTGATTTCCCATGTTTTGACAAATATTCATGTTCTCTTGGCAAACTTCTCGGTCTTTCTATCCTTCACTTCAGCATACAGACCGGAATCTGGGTAACCTTCCATATTTATGCTCTTGACTATCTGAATGTTTTTAATTTATTTATTCCATCTGTTCTTTTTGTGTATACAAGGACTTTGTATACACAAAAATACTCATTCTATCTATCTATCTAGCTATCTCTTTATCTATCTGTCTATCTATTTTTCAAACTCATATAAATTTAAAGTCAAATAACCTTCATTGTCATGTCAAAATACTCATTAGCATTAACAAAGCAATTGTAGAGTAGGGAATAGTGATAGGAACTGTAAAAATGATGCATAAAGATTGTGAAAATGAGGGATAGGGACAGCACACATAGCGAGTAATACGGAGCGGGTGAAATGTGATAAAAAAAAATCACATTCCACTGGGACCAATATTACTCTATGGGGCCGCTCTCATCGGACCGAGAAAACAGTTGCAGCATGCGAGTTTTTTTCACTTGCACCCATTCAAGTGTATGGGTGCAAGAGAAACATTGCATTGCTCTCGCATTACACTGGTGTAGCATGAGAGCAGTACGATTCTTGCATCAGCTGGCAACGGAGGAGATAGGGAGATAAACCCCACCCTCCCCTCCACATCGCCGGTCCTCCCCTCACACAATCGGACCACAGTTGCATGACAGTCGGCTCTAGCTGTGCTGCGAGCATGAGCCAAGTGTCATGCGAGCACTCGCACTAATCCCAGTGTGGCCTCAGACTAAGAGCTATAGAAGTCCTTGTCAAGTCCTTGGCATGTCATGTCTATCTACCTATCTATCATTCTACAGCACCTTAACAATCTATTTTGACACACTGTGATATGTTTTGATCTATCTCCACAAGTCAATAATCCATGTATTGAGATTTCAGTGTTGGTTGTTTGAGGAATTATCTAGAGACTTGTGATCCATTGCAGTGTCTGTTAACAACAGGTAAGAGTTTTCTAAAGGGCACAGTGGCATTTCTGCATAGTTTCACACAGAGAAAATAGCTCCTTTTAATAAGTCTGTCAGGTGGTTAATTGTTTAAAGTCTCTATCATGAAGAAGCAAACCTGCAGACTAGAAAACAGATTAGTGAACAATTTATTTCCTAATGCAAACAAGGAACTTTTATTCTTGATAAAAACACACAAAACCACTTAAAGTTGAACTATTATATATATATATATATATATATATATATATATATATATATATATATATATAAAAAAAGCTGAGCGTGTGTGTTTGTGTATGTGTGTGTGTGTGTGTATGTCTGCTAAAGGAATCCGCACCGTCGCATTTTAAATCACAAAATTTTGCACAGGTGCCCCATGTAACCCAGGGAATGTCATAGACTATGTTTTGACAGGAAAATGTAGCCCCACGCTTTACAGTTACTCTCCAAAAAACCTGCCTCCATTAAAGTCAATGGAGCTGCGAGCTGAAGGTTATTAATAGAAGCTGTGATTGGTTGCTATAGGAACAAAAGACATTCATAGTATAAGAAGCTTATGTGTGAGGTAATATGATGTCGGTGGTGAGACGGATAGAGAGAGACAGAAAGAGACAAACAGACATAGGCACAGACAGAGTAAGAGGCAGACAGGGAAAGAGAAAGAGAGACAGAGACAGACAGGGAAAGAGAGAGAGAGATACAGGCAATCAAAGAGACAGACAGAGGCAGACAGACACAGACAGGCACAGACAGAGAAAGAGATAGGCAGAGAAAGACAGGCACAGACATGGAAAGAGACAGACAGGGAAAGAAAGAGAGAGACAGACAGTCAAAGAGACAGAGGCAGACAGATACACACAGGGAAAGAGACAGGCACAGATAGGCAGAGAAAGAGACAGACAGGAAAAGAGACAGAGACAGGGAAAGAGACAGGAAAAGAGACAAAAACAGGGAAAAAGACAGACAGACAAGAAAAAAAGACAAGGAAAGAGATAGAGACAGGGAAAGACGGGGAAAGAAACAGACAGAGAAAGAGACAGACTGGGAAAGAGACAGACCGGGAATGAGACAGATTGGGAAAGAGACAGATGGGGAAAGACACAGACGGAGAAAGAGACAGATGGGGAAAGAGACACAGACAGACACAGAGATAGAATGACAGAAAGACAGACACAGAGATAGAGAGAAAGAAAGACAGACACAGAGATAGAGACAGACACAGAGATACAGACAGAGAGACTGCTACAGAGAAAGAGACAGACAGAGAGACAGACACAGACAGACAGACATAGATATAACCAGAGACACACATGGATAGGGACAGACACACAGACAGAGACAGACAGACAGAGAGACAGACACACAGACAGAGACAGACACATAGAGACAGGAACACAGGGACAGACAGAAAGAGACAGACAGACAGAGACAGACAGTCAGAGACAGACACACAGAGACAGACACATAGAGACAGGAACACAGGGACAGACAGAAAGAGACAGACAGACAGAGACAGACAGTCAGAGACAGACACACAGAGACAGACACAAAGAGACAGAAGGAGAAAGATAGAAAGGGACAGACAGAGACAGAAAGAGACAGACATAGAAAGACAGACACAGACAGGGAAAGAGACAGAGAGACAGTTGATATCCGGGGCAACGCCCGGGTACTACAGCTAGTATATATATTATATATATACACAGTACAGACCAAAGGTTTGGACAGACCTTCTCATTCAAAGAGTTCTCTTTATTTTCAGGACTCTGAAAATCGTAGATTCACATTGAAGGCATCAAAACTATGAATTAAAACTTGTGGAATGAAATACTTAAAAAAGTTTGGAACAACTCAAAATCTGTCTTATATTCTAGGTTCTTCAAAGTAGCCACCTTTTGCTTTCATTTCTACTTTGCACACTCTTGGCATTCTCTTGATGAACTTCAAGAGGGAGTCACCGGAAATGGTTTTCCAAGAGTCTTGAAGGAGTTCCCAGAGATGCTTAGCACTTGTTGACCCTTTTGCCTTCACTCTGCGGTCCAGCTCACCCCAAACCATCTCGATTGGGTTCAGGTCTGGTGACTGTGGAGGCCAGGTCATCTGGCGCAGCACCCCATCACTCTCCTTCTAAGTCAAATAGACCTTACACAGCCTGGAGGTGTCTTTGAGGTCATCGTCCTGTTGAAAAATAAATGATGGTCCAACTAAACATAAACCGGATGGAATAGCATGCCGCTGCAAGATACTGTGGTAGTCATGCTGGTTCTGTATGCCTTCAATTTTGAATAAATCCCCAACAGTGTCACCAGCAAAGCACCCCCACACCATCACACCTCCTCCTCCATGCTTCACGGTGGGAACCAGCCATGTAGAGTCCATCCGTTCACCTTTTCTACAAAGACACGGTGGTTGGATCCAAAGATCTCAAATTTGGACTCATCAGACCAAAGCACAGATTTCCACTGGTCTAATGTCCATTCCTTGTGTTCTTTAGCCCAAACAAGTCTCTTCTGCTTGTTGCCTGTCCTTAGCAGTGGTTTCCTAGCAGCTATTTTACCATGATGGCCTGCTGCACAAAGTCTCCTCTTAACAGTCGTTCTAGAGATGAGAAGGTATGTCCAAACTTTTGGTCTGTACTATATATATATATATATATATATATATATATATACCACTTTGAAGAAGCTAATGATATTTGGCTTTTGGGTGAAATTGATGTAGAACGTAAAGAGTGATATTTTATCATAAATGTAGGGCACTTAAGAAGAGGTGTGCAATTGTAACTTTATCATCTGAAACAGATTATTGAAACAACAGCCAACAACAGTGTCTAAGGGATACTTTGCACGTTGCAACATTGCTACTGCGATCTCGTCGGGGGCAAATCGAAAGTGACGCACATCCGGCGCCGGTAACGACATCGCAACGTGTAAAGCCTAGAAGCACCGATAAACGATTACAAAAGCGCCGAAAATCGGTGATCTGTGTAGTGTCAGTCATTTCCATAATTTCACTGCAGCGACAGGTACGATGCTGTTCCTCGTTCCTGAGGCAGCACACATCGCTGTGTATGAAGCCGCAGGAGCGAGGAACATCTGCGTCCCGCCTGCAATGAGGAAGAAAGAAGGTGGGCAGGATGTTTACGTCCCGCTCATCTCCACCCCTCTGCTTCTATTGGCTGCCTGCCGTGTGACTTCGCTGTGACGCCGCACGACCCGCCCCCATAGGAAGGAGGCGGGTCGCCGGCCAGAGTGACGTCGCAGGGCAGGTAAGTGCATGTGAAGCTGCCGTAGCGATAATGTTTGCTACGGCAGCTATCACAAGAGATCGCATCTGTGACGGGGGTGGGGACTATCGCGCTCGCCATTGCTACAATCGGCTAGCGATGTCACAGCATGCAAAGTACCCCTAAAAGTCAATTTCTCATTGAGCCATAGAGCCTCAATTACAGCTGACAACGATGTCTCATGCTGTTCACAAGTGGAATTATTGTCTGCTGAGGCATGGCATACCGCTCTTCTTAAAAGGCGCCTCTCAGGTCACTAAGGTTCTGGGGTACAGAGTTATGAGCGTCTACATGCCAACTCGGCTGATCCCATAGGTTTTCTATGGGATTCAGGTCTGCAGAAAGTGCAGCCGTACTATTTGAGGTCCCCCAGTCTCTAGCCACCTTTAACTATGATGCAACCTCGATGAACTGGAGCATTGTCATCCATGAAGATGAAACTAGGCTGGTGTTGTTTATGCAGAGGCACAATGACTGGATAAATGATGTTATTCCAGTAGTAGGACTGTCACTACTATTCACAAAGATGACTCTCTGTGACACTCTAAGCTCAGTGACCATGTCCATGACTTGAAGCATTGCAATGGCAAGGTACTGTTGATCAAATGCTAGGTGGTCTCATGATGTCAAAATGTGAACAGCATGAAGAGGAGGACTATTTATTACCATTCCGTTTTGAACTTCAAAACTTATTGGGCAATTTGTGGATCAAACACCTGTTGAGAATTTTACCATTAAGCTCCTTGTTAGAGAACAGCAAGTTGTGCTAAAAAGTACTGAAACATTGAACATTTTGACATGCGAAGTCAAAAATTTAGAGAAGATCATATTAAGTTCATTTGAAAATGTTAGGGTGCATTTTAGATTCATCCTGAAATTTCACCCAGAAGACAAATATCTCTAACATTTTGTGAGTAGTGTATATATTAGATTCTGTTAAAGTGCATGATTGCCTTTTTAATGTGCTCTGATAATGAAGGAGTTGTAGGTTTATTGGCACACAATATTGACATTTTGAAAAGGTGATCGATATATTTTGGATTGATGAAGGGAATAGCTCTGTGATTTTGAGTGACTGACAATAGGAGATTGTGCCAGAAAATAGAGGTCCCGCTGTACAGTTTCGTAGAAAAAACTATCAAACCGATTAGATAATAAGAAAAGCATAGCTTGTCTTTTAAAAACAACACACCCAGAGTTTTCTCAAAGGGATAATCTATTTAAGATCTTACATAATAACAGCTTAGCTAATTCTTGACTTTTGCTCCATACATTCACCCCCCTAGAGTGCTCATGTATAGAAGAAGGAATTATTGCTAGATATTAAAAGTAGAGATGAGCAAATCTGTGGAAGTTTGGGTTCGGCTGGACTTTAGTTAAAATTTCGGTTTGAAACCTGGACTTGACCCAAACTTTACCCAGGACCCTGAATGCCAGGTAAGTCAATGGAGGCCTGAACTTTTGAGCTAAAAAATGACTTTAAAATGATCTTAGTAAGAGCTGGAGGGCTGTAGAAGAAAGCAAAATGAGGGCTTTTGCTCAGCCCTATTTTTGATAGCAATCCAAGGTAAAACAGACAGCTGGAGGCTGTTATTATCATTTTGGGAAGGACTATGGTTTTTGGCACCTCCCAGCCTAAAACTAGCAGCCCGCAGCCACCTCAGAAGTGGTGCATCCATTATTCCATCAATTGACTGTTTTCCTAATTACCTAGGGGCAGTGGCATTTGGGGTAATACTTTTTGGGGTGGATGTCAGATGTGAATCAACAGATGACTTGAAGACCAGAGGTTAGTAATGGATAGTCATCTATCAGATGCCTCCATTACTAACCCAACAAATATAGAGTTAAAAAAGACAGTGAAACAGGAAAAAAAAGTTTCCTTGAATAGAGACTCCCTCACATGCCCTCATTCACCAATTTATTACTTCAAAATAAATCCTCAAAGTCCTGATGTATTCCATTTGTGAATAAAGGCTGCCCCACACTTCCCTCATTCACAGTTTTATTACTTTGTTAACCAATTTATTGGTTCCAAAGAGTAATGTCCCATGTCAATTCTCTGAGAACTGTCTCTAAACAAGGCTCCATAGGTCACTACTGGTCAGCGTCAGCCCAGAATTTCTCACAAGCAAGAGAACATCAGGGCCTGCCACTGACTGGCAGTGACCACAGGAGCCTTAATCTGAGGACATTTTCAGAACAAGGTTCCAGAGGTCCCTCCTTGCCAGCGGTATCTATGGGCTAACACTGACCAGCAGTGACCTATGAAGCATAATTCTTAGAAAATTCTCAGAACACTCTCTATAGAAATTGTTTGGACTTATGGAACATTACTCTTTGGATTATGTTGGAACTTACAGGATTTATTTTGAAGTTATAAATTGTTGAACAAAGGTGTTTGGGGGTTTTTTATTAAAAAAAAAAATCCTTTTTTTCCCCCTGTGTCTTTGTCTTTTTTTAACTTTATATTTGTTGGTTAGTAATGGGGTCTTGCAGACCTGTCTCCATTACTAACCACTGGTTTTGGTGTCAGCTGTCATTTCAAAACTAAGATCAACCCCAAAAGTATTACCCATGATTTTCACAGCACCAGTGCAATTGGGAAAAGCCAGGCAAAGCGCCAGAATTAGCGCATCTAATGGATGCACCACTTTTTGGGTGGCTGCGGGCTGCTATTTTTAGATTGGGAAGGGCCAAATAACAATGGGACTTCCAAACATGATAATTCCAGGCTCCATCTGTCTGCTTTATCTTGGCAGGTTATAAGAAATAGGGCAGAGCTCATGCCATTTTTTTAAATTGTTCATTTAAAAAATTGTGAGATCCCCTCCTTTTTTGTTGTCAGCCAAGGTAAAAGTGACAGCTGAGGTCTGCACCCTGTAGCTGTCTGTTTTACTTGTTCTGGTTATCAAAAATAGGTAAGAGTCCATGTCATTTTTTAATCTTTAACATGCAAGCAGTACCCGAATATCAACCTTGGACACACACTTTTTTGAAAAGTTCGAGTCGGACACCTAATGTCCAGTACAAGCCCCGAACTTCCCTTTCAAGTTCATTCATTCCTAATTAAAAGCCATCATTGTCAATTACCAAAGAAATCAAAAATTTATTTTTCTAACTTGAGAGGAAAATTTCATCAGACCCATAAAATTTCAACAGCCTTGCAAACCTATGCCACATTTTATTAGTGTGTGCTTATACAAATACGTTTTCTATGGGCAGCAGTTCTAGTAAAGAGGGCTTTTCACCAGTTGCAGAGATTACTTTGTGGAGTTTAGATTCTAATTTGTACTAAAGGCAATGGGGCATTTCTGTGGGGCTTTGTACTTTTTCTCCTGTATGACATTGACCAATCACAAGCAGAAGACATGAATGCAAAAGAAAAAAAAAAGAAACTGCCTACAGAGAAGTTTGGAACAGACTTTCATCTGTGAGACATGTAATAATGACACCCAACCTTGATCGGCTCCATGATCTCTGCAGGTAGAGATTTTCCCCCATTATGGCAAATATCCACTGAACCTAAACATAAAAATGATAAGCAGCACACAGGTGACAAAGGGGCAAAACATTTACTCCTTTCAATAGTTCACTTAGTCTTTTAGAATCATCCCCAAGAACAAAATGTGTATGCTAACACAGCCTAAGACACACTTTTTTTCCCCAAAATTTTGGGGAAAGTGAGTGGTGCATCTTATAGTCCAATGGCTGCGGGGAAGGGGGGTGCTGTGGTGGTGGAGCGGGTCATCAGAGGCAGGAGCAGGCTTTAGCAGCGCCTATCGTGACCATGTGGGCCCATTCATTAGCCTCATTTCATATGCACTACATCCCGACACCCATCATCTCTCAGCCCTGAACCCGGCGCTGAGAAGTGGGTGGGATGATGGACGGGAGGTGCGCGCATACTAAATAGCCGGCCCGCGTGATCATCCCTGGCTCCTACAGCCTTGAGTGAATATGTGTGGCTATATTCACTGCCACCGCGTATCATCATCAGTGCGGGGGCAGTGAATAAGTATACTCACCGGTCACCATTCCTTACAGCATTGCGATGACCTCCTGTCTACCTGCCCGCTGATGTGTGTGGAGAGCGATGTGCACAGCGATGACGTCATCCCTGTGCGCATGGTTACACACAGGTCAGCGACGCTGCTGCTGGCACAGACAGGAAGATGAGCAATGCTGCATGGCGTGAGGAAAGGTGAGTATAAACGTTTATGTTTTTATGTGTGCCACAGGATGCAGGCCATATACCAGGATGGGAGCACATACCAGGATGGGGGTATTTATGAGGATGGGGGACATATACAAGGATGAGGATAATATACAAGTCAGGAGGATCATTACCAGAATGGGGTACCTTAGTAGAGAATTTGGGGTCATTTCCCCCATAACTGTGTCAGCAGCAGATGCTCGCTCCATAACAGTGTATCATGAACACATTTTTTGCTTAAAATTTTTGTTTCCTATCTTCCTTCTCTAAAACCAGGGTGCATCTTATGGTCCGGAGCATATTATAGTCAGAAAAATACGGTAACTTTGTACATGATTTTGCTTGAATGGTGTATACATTGTTATTTTTCCCAAGTTTAATTTGATAGAATAGACAAGAGAGAATAAAATGCAATACATGCAGGTAAGACAATAGGATGATGGCTATTGATTGACTTCATAGTTAAGGGATGACCTTGGCAAAATCTATTGCATCCTTACTTTTATAATCAAGCTGCTCATACATGTCAGGAGGAGGGTTCTGACGTGAATTGTAATGTTTAGTTGTAAAACTGTAAAAGCACTTGATATTTTAACGATTAAACACTTGGTAAACAGATTTTTGTAACATAATCACACTAATTATGCAAAGAATCTAGAAGAGATTATCCTTCCCTCATGGCCTTCTTAAACTGATGCAGTTTCAGCTGATTTAAGCAAGCTTCACATGGAAGAAAGTCATATTTCTCCTCGGCTTACCAAAGATCCAATTAATCAATAAGTAATTGCTTTTAAATAAACTGTTAGTCCATCACTGGGGTTAGTAAAGTACATTGCATATCACTGTAGTAGCACCAATCAAAAAGTACGGAAAATAAAGAAACCTATAAACAGTCAACAATTATATTATTGTATAGTAAAAATACATTTACATTTTATAAGTATCTAACTCTATAGGGTGCACTACTAATAAATTCGATAATTGGTTTAATGGTTGTTTGACATAATGAGTGCAATCAGGATGAAAGCACAAGGATACATGCAGGGGAGAAATGCTCACAGTCACAGAGATCACGACTGTGAAAGGGACTGTGCTGCAGGGTGGCCCGCAGACACTGAGCCTACTCCAACTGAATGTGCTGCTAAGGAAACACATTCAGCTGAAGATAATTAAAAGAATTAATAAACAGCATCAGAAGGGGAACATACTGCATATGCCAAGATTAGGGACATATATACCAAGTAGGAAACCAGGATAGGGGACATATATTCCAGGATGGGGGAAATATATACTAGGATGGGGGACATATACCGGAAAGGGGAGAATATACACAGACGACCAAAAGGGTAACAATGTTTTGAACTTTTCACTTTCAGGCTCATATCTCACCATCCACTACAGCTTTAAAAACCTTAAAATAGCCATTAAGGTAGACTTTAAGGTTCCTGGAGTTCCCAGCTTTTGGGACACCTGGAGGCTGTGAACTCTAACTAGAGTTCACAGCTTTCAAATGTCCCAGTTGCTGTGAACTGCAAGAACCTTAAAGTCTTCCTTAAAGACTCCTGTAAGGTTTCCAGGCCTCAAAGCTGCCAGAGCCAGGTGGCTGTGAGCTCCGGTAACCATTTGGCTTTCCAGACCTCACAGCCACCAGATCTTCCAGCAGTTGTCAACCTGATAACTTTAACAGAGCTTTAAAGGGAGTCTTTAAGGTTTCTGGAGTTTCCAGCTGCTGGAGGCTTCTGGAGGCTGTGAACTCTTAGAATTGGTGAATCTAATGGCTGCTCTAATTGTGGAGCGGCTGCAGGCTGCTATTTTTAGGCTGGGGCGGGCCCAATAACCATGGACCTTCCCAGTGTGAGAACAACAATCAAGAGCTGTCTACTTTAACTTCATTTGTTATCACATATTAGGAGGGGACCATACGTCATTTTTTTTTCACTATGCCTGTTAATCACAGTAATGCCAGTAGCAAATATGGCTACAGTACTACTATGATTGGCAGGCAATACCCACATATTTACTGTAGTGGCTTAAAATCAGGCCCCCAACATATGCAGATAGGACTCAATATTCACGAGGGCCATACCTAAATACTCTTGAGTAATGAATATCCCGAATACCTTAATATTTGTGTGAGCAACGAATAGTGGCAAGTACATTTGCCCATGACTATTAGTAATCATATGACATGTAAGAGGAGGTGAATTTTAGTCGATTCACTCAACTTTACTCTGAACATATCACAGCACATGCCTAGAATACTTTCCAAACAGAAGTCAATAGATCCTCTTTAAACTCGACAGTGAAGGAAATAATTATTTGATCCCTTGCTGATTTTGTAAGTTTGCCCACTGACAAAGACATGAACAGTCTTAATTTTAAGGGGAGGTTAATTTTAACAGTGAGAGATAGAATATCCAAAATAAAATCCAGAATATCCCATTGTATACATTTTTTGTCAATATTTTACATTCATTATGCCCTTGGGTCTCTCCAGACTCAAAAGCATAATACGGGATATTCAATTTGTGAGAATTAAAATCCCCATTAAATTAGCGCGATTTGTAGAAAACAAATCTTGTCAGATCCGCCTATCTCTAGCTGCCAATATCTAGACTGGGACAACTTTGGTATAAAGGAAACATTTGTCATAAAAAAGAAGTAGAAAGAGATACTATGGAGGAAAAAGCACAATTAGGTCTTATCCGGTGATATATAGTGGTTAAGGGCAATTGAATACACTCACCTGGCCGGGTTGTGAACGTCTCAACACCTGAATCAGCATAGGTAGGTGATGGCAGCAGCCCCGGGATATTCGGATTGATGATAAGAGAAGAATCAGGGTTTTTTACCACGCCATCATGAAGAAGCGATTGTTGATTATTCTCTTCGTGTTTATTCATGTACAGGTCAAGTCAACGCATTTCTGAGATACAGGTCAAGTCAACGCATTTCTGAGATACAGGTCAAGTCAACGCGTTTCTGAGATACAGGTCATGTCAACGCGTTTCTGAGACACAGGTAAAATCAACGCATTTCAGAGATACAGGTCAAGTCGACGCGTTTCTGAGTACAGGTCAAGTCGACGCGTTTCTGAGTACAAGTCAAGATGTTTCTGAGATACAGGTCAAGTCAACGTGTTTCTGAGTACAGGTCAAGTCAACGCGTTTCAGAGATACAAGTCAAGTCAATGCGCTTCTGAGTACAGGTCAAGTCAAAACATTTCTGAGTACAGGTCAAGTCAACACATTTCTGAGTACAGGTCAAGTCAACGTATTTCTGAATAAAGGTCAAGTCAACACGTTTCTGAGTACAGGTCAAGTCAATGCATTTCTGAGTACAGGTCAAGTCAACACGTTTCTGAGTACAGGTCAAGTCAACGGATTGCTGAGATACAGGTCAAGTCAACACGTTTCTGAGTACAGGTCAATGCATTTCTGAGTACAGGTCAAGTCAACATGTTTCTGAGTACAGGTCAAGTCAACGCGTTTCTGAGTACAGGTCAAGTCAACGCATTACTGAGATACAGGTCAAGTCAACACATTTCTGAGTACAGGTCAAGTCAACACGTTTCTGAGATACAGGTCAAGTCAACACGTTTCTGAGTACAGGTCAACGCATTTCTGAGTACAGGTCAAGTCAACGCATTTCAGAGATACAGGTCAAGTCAACGCATTACTGAGATACAGGTCAAGTCAACACGTTTCTGAGTACAGGTCAAGTCAACACGTTTCTGAGATACAGGTCAAGTCAACACGTTTTTGAGATATAGGTTAAGTTTACGCGTTTCTGAGACCTGTACATGAATAAAGAGAATAATTAATCAACATCGCTTCTTGGTGATGGTGCGGTAAAAAAAAACGATTCTCCTCTTATCTTCAATCATAAAAAATAAGTAAGAAAAGTATAAAGTTGGTTCTTTGTTTCTACTTTCTTCTGGAAAACAGGAGTTAATTCTTTCCATCTCCATAAATGTCTAGTAGTTTTTCTGCTTTTGCATAGCGGCAAGATGAGAAATAAAAAAAGTGCAGAACGCTACTGGTATGCAGCCAAGCCATGTAATCTTAACATTAATGATCTGATCATTTATCTCCCTTAAGACCACACTGCTTATGCTCTACAGTATATCAGTCTCACAATAAAGCAGAATGCCGCTGCTTACCGAGATATCAACTGGCATTTCACTTCAACTCAATGGTCTATTTTTGTTACAGCATATTAGACTACAATCTGGCATCTACAAATGTCAGAGGTATAAAAAGTGGAAAAAATGTGATTCAAAACAAAGCATACAATTTCCAATATGAAAATAAAAAAAAATAGTCAATTGACCCTTTTATTGCTGGTTAGATAGAAATGTATTCAATGCTCTCCGCTTGAGAGAGAATGAATTATATTTAAAACGGATATCCAAGTAATATTCAGCTGTCAATCTCAACGCAACAATGAGGGAGAAATGATGTCAGCAGGACAGGATAATAAAATTCCAAGCAGATGTTCAGCCAGGGCTCTAATTTTTCCTCTATTCCCTTGGTAAGCATTTAATTTCTTTATTATATGCAAGCTAGGCAAATTGTACTTCATCAAAACTGTATTGTGAAATTTTAATATTTCATATCATAACAAAACTGTGCAGAGCAACCTTTTTCATAATGGGAACATCAGAATTTCAAATGTCAAGTCTCCATTTCAATACATTTTACATAGATGTTTTTTAACGTTACACCATAGAGTTTGGAAATTTTAACTGATTGCTTACAAGGTATTTCAATATTCCTTTAAAGGTTCATTGAGACGTCCGTATAAATCGGTCCGAGATCAGACCACAATGCACGGGCTGGCTGGCGGGTCTCATGACCCGTGTGTGATAGCTTCATATGTTTCTATGTAGCTGTCATGTTTAGATACAGCATGACCCATCAGCCAGTAGGTGCATTGTCATCTGAATCAAGGCCGATTCATACGGTTGTCTGAATGCACCCTTATCATGCAAAATCAATTAATGTTTGAATATCTGGAGAATCTGGGATTGGAAGGTATCGATGCCTTATTGCTCACAGATCCACTACATATATTTGAGTGAAATCTACTTGCTTCTAGTGCTATAGAGGTTAAGGACTCTTTCCTATCCGACTATCCTTTGTAGCCTTAATCCCAGGTGCAGCTCTTTTTTAATTACTCCCTTTTGCTTTAAAAAGTCACTTGCCTTACAATCTGAAGCCAGTTATAGAATTTTCATTCTTATGCTGACCAATTTGAAAGGAGCTATTCTCTGTAAGAAGCTGAAGAATCATGACAGCTGTGGTGTTTAGCTGGATTGGGGGTGTTTGGAATGATTTCCTTTTGTGTCTAATTTTACCCTGTTTGTTTCCCTTCCCTTGTATTGTATTACAACACTATGAGAATAGTGCTCTTGCAGGCCTTCTCACTAGCCAGGGGGAGTTCTCATCAACTGAGGGCTTAGGCACGTGATTAGTGACGGGTGAAGTACCCATATAGAGATGTTAGGGAGTGCAGGGATCAGCTCCAGGTAAGTGGCAGGAGGTGACCCCACTCCCTTCTCCCTAGTGCCCGAGGCTCACCATTGTATCGTGTTCTTTGTGTACTCTGTGTGTTGCGGCACTTTTCAGAATTTACCTTATACCTGGCGAAACCCTGGTAGTCACTGCTTACATTATATTTGTCTTGTTACCAATATTATAAAGCTAGTGCTGCTATAGCATGCATTTTACCAGAATCTTTACTACTAAAGTATGTAGAATAGTTCAACATTACCACTATAGTGAACAGTCATCCCTGAATATTACCATTACAGGGTGACATCCAACTTCTAGGACATCCATCAATCCTGAGTATCCCAAGAACGGGGCTACAGAGCTCTGTCTTGAATTGAGCGGAGGGGTCAGGTCACGACCAGAAGTCACCACCTAGAGTGATCAGGACAGGAGATGCAGATTGCAATAGGGAAAGGAAGAGGCGGTTCTGAGGGCCAGATGGCGGGCCTTGAGCAGCAGTGGAGGGGCCAAATAACAAATAAGGGAGTGGTGAGAATGTTTTTTTGTTAGTTTTTAATATTTTACGTTCATTATGTCACCAAATGTAATAAGCAACATTCAATTCACAGAGAATAACTTGACTGCAAATTGAATTTGCAATGAAAATTTAGCAATTTGACCGAGTCGAATTTTGTCATATCTGCTTATCTGTAAATCTATTCAATTATCCCCAGCTGATTGTCAGTAACAAAATAAAACTAAATGGTCTGAATACAGGGAAAATTGTAGTCTCTAGTCATATACAAGACATTTATTTATCAATATACTTTTAGAAAAACAATAAAAAATACTGATAATTTGCAGTTTAGTGGTCTTAGTATTAAAATAATACCGTTTTGTGCATGATTAAACTGTATATATATATATATATATATATATATATATATATATATATATATATATGTCAGTTAGGAGTTTAATTGCACAGATTTTTATAGCTTCAGATAATTGTTAGTGTAAATTGCTTTAAGTGACCCTCTACGATCCTCCTTACTAAGTCTTTTTTCCCTTAGTATATGTGTAATCATTACTTCATTATTTATTATTTGTCACTTGTGGGCAGATAATCAGTACTTTATCATTATATTTCTCTTGTTAACCCTAGAACGCATACCTGGGGCCTCGCAGCTTGTTTTCTATGGTTGCGCATTCTAGGGTTGAAACAGGGAAATGTCACAATTCCTCTGTGCAGAGCATCTTGCACACTAGGAGATGCTCTGCTGTGTTTTTCCTGAGCTGTCTGGTTGATTGATTGCTCAGGTATTTAATCTTTCTGGTACGTGATATGTTTCTTTACTGAGCATGCTCCCACAGAACCTTGTTAGTTGTACATTCTGGTTCAGTTGTTCTGCTGTTGCTCTGTGTTCCTGCATGAATTCTGATATTTGTGTCTTGACCCTGGACTGTTGTTTGACTCATTTCTGCCTGCTCCCTGTTTCTGCCGTGACCTCCTGGCTTTTGACCTCGGACCGTTACCTGACCACATCTCAGTTTACTCCCTGAATCTATTACGTGACTTCCTGGAATTCAGACCCCGGATTTTGACCTGACTACACCTCTGTGAACTCCCTGTATCCATACATATCCTCTTGTTAAAGAACCCCGGCTTTCCTGGCTACTCTTACCCATAAGTAGTGACTTACATTACAGGAAGCAAATCAAGGGAGGCAAAAATGCAGGCTTGAGGGAGTAGACAGCAGCTGGGATCAATGATGAGACAAGAGGTGTGGGTGTGTCTTAAGGGCACTTTACATGCTGCGATATCGCTATCGATATCGCTAGCGAGCGTACCCACTCCCGTCGGTTGTAAGTCACGGGCAAATCGCTGCCCGTGGCACACAACATCACTAAGACCCATCACACATACTTACCTGCCTAGCGACGTCGATGTGGCCGGCGAAACGCCTCCTTTCCAAGGGGGCAGTTTGTTCGGCGTCACAGCGACGTCACTAAGCGGCCGCCCAATAGAAGCGGAGGGGAGGAGATGAGCGGGACGAACATCCTGCCCACCTCCTTCCTTCCTCATTGCGGGGGGGTGTAGGTACAAGGTTGTTCCTCGCTCCTGCGGTGTCACACGTAGCGATGTGTGCTGCCGCAGGAACGACGAACAACCTGCGTCCTGCAACTGCAACGATAATCGGGAATGGAACGACGCGTCAATGATCAACGATAAGATAAGTAATTTTGATCGTTAACGGTCGTTCCTGCGTTTCACATGCAACGACGTCGCTAACGAGGCCGGATGTGTGTCACGAATTCCGTGACCCCCAACGACATCTCGTTAGCGATTTTGTTGCGTGTAAAGCGGCCTTTAGACTCCCGTAACCACCTTATCTAGCTGAACTAAGAAATGAGGCAAAGCAGCAGACAGTAAGGAAAATGCAGAGGATTTTACAGTACCCTGAATATTGTGACCTGTCTATACTTTGTTAGATGATTTGATTTTCACAATTCAGTGTAGCGCATGATCCCTTACATCAAATGTTTATAACATCAAATGTTTATAACATGTACAAACTGTTTAATATTTATTATTTTTTTTATTTTTTTTTAAATCAGGTTAATTTTTATTTAACACCAAAATTATACAACACATATAAAAATATATTTCCCCACAAAAACATCACAGAAAGGGGAAAAACCTTTAGTCGGTAACAAAAAACACACAAGTTATATAGTAAACAATGCACCTGTAGTCCACGTCTCACATCAGTATGGGTCACAAAGTACATACTATTTTCCAATGTAGTCCCCATTACCCAACATCTTTACAACTATATATGTTCTAACAATACACATTTCACCCTATTCCAGTAAATTTGTTAACTGGTTACGAGAAGAAAAACCTGGTCTACCGCACATTACTGCAGTAACGCCGCGGAGTGAAGGCCCGGTATCCAACCATGCCCCCCAGATCTTATAGAACGTCTAACTTATACTCCCCTCTCCAGTCGAAGTATAGCTTTTACTCTTTCCTTAAGATCCTCGATGGCCGGAGGAGGCAGGTTCAAAGAGTGATAAGCCAACAATTTTCTGGCCTGGTATAAGAGACGCGTAATACCAACCATTACCGGCGAACTCAAATCCACCCCCCTCCAAAAGACCAACTGTTTAATATTTAAATTAAACTAACAGAGCAAGACAGGAATATTACATTTGCCCCATTGTCTTACAGGTCGATATGTAGTGCCATTGGATCAAATGATCTATAACAAAGATGAATTTGTGACCTATATGCTAGGTAATTTTTGAGAGATATGTGCACATTGTTTTCTAAATAGGTCACAAAAGAAAGGTTGCTAGTTACAGCTCTTACTTTAACACACCCTGAAAGTATACTTATGAGTAAATATATTTGAGATCCCCAGTTTTGTGCACGTGCTCAAAAAAACCATGGTGCAGATTGTCACAACATGACATTGTGACCAGGACCTGGTTTCTCAAACAACAATAAATGAAGAATAGCATCCGAAATGCGTCTGTTTCTGGTTCCACCTGATATTTTTCTGGAATATTTTTATTACCGGATTATGGATTTGTTTTAAATTTATAGATTAAATTTGGAATTTTAAAAGAAGGTCAGTTGCTGGATTTCTACTCTTTGAATCCCCTTCTGTCTGTCAATACTGTGTCCATGCCCTGGATCTTCTGTGGGAGAGGTGAGCTGAGACTTTCCTTCTTTTTTTTACTGATAAGGGGTTGTTGATAAGTCTTTGGCTTTACTCAAAATTAAATGAGATAGGATGATGAAACTTTACATTTATTCCACATACTCTCCACTGATGTCACCACACTTCTTACATCGGTATTCCAAGTTCTGTAAGCCCAGCAAAAAAAGGATTTCGGTTGTGCCTCAAACTACGCATCCATAGCAGCCATGGCATCAGAAATGGTGTGAAATTTGGTACCCTTGAGGTGTTTCTTCAGGTTTGAAACAGATGATAGTCGAAGGGAGCTAGATCTGGTGAATAAGGTGGGTGGTCAACGAGCTGGAAGCTCAGCTCTGCTAGTTTTGCTGTGGTTGCTTATGCAGTGTGAGTGCAGGCATTGTCTTGCAGGAACAAGACTCCTTTGGACAGCTTGCCGCACCTTTTGCCCTTGAGAGCTGCCATCAACTGGTCCCAACGCTCAATGTAATACCTTGAATTGATAGTGGAACCCTTTTGAAAGTAGTCCACTAGCAGTACACCCTCCTTATCCCAGAACACAGATGCCATCACCTGAGTGGCTGATTTTTGCACCCTGAACTTTTTTGGACAAGGAGCACCACTGTGCGTTCACTCATTTGACTGCTACTTGTTTTAAGGGTCATACAAATAAATCCAGGTCTCATCCATAGTGACCTGGAAGTTACAGGAAGTTACAGGAAGTTCTTATCAGTCCGGAAACGCTGACAAATGGACCGGGAAGTCTTCACTCGCATGCTTCTCTGATCTGTTGTCAAACATTTGGGGTCCCACTTTGCAGATCGTTTCCTCATGTCCAAATGTTCATGGATAATGACACAAACACGTTTACGGGAAATCCCCAAGATGTCAGCTATTGCTTTAGCTGAAATTTGTGGATTCTCCAGTATGAGGTTGTGCACAGCATCGACGATCTCCGGAACAACAACCAATCTCGGTCGTCCAGGACATTCCTCATCATTGGTGCTGAAGTGGCCCGTTTTAAATTTAGCAACCCAGTTCTTAACTGTGGAATAGGAAGGGCATTGATCCCCTAATGTCTGCGACTTATCACCATGAATATCCTTCGCGGATTTTCATTGCAGAAACAAGAATTTTATCACTCCTCTTCTTTCAGTTGCTAAATGTGAATATCGCATTAGACTCAACCATTTTGTTTTCCCGCATGCGCAGAACACTTGTTATAAACAAAAATTCAAAATTTTGAAAACATATATTAGACACATAAGGCTTTTATGTGATGTAACATTCGTTACCATAGAAACAAAAAAGAATACAAACCCAAAGACTTATCAGCAGCCCCTCGTATCTATTCATTGGTGATGGTACAAGAAAACTTGGCCATTTTACTCGTTGCTTTGGTCAATCTGCTATTTAAGAATAAACCTATAACCGAGCCAAATCTCTACAGCTACCAAATTTCCCATGAAGCGGCAAAGTAATATTTTACTTCATAAAATGACTCCAAGATGAAACAAATTGACCTTGGTAGTAGAAGAGGTTAAGTGCTCTGAAGGTTCTGCATGTGCTGCAGGCTCCGCTGCCGGCTTCTATTACGCACCGTCATCTTCCACTGTTCCATAGTGAACAAGCTCATCATCTTGTATATGAGCCGAAAAAAAAAAAATCTATTGTACCTGGGCCTTGGAGAACGACCTGCCTTTCCACGGCAATTCATAAAACTATTCTGCAGGCCTAACTAGAATACAATAACATAATAAGAAGAGGGAAAAAAGATCTTTGTGCAAAAAAATAGCCCAATTTCCTACGAAGGAATCTCTGATACATCATCATCCTCCGGCTTATTCTTCTAAGTCACACTATTAGGGGGAATGGTTTGCTAATGGTATATTAGAAAGCCATAAATAATGCACATTATGTACCTGCCATGCTGCAAAGTATATATCTGATCTACATCCATTCATGGATTAGTAAGTCACGTCTCCACTTAACAATGATCATACATTATTCCGGCTAATGTGGAGTCCACCGCAGCACTCGATTTAATGACTATATCCCTCTGTAAATAGACCTTCCATCTTCTCCCTCTTCTTCACTCGGTTATTGCTTTTATGCTGCGCTGCGTAAAATACTGCTGATTCAATGTATTCCCGGAGTATAGATTTTTTTAGCGTGCAATTAAATGTGCACATAATTGTAGCACTATTTTTGTAGTGGTTAAATGAGGTGAAAGGCAAGGGAAAAAAAAAAAAGAGATTAAACAAAAAGAGGAAACTTTGCCTAGACAATCACATCACTGAGTGCATGTAATGAAGAAAGCCGTGCTGATTATTGAAAGTGACAGCCATACAAATCAATGCATGTCACCAGCAGAGTGAAAGCAGATGTCTCTGATTAATCAGAATTATTACACGTTCACAAGAGAGAAAGGGAGGAAAAAAAATCTAAAAGAAAAGCAAATATGATGTGATCCAAACTAAATGCTCTGTTTCATCCACTAGGGTTCACCCTGATGACAGTTATAGTTCACTCGAGCTGACAGCCATATATTTTTGATACAATGTAACTGATCTATTACGATGAACTTTTATCTCTGAATCCTACATCGATTGCCATATTGATCAAGGCTTGCTTGCCAATCGGACAATGCTTAAACTCAACTCAGCAGGTCAGCGGCCATATGAATATCAATACAAAGTTGCTGTGCAGTGACAGTTTCTGCTTTAATGTCTCAATTGAAAATGTTATCCTGTGCGAGCTTCAATAGAGACACATTGGTTTTGTTTGGTTTGTGTGAGAAGTATCTAATTAGTGACTAGTATTTCCTAACATAATCCTTAGATTTATGCTGAAGGGTATTAAAATTGCAACACGTTATGGGTAAATTAATGCCTATCATGTGTTTCTTCATTAGGATTCTATGGAAAGAAAATCTCATTAGTATGGGACTTGGGAAACCTGAGCTCTTTCAAGTCAATTCTTCTTAGTAGGTTAAACAATGGATTTAAGCCCCTTCCTGGGCTGAAACAATTGATAATTCTAATGTGATAATTAATATTCAAACCGGAGAATATGGCTTTCCAACAGGCACTGATTTCCAAGGCAATTATCATTATGCTACTGCTAAAAAGTCGCCTTGCTACTGTCTTTAATTGAAAAGTGTGTATGTTTTATGTATTTATACAATGTAAATATACAAAGAATACACAAAGATTCCTGCTACAAGTTGGACAGAATTCTTAATATGCAAAATGTCAGCAGCTCAAAATGTTTCACTAAGGAGCTCATGTCACAAGCGACTGCGTAAATCGGACAGAGATTGGACCGCAATGCTCAGACTGGCTGCAGCTGTCCTGACCCAAGTGTGAAAGTGGCTTAGAAGTACATGAAGCTGTCACACTCTGGTCGGGAGAGTTGCGGCCAGTCCGAGCATTGTCGTCTGATCTTGACTAGTGATGAGCGAGTACTAAAATGCTCGGGAGCTCGAGGCTCGGGCCGAGCATCTCAAAATACTCGTGTACTCGGCCCGAGCACCGAGCCCAATGTTATCCTATGGGAGACCCGAGTATTATTCTGAAATGACCCCCGGCAGCATGTAGAAACCATAAAACTGTAAATTAAAAAAAAAAACGTGCGTGTGTGTGTAAGCGTGCATATATATATATACACGCGGAGTGGAGTGCGGGAGGGGCCGTAGCCGAGCGGGGAAGTGTCGGGCTAAAGGCACGGTCATGCTGTGCGGGTCGGCCAATCACTGCAATTCAACAAGTAACAGGGCTGTGGCATTGCAGTGGTCTGCCAGCCAATCCCTGCATAAGGGATGGCTGTAAAAAGAGCGCCAACATGAAGACCACGAGTACAGCACGAGTATCACGAGATTACTCGGTCCCCGCCGAGTAGCCCGAGTACATTGATACTCGTGCGAGTACCGAGTAGTAACAAGCATACTCGCTCCTCACTAATCTTGACCCAATTTAGGTTGAGTTCACATGTCCAGTAGTCATCCATTTGAATGGATTTGTTGCCAAGAAATTCATACACTCACAGACAAATGGCAGAAGATGTAAACTGCCCAGGCCAAAAAACCTAATGCACTACCAGGATGTAGCAAGACCTCCAATAAATGGAGGCATCACAGGTGCAATAGGAGCAAATCACTCTACCGTTTCCAAAGATGGAGGGGAGATCGCTTGCATCTATTGGGATGGGCATAACTAATAGGCTGCTTACCAGATACTGTGAACCTACATGTATGAACAGTGCCCTATGCAGGCCACAAGTTTGCAATTTTACCATCAAACAATTGATCCCTCCATCTTTGGAAACGGTAGAGTGATTTGCTCTCCTCGCACCTGTGATTCCTCCTTTTATTGGAGGTCTTTCTGCACCCTGGTAGTGCATTAGTTTTTTTGGCCTGGGCAGTTTATATCTTCTGCCATTTGTCTGTGAGTATTTGCTTAGCTTTTGGAGGATTTAATTCCTCTTTTTGTTGTTTTCTTTCAAGAAATTCATACAAACACAACTTTTTTGGCCATTTTGAAAAGATTGAATTTAGCAGGATCAGGTTTTTAACACGGGAGTCTATGGAAAATGGATCCATTAACAGTTTTTAGTGTTTTATCTATTTTCCTGTGTGAATGGATACATAATCATAACTTTATCACCAGCCCACTCCATTTGTGTGTGCTACTGGACACCTTGGCTGTGCAGTTACGGTCCTTGCCCTTAGAGGTGGCAGACATCAAGCGGCAACAACATGTGTTGTCCAATACTGGAGAGGTTATAGTCCACCCAAAACTGTCTTCTGATCTGAAAGTTAAATTTACTCACATCTATGGGGAACAATCTAAGTTTTCCATCTTTCTTTCATCATGTAAGTTGTTTTTTCATCTCCGTCTTGCCTCATCCAGAGGAGAGCGTCAACAAGTGGGTAGCATCCTATAGTTGCTCCTTGGAGATCCTAAGGCCTGGACATTTTCTTTGCCTGAGGATTCTAAAAGTTTTCCCTAAGTTGACACTCTTTTCTCTGCTTTGGGGTTCAATTATGATGATTCTGAAAAGGTTAGTATTGTTGAATCAATGCTCCACAGGTTCATTCAGGGAAATCATAAGGTGGAGAATTATTGCTCTCAGTTCAGATGTTTGGCAGTGGATACCTCCTGGAATGACCTAGCTCTCCACAGTCAATATTGTCAGGGACATTCTAGCCAGATGCGAGGTATGATGGTTTATAATGTCTCCCTGTTGTCTGTGGGAGAAGCTATGTCACTTGCAGTATATTTGGACAAACATCTTAGGGATAAGAGTACATTTTAGGGTATTTCAGTGATTTCCTCCTCTCATCCTATTGAGGCAAGAGAACCAATGCAAATTGTGACCTGTGAAGAGTCGAAGTAGGGAACTGAACTTGAATCACCTGCTCATCTCTGTCTATAATGTGGCTGAACGGGTCATACAATGATTCAGTATTTCAGATACAATAATAATATTTTTAACCGTAAAGAGAAAGATAGAGAATTATTAATATGTAAAAACTATGGTTCTAAAGGTTTGAAGTTATCTATCATACATACTACTGTTTTTATACAAGTGTCTTGCCAAATTTGAAGTTATAACTTCCTCTGCATTTTTTTGAATCAGGTTCTGCCTTAAATCTTCTAGACAGTGATTTTGCTATCAAGTGTGGGTACACTGTTTTGACTCTTGATAATCTTATTTAAGCATTTGTAATTAATAATTCTCTCCTTACACAAAGTAATGTTACTTCTAAGGTTGAGAATGTGTGCATGAGAATGGGAGTGTTACACACAGAATCTATTTCATTCATGGTGTTTCCTTCCTTACTAGCTAAAATTGTGTTGGGTATGCCTTGGTTGGTTAAACACAATCCTACTATCAATTGGGAGATTCATGAGGTTAAAGGCCCTGTCACACGCAACGACATATCTAACGATATATCACCGGGGTCACGGATTCCGTGACGCACATCCGGCATCGTTAGCGACGTCGTTGCGTGTGACACCGAGCGACCGTTAACAATGGAAAATACTCACCAAATCGTCCATCGTTGACATGTCGTTCATTTTCAAAAAATCATTGATTGTTGAGGAGGCAGGTTGTTTGTCGTTCCCAAGGCAGCACACATCACTACGTGTGACACTCCGGGAACAACGAACAACAGCTTACCTGAGGCCGCCGGCAATGAGAAAGGAAGAAGGTGGGCGGGATGTTCCGGCCGCTCATCTCCACCCCTCCGCTTCTATTGGGCGGCCGCTTAGTGACGAAGCTGTGACGCCGCACGAACCTCCACCCCTTAGAAAGGTGGTGGTTCGCTGGCCACAGTGACGTTGCTAGGCAGGTAAGTCCGTGTGATGGCTCCGAACGATATTGTGCGCCACGGGCAGCAATTTGCCCGTGACGCACAAACGACGGGGGCGGGTACGCTCGATATCGCTGCGTGTGATGGGGCCTTAAGGCTTTTATTTTTTGCTAGGAAGTAGGTGGCATAATCTCCTAGCATTAAGTTCTTTATATTTTTACTTTGCATTTTGTGGTATGTTTTAACTCACTTTGCGAACTATTTCTATCTCAGTACATCTTTTCTATGTTAGGTATATTGAACTTTGCTCTGTCTTCCGATTCCTTAAGAGGTACAAAAAGTTTTTGACAGCCTGTTACAAAGCCTGTTACGAAGCCTAGGTCTGAGTGCTCCCACTTATTTTGTGGTTAGGGTTATTCTATCTCATGTGGGAACCACTAAGGATGGTGGGGTCAAGAATTTTAGTCTGTACAGGAACTGGGTGGATCAGTTTAAGTTTTAAGTGTTTTACCTATTTTCACATGTGAGTTATGTAATCAGAACACTACACCAGTCCACAATTTTTTGCGCTTTGTCTCTGTTCATGCCTGAAATTTAAATTATTTTTTCTTTAAAGGAACACAAAATATATGAATAAAGGATTGAAGAATTATAAAACCAAGTACGGAGACTCATAAGAATATTCATGAACATAATTTACCTTCTCCAAGGAAAATGTCTTTGTTAGAGCAAAACCCCATCCAGTCTCAAAGGCTCTGCGGATCATGGGGGCACTAGTAGTTGGTGGAGCGCTTGCAAGCCCAAAAGGATTGAGAAATTTCAGTCCAGCCATTTCTACACTGATATCTACTGCGTCGATAGGTGAATAGAACAATGGCAGCTCCGGCTTGCCAGTAACAGCCACTCCATGTAATTCCTGTTCAAATACATTAAAATTAAAACACATTTTAGACCTATTAAAAACTCAAATATTGGGCTGTCTATATCACTGGGTTAATTACCTATGAAAAACCTGGTCTTATGTTCTGTGCAATTGCATAAAGTTTGCGAAGTGGATATCTGTGTGTGATACTGTAGCTTCTATCACCAGGGAGCAATAATTAATTATCCTAATTGACTTTCACCTCACTAGATTATTCACACTACGATATCTGCACAAATTCATTAGACTTTATCTAAGACTAAATTAATTCTGCCACATGTTTTAGAAGAAAACAGTGTGCCATGCACCAGATTACGCTTTGATTTCATGGAAATATCGTTTCTCTATCAAAAGTAATTTTTTAACAATGTTACTATATCTGATCTTTTCTGGATAACCATCTCGGAGCATCTGAATGTCAACTATTTATCTTTGCATTCAAAGACAAAGTTAATATTCAGTATATCATATCTTCTACCAAACATACTTAAGCTGCTTGAAGTTTTTCATTTTACTTGCCTTGGCTATGACAGAATAAGAAAATGGAAAGATACTTGGGAGACCCAACCCAGAAACAAAGCAAGGCTTTCCTTTACTGTAAATAGAGTCCCAATTGATATCCAATGTGTAAAGTCACCACTAGGGGGAGCTGGAACACTGGTGTGTGTAACAGGACTATGGATCCACAAGGTATCACAGGAGTAATCACATATTGATTACTCAGAGAAGTCGTACAAGCAGGGTCAGAGCTGAGAGGTCACTCAGTAGAAGGGATAGACAGAGTCAGTGTAAAGAGTGAGCCAAAGGTCGGGAACTGGGAGAGCAAGCTGTTGGAGGGGGCGCAGGGACGGAACAGCAAACAGGCAGCAGGAGAGGAAGATCAGAAGGTAAGACAAAAATGGAGGAGAACGGACTCAGGGAGGTTGGATGGAACAAGGAGGACTGAAGTCAGGAAGGTCGGACGAGGTAGCGGACAGAATCAAGAGAACTTTCAGGGACCAGACGTGCACGCTGCAGAATATGGCTATAACTGGCACCACATCAATGGAGGAGACATCCTTATAAAGTGGAGCGATCCCAGGAACAAGGCATGGAAGGATAGGCTCCTCCCAATGGCCAAGCACAGGGAAACACTGACCACAGGACCAGGTGAGAAATACAACTCTGCAACAGAAGAGTCCAAACTGAATCGCGACACAAGGGTTAAAAACTACCATTCCAGCTGACAAACCTTTTATGACTGCTTACATCTACTTTCCTCCAGAAATCCAGCACTGATACTCAGTCAGTTCTCCTTAGCTTGTGTACTGGTAGCCGCCTTCTCATTGCTGCAGCTAAAAGGTGCCACAGTGGTGATGTGTTCTACTACTGGCCTCACCATTCAGTCAAGGGTGCTATGTTGCTAACAGGTGACTTACGGAGCTACTGATTGTATGCAGTGGTCACTTGCATATAATACACCAGGAGAGAAGGTTGAGCTATAACCCTGGGTCTACG
Source organism: Anomaloglossus baeobatrachus (assembly GCF_048569485.1). NCBI lineage: Eukaryota > Metazoa > Chordata > Amphibia > Anura > Aromobatidae > Anomaloglossus > Anomaloglossus baeobatrachus. The sequence goes on along the minus strand of NC_134360.1, from coordinate 200,278,412 downwards.
AGGGTAAAAAGTTGTCAGTGGGTATTGGTTCTTAATTATTTTCTAATATTTGCATGTTTTTTTAAAATGTCTAAAAAAGTTGGATAACCAGTTTCAATATAATACATAGGCCAAGAAACAAATGAAGTCAAAATTAAAATAAAGATTAGTCCACTCTCAAAAGAAGATAAGTCACTTGCTCAAAAAGGAAGTATGTAAAAAATCTCTGAGTTCCAAAGATTCTGATACTTTATGGGTGAAAGCGCATGCGCATAGAAAAGAATTTTGAAGAAACACCCAGTTGAACTAAAAGCAAAGATTTCACAAACTGCAATAAGAATGTAATGCAAGTAAATATCTTTGCAATGGTGCAAATCCAGGGGAAAACAGTAATAAAAACGTGGTTAACGCTGCGCTGTTGTCGGTGAAGGAATCCAATATAAAAGCAGAGTTGAAAAGATGGTTTATTCAACGCGTTTCAAAGTAAACTTTAATTCTTTTTCACGAAAGGCCACTAAAGTAAACATTAAAAAGTTATTTTGGTTGCCTTTCCTGAAGAAGAATTTAAGTTTACTTTAAAACGCGATGAATAAACCATCTTTTCTTTTCAAATCTGCATTTATATTGGATTCCTTCACTGACAGTGCAAGGTTAACCACGTTTTTATTTCTGTTTTCCCCTGGATTTTGCAGCTTAGCCCTTGTGGCTCGTGGTCCGTGCCGCAGCTGTACATGCGATTTACACTGGTTGTGGGTGACGCAAGCCGACAATGTGAGCTGTTTGCCTCTTTTTTAGCCTTCCGGTATGCTTGGATAATACCCTATTTTGCTTCTTATCCAAAGTTTTTCTTTCAATCTTTGCAATGGTGCAAAGAAGCACAGCATGAAAAAAAGCTGTAGCATCAGAGGAAGTCACAAACTTTTACAAAGGATTTAAGTTGATGTTTTTGGAGCAAGTGATAGGTCTTTTTTAACCTTACTTGAATTACATTATCTTGTACAATTTAACAAGATATTAATTCAAATTAATGCTGTGCCATCCAGCAAAAAAAAGTAACAAATTCTAAAAAATATAAATTATACAAAAAAATGTATTTTCTTTTCTTATGTAGAAGCCTATGTGCGATGTTTAGCTCAAAGATGGCTATTGACTAGCATCTATTACATAAATCCAGTAAAAAAAAGAAAGTAGCCAAATGTATTGATGACTGATGGAAGGTATTGGATATAGAGATAATGTACTGTAATCAAGGACACAATCTAGAATTTTCTTAAAATTTACCATAGATTCAAATTACTAGAGGCAGGTATTAGCAATTGAGATGAGCAAAGCCAAATTTTAGCGTTCAGTGTTAGTAGGGAACACAGACTTCACCAAAAAAATCAGAGATCAAGTTTGGATGCTTTTTGTATGCAAACCACTCGATCGAGCAGCGTTGTGATCTTGTATGCTTGGTGCTTGCCCATGTCAAACCGCTTGCAGTGTTTGAATGGCTCCCGCTCAAGGTAAAATTAGTGTTAGGGTGCGACCGCACTTTGCTTTTTACCTGCTTTTTACCTGCTTTTTTGCTGCTTTTTCAACTGCAGCGTTTAATGCCAAAATGGTTGTGTTCTGCTTTTCAAGCAAAGTCTATGGGAATTTGGTTTTCTAGACCGCACTATGCAGTTCAAACTGCTGCCTTTTTGTAGCAGAACTTTGGTCAAAAACTCAGCTTTGCAGTGCAAAACCCAAATGGCAAAAACAATTGACATGTCAATTGTTTTTGCCATTTGGATTTTGCACTGCAAAGCTGAGTTTTTGACCAAAGTTCTGCAACAAAAAGGCAGCAGTTTGAACTGCATAGTGCGGACAAGAAACCCAAATTCCCATAGACTTTGCTTGAAAAGCAGAACACAACCATTTTGGCATTAAATGCTGCAGTTGAAAAAGCAGCAAAAAAGCAGGTAAAAAGCAGGTAAAAAGCAAAGTGTGGTTGCACCCTTAGCAGATGTAGTGTGCACAAAAAAAAAATAGTGGATAAACCCCTCTCACCCACCCCCGGAAGTGATCTGTTTATGGCAAGCTGCAGGTGGGCGAAGAGCCAAACTGCCCAATCAGTGAGTTCCAATGAAGTTCGGGTCAAGTACGGGTCCAGAACAGAACTTTTTCTACAGTCCAGCAGAAGCCACAGAACCCAAATTTCCACGGGACCACTCATCTTTCATCAGCATATTATGGCTGATAAAACCCTGATTGAGACCCCGTTATTATAGAATCCTTTTTGTGCCCATTTTACTAAGTTTCTTTATGGTTCCCGAAAAGGAAAAAGTTCCTTGTGTATGGAAATAAAACTATTCTCCTAATTATAGAATTATATTTCCTTTTCTTCTACTCCAATATTTCATATATAAGAATAATAGCATACCTGTAGATATTTGTGAATGTACCAAGATGCTTGCTTTCCATCATTAACTGATTCAACAGTCGTATTAGCGAAGCCAGCAATGTCGCCGCCAGCAAATACTCCAGGTTCACTGGTTGCCATAGTCTCTGTGTCAATTTCGGGTAAACCCCATCTGTTGAACTTTATTGGTTTCATGGCTTCAATAACTATAGGAAAAAAATATTGATAAGAATAATTAGTCTTATGGAATAAAGTACAACATAAAGCAAGTGAAATAAGTATTGAACACGTCATCAATTTTCAACGTAAATATATTTCTGAAGGTGTTACAAACACAAAATCCACACTAGATGTTGGTAACAACCCATTCAATCCACACAGGAAAAGAAATGAAACTATAGATGTCCATAAATTTAGTGATGTTTAATAACGAAAAATAACACGGGAAAAAGTATCAAACACGATAACTGAAATTTATTTAGTACTTTGTACAAAAGCTTTTTTTGGTTATGACAGGTTCAAGATGCCTCCACACAAAGACGCTTTAAAGTCTGAAGGTCCGTGGCCTCCCTCTATGAACTTTGAGCTTTAGTTCTTTCCATAAATTTTGTATTAAATTCAGGTCAGGTGATCGCCTCAGCCATTCTAGTAGCATTTTTTTCTTTATTTGAAACCAAATGAGAGTTTCCTTGGCTGTGTGTTTCGGTGAAATTTCCACCCTCGTTTCCTCTAGACTATTCTATGGATTGCCACAGATTTTTATCAGGAATGTTTCTGTGCATTTGTCAATTAATTTTTCTTTTAATTATAAGAAGTTTCCCGGTGTCATATGCTGAAAAACATCCCCATACTATAATGTTCCCACCTCCAAACTTTACTGTCTGTATAGTTGTTTTGGCATGATATGCCATTTCATGGCATCCAAATCATTCAATTTTGGTAAAAACTATATTCTCCCTCCATCTTAAAGGCTTCTCTAAATGTTGTTGAGAAAAGTTTAAACATTTTTGAACATACTTTTTCAGTAACGTAGTGTTGTGTGGTGTGTGTGTATACAGGCTATTGAGATAGAGTGCATTGCTTATTATTTTCTATGAAACAATTGATTCCACGGGTAGTTCTTGGTTCTTGGACAACTCTTCTAATAATTCTTTTCACTCCTCTGTTTGAAATCTTGCTGGGACCAATTGGTCATGGCTAGAGATGAGCGAACCGGTCCCGGTTCGGCTCGAGGTCGGTTCGCCGAACGGAGGTCCCGTTCGAGTTCGGTTCGTCGAACGTTCGACGAACCAAACGCGAACCTATAGGCTATAATGGGAGGCAATCACAAACACATAAAAATGCATTATAAATGTACACAAACAGTTAATAAACATTGCCATAACACTTACCGGTCCCCGCGATCCCTTCTGCACTCTGTCTCCTGCCGCTATTCCATCCGATGATCGCTGAATCCTCCCGTGACCGGCACTGCCAGCAGAGATGCAGGACCTATCGTGACGTCAAAATAGCCATGTGACCAGTCACGTGGCTATTATCTCATTGGCTACTGACTGGTCATATGCCTATGACGCGTCATGTAGGACCTGCGAGTGCATCTCTCCGGTACACGGTGCACATATGTGTATCGCCGTGTACCAGCGACATGCTCTAGCACACGGTCGACTCCCCGTTCCGTTAGGGACCGGCTGACACAGCCGGTCATTAACGGAGATCACCGTTGCCATAGCAACGCAGTTAGCGGTGACGTCACCGCTAACCGCAGCTCCGAGAGCACCGTTGCTATGGTAACGCGTCTGTCAGCGTTACCGCTGTTACCGCTGACAGCCAGCACTGATCACTCACGGAGTGCAGGCTGCACGCTGCTTCCCGATTGTAGTGAGGATTGTAGTGAGGATGAGGTTCCCCAGCCCCAAGTGATGGGCTGGTGAACCTCATCCTCACTACAATCGTCACTACTACTACACTAGAAAGAAAGAAGACAGAAGAGCAGGATCGTGGAGGGCTGACAGGGGGTAATAAAGATGGAGTCTCTAATGTGTCTGTGTATTTATTTCTATTAAAGTATTTTTTCTCTGTGTGGTGTCTTTTTTTAACCCTTTAATAGAGATTCTTAATGGCCGGGTCAAACGTGCCTGACATTAAGAATCTCTGGCTTAATACTGGCTAGTAAAACAAAGCCAGTATTAACTCATGATTACCCAACAAGCCACCCGGCTCCAGGGCTGTTGGAAGAGTTGGATACAGCGCCAGATGATGGCGCTTCTATGAGAGCGCCATTTTCTGGGACGGCTGCGGACTGAAATTCGCAGCAGAGGCGCCCAGAAACATCGGGCTAACCTGTGCTGCGGATTCCAATCCCCAGCTGCCTAGTTGTACCCGACTGGAAACAAAAATGGGGCGAAGCCCACGTCATTTGTTTTTTAATTATTTCATGAAATAAGTGAAATAATTAAAAAAAACGGGCTTCCCTATATTTTTGGTTCCCAGCCGGGTACAAATAGGCAACTGGGGGTTGGAGGCAGCCCGTGGCTGCCTGCTGTACCTGGCTAGCATACAAAAATATGGCGAAGCCCACGTCATTTTTTTGGTGGGCAAAAAACTTCTGCATACAGTCCTGGATGGAGTATGCTGAGCCTTGTAGTTCTGCAGCTGCTGTCTGCTCTTCTCCATACAGACAGACAGCAGCTGCAGAACTACAAGGCTCAGCATACTCCATCCAGGACTGTATGCAGAAGTTTTTTGCCCCCTGAAAAAATTATGCGGGCTTCGCCATATTTTTGTATGCTAGCCAGGTACAGCAGGCAGGTACGGCTGCCCCCAACCCCCAGTTGCCTATTTGTACCCGGCTGGGAACCAAAAATAAAGGGAAGCCCTTTTTTTATTATTTCATGAATTTCATGAAATAATTAAAAAACAAATGACGTAGGCTTCGCCCCCTTTTTGTGTCCAGCCAGGTACAACTAGGCAGCTGGGGATTGGAATCCGCAGCACAGGTTGGCCTGAGCTTTCTGGGCCCCACTGCTGCGAATTGCAGTCTGCAGCCGCCTCAGAAAATGGCACTTTCATAGAAGCGCCATCTTCTGGCGCTGTATCCAACTCTTCCAGCACCTGCCTGCTATACCTGGCTAGCATACAAAAATATGGCGAAGCTCACGTCCTTTTTTTGTAGTTTTTTGGCCAAAAAAATAAAAAATGCTTCCCTGGATTTTCCATTGCCAGTGAAGGTAACACCAAGCAGTGGGGGTTAGCAGCCAGTAGCTGCTTGGATTACCCTTAGCTAGCAATACAAAAAATGCAGCGGGAGCCCATATATATTTTTTTAATTATTTATTTAAATAACTAAAAATAAAATGGGCTTCCCTGTATTTTGATTGCTGGACATCACAGTGCTGTAAAAATTAATCTTTAAAAAAATGACGTAGCGCTCCGCGGTATTATTGATTCTCAGCAGATAAAGCAGACAGCTATGGGTTGCCACCCCCATCTGCCTGCTGTTACCTTGGTTGGCAATCAAAATACAGGGAAGCCCATTAATTTTTTCTATTAAAAAAATAGTTAAAAAAATAAATGACGTTGGGTCCCCCCATTTTTGATAGCCAGCTAGGGTAAAGCAGACGGCTGTAGCCTGAAAACCACAGCTGGCAGCTCTACCGTGGTTGGGGATCCAATGTGGAGGTCCCCTCAGGCTCTTTTTTATAATTATTTTATAAATATTAATAATTACACAATAAAAGTAGGGTCCCCCCCAAATTGGATCACCAGCCAAGGTAAAGCGGACAGCTGTGGTCTAGTATTTTCAGGGTGGGAAGGTCCATAGTTATTGGGCCTTCACAGCCTAAAAATAGCAGGCCGCAGGCACCCCAGACGTGGCGCATCCACTAGATGCGCCAATCCTGGCGCTTGACCCCAGCTCATCCAGTGCCCTGGTGCAGTGGCAAACGGGGTAATAAATCGGGTTGATACTAGCTGTAAAGTCACCTGAGATCAAGCCCAGCAGTTTGTGATGTCATGGCGTCTATTAGATACCCAACATCATAAACTGTCAGTACTAACAAAAAAAAAAAATCGACAAAAGAAATTTATTTGAAAAAAAAGTCCCCAAAACATTTCCTCTTTCACCAATTTATTGTAAGAAAAAAAATAAAGGGGTCCCACGACGACTCTGGACCGTCTAGAATATGGGGGGGGAGACACTCAGGGAACGTATCCCCCATTTTCTAGGAGTGCGGACCCTTCATGTGAGGAGTGTGGGTGCAATGAATCTGCACTCACTCTCCCCGGGTCCACAGCAGCAGAGTCCATGTCGTAATGGTTGCTACCAAAGCTGCAATGCCCTGCTCATGAGGTAAGGGCATGCCTAATCAGGAGAACTACTGTAGAGGAAGCTCTGCTCACTGGTATATAGGTGCTCAGAGGTAATAATAGATAAAATTAGTGAGTAACCTCGGCACTCTAAATCTCCCAGACTAAGTCAGTAAGTCACAACGGATAGTAATGCAAAATCACTCTTTATTGGTCCGTATTAAAAAAAAAAATTTTTTCAAAAGCATATATGTTTTTGTCCAAAACAAGTTACAAATGACGTTTCGGCCTGAGCCTTCGTCAGATTAGACTTATCTGCTTGTAATCATGAAAAATGACAATAATCAGTATCACATAAGAGTGAGAGAACAATAACATAAACTCGAACAATGTAGAGGTACAATTGGGATGCAGCAAAAAAATTGCAACACAGCAAGAAATGAAACACATGATACAAATGTCATAATACAGTACAAGGACAATATAGTAATGACAAATATGGGGTCAGAGTAGGCTTAGACAGCTCTGGTACGAAAGAGATGTCAATCATAAAGTAACATGTGCAGTAGGTGTAGAGCTACAGTATGCATGGCAGAGCTAATGGGTAGACTGACCATAGAAAAAGAACGGAGAAAAAGTGGAGAAAAAGTGGAGAAAAAAATGGAGAAAAAGTGGAGAAAAAGTGGAGAAAAAGTGGAGATAAAAATGGAGAAAAAGTGGAGAAAAAGTGGAGAAAAAGTGGAGAAAAAAATGGAGAAAAAGTGGAGAAAAAGTGGAGAAAAAGTGGAGAAAAAAATGGAGAAAAAGTGGAGAAAAAGTGGAGAAAAAGTGGAGAAAAAGTGAAGAAAAAGTGGAGAAAAAGTGGAGAAAAAATGTAGAAAAAAATGTAGAAAAAGTGGAGACAAAATGTAGAAAAAGTGGAGAAAAAGTGGAGAAAAAACGGAGAAAAAGTGGAAAAAAAGTGGAGCACCCTTTGGTGCCTTTCATGTGGTACTAAGGGGTGCTTAGCTTTGTATTTAGCCAAAAAAATGAAAAAAAAAATGACGTAGGGTTCCCCCTAGTTTTGTAGCCAGCTAGGGTAAAGCAGACGGCTGCAGCCTGCAGACCACAGCTGGCAACCTCACCTTGGCTGGTAATCCAAACCTGAGGGCACCCCACGCTGTTATTTTAAATTAAATAAATAATTAAAAAAAAAAACACGTAGGGGTCCCCCAAAATTGGATCACCAGCCAAGGTAAAGCAGACAGCTGGGGCCTGATATTCTCAGACTAGGGAGGTCCATGGTTATTGGACTCTCCCCAGCCTAAAAATAGCAGGCCGCAGCCGCCCCAGAAGTGGCGCATCCATTAGATGCGCCAATCCTGGTGCTTCACCCCAGCTCATCCCGCGCCCTGGTGCGGTGGCAAACGGGGTAATATATGGGGTTAATACCAGATGTGTAATGTCACCTGGCATCAAGCCCTGGGGTTGGTGAGGTCAGGCGTCTATCAGATACCCGACATCACCAACCCAGTCAGTAATAAAAAAAATAGACGACAAACACATTTTTATTTGAAAAAACACTCCCCAAAACATTCCCTCTTTAACCAATTTATTAGAATGAAAAACAAATCCAGGTCTGCTGTAATCCAAGGGGTTGCCATGACGATCCACACTGTCCCAGTCAATGAAGAGCAGGATGTTCCCCATTGGCTGGGAGAGCAGTGCAGTGACCTGAGCTAACATCAATGGGTCAGCCCAGGTCACTGCAGGGCATGACAAGTGCTGCTGTCAGCGAGGTACATTACCTGCGCTGATCTCCAGCACTGCTGACAGCCCCTGTCACTGAGTTCAATGACCGGCGCCTTCACACCAAGTATCGCGAGAGGCCCGTGACGTCACCGCTAGTCAGTCTCGGGTCGGAAGCGAGAGGTGATGTGACAAGCGGCGGCCATGGAGGACAGTGACAGCGCTGAGGTCGGGAGGGCGGGACTTCATCACCGCAGGTAAGCCGAGCGGGACCATGTGTGTGTGTGTGTGTGTGTGTGTGTGTGTATGTATGTGTACATGCCGCGGGCAGGAGGGGGCGGAGCGAGCTGAGTGGGGAAGTGTGGGCTTCCTGCACGTAACTAGGATAAACATCGGGTTACTAACCAAAGCGCTTTGGTTGGATACCCGATGTTTATCTTGGTTACCAGCTTCTGGCAGGCTGCCAGCGATGGCTCCTGCACACTGTAGCTGTAAAAAGCCCTGCTTTTTGCTGCTAGAACCGCTCTCAAACGTATCTAGAACTATCGAGCTTTTGCAAAAAGCTCGAGTTCTAGTTCGATCTCGAACAGCCCCCAAAATCACTCGAGCCTAGAACTGGAGAACCTCGAACCTAGAACCGCGCTCAACTCTAGTCATGGCCAGTTTATGGTGCAATGTTGTTCTTTTCATTTCTGGATAATGGCCCAACAGTGTTCACTGGAACCTACAGTATTTTAGAAATGCATCTGTAATCAATGCAATCAGTATGTTTTGCAACAATAACGTTGCAAAGGTCTTCAGACAGCTCACTAGTTTTACCCTTCATGTGATGTTTCTTGTGGAACAACTTGGTAATGTGACACCTTTTTATAGGCCATCAGTTGAACCAGCTGATATTAATTTTTCACTGAGTTACAGGATTGTTTTCTAAATACTGATAGATTTCCGCTGGTGTCATGACATTCCAAGGCTTTTTGTTCCTTTGTTCCTTCATATGTTAAATACTTTTTTCCTGCATCATTTCTCATTATTACACATAACTTAATTTATTCACATCTATGGTTTGATTTCTTTGCCTGTGTGGATTAGATGGGTTGGTTCCGACAGCTGGTGAGAAATTCATGTCAATAGCACTTTTACAGATATATTTACTCAGAAAATTGGTGACGTGTTCACTGCTTATTTCATATATGGCCTCCTTTTCCTTTCTTTAAAATTTGTTAAGAACTTATATTCCTTACAATGCAATATTGCAACATCATTGAAAAACCCTTATTTGGCTGCAATTCACATGTCATCCACATTGACACTTATGATTAGACATGAGCGAACCTTTGGAAGTTCAGTCCGGAGGGCACAGTCGAATCTTAGATAAGGTCCGGTTTGTGACCTTGACTTGATCCGAACCTCAATGGAAGTCAGTAATTGGGCAATTAGTGTCTCTGCCTACATGCAGCCAGCCATAAGCAGATCACTTCCGGAGGAAAGTGATGGGGTTTTTCCAATATATATATATACTTTTATGTGGGCACACTACATCAGATCCTGCTGATTTTACCCCCAGTGTGGGCCATTCAAACAGTGCATGCAGCTCATACAGGGCTGAGGATCACTCATACCCAAGCACAGCGCTGCTCGCTTGAGTGGTTTACACATGCAACTCACTCGAACTTAAAACCTGAACTTTGTTTTTTTGGCAGTCGGTTTCTGAACCCAAACCTCAGGTTCACTCATCTTTACTAATATAGTTACATAGTTATATAGGTTAAAAATAGGCCTAGGTCCATCTAGTTCAACCTTCCTCCATCAATTATATATTTTGTCATTAAGTCATTCATAACCAACAATGTTGTGTGCACTGAGGAAATCATCCAGACCTTCTTTAAAAGCTGTTATAGTATCTGCCATTACTACCTCTTGTGGTAGTGTATTCCACAGTCTGACTACAGTAACTAAGAATCCTTTCCTATTTAGCTGCCGGAATCGCTTTGCTTCCACTCTTCTGAACATCTAACAGCATATCGCAAAATTATGTTTAATTTTTTAAAGCTGGGGACCTTGTGCCATATAACTCAAAATATGTTGCATCAAGAGGAAATATCAGGAAGAATGGGAATTTTATTGACTACCTTACTCTCAGCCAATCAGCTTAGTTCATCTGTTGCAACAATTCTGACAGTTTTACATCTTGTGAAATCACTGACTAATAATTACGCACACATTTCCATGCATAAAAAACTATATTCATCCTATATAATAAAACTAATAATTATAAAGGCTTATGTATTCATACTTTTGGTATAAGTAAAATATATCTTTGTACCGTGTTAGCCAGTAGAGATAAAAAAATTGTTTAAAAGAACAGAGAGTCCTCAGTGGTTGATACCTTTTAATGGCTAACTGAAAAGATGGTAATAATTGCAAGCTTTCGAGACTACTCAGGTCTCTTCATCAGGCATGGTATAACACAAAATCTGAAGAGTCACGTATTTATACACAACAGGACTTAGAATAGTGCAGTAAAAAAAAAAAAAAAAAAAAAAGGAAAAAAAAAAGGACAAGTTATATGAAACAGAACTATCTCTATGGCAGGGGGACAAGCTGTTCTAGCCATAAATACTGCTGCAGTTCAGTGTGAAAGTTTTATTGTCCTTTGATAAGGGTCTGGTCCAGGGCTGTGACATGCTCGGATGGTCAGAGGAGCACATCTTTTAACTGATGTAAAAAGACATGAATCCATGAGACACATTCATTCCTTCTCTGAATGTGTCAAAGGTCATCATAAGTTTGTACTCCCATAGTCTCCTGTCTCTCTGGGACTTGAAGTTTCCTTTCAATACCAGCAATTTCATGTCCATGATGCTGTGGTCTGGGTTACAAAAATGTTTGGCCACAGGTAGATCCATCCTTTTTTCTCTGACCTTTCCAGACCCCCCACTTCTGTGTTTTAGACAGCCCCCAAATCTAAGAAGCATCATTGTCAGAAGCTCCCTGTCCTCTCCAACACCAACAGGAACATTTCCCTGCAACCAGAAAAAATGCAAGACCTGTCCATTAATATTGACAACGGACAAGATAAAGATTCCCAGATCACATCAGGACTACAAGATCCCAGGTACGTTCAGCTGCACCACAACCAATGTGGTGTACTTAATTATATGTACCAAATGTCCAACTGGGGGTCTGTATGTAGGGGAGACAGGACAACAGCTCAGGACAAGGATGAATTCTCACCGCCACACAATTAGAGAAAAAAGGATGGATCTACCTGTGGCCAAACATTTCTGTAACCCAGACCACAGCATCATGGACATGAAATTGCTGGTATTGAAAGGAAACTTCAAGTCCCAGAGAGACAGGAGACTATGGGAGTACAAACTTATGATGACCTTTGACACATTCAGAGAAGGAATGAATGTGTCTCATGGATTCATGTCTTTTTACATCAGTTAAAAGATGTGCTCCTCTGACCATCCGAGCATGTCACAGCCCTGGACCAGACCCTTATCAAAGGACAATAAAACTTTCACACTGAACTGCAGCAGTATTTATGGCTAGAACAGCTTGTCCCCCTGCCATAGAGATAGTTCTGTTTCATATAACTTGTCCTTTTTTTTTTCCTTTTTTTTTTTTTTTTTTTTTTTTACTGCACTATTCTAAGTCCTGTTGTGTATAAATACGTGACTCTTCAGATTTTGTGTTATACCATGCCTGATGAAGAGACCTGAGTAGTCTCGAAAGCTTGCAATTATTACCATCTTTTCAGTTAGCCATTAAAAGGTATCAACCACTGAGGACTCTCTGTTCTTTTAAACAATTTTTTTACTTTTGGTATTTCATTTTTATTTTTATGTTTTCTGATAACCCTGGAATACAAATTGCTGTACTGAATAAAAATGGAAATGAGAAAAAACATATTTACAGCAGGTTTCAGAACAAGGAGACATACACTTTTAAAGGACATCAAAGAAAACTAATCAGTGTTTTTTAATCTATCACTATGAATACTGCTGAATACATGTCCTTCGCCCTTGACAGAAGGATACGTTGATACATTCAATGCATGTACTTGAGTGGAATCATATATATGAATTTCTATGATTTTATTATAAAACTTGCACTTAGAATTCTATATATTATGCAATGGGATACATATATACTCCTCAAAAATTGAAATTCCAATTCCAAGAAAGAATTAAGGAAAATCACAGGATTAATAGACATGTTAATTTTATGCTAATTTTTCTATATATTTCTATTTGTTTAGTATAGAAAATGAGAAGCATATGCAGAAGTATGTGCATTTACATGTCTTGGCATAATATGATGCCATGCTATGCTAAGTGCACATGGGTGCGTAAATAAGCAAAATCCGCTTTTGGCAGCTGCCTTTGCAATTGCAGACCAAGGACGTTCTATGTGTGATTTCAATATTTCCATACCGTTTCCTTCTTGCTGTTGCAATTTCCATGTTAAAGATAAGCTGTCTGCAGGATTTAGCAATATAAAGTAAAGCCATGGCCATAATGGGGCTGTGATACTGATTAAATGGATTCCTGTGGTGACGGAATCCAATCTGTGGCTGTTGAATAATCTTCCTCTTAAGTTCTCATCTAATGATGTCTTCTGTGTGTTGGTGTTTAACAGGTCGGAATTTGGGAGTAGGGTCTTTTTATTCTTTTTTGCCCCTCTATCTGCCTTCTCTGTTTCTTCTAGAGATCACTGATTATTATTCAGTAACCTGCTTCTTTTTGAAATTTTGAACGGCTGCCTCCATCATTGCAGTAGGCGGCGCATGCGCAGTGTGATTCTGCATGCAGCCTGCAGGTCTTCAATAAAATGGGACCAGGGTGGCACATGCGCAGATCAAGATTTCAGTTTAATGAATAGGTCATTGAGCTGAAATTTCGATATGTGCCGCATCCTATGCCATTTTATTTAATATCTTCAGACTAAAGATGTGCAAACCTTTGTAGGTTTGGTTTGCTGGCAGCAAATGAACCAAACTTTCATGTGTCTGAACCTTGCCTGAGGAGGTTCCAAAACACTAATTAGCAGTTTTAGTCTCCTCCCACATGCAGCCAGCCAGAAGAAGATCACTTCCGGGAAAGGGTGGGCAGGCATTTTAAATTTTTTGTGTAGGGTTGCACACTTTCTGTGATCACACTATTGTTACTCCCAGTGTGCGCCGTCTAAACACTGCAATCGGCTCGCATAGGGCTGAGCACTGAGTGTACCCAAACACAGCTCTGCTCATGCGAGTTAAGTTTACATATAAATTTGAATCCGAGCCCTATTTTTTTAAGTTGTTGTTCAAGTTCAATAAGCAAACCTCATGTTCGCTCATATCTACTTCAGACCGCCTGTAGAATCGCACTTCACACGCTCCACCCACCATAATTATGGGGCAGCAGCAAAGAATTTAAAAAAGAGGCATGTCTCTAAATAATCAGTATACAAAATAGGATATAAATAGGTGCTCTGTAGAAAAATGTCAGTAATCATAAAGGATAACTCCAGCACTCAAGAGATAACAAAGGGTCAAATAGAATTTTGAACTTTTTATTTCTTGATTTGTTGCAAAAAGGGGTACACCTCAACCCATGCAAAACGACGTTTCGGCTTCTAAGAAGCCTTCATCGGGGTTTTGCGTATAAAGCGTTGAGGGTTTTGGGCAAACAATCTGCAATGTCAGACGGTGCTCAGGGCATCTGTGGTATGGATAAGGTCCCCGAATTTGTCTATGCATTCTCAGGCACCTTACCCATATCACATACGCCCTGAGCACCGTCTGACGTTGTAAATTGTTTCCTTCAAAACCCTCAACACTTTATACGCAAAACCCCAATGAAGACTTTCAAGAAGCTGAAACATCGTTTTGCATAGGTCAAGGTGAACCCTTTTTGCAACGGAATAATCAATGACCTGTAAAAGAACCAAAGCAGGAAGGTGGAGAGGCATAGAAGAAGAGGAAGACCCTACTCTATATTCGCATCCTGATGCACACCGATCTACAGAAGACATCATCAGATGAAAACTTTAGAGTTAAGCGGGCTTTACACGCTGCGACATTGCTAGTGATGTCACGAGCGATAGCACCCACCCATGTTGGTGGCGCGTCACGGGGTGATCACTGCCGTAGCGAACAATATCGCTACGGCAGCGGCACACGCAATTACATGTTCACCGACGTCGCTGTGGCCGCTGAACAATCTCTCCTTTAAGGGGGAGATTCATTCGGCGTCACAGCGGCGTCACTAAGCAGCAGCCCAATAGAAGCGGAGGGGCGGAGGGCTGGAACATCCCCCCACCTCCTTCCTTCCTCATTGCCGGTGGCCACAGGTACGATGTTGTTCCTCGTTCCTGCGGTGTCACAGATAGCGATGTGTGCTGCCGCAGGAACAACGAACAACCTGCGTGCCAAACGAGGAACAATTTTTTAAAAATGAACAACGTGTACACGACGAACGATTTGACACCTTTTTGCGATCGTTACTGATCACAAAAAGGTGTCACACACAACATCGCTTAAGAGGCCGGATGTGCGTCACCAACACCGTGACCCCGACGATATCTTGTTAGCGATATCGTTGTGTGTAAATGAGCCTTAAGATTATTCAACAATCACAAATTGGACTCTTTCACTGCAGGTATCCATTTAATCATCATCACAGAGCCATTATAGACGCGGCTTTACTCTACAATGCCAAATCCTGCTGACAGGTTCACTTTAAGAAGTGTATATAAATACTCTCTGCTTTAAGATAATATTGTTAATGTATCTAAAATAAGGAAATTTAGCTATATTTTGTAACATTATGAATAGCATACATATTGTACTAACTGATTTCTGATTCAATATTATTTTTTAAAATATCAATGCCTAATGTCACAGTACTCTTTCACATAGAAAGCACATCTGAGTTTGCTGAAATATTTTAATACTCATCATTCCGACCATTTTTTTAAGGCAATAGTATTTATATGATGCTGTATCAATGATGAATTACTGCAAACTAATCAGGAGGGCTGAAAGAGCATTCCCTTGGGTCCCAATTTGTCTTTTATATTAATCTATTGTGCCTCTGCTGCATGGATAAGATGTATTTAAGAAGGAGGAACTATATCTCCTTTTTGATTTAAGGTTCACCTGAAAGCATCACACAGAAATAATCTATTATTTGTTATTAGATATAAAGCATATGACCATGGCCATATGATATAAATAATGATACTCACTAAAAGAATCCTCTTTAAAGTGTCCTTCTTTTAAAGGGTGTACAAACCAAAGAGACCGTCACTGCAGAGAGAGGTGGTCCAGTCTTGGCTCATCACATTCGATTTACTTGCAGGTGGTCATAATAAGTGAATAATTCATTTTTTTCAAAAAAATGTACCGTTAGCAAGCAAGCGATTAAAATAGAAGAATGACCCAAATTGGTGCATTTACATTGGCTCACCTACAGACTTTAAACAGTCACTGATTGGCTACATGAAAGTCTATCGGTGCTACTGTGTTTCCCTCTGAAAATAAGCCCTTCAAAAATAGGACTTAACAGTAGGGCTGAGCGGATCCGGACTGTAAAAGTGCATATTCGTGCCGCTGCGGGCTAAGAATACCAGCCCCCAGCTGGCTTTATCGAGGCTGTGTATCAAAATTAGGGGGGACCGCGCGTTGTTATTTTTTTTTAATTATTTATTTAAATTTTTTAAAAAAAGCCAAATGCGGTTTCTCTTAGGCCGGAGTCACACTTGCGAGGGACTCTCACGAGTCTGACATCACATCACCAGCACAGCCGCGCAGACTTCTGACAGGAGCGGGCTGCATGTGTTTCTAGGTACATGCCCGCTCATATTCAAAGAGCGGCAGGCCGTGCCGGTTGATGTCATGCCAGACTGGTACAAGTCTGGCCAGACTTGTACAAACTGACCCGCAGACACTTGCACTGCTTTCCCCGCCCACAGGCTGCCCTGGTGCCTGTGATTTGTTGCAGTCAGCTGACATGCTGCCACTCATGGTGGGGGCGCGTCTAACTGCAACCAATTACATGCGCTGGTGGGTGGGCAAAATGGTGAATATTGAATTGTCGGCTCCGGAAGGGAAAAGCGTGACCCAGAAAGAGTTTGCCGCCATGACACCACCTAGGAGAGCACACCACACGCGCTCCTACCCCTTATCCCTTCCACTAATGTTTTTAATTTCCAGATTCTGGTCCCCATAGACTTATATGGGCACCGGTTTCTGGGCGGATCAGGTTTTTTTTTAATTGAGCACTGATCCGCCGGTCCCGGATTTTTGCTAGTCCGATCAGCTCTACTTAGCAGGATTATTTGCCCTTTTTGGAGTAAGCTTGAAATATAAGCCCTACTCTAAATATAAGCCCTAATTGCGTGCTTAAACTAACAAGCTTGTGTATCCCTATTTTATGCAGAACTTTTATTGCCCCCTTGTGTGGGTCTAAGCTCCAGCTAATTAAATGATTGAATAATCACCCTATTCCTCCCCCAGAATCCTGCCCACTGCTCTGAACCCTGTACAAGCACCGACACGCTATGCCCGCTGTACCGTATCAGTGGCCGAGGATCAGACCACAATCCTCGGTGACAGCTGCAGAGAATTACACGCTCTAACTCTCAGATCATGAGTGCCACTGCAGAGTGCAATGAGAATGCACCAGCTAATTAAGGCAATTAGTATTCAGACTCATCCCCCATAATCCCAACCACTGCATGGTCCTGCACGGGCACCTACACTCTATATCTACTGTGTTACTGGTACTGCAAAGCCATACATGCTGTTACATTCAGTTAAAATGAACCTGTCAGGTGCAATATGCACCCAGAGCCACGAGCAGTTCTGGGTGCATATTGCTAATGCCGGCATAACTGTCCCTGTATCTAGTAGCATAGATAAAGAGATCTTTAGAAAAATTATTTCTAAAGAGTCTTTATAGTATGCTAATGAGCATAGGGACGAGTCGTAAGGGCATTACTTCCCCTGACTAGTCCGCCCTCTGAGCATGTTATTATGCCCACCTGGGCATTCTAACATGCTATTTATTGCTGAGTATCCAGTGGTGATCCGCGTACCTGTGTTCATGGTGAACGCTAAAGCTGAATACACCTCACTTCCGGTCATGTGCACTGGACCTGTCTGAAGCCAGGAAACGTACACACGGCTTCATATTGCACATGACTGGAAGTGCGGGGTATTCAGCTTCAGCGTTCACCGGGGACACGGGTACGCGCACATGTTTTGGACATGTGACTACTGTAGCCAATAATGTGCTGCACTGGTGAAAGATTGGTCACTGTTGTAGGTAGTAATTGGCTGCATTATTCACATTCCCATCCTCATTGGTAGGGGCAGGGTGGACACCGGCAAGGGAGCCGGACAATTGAAATACAATGGAATGGTAAAATTATAAGGAGAGGGGTTTTTCTTTTCTAAAGCCGATGCATTTTTTTTCATTAATCTGGTCAAAAAAAATTGCTTAAATATTAGTAAAGTTGCACCAGTTTATGCTATGAAATTATGCAAAAAAATAAGTTGTAGGTTGCAGTTTTGTATGAGAGTTGTATACAGGGGCGTAACTACCGCGGTTGCAGCGGTCGCCATCGCGACCGGGCCCGGGCAGTTTGGGGCCCGCGGGGACCCGGCAGATCAGCAGCCAGCTCCTCTCAGTGAGAGAGAAGCTGCGCTGATCTGTCACAGTGCACGCGCCCACTATATGACCCGCTGCCGCCCCCGACACCGGGCCCTCCTGCCCGATGTCAGCGGCGGCACCGGGGCCCCCCTCCCCCGTCACCGCGCACAGTAATAATGAAGCATAGAGCGGCCAGCGCCGCTCTGCATCATCATACTCCCCCTGTGCCTGCGCGGTGACGTCACTCCTGTGCGACTGCTGTGCTGAGTGCACAGAGCGCAGGGAGGGAGGACGCCGACCGGAGCACCGGGAGAGAGAGGAGGACGAGCAGCAGTGGAAGGAGGAGAGCAGGGACTCCAGGGAGTACACCAGCAGTGGAACAAGGAGACGTCAGGACAGAGCAGCAGTGGAAGGAGAAGATCGGTGAGTACTTGTTTTTTTTTTTTTTATATATATAAAGTGAGTACACGGTGGTCAGAGGCCTGGGGTGGGGAGGCTGCATGATACTGTACATGGAGGCCTGGGTTGGGGAGGCTGCATGATACTGTACATGGAGGCCTGGGGTGGGGAGGCTGCATGATACTGTACATGGAGGCCTGGGGTGGGGAGGCTGCATGATACTGTACATGGAGGCCTGGGGTGGGGAGGCTGCCTGATACTGTACAAGGAGGCCTGGGGTGGGGAGGATGCCTGATACTGTACATGGAGGCCTGGGGTGGGGAGGCTGCATGATACTGTACATGGAGGCCTGGGGTGGGGAGGCTGCATGATACTGTACATGGAGGCCTGGGGTGGGGAGGCTGCCTGATACTGTACAAGGAGGCCTGGGGTGGGGAGGCTGCATGATACTGTACATGGAGGCCTGGGGTGGGGAGGCTGCCTGATACTGTACAAGGAGGCCTGGGGTGGGGAGGCTGCCTGATACTGTACATGGAGGCCTGGGGTGGGGAGGCTGCATGATACTGTACATGGAGGCCTGGGGTGGGGAGGCTGCATGATACTGTACATGGAGGCCTGGGGTGGGGAGGCTGCATGATACTGTGCATGGAGGCCTGGGGAGGCTGCATTATACTGTACATGGAGGCCTGGGGAGACTCCATTATACTGTACATGGAGGCCTGGGGAGGCTGGCAGCATTATTATACATGGAGGCCTGGGGAGGCTGGCTGCATTATTATACATGGAGGCTTGGGAGGCTGGCTGCATTATTATACATGGAGGTCTGGGGAGGCTGGCTGCATTATTATACATGGAGGCCTGGGGAGGCTGGCTGCATTATTATACATGGAGGCCTGGGGAGGCTGGCTGCATTATTATACATGGAGGCCTGGGGAGGCTGGCTGCATTATTATACATGGAGGCCTGGGGAGGCTGGCTGCATTATTATACATGGAGGCCTGGGGAGGCTGGCTGCTATATTATACATGGAGGCCTGGGAGGCTGGCTGCTATATTATACATGGAGGCCTGGAGAGGTTGGCTGCATTATTATATATGGAGGCCTGGTGAGGCTGCATAATAAACATGAAGGACACCTTATACATTGAATATAGAGGTGTAATATACATAGAGGTCTATGAGGCTGCATTATACTGGAGGTCTATAGGGCTGCATTAAAATGGAGGTCGGGGGGGGGCTGTATAATACAAAATGAAGGGACACCTTATACATGGAATATAGGGGTGAATTATACATGGAGGAGTATGGGGCTGCATAATACCATCTGAAGTTTTATGGGGTTGTGTTATAATACATATAGGACTATGGGGGCTGCATTATAATATATGGAGGACTATGGAGGCTACCTTATACATGGACTATGGAAGTGCATTATAAAACATGGAGGACTATGTGGTGCAGTATAATATATGGAGAACTATGGGGTGAATTTTAATACATGGAGAACTATGGGAAATGCATTATAATTGAAGGGCTACTTTATACATGGAGGATTATGGGGGTGCATTATAATATATGGAGGGCTATGTATCTGCATTCTAATATATGAAGGGTTATGTGAGACCCTTTATACAATTATTTGGAAGGCTATGTGGGGGCTGTTATAGTATTTTGAGAACTTTATACAGGGGGGACAAAGATACAAGTATGGGATGGAAATGTTTTGTGCTGAGGGAAAAAGGCTCTTTCCCTCAGCAGCCAACTTTCCCATGCTCTGCTATACATCTCTCAGCACCCAGCTTTCCCATGTTCTGATATACATCTCTCAGCACCCAGCTTTCCCATGTTCTGACATACATCTCTCAGCACCCAGCTTTCCCATGTTCTGATATACATCTCTCAGCACCCAGCTTTCCCATGTTCTGATATACATCTCTCAGCACCCAGCTTTCTCATGCTCTGATATGGGAAAGCTGGGTGCTGAGGACAAGATAAATATCAGAACATAGGAAAGCTGGGTGCTGATAGAGGGATTTCAGGGTGCTGTGGGTGAGAGCCAAGTGTCAGCGTCATTATCCTGTACCCCGAGTGTCAGTGTGATTATCCCTTACCCCATACCTCCCAACCGTCCCGGATACAGCGGGACTTTCACGCTTTACGTTGTTTGTCCCGTTGCCACGATCGGGACGGCCGGCTCCCGGGCTCCGCCCACCCACTCTCTCTCCACCTCCCTGCTTTTCCCTCCTACCATCCCAGTAGACGTGGCATAACAGAGAGGAGCGCTGCCTGTGCTGCTGCTGGTACATTAAAATCTCCCCAGCGCTGATTTCCCTCCCTCCCCCCCCCTCACCCCCGGCCGGAGCCTCTCTGTGCGGTCGGCCGGCCGCCTGTCTGTGCGGTCGGCCGGCCGCCTTTCTGTGAGGGCGCCCCCCGGCCGCCTGTCTGTGCGGGCGCCCCCCGGCCGCCTGTCTGTGCGGGCGCCCCCCTGCCGCCTGTCTGTGCGGGCGCCCCCCTGCCGCCTGTCTGTGCGGGCGCCCCCCTGCCGCCTGTCTGTGAAGGCGACCGGCCACCTCACTGTGTGGGCGACCGGCCGCCTCACTGTGGCTCCCTGCGTGTCCATGCTGGAGGCCCGCTGGCTGCCTGCGTGTCCATGCTGGAGGCCCGCCGGCTGCCTGCGTGTCCATGCTGGAGGCCCGCCGGCTGCCTGCGTGTCCATGCTGGAGGCCCGCCGGCTGCCTGCGTGTCCATGCTGAATGGGTGTGGATGGGGAGTGGATATGGGAGTGACTGTGAAATGGGTGTGGTTAGGGGGCATGGCCTAAAAATTTGCCGCGGCGCGCTACGCGCGCCGCAAACTTTATCCTTCTTCTCCTTCTTTAAAAGTTGGGAGGTATGCCTTACCCCAAGTGTCTGTGTATGTGGAGGGGGGGCCCAGGTCTAAACTTTGCACCGGGGCCCATCCAACTCTAGTTACGCCACTGGTTGTATATTATAATATTATGTTTTATGATCACGTGCAACACTTGCACTGGCCTCTGTTTTGTATCAAATAATTACCATTAATATCTTGAATATATGTTTCGCTATATTTTCTTCCCCATATCACATAATGAAAGAAAGAAATAAATTGACATTTAACCAAGAAATGTGTTAATGTTTATACAGAGAAAATTATAGAATCAAATGTTCACCATTAAATAGAGCAAGGACAGGATCCAGGCATGTATCTGAATAAATGCATGGGGAGCCTGAACGCAGGACCCAAGTATCATTCCGGAGAGATGAACTGGGGGCAACGACACAGAAATAAATACCGTACATGTCTGCCTCTGAATTCAAATCATCAATTAACACATACTAGGGGCCAGAACATACCGTACTTTATTCCTCAGTCACACCGTGGTTACTAATGTATATATATAGTACTTTAATAGTGAGAACAGCCAATCTATATATAAAAATATTAACGCTGATACTAAAACATCTGATGTTGAATATTTTTTATTAGCTATGACACTGGCATATATTAGATTACACACAAAATATTAATGTCCATTAAAGAATTCATCTTATTGCCATATATTGTTACAGTGTATATATCTCACTGGAACCAAAGAAATTGAGACTTGAAAAGGTTTTGGGCATGCGAAGTGTTAAAGATGTAATAAGTTGATATCATACTTTCTAAAACTCAATTTGGATAAAACTGAACTCATCATCTTTCCACCATCAAACCTAAAGGAAATCTGATTTTTGCTTCCTCATCTGAGAGCAGCATGATGTAGGAAAAGAGATCCTGATTCCAACTGTGTATCACTTAGGGGTACTTTGCACACTACGACATCGCAAGCCGATGCTTGCGATGCCGAGCACAATAGTCCCCGCCCCCGTCGCAGCTACGATATCTTGTGATAGCTGCCGTAGCGAACATTATCGCTACGGCAGCTTCACATGCACTTACCTGCCCTGCAACGTCGCTCTGGCCGGCGACCCACCTACTTCCTAAGGGGGCGGGTCGTGCGGCATCACAGCGACGTCAAACGGCAGGCGGCCAATAGAAGTGGAGGGGCGGAGATGAGCGGGACGTAAACATCCCGCCCACCTCCTTCCTTCCGCATAGCCGGCGTGAGCCGCAGGACGCAGGTAGGAGATGTTTTTCGCTCCTGCGGCTTCACACACAGCGATGTGTGCTGCCGCAGGAACGAGGAACAACATCGTAACATCGGTCCTTCCGAAATTATGGAAATGACCGACGCTACACCGATGATACAATTTCGACGCTTTTGCGCTCGTTAATCGTATCAAAAACGATTTACACACTACGATATTGACAGCAACGCCGGATGTGCAATGTGCGTCACTTTCGATTTGACCCCACCGACATCGCAGCTGCGATGTCGTAGTGTGCAAAGTACCCCTTAGATTACTGGGTTCAGCCATTCTGACACAATCAGAAATTATAGATTTAGCCATGTGATAGAGCTGAGAGCTGTCCCACCCACACCAGGCTCTCAATATAGGTTGTACAGTGAGGTCTCAATTAGAGGAGAGGGAGTGCTGGACTGCCACGCATGTGACTTAGTAGTCTTGATGACAGGGGTCCTGCTGCCTAACAAACAAGCAAATATGATATTGGACCTTGACAAGAAAGCCATTGATGATTTCTGCTTTTAACCCTTGCAGCATACTATCTTCAGATTATATAGCAAACATCTGCTGACAGATTTCTTTTTGACGCCCCTACAAGAAAAAGGATCATAATAAATTTCGGCATGTTTTCCCCTGCATCATACAAGTTTGCTGTTTCCGTGTAATCTTTAACTGTGCTCACATTTAAGACTTTACAAACTTATACCACTTCCAACTCAAAAATAATATCCAGAATCTGCCCTTTCCTCAGCCCTGAACAAACTAAAAATTTAGGACATGCCCTCATTATTTCCTGCCTGGACTATTGCAATATCCTCTTTTGTGGTTTCCTAACAAACACCCTCGCAGCTTTCCAGCTGGCCCTTAATTCCAGTATCTGATTAATCCACTGCTCCCCTTGAAACTGCTCTGTGGTTTACCAATCCCTTCACTTTCCCAGTTTAAATCACTAATAGTGATTTACATTACTTCTCCATATATCTCCAAAGTAGTCTTCCGATACTTCCTCACGCATAATTTCCAGTCTTCACAAGATCTGCTTCTCTCTATTACCCTTCTACTCTTGTCACCCAACCACCTTCAAGATTTTTTCCTCAACCTTTCACCATTGTTTGGAATTCAGTTCCTTATTATGTCATGTTGTCTTCCACAACTGAAGCCTTCAGATGCAAACCTGAAATCTCATTGTTTCAGGAAAGACTACAGCCTTCAAAATATATCCACTTCAAGCTTAGTACCATTGGAACTACTGTACTCTGACCCCCAACCTACTGTCTCCTTTTCTAATACCCTGTAGATTTTAAATCCGTAATGACAAGGTCCACTCTTCCTTTGTACTAGACGGTTACTCTTAGTATTGCTTACTATGTACAGTATGTAAACCTTCCACCAATATAAAGCACAAGGGTGCTAATGATGCTTTGAAAAAAAATATACAATAAAAATTATGATAATACTAATAACAGAGTTTAGATGACTATACTTGTGGGCACTTCCCATTGTGGTGGCTTCAAAAATTGGGAATGACAGTGCTATGGAGTGCTATGTAGTGTTTAGGATGACCGTATGCATATAAGTGTTATGAAAGTAACACCTGATGAATCTGTTATAAATGGCAGTGTGTCTGGTACAGCAATGGGGAGCACTGTGGCAGCGGTATCAATAAGATTCCCCTTCCCTGCTAGTGTTATACTTTCCAGACCTGTGACTGGCAGTGTAGGGTGGATCCCATAAGGCAAATTCAGATACTGTGGATTCCCTTTTTTATAAAATCCACAACAGAGTATAGTACTAGGCAAAAGTGATGGGCGATCCCCCCCGAGGGTCGGGATCGGGGAGCCTCGCCCGATCGTTTTGTAAAGATAGGGATTGGGATCGAGATAACAAGATCTTGCGTCCAATCACCAATTTTGTTATGTGACGGGGCTGGGGGCCTGTAAAATAAAGAATACTTAATAATAAACATTGTCATTATGCTTACAGATTCCGCGTATTTTGATCACCAGCCAGGTAAAATCAGGCAGCGGAGTGCTGGGATTCTCAGCAGCCCACAGCCACCGCTGGAAATAGCACATTGTTTCTTAGCACCATTTCCAGGCGCTTTACCCGACCCTTCCAGCGGCTCTGGTGCTGGGTGGCATGCTGGGTAATACAGGGGTTAATACCAGCTTTGAATTCTCAGATAGCACTCAGCCCGAAATTCATGGTGTCATGCCAAATTAGATATGGCCACCATGAATATATAGTAATCAGTAAAAAATCACAATACATAGAAACTTTTTTTATTAGAAATAAAACAAAAAACATTTAGAGACTCCATCTTTATTATAAAAAAAACTCCTTAGTCTGATTTAATCCACAGGGACAGCCATGTCAGCCTCATCTCTCTGTACAGACTACGTCTATACACAGTGAGAAGCACAAAGAGTCGTGTCAGCTCTGCTATTTCAACCAGACTGACAGTGAGGGTAGGACTCGTGCAGTCTCGCATTGCATCATCCCGCAGCTGATGATCTCCGGTCAGGAGTGCATCAGCTGCATGGAAATACATGCAGTCGACCCGCTGCTGTTAGGAGATTGTGTGCTGTGATGCGTTGTGACACTTGCACAGTGACAATACAAGTTCAGATAACAGGACCTGCAAGACGTCATAGCCATGTGACCAGTCTGTAGCCAATGAGGATGAGGTAATACCACATTCACACCTGACTGGTCACATGGTTATGATGTCACCGAAGGTCCTTTTTTAGTCAGCGGTGGTTGCCGGGAGGGCACAGCAATGATCGGACTCGGAAGCAGCGGCCGGGAGATAGCGGGTCTGCAGTATGCGTTGCGGGACCTGTAAGTATGATCATAATGTTTTTTTAATAATGCGCTTATTTTTTTTACAGCCCCTGGACCCGATATGAGTCCGATCTGTAACACGAGCGTCCCAGGAAAGCTCGTGATTGGGATCGTGTACATGATCACTATTTGATCGGTACGATTCCCGATCTTTATAGATCAGGATTGCCCATCACTACTAGGCAAGTTTCAAAAATCAGTAGTACATTGTAGATTTACCTGTACAGATACTAGTTGGTCACTGATTTAGGCAGCGTTATTTTAGTGCCCTATTTATTATATTGATGCATGAAAAACACTTTATTTTTACCTTTTATGTTACTTCTATTTCCTAATAAATTGTAACAATGTGAGCAAAGCCCTCACTACTCTTGGTATGTGGTGAACTATGTGTTTTATTCTATAATGTCTTAGGTTGAATTCATATGTCCAGTTATCATCCTTTAGAACGGATCCTGCAGAGATCTGTTGGAAAATAACTGGTTTCTGCCGGATCCATTTTTGTAAACATATCTGTTAACAGATCGCTATTTATCTTCCATTTGAATCGGATTTTGTAAGAAAAATGGATCCTTTACAAATGCAAGAAAAACGGATGGCTACATTGCAATCCGTTAACAGATCTATTCTCCATAAACATTAATTTTAACAAAAACGGATCCAGCAGAAGTAAGTTACAAAAAAAGTTGTGTTTGATGATCTGTTTTGTCAACTGATCTCTGTAGGGTCCGTCCTAGCAGATGATTGCAAGACATGTGAATTCAGCCTTAAAGGCCCCGTCACACTAAGCAACATCGCTAGCAACATCGCTGCTAACGAACAACTTTTGTGACGTTGCTAGCGATGTTGCTGTGTGTGACATCCAGCAACAACCTGGCCCCTGCTGTGAGGTCGTTGGTTGTTGCTGAATGTCCTGGGCCATTTTTTAGTTGTTGCTCTCCCGCTGTGAAGCGCAGATCGCTGTGTGTGACAGCGAGACAGCAACAACTAAATGTGCAGGCAGCAGGAGCCGGCTTCTGCGGAGGCTGGTATCCACAGTAAACATCGGGTAACCAAGAAGCCCTGTCCTTGGTTACCCGATATTTACCTTCGATACCAGCCTCCGCCGCTCTCACTGTCAGTGCCGGCTCCTGCTCTGTGCACATGTAGCTAGCTCCAGGACACATCGGGTTAATTAACCCGATGTGTGCTGTCGCTAGGAGAGCAGGGAGCCAGCGCTAAGCAGTGTGCACTGCTCCCTGCTCTGTGCACATTTAGCTGCAGCACACATCGGGTAATTAACCCGATGTGTGCTGTAACTAGGAGAGCAAGGAGCCAGCGCTAAGCGGTGTGCGCTGCTCCCTGCTCTGTGCACATTTAGCTGCAGCATACATCGGGTAATTAACCCGATGTGTGCTGTAGGTAGGAGAGCAAGGAGCCAGCGCTCAGTGTGCGCTGCTCCCTGCTCTCTGCACATGTAGCTCCGTGCGGTGGTAACCAAGGTAAATATCGGGTTGGTTACCGATATTTACCTTAGTTACCAAGCGCAGCATCTTCCACACGGCGCTGGGGGCTTGTCACTGGTTGCTGGTGAGCTCACCAGCAACTCGTGTAGCCACGCTCCAGCGATCCCTGCCAGGTCAGGTTGCTGGTGGGATCGCTGGAGCGTCGCAGTGTGACATCTCACCAGCAACCTCCTAGCAACTTACCAGCGATCCCTATCGTTGTTGGGATCGCTGGTAAGTTGCTTAGTGTGACGGTACCTTAAGGCCACTTTACACACAACGATATCGCTAGCGATCTCGTTAGCGATGTGACACGCCCAGATCGTTGCTACGATTTTCCGAGTTCGCTCATAGGTTGTTTTGTAGCGGTCACACGTACCCATCTCACAAACAATACAACATTGTTCAGCGATATATTGTTTGACCAAGGCGGTCGTGTGGACACAGTCACATAGCATTCCTCCCAATGATTCCGGCAAAGACAGAGGCGTATAATTGTCCATAGCATACACCCTGGAGTGTGATTGCCTCGCCCTCTACACAACCCAACTTTCATACTGTCAGAATCTCCTACGATTTGTGTCCGCCTTATCAACCATGCCTGCCAAATCAGAACGCAGCTGGTACCACGAATCAGAGTGGAGGAGGCATGGAGCATGGCTCGTAACGACACGCCCGCATCGCTGATGACGGATGCACTAACGATGTTGTTCGTTGTTGGCAGGGTGTCAAACGTAGCAATATGTCTGCTGCGTTCGAAATGACGAACAATATTTTGAAACTGAACGATGTGTCAACGATCAACGTTTTTTGCTATTTTTAAGATCATTCTGAGTTGCTCGTAGGTGTCACACGCAATGACGTCGCTAATGACGACGGAAGTGCGTCACGAAAACCGTGACCCTGACGACATATCGTCAGATAAATCGTAGCGTGTAACGGGGCCTTTATCCTGTTTGTAAAGTACCCTCTGCATTGTTAAGTGCTGCGGAATATGTTGGTGCTATAGAAATAAAAAATATTTGATGTCGGGTGAACAAGAAGTTGATGTGACATCACCAGATCCCCGAGGTCATGGAGCCCAGGGCTCAGGCGATGGGGAAGAGCGTCAGCTTTAGCGCCGCTCACATGCACTATTGGTAACACAAGGTACTTGAGGGAAACATTGTTTCTCAACATAATATCGAAGTGGCCAATAATGAACATGGGTGAATCACCCCTTTAAGTTTGTTTCTCTCTTCTCTACCTCTACACAATCAAGAGATTCTCCTACATTAAACCAAAAACTGGTTCACTGGATTAGTCAGATGCATTGATAACTTCTTTTTAACTAAACAATAAGGAATTTAGTTAACTGTATCTTAATGTAATATTGTATTCAGGTCAGTTACAAATTCTCTTTAATACAATGTGTTAGGGTTAGCTACCAAATGAGAAGCTTACAGAAGATAATGTAGTTTAACAAGACTCCAATTGCTTGCATCCCAAGCTATCTTTGTGACATTTTAAGCATGATGCTTATCTTTCGGGAAGTCACATCTCTCATATTTATTCTCTGGCTTACTCAGTTCAGTACAGACCATTTAATTTTGTAATTAATGGTACTTAAACCTTTACAGATTATGACATTTAAAAATCTTATCTGCATGTGGTATATCGTAGATTGACATTTTTACACACTATATTGAAGATGAGGGAGATCATAGATCATCCACCCTACAACTGGATTTCTGGCAGATCAGGCAAGCTGTATATTTTTTAACTACAACATTAATTAATCAAATACTAATAATGAATGTATTAAAAACTTTCATATGTCAGAATAATGGATTATGGCTTTTTTTCCTATTAAATACTTTATTTCATAGTATATAAAGGAAACCCAATCACATAAAAAAGAGAAAATCATGAGCACTGCTCTATATAGCAAAAATCACGATCTCTTATGAATGATGGCTCACAGACGTCGTTCACAGTAGAATCGTAATGACATATTTGACGTACTGGCGTATCAGGTCGTCACAGGGTATTGTGCAATCTGCCCTTCTGCACGGTATCCGCCCTCCTTGGTTACGGATCCTGGTCCTTTGGTGTTGCTAACAGCCTAGCCAATCAAAACCCTAGGAAACACTTCACACCATACCCACCAGACACACCTTTGGGGGGCCTGAAGGGAATAAAGACACCCACTTGGGGGGTTGGTATGGGGAGGTGAGACGTGTCAAAAGTAGGGGAGTGTGTAGTGACTCTTGAGAGGAGAGGACACGGGTGGGAGCTGGGCTCCTGGATCCTAGGTGGCAGACGTTGGTCTGGGCTTGGTAGGAGCTGGAACCCTGGTCGCAGGGGATCGTGTCAAGGGGCATGGATCTGCTGAGGAGGGCAGCCAGTGGCCTTGATCCATCTCCGGGAAGAGGTCAGGGCACGACGGGGTACATGGACCCTAGACCGGGAAGTAGCTAGTAGCTTTACACAGCCCGGTAATTTACCCAACAGGAGTGAAGCTTTCAAGATTCACCCCTCACCCGCTCTAAAATTGGGGTACTAGCGCACCGATAGGATAGGACTTTCCCACATACAGTCCAGAAAATCCCGAGCGTGATTCCTGAGAGCAAGCTCACTCCATTAGCCATACGGGTGAGCGGGACCTGACTAGTTCTATGCTAGAGGGTCCAACAGTGACAAAACGGTGCCAAGGAAAAGGCAACGGGCCAACAAGTAACACCAAGGACACGAATACCAACGTGCTCTCTCCTGGCTGCAGAGGTACTCAGAACTCTGGTTTACAACCTGTCGGTGTCATTATTCATGGACTGAGTGAGTACGCAAAACACCCCTTTCCTCCCCAACGGCACCCCATAACTGTCGTCACCGGGCCTCCCCAACAGCAGCGGTGGTACCCTATACCTTACCACGCATCGTGGGTGGCGTCACGAGCTTTCCTAATCCCTTGTATATACTCCCCCACCCCTTCTAATTCGAGTGTCGAGCGGACCCCTGGGTCCGGAGACCCCTCGAGCTACTGCGGTTCCAGATCCGAGCGGCTCAGCCGCTGCTACGGGGGCGGTACACATACAGATGTCATCAGATGACCCCTGGCTGTCATGATAACCCATCAGCACTATTCAATTAGATTGCAGGAGTGCCAATAGGAGTAGGGAATAACGCGCCCCCCTGCCGGCACATGTGAAATCCGATTGCCATTGGCTGATATTAGGAATGCAGGTCCAGGACTAGGATCCCTACAGCAGGACGATGCTCCTAGCAACCAGGAAAATGACCGCTGTAGGAAGGCGGGAAATAGGAGTGCAGCAAAGCCCAGACAGATGTTGGTGGTAGAGGACTCTATAATTAGGCGGACGGACAGGGTCATCTGTCGCCGAGACCGTGAATGCCGAACAGTGTGTTGTCTGCCGGGTGCTCGGGTTCGGCATATTGCGGATCAGATAGACAGATTGCTGGGTAGGGCTGGGGAAAACCCAGCGGTCATGGTGTAAATTGGTACTAATGACAAAGTTAGAGGCAGGTGGAAGGTCCTTAAAAATGATTACAGGGAACTAGGAGAGAAGCTGAAGTCCAGGACCTCCAAGGTGGTGTTTTCAGAAATACTACCGGTGCCACGAGCATCACTAGAAAGACAGAGGGAGCTTAGGGAGATAAATACATGGCTTAGAAATTGGTGCAGGAAGGAAGGGTTCGGGTTCATGGAGAACTGGGCCGACCTTTCAATCGGCTACAGGCTATACGGTAGGGACGGGCTGCATCTCAATGGGGAGGGTGCAACTGTGCTGGGTGAGAAAATGGTCAGACGGATGGAGGAGCTTTTAAACTAGGATCTGGGTGGAGGGAGGCTACTGGAGCAAAAAAGGGGATAGATAGAGCAGATAGAGACAGTGAAACGGTAGGGATGAATGAAGGATTGGGGGGGTGGGACATGCAAGGAACGTAGGGAGGCTAGGAGTATTAAAGGTGTTAATAGTATTAAATGTCTACTGGCAAATGCAAGAAGTCCTGCAAACAAAATTAATGAATTGGAGACTCTTATGTCAACCATGGATTATGATGTGGTGGGCATTACCCATGACTGCCATGACCATGAAAGCCATGACTGCGTGACAAACATGCAGGGTTATAGTACATTTAGGAGGGACAGGAAAGACAAAAAAGGTGGTGGGGTGTGTATATTTATCAAATCTAACCTAAAACCTGTGTTGAATGATGACATTGGAGGGAACTGAAACAATGTAGAGTCGGTATGGGTACATGTACATGGGGAGGTGAATAATGGAAAAATGCTAATTGGAGTTTGCTATAAGCTTCCTAACATACCTGAACAAATAGAAATAGGTGAAATGCTGGAACAAATTGAAAAGGCAGCTAATAATAATAATAATCAGGTTCTTATTATGGGGGATTTCAACTATCCAAACATACAGTTGGACATAGAATCTTCTGGTTGTGCTAAAAGCTGTAAATTCTTATCTACTATTCAAGACAATTTCCTCTCTCAGATGGTAGATGAACCGACGAGGGGAGATAATTTGCTAGATCTGGTCCTGTCAAATAGACCGGATACAATTTCAGATCTACAGGTCCGGGAGCACTTGGGCACCAGCGATCATAATATGGTAAGCTTCAAAGTAATATTCAATAGAACATTTCAAAGGGGAAATGCTAAAACCTGGAATTTTAGGAAAGCTGAGTTCAACAAATTAAGGGAAGAGCTTAAATGTGTAGATTGGGACAAAGTCATGGTAACTGGGGATACTGAACATAAATGGGGAAAGTTTAAGGATATACTGCTAGAGTCCTGTAAAAAACTTATGCCCTCTGGTAATAAAATGTCCAGGAATAAAAAGAAACCACTATGGATAAATAAGACTGTACAAAGTATAATAAAACAAAAACAAAGCGCGTTTAACATCTTAAAGGCTGAGAATACAGAAATAGCATTTCAGAAGTATAAAGATAGCAATAGGAAATGCAAAAAAGAAATCAAACAAGCAAAACTAGCTACTGAAACAAAAATCGCCAATGACATTAAAATAAATCCCAAAATCTTTTATAAATACTTTAATGCCAAAAGGAAAACAAAGGATAGTATTGTCCCCTTAAAATATAATAACAAGTTAGTTATAGAGGACAAACAAAAGACTGAGATATTAAATAGGCATTTCTCATCTGTGTTCACCAAGGAAATGACTGTACCAGGGATCATTCAACAAGTGAAAAATCAAAGTTCACCACCCGATATAATTAATTTAACACAAGAAGACGTACGCCTACGTCTGAGTAAATTAAACATTGACAAATCCCCATGGCCAGATTCCATTCATCCACGAATATTGAGGGAATTAAGCTCCGTAATCGACAGACCACTGTATCTCATCTTTTTAGACTCGCTTGTAACAGGGTTGGTGCCTCAGGATTGGAGGATTGCTGATGTGGTACCGATATTTAAGAAAGGTAAGAGGGTAGATCCAGGCAACTACCGTCCAGTAAGCCTGACATCAGTAGTATGCAAAGTTTTTGAGGGCATTTTAAGAGATGACATGCAAAAATCTATTGCAGAAAATAATACAATAGCTGACAGACAGCATGGATTCATGAAAGATAAGTTGTGTCTAACCAATCTGTTGGGGTTCTATGAGGGGGTAAGTGCAAACCTGGATATTGGTAATGCAGCTGATATGATTTATTTGGACTTTGCAAAGACATTTGATATTGTACCACATAATAGCCTTATACTAAAGCTCCAGAAGCAAGGACTAGGGGAAACTATATGCAATTGGGTAAGGAATTGGCTAAAAGATAATAGGAAACAAAGAGTAGTCATAAATGGTACATTCTCTAAATGGGCTATAGTCAGCAGTGGGGGCCGCAAGGATCTGTGCTAGGACCGATTCTTTTTAATCTCTTTATTAATGACCTTGTGGATGTGATTGATAGTAAAGTGTCAGTCTTTGCTGATGACACCAAGCTATGTAGGATATTAAAAACTGACCTTGATAGTACAATATTACAAAAAGATCTGGATAAGATGTCAGAATGGGCAGATACTTGGCAAATGAGATTTAATGTTGATAAATGTAAAGTAATGCACCTAGGATGGAGTAATCTTATAACTGCGTATACATTAAATGGAAGTAAACGCGGGACTACAGAACAGGAGAAGGACTTGGGTATTCTCATTACAAATAAGCTGAGCAGCAGCACTCAATGTCAAGCAGCAGCTGCAAAAGCAAACAAGATTTTAGGGTGTATAAAAAGAGATTAGATCCCGTGATCCCAACGTATTGTTACCCCTCTATAAATCACTTGTAAGGCCACATCTGGAATATGGGATTCAGTTTTGGGCTCCACATTTTAAAAAGGACATTCAGATGTTAGAGTCAGTTCAAAGGCGGCCAACTAGACTATTACAAGGAATGGAAGGCCTCCCATATGATGACAGGTTGAAAAAGTTAGATATGTTTAGCTTAGAAAAAAGACGTCTCAGAGGAGATCTCATTTATATGTATAAATACATGTGTGGTCAATATAAAGGACTGCCACATGACTTATTCCTTCCAAAGACAATACTAAGGACCAGGGGTCATGCATTGCGAGTGGAAGAAAAGTGATTCCGACAGCTAAATAGGAAAGGGTTCTTTACAGTTAGAGCAGTCAGACTGTGGAATTCCCTACCGCAAGAGGTAGTAATGGCAGATACTATAACAGCTTTTAAAAAAGGGCTGGATGATTTCCTCAGTACACACAACATTGTTGGTTATAAGTGACTTAGTGACCAAATGTAGAACTGGTGGAGGAAGGTTGAACTAGATGGACCTAGCTCTTTTTTCAACCTAAGTAACTATATAAATATACTATACTAGAAGGTGGCCCGATTCTACGCATCGGGTATTCTAGAATTTACGTATTGTGTAGTTAATGTATGATTTTTGTTATATATATATATATAGATGTTGTTGTGTGTAGTTACCAAGTGTTTGTGTAGGGCGCTGTACATGTTCTGGGTGTTGTCTGGGTGTGTCGGGGGGTGAGAGCGGTGTTGTATGTGTGTTGCGTGTGTTGCGTTGTTTGTAGAGCGCTGTGTGTCTGTAGCGTTGTGTGTGTGTGTTGCGCAGTTTGTGTGGGTGTGGGGTGTGTGTGTGTGTTTTGGGGGAGGTATGTTTTGTGCAATGTGTGTGTTGTGTGGTATGTGCGTATATTTGTGTGTGCCGCGGTTTGTGTGTTGGGTGTTGTGTATGTGCGGCGTTGTCTGTGTGTGTGGGTGTCTGTGCAGGGCAATGTTTGTGGTTCCCAGTGTGTGTGTGGTGTGTTGTGCAGTGCGTGTGTGGCGGTGTGTGTGTGTGTGTTTTGGGGGGAGGTGTGCACCCCCCATCGTGCTCCATCCCCCATGCTGCGCACCCCCCATCATGCTCCATCCCCCATGCTGCGCACCCCCCATCGTGCTCCATCCCCCATGCTGCGCACCCCCCTTCATTCTCCATCCCCCATGATGCGCACCCCCCATCGTGCTCCATTCCCCATGCTGCGCACTCCCCATCGTGCTCCATCCCCCATGCTGCGCACCCCCATCATGCTCCATCCCCCATGCTGCGCACTCCCCATCGTGCTCCATCCCCCATGCTGCGCACCCCCCATCGTGCTCCATCCCCAATGCTGCGCACCCCCCATCGTGCTCCATCCCCCATGCAGTGCACCGCCCATCGTGCTCCATCCCCCATGCTGCGCACCCCCCTTCGTGCTCCATCCCCCATGCTGCGCACCCCCCATCGTGCTCCATCCCCCATGCTGCGCACTCCCCATTGTGCTCCATCCCCCATGCTGCGCACCCCCCATCGTGCTCCATCCCCCATGCTGCGCACCCCCCATCGTGCTCCATCCCCCATGCTGCGCACTCCCCATTGTGCTCCATTCCCCATGCTGCGCACTCCCCATTGTGCTCCATCCCCCATGCTGCACACTCCCCATTGTGCTCCATCCCCCATGCTGCGCATTCCCCATCGTGCTCCATACCCCATGCTGCGCACTCCCAAACGTGCTCCATCCCCATGCTGCGCTTTCCCCATCGTGCTGCATCCCCCATGCTGCGCACTCCCCATCGTGCTATATCCCCCATGCTGCGCACTCCCAAACGTGCTCCATCCCCCATGCTGCGCACTCCCAAATGTGCTCCATCCCCCAAGCTGCGCACCCCCCATCATGCTCCATCCCCCATGCTGCGCACCCCCCATCATGCTCCATCCCCCATGCTGCACACCCCCCATTGTGCTCCATCCCCCATGCTGCACACTCCCCATTGTTCTCCATCCCCCATGCTGCGCACTCCCCATTGTGCTCCATCCCCCATGCTGCACATTCCCGATCGTGCTCCATCCCCCATGCTGCGCACTCCCCATCGTGCTCTATCCCCCATGCTGCACACTCCCAATCGTGCTCTATCCCCCATGCTGCGCACCCCCCTTTGTGCTCCTTCCCCCATGCTGCGCACTCCCCATCGTGCTCCATCCCCCATGCTGCGCACCCCCCATCGTGCTCCATCCCCCATGCTGCGCACTCCCCATCGTTCTCCATCCCCCATGCTGCGCACTCCCCATCGTGCTCCATGCCCCATGCTGCACACTACCCATCGTGCTCCATCCCCAATGCTGCGCACTCCCCATCGTGCTCCATCCCCCATGCTGTGCACCCCCCATCGTGCTCCACAGTCACACATCAGACAGTATACACGCACACATCTGATCGCATACACTCACACACACACACCCCACTTCTCCCTGTGCCCACCAGTGGGCAGTCCCAGCAGCTGTGCTGCACGCTGTGCTCCTCTGCCGACACTCACAGATCCGATCGCATACACTCACACACACACTCACACATCAGAACACACTCACACACATCCGATCGCATACACGCACACACACACTGACAATATCGCACATACGCGCTCACACAATCACAACATCCGGAGATACCACATGCTTCCGGCCATGTGATCCTCCGGCAGGTCCTGGAAGGTCACTGCACGCACAGTATCGCCGCCAAGAAGCAAGCGATATCACGGGATGTTGTGAGTGTGTGGATGCGATCTGATGTGTGTGTGTGAGGTGTGTGTGAGAGTGAGTGTGATCTGATGTGTGTGTGTGTCTGTTCTTATGTGTGTGCGTGTGTGTGTGTGTGTGTTCCGCCGCTGCAGGACCTTGATGCGCTCACCTGGGAGCCGGTGTACGCTGGTAACCATGCTACAATATTACTCGATGTGTTCCATGGTTACCAGCGTACCCCGCCCCCCGCTCGCACGGGAGCCCACACCAGCGTACGCCGGCGTACGCTGATGTGGGCTCCCGGGGGTACAGCACTCACCTGGGAGTCAGTTCGGGGAATGCGTGCGGGGGGCGGGGCCAGAGCGAGCGTGCAATGCGTGAGGGGGGCGGGGCGTGGCCGAGTTGCCAATGCGTGCAGGGGGCCCGGGCAAGAGGCCAATCCGTGCAAGGGGGCGGAGCCGAGACGAGGCGAGCGGCCAATCCGTGCGGGGGGCGGGGCCATGGCGAGCCCAGCGGCCAATCCGCTGTTTGTCACTGTAAGGACTCAATTTTGGAGCAAGACAGACAGACAGAATAAGGCAATTATATATATAGATAACTATATAGACTGATGCGGGATTTATCTTGCTAACAGCTGCAGGCAGATCTCCGATCCACCCAGGGCTGTTAGAGGCACTGTATAGCTGATTAAATCAGCTGACATGTGCAGGGAAAGATGCGGGCTCAGCATGCGAGCCCGCATCAAAATCAGGACGGCAACCTATGACCTACATAGTTATTTTATTTTGGTTTAAATATATAAATTGATTACATATTTTTAATAGATCACAGAAAAATAGCAATGTTTACAATGACCATTAAGTCTAATATTAAACTTATACGTCCTGTTGTGTTCAGTTAACTTTCTAGTAATCACATGGACCATAGACAGCAACAGACTGGCTGTGACACATTTACCTTTTCAGAAAAAGCTTTGTAGGCTTGCTTTGTGTAGGGCAAAGGTCAATGTGAAGGAAGGGAGAGAGGATTATCTGTGACTATCTTCAGCTATTATGGGTGGTGGATCCTGTGTTATATGTCAGGCCTGTGGCTCGCACTGGTGGTAAGTGCTGCCCTACTCACTGAGGTCACCACACTGCTCTCCCCAACCTTGGATTGACTCTCTGACCTGTATCCTGATACTTTTCCTTCCTGCTGCTAGAGAATTCTCTGGCTATAGAGGTGAACGGCTAGTTCTTGCTGGTATTTAACCCCACTGTATCTGGCAGAGTTTTAGTTCTCTGACCTATTCCTAAGCAGCAAGGGGTTTATTAAGCAGGTCCTCTCACCACTACTCATCTGATCTATGGTTTTAGTTCAGTCTCTGACTAGACTCCTGCAAAGTGGTTTGTGTTCTTGCCTCGCTCATTTTCTGACCTGGCTTGTGTATTCAGTTTCCCCAATTTCTCTGCTCCTGAACTCGGCTATGAATTTTGAAGCTGTGCTGACTGTCCTGACCTCAACAGCCCCCCATGTCTCTGACCCTCCATTCAGTTACTGGAGTCCCAGAGACTGCCCTGTGACTGGTACCTGGCGACTACTCAAAGGCCCAGCTTATCCTCACTATCAGAGGCACTAAAATACAAGTTGCCATTTTGTCACAACTTCCAGGTTAAGCCCAGCCTGTATTACAGTGGATCAACTCCCACTACCATTAAAGTTAGATCAGTACATGATCCTCACTGATAAATCGGGACTCAGGGACCCCAAGTCTAATGTAGAAATACTGTACGAGGAAGTCCGCTCTCAATGTGAGCGTCAGGACTAGATAATCCAGGCTGTTCATGTGGTGGGAATCTAGCTGCAGGATATGCCCAACGAAATGTGTTACTTGACTCAGGCTTCTTCTATGTCTAGCCTGTCCTCCCCTGGTCAGTTAGCTGCTCCAAGGGAACCATCTAATGCTCCAGTTTGCCCTTATACACCTGGCCACCAGCATAGATCTCCACTTCCTTGAGCTGAGTAGGCCATGGAATAAGCACCCATGTCTCCTTGGTGACTACCAGAAGCCCAGCCTATCCTCACCATAATAGGCTCTAACGAATATCTGGTAGTCACGCACCTCCAGTGTAAGTCCGGCTCATGGTCAAGTGGGTCAACACCCACCACCAATACATTACCCAGTGTTATCCTGTGTAATTTTATGCAGCACTTCTTTCACTCTGCAACAGTCACAATTACTATCACAGCAGCTCCCCACACACTTTGTATAGGTCACAATTACTCTTACTATTGGGGAGTGCTAAAACCGGAATGATATGAGCTGGGCTGACCAAACTGTGACGGACTCGGTAAGATTATTTTCTTGTATTACTTAAGTAAAGCAAACCAAAAACTTACCATGTACTCAAGCTTTAGTGTATTACAAAACCTTTTCACAAGATGCTCACAAACAGATTCTAATAATAATGAAATGGAATATTTTTAAAAAACTAAACCCCCAATGATTGACTGCACAAAAATAAAAAATAAATTAATACTTTGGGTTAATAAATGCTTACAGAACCATTAGCTAAGATGCATAGAGGGAAGTTCAAAAACTATTATGATATTGTGTCAATGCCATGCTATAATTACTTTCTAAGGCTAAATATTTAGATATTAGTAAGTAATTGACCACACTCATTAAGGCTCGTGCTTCCTACTATGGATTCTCTCATTCAAAAAAATCAGGACGATTTTGAAAATCACACTCTGATCAGACTCTCATCAGAGTTTGATTAGCATGATAGCCTACTATGATCTGATTCTCTTGGATGAGGAGAAGAGACTGCACTCAAATGACGTTCGAGTTCAGTGCAATGTTTTCCACCCACCCTTTGACTTGTATGGCCGAGTGCGATCCAATAATTGGATCAAACACAGATATACAGATCGACTCTGTCTAGGAAAAAATCATACATGAGCATGGCCCTATAGACAAACATTGGTCCAAGTGTGATTCAATGTTTTGTTGCATCGCATTCAGACTGAAAATACGGTTGTGTGAACTTGGTGTAAAGGGAACCTGTCAGGTGATTCATCCTGTCAAACCGTAGGCATCATAAATTGGAGCCTGGCTCCACAGTTGCAGCAAGGTACATTATTCCTTGAATATATAGTAGACAACACACAGTAAGACGACCCAGCTGGTGACCAAAAACGGAGACCAGACTAGTCAGGTTTCAGCCCTGGTCAACTCTTCCCGGCAGGTGTCCTCCTATATACACAAGAGGGACAGACCTGTCAAGAACCTGCAGCAGCACTGGGAAGAGCTAGCAAGGGGCAGACTAGTCTTGGCTCTGGCTATGGTCTCCAGAAGGATCTTTAAAGTATATTTTTGACGCAGAAGAGCATATCAGAGAGTAGTATACCTGTCTACAATCATATAGTCAGGTTGCGATTCATGCTTCCTGCGGATTGAACATTGCCTGACAGTTTCCCTTTAAATGGCATTGTGGAGAATCAGCTTGCTACATCTTTATTTTCAAGTTGTGTATATATATATATATATATATATATACAGTATATGCCTTATTTGCTCAGGTAAATGCTTTTGAAGGCACAGGTGCTGGCGGCAGGCACAGAAATTGCTAGGCAACTAAGTAAAGTGAACAGACAGAGAGCTATGGTTTTTAATGGTCCATGATGTACTTTGATGTCCATTTCAGTTTTAATTGCAGGATGTTTTCATGAAAAGCAAACATACACTGATTACTCACATGGAATACTAAGACTTTGTTAAAATATGACTGAAAATGCTATTTAACAGCCATCTCAACTACAGATAGTAAGTGACTAAATGTTTAGAGAAAAAATTTAAATAAAAAGTAAATCAATGACACTACATGTACAGAGGTGGTTAACATGGATATCAATTTAAAGTTAATATTAACCATATAGCTGAAATCTAATGCACTTTCTATACACTAACAGACCACAAAAAACATATATATTTATGTACATTTTCAAAAAAGATTGTTTAGACATTGCTACCGTATTTAATCAATTTCAAAATAATAATTGGGGTCCCTCCTATTTTTAACAACCAGCCAAGGTAAAGCAAACAGTTGGAGGCTGGTGATTTCAGGCTGGAAAGGCCCATGGCTATTTGGTCCTTCCCAGACTAAAAATAGTAGCCAAAAGCCACCCCAAAAGTGGCGCAACAATTAGATGCACCAATTCTGTCTTTTTGCCTAGCTCTTTCCAAATTTCCACATGCGGGTTGCATTTGGGGTAATACTTTTGAGATTGATGTCAGTTGTGAATTGACAGCTGGCATCAAGCCCAGAGATTAGTAACGGATAAGCGTCTAGCAGACACCCGCATTACTAACTCAGTCAGTGTAAAGTTAAAAAAACACACAGAAGTAGGAAAAAAATAGTTTATATAAATAAAGACTTCTCCATAATTCCTCATACACAAATTTATTAAATTTAAAAAATACTTGAAGTTCTGATATAATCCAATTAGAGAATAAAGACTCCCCCACACTTCTTCATTCACCAATTTATTGATTGAAAAGAAATCCTCGAAGTTCCGATGTAATCCAATTGTGTAATGTCCAACAACACCTACTGAATTCTTAATTCCAAAAACGTTTTCAGAATGAGGCTCCATCCTGATCGGCGACAGTCATGGATTTCTCACAAGCGTGAGAAATTCCGTACCTGCCGCTGACCACGAATGACCTATAGAGCTTCAGTCCTAGCATGTTCTCTGGAAGAGGTTGCATAGGTCACTCCTGGTCACCGACAGACCCGGAATTTGTCTTTCCGTGTCTACCGCTGACAAAGAGTGACCTATGGAACCTTGCTCACAGAACGAAACTCAAAAGGATTAGATGGGCATCATTTTTTTATTATTTATTTAAAAGATATTTAAAAAAGTATAGGTCGCTTCTGGGAACAAAGTTTTCGGATTATTACACTAATCTGATGTGCGGTCCCTTGCCTATTTTTGATTACTAGCCAAGGTAAAGCAAACAGTTGGGGGCTGCAGCCAACAGCTATTTACTTTAGAAAACCGTAGAACAGTGAAGCTGGATCTTAACAGCAGTAAGGGGCAAAGACTTCAGGAAGCATAAATAGATACAAGGAAGGAAGAAGTCGTTCATTTTGCCCAGGTGCCTACATACCTCAAAAACTAGAAGCAAGAAGTAGTCAAATGCACTAGTGTGCAGATAAAAAATTCATTTAATAAACAAGCAGTAGTGCAATACAAAGGCATGGATATAAATATAAATATAAGTATGAAAGGTTTACAAAGACAAGGGAGTGATAAGATTCCCCACATGTGGATGCATGCAGAATCGTATCATATCAGTCACTTATAGCTCACTGGTATGGTCAGTGCTGAAGAACACATATAGCAATTAGTGTAGACAAGAAAATACTAGCTGAAAAAATCGGCATGCCGACTACACATTAGAAGTAAACAATACAGCAAAAGACCAGAGACCAGTATGGAGCTTACCAAGGTAACAGGAGAAAAAGCATGCAGGCACACACAGGGATAGTCCCGACACGTGTTTCGTGCGGTGACTGCTTCAGGGACTATCCCTGTGTGTGCCTGCATGCTTTTTCTCCTGTTACCTTGGTAAGCTCCATACTGGTCTCTGGTCTTTTGCTGTATTGTTTACGTCTAATGTGTAGTCGGCATGCCGATTTTTTCAGCTAGTATTTTCTTGTCTACACTAATTGCTATATGTGTTCTTCAGCACTGACCATACCAGTGAGCTATAAGTGACTGATATGATACGATTCTGCATGCATCCACATGTGGGGAATCTTATCACTCCCTTGTCTTTGTAAACCTTTCATACTTATATTTATATTTATATCCATGCCTTTGTATTGCACCACTGCTTGTTTATTAAATGAATTTTTTATCTGCACACTAGTGCATTTGACTACTTCTTGCTTCTAGTTTTTGAGGTATGTAGGCACCTGGGCAAAATGAACGACTTCTTCCTTCCAGCTATTTACTTTACCTGCGCTGGTCATTACAAATAGGCAAGGGATCGCATAGCAGAGAGGTGTAATACTCCAACAACTTTGTTCCCAGAAGCAACCTGTGTTTCAGAGATGCCTCCAAACAAATTATTCCAGTTTCCTGTTGACTTGCATTAGATTTGTTATCTGTTACGAGGGGGACCCGGGGAAGCGTGCCAAGATAGGAAATGGACAGCTTCCGCCGGTCAAGGTCCACTGTGCGGTGTAAGGGACCGCCGCTATGGTGGGTGAAGAGTGAGCGGGTTGCTGCTAGCGATCGTCTGGAATGTCACAGACGATCTATGTACACCGATCTGCCCTAACCCGTGAGGGTTGTATGGCAGGGATCTCACGGCTCGGTGTACCTGTTGCACGGGGAAGCACAGAGGTGCCCACGCACGTGTGCCAGTGGAAGTCACGAGAATATGGCACGAGGGTAGCACAGAGGTGCCCACGCACGTGTGCTTTCAATAACCAGGTGAGTCCGGTGGAGGCTTGAGGAGCTCACCTGGGACAGGAACACGGCCTGTTGAAGGGGATACTGCCGGAGCAGCAAGGCAGGAACACGGCCTGCAAACGAGGTACTGCCTAAGCAGCAAGGGCCAAGCCCACAGAAGACAGTAATGCCTGAGCAGTGGCGTGGCAGCACGCTGCCAGACATCTAAACATAGAAGGACGGTCGCGCGCCGCCATGATGGCAGGAGGAGCTTTTAAGGAGGTGTCGTTCCACCCAAGGGCGGGTGCGAGGCGGAGATGACGGACTTGACCCAATCAGGGTCCACGATGTCCCAGCCTGGCCAGTCAGGATTCACCACGTCACCTGCCTTGTCATCAAGCCGTGTGACATCAGTGGGCGAATCAGAACCCACCACGCATAGCACATGCTCACCCTCCTGCCTCTGGGAAATAGAGGCGGGATCCTCGGTCTCACAATGTGCAGAGATAACGGGAGTCTCACTGCTTCCCTGAGCAGTAAACCTCTGCACATTGCGCAACCTCGCAGACCTTCGGGGCCGCTGAGCAGGAATGGGAGACCGCTTCACTCCTTGTAACAGGAGAACCACTAGGTGTCGCCCTTCTGCTGCCTCTCTGAGAAGGTATCTCCTGCACACTGCGCAGTCTGGCAGACCTTCGGCGCTGCTGAGCAGGAGCGCTCGTGGCAGGCAAGGAATGGGAGACTGCCTCAGTGCTTGCCTCAGGAGAGCCACGAGATGTAACAGTTATCCATGACAAAATATTCGAGACAAAGAACCCAAACCCAAATATTTCACTATTCGCCCATAACTAATGGTCATATGTCAACGTGATTTTGGGCGCTCAATACAGGAAAGTCATATTTGGTTTGAGCAGATTAAAGTGTGTATGAACTTTATGTATCTGTAAGTTTTATCTCAGAAGCCTCTGTTGCTTAGCCGGCAGAATATATGGATTTACAAAAAATCACAAGCAGACAACACGTGAGTTCAAATAATTCAACATAAAGCCTATTTATACTATAGGAGATTTTTAATTAGGCAAAAATTCACTCGACTCCAAAAGGTCTCAGTGTTTTGGAGATCACTGTCAACCACGCTAATTAGGGAAGTTTTAGGGTTCAATAAAAGTCCCTGGTACAACATTCTTACTTTTTATTTAAAGACAGGACCACAATCTGTATAATATTT
This sequence comes from Anomaloglossus baeobatrachus, assembly GCF_048569485.1. Lineage (NCBI taxonomy): Eukaryota > Metazoa > Chordata > Amphibia > Anura > Aromobatidae > Anomaloglossus > Anomaloglossus baeobatrachus. The sequence goes on along the minus strand of NC_134360.1, from coordinate 200,234,774 downwards.
ATGAAGGCTTTGTGCTTATTTATTCTTATTTATCTGACTTTTTTTCCTACTGGTTTTCATTGCTTATTAGACAGAATATGTGGATTTAATTTACAAGCAGACAACTTGTAGCCATTTAGTTGCTGATTCAAGAGTATCTTGCCTCATGCTCTACATCTGGAGGATAAAACACAGACTTAGCTGAAAAAGCACAGACGGCTTTAGTCTGATTAAAGTACTGATGGATGAATGAACGGGAATTCATGGAAGAAATGTTTAGTGATTTTCTATGATAAATTATAGCGAACAAATTTAATGCAAATATATATTTTTTTTTTTTTTTTTTTTTATTCCCTATTGGCAATGTTTTACATGTCCAATTTATTCCTTCCAGCCAACAGTCTCCCATTAAATGAGTACAAGCTTGTCCTCTAGTTCCAGCAGTGCCGCTTCACTGGAATGATTTGGCAGATGCAAGAAACCAAATTAAAATGTGACTGGCATCTGGTGCTGCTGCTCTTGTGATTTCATGCTATGTCAAAAATGCTTTCAAGTCCAAGGTCGGTCCAACAACCATGAAAATAGGGGTCTTTGTTTTACACAGAAAAGCCTCCACATTTTGGAATAGGACAGTTTTAGATGACTGATTTTTTTTTTCCGTATAGTCGGCAAGTGCTTGTCATCTGCATTGCTTTATCTTGGTATTACAAACCACTATTCATTTAACAGTTAATACATTGTGAAAATATAAAAAATAAGTAATGTATCAAATAGTATAATACTATATTTTGAATGACAGAGCAAAAAATGAAAAAAAATTACAAATACAGGAAAATAAAAAATAAAAATAAATGTCTAAAAAAAGAAAGAAAAAAGAATAAATAGATGACAGAAAAAAATAATGAAAACAAAAATCATTTTATATATATATATATATATATACATACATACACACATATATATTATGATTTTTTTTATTTTTTATATATATATATATATATATATATATATATATATATATAAACAATTTTCAAAATAGCACTTAAAAATAACTTGGGTGCAAAATCCTTCACAGCAGCATCCTACTGTCCCTTCAATATTTCCAAAAAATCAGAAGGCAGCACTCTAGTTCTTTTTCAAATGAAATCTTCTTTAATGGTCCATATCACATGACGTTTAGGTCAAAGCCTTTGACCGAAAAGTCCTGTGATATGGGCCATTAAAGAAGATTTAATTTGAAAGAGAAGTGGAGTGTAATTTTTTCCCAAAACTGGGGGGGTAAAGTGGGGGTGCGTCAACTGAATCGCCTGCGGCTCAAGCGATGAACTTCAAGAAAATGGGCGTGAAATCCTATCTGCACACACCGCCTCCGTGGCCATTTTCTTAAAGTCCATCTTGTCAATCTGCGCGATTCAATGGAGCCGGCAGTCAGCTTAATGCACCTGCCACCAAGAAACCTCCGCAGACCAGCCCCTTCCCGCAGATTAATGGTGGCCACCGGGACACCCTGAAGCGCATCTTGTGACCCTGCCTCGTATGACCCTGCTCCACCACTGTTGCCCTGGTAAGCCATGCCCGGGGGATTCAAATGCGCTCACCACTACTCCACCAAGCTGCAGCATTGCCGACCCTCCTGAGATGCAACACCCCCTCCTCTGAGCCTGCAGCATCAATTACCCTGCCTCCTATTGCCTTTCTGAGCCGCTCCACTACCGCCACTTCCCTCGGTGAGCATTAGGATTAAAATGCACTAGGATTATAAGACAGACCCTCTTTAACATTAAAAAATATTTTTGTCTATTTTCCTCCTCTAAATTTGGGGTGCGTCTTATAATCAGGTGCGTCTTATAAAAGGAAAAATACAGTATTTGCCAATAAGATCTAGTATGCTCAAATTAAACTTTGGTTGCAACAAGAAACTGCTTCATTTTTTGTTTGGTCATGCCTCTTGATTGATCACTCTTTCCCATCAGCTTAAGGCAATTTTAATTTACTATTAGCAGTTTTTTATCCGCCCATAAAATTGTAGGCTTTTTCAGCTAAGGTAGAGGCATTAGTAGGGAGGCAAAATTACATTAGTATGGAGGCAAAATGAGATTCGCCTTAATGATGGCTGCCTGGCTCAGATAAAACTGGTCTTTTTTATGTACTAAATGTTTACATTTATTTCCTTAGCAGTAATGCATGTCCAAATTCTTGTTGCCAATGTTTGCATGCCTTAACATTTCAGAATGCAGCTGTTTATTTGTTAGACTATGTTAATGCTCAATTTGCACCTGTTCACACTTGTCTGTTAGGTAATGCTGTATTTTCATTTTAGATTATAGGGTCATTCCCATTTTCTTGCACTAGTTTTTACAGTATACAAAACTTATATGCTCTGTTCATGTTTTGAAAATACATGAACCCAGTTACTCGGTTAACGAGTAACCCATATAGCGAGTATTTCTCTATACGAGCAAAGCTTGCTGTAAATTTGTAACTCAGTTTATGAGCAAGGTTTCCTGTACGAGCAAATACTCACCGCACACATTTCCGGTTCCGTATTTCCACCGCGCTCTAACCCGGTCTTGCAGTCCACACAAACACACAAAAACACACAAAAACACACACAAATACGCACACACACACACATATTATGTTCACCTTACCTTCTGTTCTATCGCGGACCTCTCGGTTCTTGTAGTCCGCCGGTACAGGATGTGTATTGGGTAACCATCGAGACGAGGGAGGAACTTCCGCTCTCAGCCGCTACTCAAAGGCTGTGCACTGACCAATCAGTGGCAAGCGGCTCCTGCCTTTGACATCAGCGCTCTGGTAGTGGAAGTTCCGGCATCGGTCGCGATGGTTACCCGATACAGATCCTGTACCGGCGAACTGCAAGAACCGGGAGGCCGGCGATGGAACGGAAGCTAAGGTGAGCATAATAAGAGTGTGTGCATGTGTCTTTGTGTGTGTTTGTGTGTGTTCGTGCATGTGTGGAATGGGACATTGAACAAGTTGTGGAACAAATTGTCTGCATTCCAATGATTTCCTATGGGAAATCTTGCTTTGCTAGACTAGTAACTTGGTTAACAAGCAAACTCCCAGAATGGATTGTTCTCGTTAACCAAGGTTCCACTGTATGATGGATTGTAGGAACAATCTACATTTTTAAAGGGGATGTCCTATAAGCATTATATATTACCTATGCACAGGATTGATGATAATAAATCTTTGCTGGCAGCCTGATCCATGGAAACTCCATAAATTCTGAGAACATTAGATGCACAGTCTTGTGTGGTTGATACAAAAGAAAAAAAATATATGACCACTGTGCCACATGTTTGCCAACTGTCTAGAAATTACAGGACAGTTTGAAAAACTAAGGCAGATTGTTATAAAAAAAAAAAGGTTTAAGGCATCCGTGACTTTTTGAAGCAGAAGTTTGAAAAACTAGGAAAAAATTTTGCACTGCTCATAAGAAAAAGATTTAAGGCCTCCATGACTTTCTTCAAGCAGAAGTATATAGATTATTTTAACTGTAAATATCATTATCTTACAGTTTATGCCAAATGCAGCTGATGTCTTCATATCAAAATTATAGGATGTAGACACGTATCACTTATAATCATATTGATGTATTATGGTTTTCCAATATATCAGTAAAAACATTGTCTGTCCATGATTTTTTGATAAGCTGTCCAGGAAAAAAATATAAAGTCATGTTGACAACTTTGCAGCTCCATTCCCTGTTTATAGTGTTGGCCACATTTGCTTTCCACACTTCTAAACACACAGATGTCTTTGGCCTTTCCTATTCTTTACAAAGGTTGGGTTCAGAGCTACCAGGCTCCAACAATCATAATTTTATAATCTTTTCATTGGATAGGTAATAAATGTTGTTTAAGGGATTTTAAACCTAATTTAATAAAACAACTGACCTAAAACTTCAGAATTATTAGGAGGGGAATTCTAAAGAATAAAAGGGCAGTGATTCTCGATAAAACATTTATGTGTACTCTTCATTATATGGTTGATTTAGTGGCATTAAAAAGGGCATCATTATTTAACAGTTCAGCACTGGTGCGTATTGATTGACAATGAAGAAAGTCAATATCTGCTAGCACTTTAATGAATTAGTGCGCACAATGTCTACTATGTGTCCATGATTAGAGGTTTCCATCAAATATTGTCTGTACGCCAATTAAAGCAAAATGATAGACGGATTCACTAAATCCAACAAGATTTCTATAATGCTGGTCCAAAGCTGTACAATGGCTAGCAAGGTCCTTGAAATATGAGTCTAGTCCTGATCAGCTCACCATCTGTGTGACTTTTGTATGCTCTCCAAATCTTCACAAGAGCTTCTCATTACAGACATTTAGTCCAAAAATATTGTATAAGACTTCCTACAATATAGTGCAGATCTGATTGAAAGAAGCTAATGTTTATAAATTTATTTTTAAAGGGGAATAGTGGTTGGTGGACCAAACTTAGAGAAAAAAGAAGCAATGTCTGATGGTGATTAAAATTTGTATACCATTAAAAACCTAATATTAAACATATTTGGAATGCCTCCTGCCTCCCCGGGGGCAGTGTTTCGAAACCCAGACTTGACCCTGAACCCCATATAAGTCAATGAGGACCTGAACTAGCGGGCTCGACTCCAGTAATGAAGATAATGGAAGTCAATGATTGGGTATTTCAGCTCTCCGGCCACATACAGCCAGCCATAAACAGAGCATTTCTGGGATTGGACAATTTTTTTTAGTTATTCATTTATTTTACACACAGCATCCTAAAATGTTGTTTTTACCCCAAGTGGAAGCCATTCAGAGACTGCAAGTGGCTTTCACTGGACCGAGCACCGAGCATATCCGAGCACCCCAATGCTCGATAGAGTAGTTAGTATATGAACATCACCCAAACTTAGAGATGGCTTTTCTTTCAACATTCGTGTTTGTGTTAGAGACCCGGACACCCAGTGATTGGAATGAATCCCAAATATTACCGTTCGGATTTGCTTATCTCTACTAGTGATCCTACAGCATCTCTTGCAATCTGTTAAATCATGCTTATCTTTCTGCACATGACATTTTATACAGGGTGCAGCCAGACTCCTTAATGTTTGGACATGCATATTGGAGACTCCGTCCCTATATGGTGCACACTAGTACCAGGCAGCCCACCTAATCGAATAGTATGGGCTTGTAATAGGCTGCTGACTGGGTTACTATGGGCCTGTAAGTGTGAACGGGGCCCTATGCATGGCATTAGTGTGCAATATTACCATCCAGCAATCACCCTCTCCATATTTTGGAGTTGTGTGACTGATTTGCTCCTCTTGCACCTGTGATACTTCCATCTATTAGGGGTTTCGCTGCACGCTGTTAGTGCATTAGTTTTTCTTGGCCTGAGCAGTTCAACACTGCTTTATCCTGCTGTGAGAATTCTAAATTGTGGAGGATATTTAGTCCTTTTTTTGCTATTTTGCTATTTTTCTATTTTCAGAAAGTGGAAGACCTGAGGATTACAGATAAGTGGACCCATTGAATGTCAGGTTTTGTGGATTCAGCCTAACTTTAGATAAAGTTCAGTTCTTGACTTGGACTTAACCTAATTTCCATTGGAGCTCACTGGTTGGGCAATACGGCTCTCTGTCCTCAGTCAGCCATAAACAGATCACTTTTGGGGAAGGAGGGCAAGGTGTTTTCACTTTTTTTTTTACTCACTGCATCCGATAATGCTGTTCTTACCCCAGTGTGCGCCATTTAAACACTGTAGGGACCCAAGCATGGGGTCATGAACCAAGCTTACCCAAGCACAATGATGCTCGCTTGAGTGGTTAGTATAACTAGAGCACTCAAACTCCGAACTCAAACACTGATTTTTTAAAAGTCTGTGTTCTGTACGAACACTGAATTCTAACGCTTCAGGTCCTTTCATCTCTACTGATGATATATACATCTGCCATCCTTTACCTTTGCTGGAAACTAAGGATTTTTTCCTAAATTTCCAAACTAGGGTTTGAGTCGGAGTTACCCAATAGTAGGAATTTTAATTTTAGAGAGTAGACTATCTGGCTGCTCTTGTAACTGCTAACTAATTGTCACATCTCCACCAGAGTCTGCTTCTGCGACTTCTGTCTCAGTCACCAGGCGCCGCTGTATTACCACTGCAAGTGGTACTGAAAAAAGGGGAGGCATAACTACTAGTAGCTTTGGTGGGCGCAGTCGCCACCCATCCATCAAGCATGGTCTGGCTTGGGCTTGCAGTACCTGACTAACTGTAGGGGTGTGTGCCCTCAAGCTGAAGTTATCAACTTCCACTTAAGCCAATTGGAAGGCACCACACCCTTTTTATATCTTCAGTGGTCTCCTTTTCTTTGCCAGATATAGCCTGTGTTTTGCTAGAGCTACACCCTTTACTGGTACTGTGCAATGCACACCTTGTTGTTTTGTCCCGTTTGACCTCGGCCTGTTTTCCTGACGTTCCTCCTGCCTGCTGATTCTGTACCTTGCCTGACATCTTAGTTTTGACCTTGGCCTGTTCTCCCGACATTCCTCTTGCCTTCTGATTTTGTACCTTGCTGACTTCCTAGTTTTGATCCCACCTGGTGACTATCCCAGTCTCTGGACTACAGCCCTTCCATAGGCAGCAAACTCCTGGACTTTGCAGTAAATCCAGATCCTTGTATAGGGGTTAAAGGGTTTCAGGGTACCTCGGGATCCTGTTTAGTGGGGGATTTGCCGTAGTCGGTTCGGGTTATCCATTTTCTGTCTGTGATCCCGGACTGCTGTTACACCAAAGCATTACTACCACAGGGTAAACTCCCAATAAGGAATGGCACATTTCAATGAATTCAACTGAGACATACAAATGTAGCATTCATATTTTTTTTTTCCTGTATTTTATACTTCTACCATTATTTGTATAGCTTATTCATACTGTAAAAGCTACAAATAAATATTCATCATCACTACTTTACAATTCTTTAAACCAAGACCCTGAGAAGAAATATTTCAGAAGAATATAAATGTGGCACAGAAATAATGACACAATTATGCTTTAAATAAAATATCTAAATAATTGAAACAGAGAACAATGTACATTAGAGCAGACTTACAAAACCTTTAACATGGTATATAACAAGAAGAAGAATGACTGTGATAAAGAATGAACATTGCAATGTACGGAATAGTTTCCACTTTATCAATAAAGATTGTGCTATGGCTTCTGCGCATATTAAGAGGACATTTGCATATTTTTTAGACAGCAAGAAGTGATAAAGTTCGTAAAGATCATGTCACAAACTTTATTTAAAATGTGGAAGAAAAAAATATTTTTGTTGGGTAATCTGAAAATCTGAATTGGCACTTTCAATTTCTGAAAGCTGACTATGATCTTCCAACCATCTCCGTTCTCAAGACCAGGAAAAATGATACTAATTTAGAGTATAAAAAATACATTCAGGCCCTAACAGGAAATGGTGAAATAGTTTACTGAGCATATAAAGTGCCCACGGGATCCCTGGGTTCACTACTCGTCACCGGGCCGGTGATGTTTGGGCTTGTCACGGCGGCTTGGCCCAGTTTGTGACCCCGTCGGTGTCAATAAAGAAGATAAAGGGGTTGGGGATGATGGGAGTAATTGTCTTGTGACGCCACCTGTGGTATGCCCCAATGAGGGGAGCCGCCACTGTGGGAAGTCTCTCTCTGGAGCTTGGATAGTGTAGCTCTCCACAGGTAGAGCTAGGCTCAGGGAGGATGAGAGTGGTAGTCTCAATGTTGGGGTGCAGGATTGAGGACACCGTTAATAACTGGACGACAAAGGGGCTGTAATTTCTTTACCTTTACTTCACAGTGATGATTACAGGCCCGGGAGTTTGTTCCAGAGATGCTGGGTGTCTGGTAAGCCTTGAGGAAATGAGGGAGATTTGCCCTGCCGGGTGGGTTTGAGGTCTTCCTTAATGCAATTATTGGGTGAGTCTCTGTGGCCTGGAGCCCAACAGTGACCTTCTTCCTAATTGTCGTTTATACTGTTCCTTGTAGCTGGCAGTGCGAGCCGGAGTGGGTGCCACCTGGTTACCTATGGCCCTGGGGTCTTTCTTACTACTACACGTTTGTGAACCTCTGGTGGGGCAGGAGACTTGAAACCTCCTACCCTCTGGGTTCTACTGATGGCGCTTTGACACTTACCAATTGAGGACCCCGGTGTGCTGATCGATGCGCTGGTCCTAGAAGAGCTAGATCCATACCTCTCTTGCAGCGACAGCTTCCCTTGCTTGCCTCTACTTGTCTGAGCTCCAACCCCTCCTCCAGGTCAGTTTGTACAGGGAAGCTCTCTTCAAAACAGGTCCTGAGCTCCCCCTATTGGCCAGGAGTTGGGAAGTGTTGCATGTGAATGTACCGGACGTGAGAAACCCCCCTCCTTGCCTCCAGACATAGCATCATCCCACCTGATGGAGAGGGCAGTGCTACTGTGGCTCCCAGACACTGGGGTGCCACACACACATAAACTTTCTGTTTTTATAAGCCTTAGAAGTATGGTATCAATAAATGGCCGGTAGCCCACCACCCTACCCTAAACATTCTCAGTTCATTCTTATGATTTTGGTTATTCTACATGATTCCCCATAGCACTGAATGAGTATGCTATAGAATAAGCTGATCAAGACAAGTATTGCTTTTAGTTAGTTTGTTAGGTTCTATAGTGAAGGAGTTGCAGAGCTGTAGCCAACACTGTGGCTCCTCTTCTTCAGCTAAGTGGCAATTAGATTCCTACCAAACCCTTTAGGTGATTTTTTCCAGAATAATTTGTCATGTATTTGAGAACCCTCACCATGATGATAGAAGACACAACTCAAAACCAGAAAAATTAACTTTGATTTACTCAAGAAATTAAAGGATAATATGTACAGCAGGTACATGGCTTCAAACATTACCATCATTTTATTTTGTATTTCCTAAATCAATAGTACAAATGAAAATAACTAACTTTGTAATATATATTATCACCTAATTTGCTTCTTTCTCTGTCAGAATTGATCATTATCAGAATTCACAAGTTTGAGGTAAAATCTGTATTCAGTGAAGACTTTCTCGTTAATGAGATAGAAGAAGGCAGTTGGTGCTGATAAGATTCTATAATGAGAGGAGGGAGGAGCTAGAGGCAGAGAGAAGGAGCTAGAGGTAGAGGAAGTCACTAGAAATAGAGGGTGGGGCAAGAGCTGGAGGGAGAAGCTATAGGCAGAGGGTGGAGCTAAAGGTAGAGGGAGTAGCTAAAGGTAGAGGGAGTAGCTAAAGGTAGAGGGAGTAGCTAAAGGTAGAGGGAGTAGCTAGAGGTAGAGGGAGTAGCTAGAGGCAGAGGGAGGAGCTAGAGGTAGATCGAGTAGCTAGAGGCAGAGGGAGGAGCTAGAGGCAGAGGGAGGAGCTAGAGGTAGAGGGAGTAGCTAGAGGCAGAAGGGCGGAGCTAAAGGTAGAGGGAGTAGCTAGAGGTAGAGGTAGGAGCAAGAGGTAAAGGGAGATGCTAGAGGCAAAGCCCCATCCCCTCCTCCTTCATACATAAAATATCATCAGCACCAACTGCCATCTCCTCTCAGTAATAGAAAAGTCTTCGCTGAATACAGATTTTACCTCAGAATTGAGAATTTTGATAATGGCTGATCAATTCTGGCAGCGAAAGATAAGATATATTACAAAGTTGTTTATTTTAATTTGTACTATTGATTTATTAAATAAAACTAAAATGGCGGTTATTCTTTACCCCATAAGTCTTCTGTATTAAACAGAAGTGCAGGCTTTGTGGTCATTAGTGGAGATAAAACACTGGTGAAAAACACTTTAATTGCATGATATGACTGACATGGACTCATGTTTCAAGTAATTCTTTCTTCAGCCTACAAACCACTTCAACTGCAATCGTGCCTCGAGCTGGCAAGCCCGGGGTTCTTTACAAACCTTTTCAGGACCAGTCTACTCAGTACATTAGTTCCTATCTTGCAATAGACTCCTGGCTTTGTACAAAACTTGAGATTGCCTTTGCCCTGTTAATGAGCACATTAAAACACTCACCCTTTCATGTTATAAATTTTGTATCCTAAAAATTCAGTCGAGTACTTCCTTCTTACATTAAATTATATAAATGTACCCAAACCTATAACACCATAAATAGGATGTTAATCCAAATTAAACACAAGAGGGGATGTCTAAAAATAAATTACCAACTTTTAAGCTTTTTCCAATGTAGGATGTACGGGTATGTCCTATGTTGTACCCCCATGTATTGAATGGACTCAGGGGTTTCGCCCATACCTACCTCTATGTACTACAGAACTGGCATCTGTTTGTAACAGCAGTGACTAGAGCTTGCTCTGATTGTGGCTGTTTAACCATTTAAATGTTATCAATCACTGGCAGGGACATTTTAATTGAAGGCTCACACACACTAGATTCTATAAGCCCACCATGACACGATTATGGGATGCCAATATGTTGTTTCAGGAGCTGGAGGCCTAATCTATTATTACCCCCGCTTATCTGTGTTTTCCCCCATCCTCTACACCTGTGTCCCAAACTTTTCTATCTCTTGTCTTTTCAATGGTTGTTTAGCTAGAGCATTCTAGAATTACAAAATAAATACCTTCCAAAAGAGATGCGTATTTGAAGGTTGCGGCAAAGCATGGGAGTGTTATGAACATAAACATTGTCACACACAGGTAATGGAAAAGGGGAAAAGCTACTACAGGGAGATGTCTCACTTAATTGATCCCTGTACAGATAAGAAATACCCTAGCTGCATAACTAACACCACCACCTCCTACCTAATGCCCTAAAAGGCCACTAAGGGGTTTCTTGCACCTCCTAAAGGACCATAGGGGAAGCTGCAACACATTGCTAATAAGGAGAGAGGCTGGTATATGGGAAGGTGCGAAAACCCAAAGGGAGAGGACTGAAACACATTCATATAAAGTGAAAGGAATAGGTGCTGGGAAGGAAAACTAACTCATAGCAGGAACTCAACTGGTGTTTACCCAAAGGTGAACCTCTAAGCTGAAGGGCTAGAGATCCAAGAAACAAGTCCACCTAAAAGGTATAGTCAGCAAGGAAGTGCAGGTAAAGGTGATCATGAATAAACCAACCCAGAATGTAATAGGGCAGACCAAAAAGGAAAATTAAGAAGCACCTAGAGAGAAGTAAACCAAAAAGTGAGAACTAAGACAACAGAAACCATCAGCGTTTGGACAGGGAAGAAAAAGCAGTAGCCGAGGATAGAAGAACCAACCACAACAGGTCACCGAATCGAATCCCCAAATGAACCCATGACAGGGAGATTTGCCATCTGTTACTGAGATCCTATTCCGGTGGTCGCTTGGATATTTTAGGAGAGTTGTCAAGTGTGATTATACTAATTATACATAGATTCAACTTGTAAATCATGTGTACACAGATTATTATCATCATGTAGAGAAATCTGAAAAGTGTGGGTCAAAAAACTCCATAAGCAGCAATGAAATCCCTGTAAGCCTGACCTAATTAAATCAAATATACATTGCTAATCACAGCATGACATGTGTACAAACACATTGACTTTATATCTCCCATGAATTAGTTACTGTCAGGTGTACAGAGGCAAGAACAATTAAAGTATCTTATTATATTTAAGAGGAGACATACACAGTGCTAAGAAATGACAAGTAAATTGCTCGGTGGCCATTTAGTCTGCAGAGAAAACTTTGGATTTTCTTAGTTTATTTTTAGAGCAAAAGCCGTTTTGGATCCTAATTAAGCTGAAGGAAGAAGTCAGCACATAAAATGTGTTATTGCAGCTCCATTGTACAAGTAATATCTATAAAGAAATTCATGAAAACACTTTCTAGAATTGTACTACACCTTGGTGTATTACTTTATTTGCACTTTTACATCTGAGGCAAAACAATAAGAATTACAGTTAATTGAAAACACTTTTCACTTTTTATAAGCCTGTGTGTTACTTTCTTTTTTTGTTTTAACATTTTATGGTGTTTTAGTTTGATGCAGAAGGAATCAATGTTATCTCACATGCTGTCGGACACAGGCAATATTATAAGATGGGTGAAAGAGAGATTCGGCATGTAGACTTAGGGGTACTTTGCACACTACGACATCGCAGGTGCGATGTCGGCGAGGTCATGTCAAAAGTGACGCACTTCCTGCGTCGCTCTCGACATTGTAGTGTGTAAATCCTAGATGATACGATTAACGAGCGCAGAATCGTCGTAATCGTATCATCGGTGTAGTGTCGGCGAATTCCATAATTACGCTAACACGACGGTTCGATGTTGTTCCTCGCTCCTGCGGCAGCACACATCGCTGTGTGTGAAGTCACAGGAGCGAGGAACATCTATCGGCGTCACCGCGGCTCCCGTCGGCTATGCGGCAGGAAGGAGGTGGGCGGGATGTTTACATCCCGCTCATCTCCACCCCTCCACTCCTATTGGCCACCTGCCGTGTGACGTCGCACGGCAGGTGAGTGCATGTGAAGCTGCCGTAGAGATAATATTCGCTACGGCAGCTATCACAATGATATCGCAGCTGCGACGGGGGTGGAGACTATCGCGCTCGGCATCGCAGCATCGGCTTGCGATGTCACAGCGTGCAAAGTACCCCTTAGGCTGCTTTCACACATCCGGTTTGTGCTGAGCGGCACAATCCGGCTCAAAAACCTATGCAACGGATGCGGTGAAAAAAACCGGATCCGTTGCATAAGTATTTCCATGCGGCCCGTCCGGTTTTTGACGGATGCGGCTTGATACTGAGCATGCGCAGTGCAAAAAACCGCATCCGGCAGCCGGATGCGGTTTTTGCCGCAGGATGCCGCATCCGGCATCCATAGGCTTGCATTGTGAATCGCGCCGTATCCGGCGCGATGCGGTTTTTTCGCTGCACAAAAATCCGTGCCAAGCATCGGCTAAATATGCCGCATCTGGCAAAAAACGGACGCAACGCAAGGCCATGCGGCACAATACGGCGCTAATGCAAGTCTATGAGGGAAAAATCGCAACCGGCGGCAAATAAAAGTTTGCGTTTTTTCTGCAGAGCACCGTATTGTGCCGCACGGCAAAAACCGGATGTGTGAAAGCAGCCTTAGTGATGAGCGGACCAGGACTGTAAAAGTGATGGGCCGACCCAGGCCCTGAATTCTCAGGGAATTTCGCCAAATGTTCTGAGTCCGGCAACTTGGGAAATAAAAAAAAAAGGAAAAATAAAGAAAATAAGAACGAAGCAAGCGCTTCATATTTATTGAGTTTTCGGCATGGCTGTAACTGCTTCCGCGGCCGCTCATTCCAATTCCGGAGTGGCTCATTATTGCTAATCCATATGCACTGCTTCCCCCAACCACCGGCACTCTTTGCATCTGTGATTGGTTGCAGTCATACGCACCCCCAGCTGGTGTGACGGAGTCTGAATGCAACCAATCACAGACCGTGCATGCCAAAAACTAATTCACTTACTGGATGCAGCAAAGCCCCCAATAAGTGGAGTTCCCATCCCTGTATGGTGCACAATAGTATGTGGCAACCTGCCTGGTCGAAAAGTATGGGCGTGTTAATAGGCTGCTAGCCAGTTACTGTGCATCTGCATTTGTGAACAGTGCTCTGTGCAAGCTACTAGTGTGCAATTTTATCATCTAGCAATCGCCCCCTCCATATATTTGAAGTGTGTGAGTGATTTTCTCCTCTTGCACCTGTGATGCCTCCACCTAGTGGGGGCTTTTCTGCATCCTATTAGTGCATTAGTTTTTGGCCTGGGCAGATTACAACTGCTGCCTTTATTTGCTGTAAGTATCTGAATTTGTTTTTGTTTTTTTATCAATCACAGACCGTGCCTGCTGGTCTATATCGTGGTGTAAAAATAAATATATTTTTTAAAAAATTGGAGTAGGGTCCCCCAATATTATGACACCCAGCATCTAAATACCTATCTATTTAATTCACTAGTATAAACTAATGTCTAATATGGCCACATTAAAAATGTCTATCCTTCCCTCATTACACTAACTGCTGCTGAGTTTTTTTCCTTACTTCCTGACTAATGACGCTTTGTTTGAGAATTCCAGTGCATTATGGGATACTTAAACAAAGCGTCATCAGGGGACAGAGGCTGCGGTCACTATCACAGGCTTTTCCTCCTCCCTGAAATGAAGCATCATCAGTTCAGTGATGTTCATTTCAGGGGTTGGTTTCGTTCTTGCTGTGTCCCTTCATGCTGTCTTTGTGCGATTTGCACAGTGACAGTCGATCAAACACTGTAACATGCGGCTCGCACTGGGCTGAGCACTGAGCGTACCCATGCTCCCGCAACTGGTTAACATACATAACGCATCCAATCTCTAAACTCGAAATCTATTTTTTTTCTAAAGTCTGAGTTTGGTAGGAACACCGAACCTTGGGTTCATTCATCTCTAGATACAAGTTATCTACTACTTTTAGAGCTTTTATATTCTCTTTGCGTATTTCTATCCAGCACAGGCTAGTAGGAAATAAAACACTACTAATGAATGTATTAGTAAATGGTTGATGTAAAATCCCACTTTATAAGATAATAGACTGCAGTTGTAAAAAAATTAAGGCATATTTGTCTTTTAATTTCCCAGAGGATAATGCCAAAGGTGTTAATGGTAGCAGAAATAGAAGAAAAAAAAAGAAATAAAGAATTTTGTACCAACGCTGCAGCATAAAAAAGACATTTATATGCATTGATAAATCCAAGTATCATGAGAGGTTTAATTGGAAGTTTGGACTGGATTAAAAAGGGAGGGGTCATCTGCACAAGAAAAGTTACTTTACTAGGGGTGTTGGTTTGACTTTACAATATATGGATGTTTTAAACCTATAGAAATGACTGCATAAATCAATTAATCAAAATGTGTTACATTATTTACATGACTAAAAACAAATAAGATGGGAGAATCATGAGAACAATCAGGTAAGTACATGATTTAAATAAGAATGCACGTGCAAAAGTGAGAGCTCAGTAATGACTATGTGAAAACATACTTTTAATGAATAATAATAATGTAGGTATTCATAACAGAAGTCCAAGTAAAAACAGTCATACAAATTATCCATATGATTAAATTATTTAGGTGCTGGTTAATGCATATACAAAAGTGCACATAGGTGTAGTCATTTACCAACTGTGATCCTAATCATCAGTGATCCAGTACACATATTCTATGTGGGTGCAAAATACTAAAAATGTGCATGCATCAGGGCTCATAGATCACCCCTACAAACTCTTTTCCCTCTTGCTTTGTACTGGTTGTAACGCACACTCCGGTGTCCCCACATGGTCCTGCTCCCCTTCACCGTCAGGGGGCAGCTCCATTCTCGTCCCATGCTGTAGTCTTCCAGAGGCTGTGTACTCATTGCATGCTTCCTGGCTCTGCACTAGGGGCTTGAACAGGGCCAAACCCCCTTTTTTTAAAGGGCCAGTGTACCTGTTACCTGGAAGTGCCTCTCAGGTCAGCTGAGAGGCTGCAGCTATTTAAGGTCCTTCTTCCCCTACGAGAGTGCCAGGGCAAAGAGTCTTACACATTGCTAGTTCTCAAGTCCCTTAACTCTGGGCTGCTGCTGTAATATTGTTTTAGTTTCTGCGGCTGACATATGTTTGTATTTCAGTGTACTGCTGCAGTTATCCCTAACCTGCCACTGATGCTATAAGCTGCCACGCCAGCTGCCAACCACATTACCTGCTGCCACAAAGTATCCTCACCAGCTGCTGCTGTCATACCCATCTATCAATCCCGGTTGAAATCTCGACACCTGCTGCTGCTGTTATCTCTCTCCAACGACTATTGGTCCTGTACCCCGAGGCCAGCCGTTGCAACACCGGTCTTCATCGGTCTTCACGAGTGGCACCCAGTCTTACATCTGCAGCGTAACACCCTCAACATTAGAGGCTTTGGTGAAAACCAGGTTTGGTTCCGCAGTCATGCCCCTCAGGGTTTTCTGTGTGCTGTGGTCCAGTGGGCTCGCTAAAATCCCTGCTCACCTGGCAAGCATTACACTGATACACTGAGCAGCCTGCTGTCAGTTAGTGTAAGGCACGGTTACAGTCATTGCTTACTATGTTTTGAGCTATGATGGAAGTCTCACCAGCAGCACTTTTATTACTGAGAACTGGAGTCTGCTGATAGATATAAAGTTCATATTCTCCCAATTGCTGATCTTTCAATGTAGCGGGTGGGCAGCTTTGAAACACAATTAACCTGCAGATGGAATGATGACGCCAACAACTTTGGTAAGGATGACTCAAGCCGGCTTAATTTTAAACAATCTGGGATTTCTTTTCACCCATAAAAACCACAAACATAGACAACAATGGTGTGCACTGGGCCAGGGTAGGACCAGATGGAGCAAGCAAAGGATAGAATGTGGAGCTACGGTGGTAGGAAAGGCAAGGGGTGAAGGGATAATAACATTTTATTATTTTTTAACACTTTTCCTGCCATCAGAAGAGTCCAGAAAAAAGGCCTAAAGACCTCCTTTTGGCTTGATTTGAATGCATCAAATACATATCTGATTTTGGTGATGGCAACTGTTACAGGGTTGGTGGCCTAGGAAGGATTGAGTAGAGAACCTAGGTGTAACCCGGGGTCCACCATTCTAAAGATCGTAATGAGCAGTTAAGAGCCCTGAGGGCAGAACAGACAACAACAGTTGCAGGTAATTAGAAATAGCCACATAGCCACACACCCATCTATGTTACTTCACATAGACCACTCAGCTGTGCAGTAAAGAAATACTAAAATGTTAAAAGGATGGATCAACAGACCACTACCCATGCTGTCGTATACAAAAGGGGAGATACAAAAGAATGCAAATTCAAGCGAAACCTGCTTAACGGTGTAAAGCACGCTTGCCCAGCGTACACACTGGAACTAAGAGAAAGGGGAAAACATAGACACTAGCGTCTTGCTAATTTGCGGTGTATTGCACATGAAACCCGCGTATACATCGAAACGTAGATGCAATTCAAGCAGAGTATGTGTATGTGGTGTATCGTACGCTTACCCAGCAAACACAGCAGCACTTAGATGCTAACACACGACTTGCCTATGTGCCGTGTACCTGCACACTTAACCAGTGTACACACCGATACCTAGAGTACGATTCAAGAGAGCTTCATGACACACACACCATGAGGTTTATGAATGACTGCACGCCATCTAGTGTCAACGGCGTCCTTATAAAACCTAAGCATCACCGCACCCCAAACAGGCTCATGCCAGGTAGGTGTGGCTGTACTCCACAGGCTAATCCAGTGATGCCATGTCATCGGGATAGCTGACGTCAAACCACCAATCAGAAAGTGCGACGTTACGGACATGCTCAGTGGCCTGATTTCTGGACTTAGACACTCGTTGATCCGAAACAGCCTGAACATGATCAGTAGCCCAATTTCTAGACTTAAACCCAGGCTGAACACACACAGCCCAAGCATGCTAAGGAGCCCAAAATCTGGACTTAGGCTCTGGCAACCAAGCAGCCAGCAGAACATCATGAGGGTTAGCCAGATATTGAGACCAGCACCTAGGCGGTGGAGTAACCACAGGGGGTATCTCAGGCGAGGAAGCAGAAGCACCTGAGAGCACTCGAAGTCTGACCTGTGACGGTAGTCGACTCCAGCGCATAACAGCAAAATTTTGAAAAATTTGTGAATTTGATTTGTTCCAAATCGATTTGATCCTCTATAATCATAACCATAGCCACATTGCACAGTAGCTCGATGGAAACCAAGAGTTGCATAGAAAAAGCAATTACAATAATGGGATAATGGGTCTATTGTCATGCACGGAGAAGGAGAAGTCCGTATGCACCGCGTGACACACGTTCAGACCGATGGGCATCTGACGCACTAAAAAAAACACCACAAACATAGGGGGGGACACCAGGGACATTTTAACAATTGTGGGCCCTACGGCTAGGGAGAGAGGTTAGGGGACACCTCCTGAACTCACATCAAGCTGTTACCTGAGCTCCATAGCCTCCCTATATGGCATGTTTCAAATCGTCACCGAGCCAAATACCTAATCCCTCACTAGCCCTGCAAACACCCCTGGCTAGTGAAATGGCCGGAGAAAGACACTAGACCTAGGACTGCACTAAAAAAAACACGTAAAGAAAAGGAAAAACAGACAGAGGGATACACAGAAAGATACCAACACCAAAATCCACAGCTGTAGACATACTCCAAAATAGAAGTTGGATAGGCACACGGCAATTCCTCAGCAGCTCCTTCCATCACGATGGCCAGAATAGAATGAATTCTGTCAACAGCAAGGACTGCTGGGAAAACCTCACTATTGAAACCTAAAGGGGCGTCAACTCAAAGGAGCTACAGCTGACCTGAACTGCTAAGAGCAACAAAACTGACATTAACTCATTATACACCACAAAAAAGGAAACTTCGTTTAAATGAGGAGTCAAGATGGAAAAGAGAAGCTGCAGTTCAAAACCTGTCTCGAATCTCTAAACAACAGGGAGTCGACCATGACATACATACTGCGCACCAGTAAGCCTCCGGTTACTGATAAGTGGTGGCAAAAATGTATGGCCTATTTCATCATATGCTTCTCTATAGGCCTCTAGAACAATATGTCCAAAATATGGCGCCAGAAGCAGTATCATCCTGTATTACAGAGCCATACAATCTTTGTGCATGAGATGATTACTATTGTAAGAAAGCAGAATCCATTTTGTTCTTGTGTTATCCATCTTGTCTTATAACTTTATGATGTCATGCAGACCAGGTAACACTGATAAGCGGGGAAGTTTTGCATTTCTATTCACACCGCTACTGCTCTTATAGGTGCATAGTTCAGAAGGACCTTGTTCTTTGTCTGAGACCTTATTTACACTGGTCACATCATCTATTAAAGAAGTCTCCAGTACATGATACTTTAGGGTGCGCTGTATTAATTTGTTGAGCGCTCGTAAAAGAAATTTAGGATTTAAATGGTATAGAAGGAGTGTATTTTGCTCACACTATCTAGTAGAAAGGCTGCACAGGAAAATATGCCAGTCTGAAAATGCAATCTTTAAAGGAAAAGTACTCCCCAAAATAAGCCTAATGATCCAAATGCTTTCTCCAGGGGAACGTGTGCCTAAATGTATTTTTAACACATAGCTATGTGTTTGGTTGTGATGATAACTAATTATATATCCTCGTGATGCGTGTTCAATTTAGACTTATTTAAATAACAGAAATGCTCATTAACAGCGCTATATCTGTGAAGCATCAGAAAGCTGTTTAATGATTTTTCTGTTTAAGCAATTTTACACGTTACTACAATTTTAGCATTCACAATCATGAATGAATGTGTTGATACCTATACTTACATAATATAAAAGGAAATTAGAGATTAAAGAATGAGAAAAAGAAAAAAAGCAAGATCAACGTCTATGGAAAAAATGTTTTTGCTGTTTGAAAAAAATATCTATAATCAGACCCAATTTATTTGAATAAATCACGAGCCTAAATTTGGCACAAATGGATGAAATCACAGTCTGAAATTTGTGAGTTCATAGATTGTGCCATATATAATCATTAAATAGTAATCACTTCAATACAAAATAATTTATTAGCAAAACCAAGGAAACGGGAATATTTAATGACCAAAAATACAGTAATAGCAATAGCACAGGACTTATGCACTCTAAAGCCTGCTTTACACATTGCAATTTGTTGTGCAATCACGTTTGCAATGTGACACGCCCAGGTTGCATACGGGATCTTATGAGATTGCACGTAGGTTGTTCATTTGCTGTCACACGTGCGTTAGTAGTCTATGTTAAATTGATCAATTTTATGTGCGATCTTTTAGATCATGTGTTCTGTGACGTATGCATTGGGCACCTTTTTTTTTTTTTTTTTTTATTTATTGACTTGTCAAGCGTGTGTAATGTGTAGGGATGCGTTTTTACTATGTCATCTGCCATTCAGCTCTGCTACATGGCCGCTAACAGCAGACACAGACAGCCATGTAGCAGCGGTGAATGGCAGATGACAGCAGACACAGACAGAGCAGCACTGTCAGAATGAACTCGGGTGAACCTCACCCGACTTCATTGTCATGCTGCGGCTCTGTCTGTGTCGCGTCCTGATTAGCGGTCACCAGTGAAGACTCACCGGTGACCGCTAAACTCCTGAGTTTAGCAGCCCTCTCTGATATACTCACCGATCCCCGATCCCCGGCGCTGCACGGCATTCACACTGCTCCGGCGGCTTTTACTGTTTTGAAAAAGCCGGCCGCCCATTAAACAATCTCGTATTCCCTGCTTTCCCCGCCCACTGGCGCCTATGATTGGTTACAGTGAGACACGCCCCCACGCTGAGTGACAGGTGTCACACTGCACCCAATCACAGCAGCCGGTGGGCGTGTCTATACTGTGTAGTGAAATAAATAATTAAATAATTAAAAAAAACGGCGTGCGGTCCCCCCAATTTTAAAACCAGCCAGATAAAGCCATACGGCTGAAGGCTGGTATTCTCAGGATGGGGAGCTCCACGTTATGGGGAGCCCCCCAGCCTAACAATATCAGCCAACAACCGCCCAGAATTGTCGCATACATTAGATGTAGAGATGAGCGAACCGGTCGCGGTTCGGCTCGAGGTCGGTTCGCCGAACGGGGGTCCCGTTCGAGTTCGGTTCGTCGAACGTTCGACGAACCGAACTCGAGCCAATAGGCTATAATGGGAGGCAATCACAAACACATAAAAATGCATTATAAATGTACACAAACAGTTAATAAACATTGCCATAACACTTACCGGTCCTCGCGATCCCTTCTGCACTCTGTCTCCTGCCGCTATTCCATCCGATGATCGCTGAATCCTCCCGGTGACGGCACTGCCAGCAGAGAAGCAGGACCTATCGTGACGTCAAAATAGCCATGTGACCAGTCACGTGGCTATTATCTCATTGACTACAGACTGGTCACATGACTATGACGCGTCATGTAGGACCTGCGAGTGCATCTCTCCGGTACACGGTGCACTTATGTGTATCGCCGTGTACCGGCGACATGCTCTAGCACACGGTCGACTCCCCGTTCCGTTAGGGACCGGCTGACACAGCCGGTCATTAACGGAGATCACCGTTGCCATAGCAACGCAGTTAGCGGTGACGTCACCGCTAACCGCAGCTCCGAGAGCACCGTTGCTATGGTAACGCGTCTGTCAGCGTTACCGCTGTTACCGCTGACAGCCAGCACTGATCACTCACGGAGTGAAGGCTGCACGCTGCTTCCCGATTGTAGTGAGGATTGTACTGAGGATGAGGTTCCGCAGCCCCAAGTGATGAGCTGGTGAACCTCATCCTCACTACAATCGTCACTACTACTACACTAGTGAGGATTGTAGTGAGGATGAGGTTCCCCAGCCCCAAGTGATGGGCTGGTGAACCTTATCCTCACTACAATCGTCACTACTACTACACTAGTGAGGATTGTACTGAGGATGAGGTTCCCCAGCCCCAAGTGATGGGCTGGTGAACCTTATCCTCACTACAATCGTCACTACTACTACACTAGTGAGGATTGTACTGAGGATGAGGTTCCCCAGCCCCAAGTGATGGGCTGGTGAACCTCATCCTCACTACAATCGTCACTACTACTACACTAGAAAGAAAGAAGACAGAAGAGCAGGATCGTGGAGGGCTGACAGGGGGTAATAAAGATGGAGTCTCTAATGTGTCTGTGTATTTATTTCTATTAAAGTATTTTTTCTCTGTGTGGTGTCTTTTTTTTAACCCTTTATTGGAGATTCTTAATGGCCGGGTCAAACGTGCCTGACATTAAGAATCTCTGACTTAATACTGGCTAGTAAAACAAAGCCAGTAATAACTCATGATTACCCAACAAGCCACCCGGCTCCAGGGCTGTTGGAAGAGTTGGATACAGCGCCAGATGATGGCGCTTCTATGAGAGCGCCATTTTCTGGGACGGCTGCGGACTGAAATCCGCAGCAGAGGCGCCCAGAAACCTCGGGCTAACCTGTGCTGCGGATTCCAATCCCCAGCTGCCTAGTTGTACCCGGCTGGACACAAAAATGGGGCAAAGCCCACGTCATTTGTTTTTTAATTATTTCATGAAATAAGTGAAATAATTAAAAAAAAATGGGCTTCCCTATATTTTTGGTTCCCAGCCGGGTACAAATAGGCAACTGGGGGTTGGAGGCAGCCCGTGGCTGCCTGCTGTACCTGGCTAGCATACAAAAATATGGCGAAGCCCACGTCATTTTTTTGGTGGGCAAAAAACTTCTGCATACAGTCCTGGATGGAGTATGCTGAGCCTTGTAGTTCTGCAGCTGCTGTCTGCTCTTCTCCATACAGACAGACAGCAGCTGCAGAACTTCAAGGCTCAGCATACTCCATCCAGGACTGTATGCAGAAGTTTTTTGCCCCCTGAAAAAATTATGTGGGCTTCGCCATATTTTTGTATGCTATCCAGGTACAGCAGGCAGGTACGGCTGCCCCCAACCCCCAGTTGCCTATTTGTACCCGGCTGGGAACAAAAAATAAAGGGAAGCCCTTTTTATATTATTTCATGAATTTCATGAAATAATTAGAAAACAAATGACGTAGGCTTCGCCCCATTTTTTTGTCCAGCCAGGTACAACTAGGCAGCTGGGGATTGGAATCCGCAGCACAGGTTGGCCTGAGCTTTCTGGGCCCCACTGCTGCGAATTGCAGTCTGCAGCCGTCTCAGAAAATGGCACTTTCATAGAAGCGCCATCTTCTGGCGCAGTATCCAACTCTTCCAGGACCTGCCTGCTATACCTGGCTAGCATACAAAAATATGGCGAAGTTCACATCCTTTGTTTTGTAGTTTTTTGGCAAAAAAAATAAAAAATGCTTCCCTGGATTTTCCATTGCCAGTGAAGGTAACACCAAGCAGTGGGGGTTAGCAGCCAGTAGCTGCTTGGATTACCCTTAGCTAGCAATACAAAAAATGCAGCGGGAGCCCATATATATTTTTTTTAATTATTTATTTAAATAACTAAAAATAAAATGGGCTTCCCTGTATTTTGATTGCTGGACATCACAGTGCTGTAAAAAGAAATCTTTAAAAAAATGACGTAGCGCTCCGCGGTATTTTTGATTCTCAGCAGATTAAGCAGACAGCTATGGGTTGCCACCCCCATATGCCTGCCGTTACCTTGGTTGGCAATCAAAATACAGGGAAGCCCATTAATTTTTTCTATTTAAAAAATAGTAAAAAAAAAAAATGACGTTGGGTCCCCCCATTTTTGATAGCCAGCTAGGGTAAAGCAGACGGCTGTAGCCTGAAAACCACAGCTGGCAGCTTTACCGTGGTTGGGGATCCAATGTGGAGGTCCCCTCAGGCTCTTTTTTATAATTATTTTATAAATATTAATAATTACACAATAAAAGTAGGGTCCCCCCCAAATTGGATCACCAGCCAAGGTAAAGCGGACAGCTGTGGTCTGGTATTCTCAGGGTGGGAAGGTCCATAGTTATTGGGCCTTCACAGCCTAAAAATAGCAGGCCGCAGGCACCCCAGACGTGGCGCATCCACTAGATGCGCCAATCCTGGCGCTTCACCCCAGCTCATCCCGTGCCCTGGTGCAGTGGCAAACGGGGTAATAAATCGGGTTGATACTAGCTGTAAAGTCACCTGAGATCAAGCCCAGCAGTTTGTGATGTCATGGCGTCTATTAGATACCCAACATCATAAACTGTCAGTACTAACAAAAAAAAAAAAAAATCGACAAAAGAAATTTATTTGAAAAAACAGTCCCCAAAACATTTCCTCTTTCACCAATTTATTGTAAGAAAAAAAATAAAGGGGTCCCATGACGACTCTGGACCGTCTAGAATATGGGGGGGAGACACTCAGGGAACGTATCCCCCATTTTCTAGGAGTGCGGACCCTTCATGTGAGGAGTGTGGGTGCAATGAATCTGCACTCACTCTCCCCGGGTCCACAGCAGCAGAGTCCATGTCGTAATGGTTGCTACCAAAGCTGCAATGCCCTGCTCATGAGGTAAGGGCATGCCTAATCAGGAGAACTACTGTAGAGGAAGCTCTGCTCACTGGTATATAGGTGCTCAGAGGTAATAATAGATAAAATTAGTGAGTAACCTCGGCACTCTAAATCTCCCAGACTAAGTCAGTAAGTCACAACGGATAGTAATGCAAAATCATTCTTTATTGGTCCGTATTAAGAAAAAAAATTTTTCATAATCATATATGTTTTTGTCCAAAACAAGTTACAAATGACGTTTTGGCCTCAGCCTTCTTCATATTGGACTTATCTGCTTGTAATCATGAAAAATGACAATAATCAGTATCACATAAGAGTGAGAGAACAATAACATAAACTCGAACAATGTAGAGGTACAATTGGGATGCAGCAAAAAAATTGCAACACAGCAAGAAATGAAACACATGATACAAATGTCATAATACAGTACAAGGACAATATAGTAATGACAAATATGGGGTCAGAGTAGGCTTAGACAGCTCTGGTACGAAAGAGATGTCAATCATAAAGTAACATGTGCAGTAGGTGTAGAGCTACAGTATGCATGGCAGAGCTAATGGGTAGACTGACCATAGAAAAAGAACGGAGAAAAAGTGGAGAAAAAGTGGAGAAAAAGTGGAGAAAAAATGGAGAAAAAGTGGAGAAAAAGTGGAGAAAAAGTGGAGAGAAAAAGTGGAGAAAAAGTGGAGAAAAAGTGGAGAATAAGTGGAGAAAAAGTGGAGAAAAAGTGGAGAAAAAGTGGAGAAAAAGTGGAGAAAAAAATGGAGAAAAAGTGGAGAAAAAGTGGAGAAAAAGTGGAGAAAAAAATGGAGAAAAAAATGGAGAAAAAGTGGAGAAAAAGTGGAGAATAAGTGGAGAAAAAGTGGAGAAAAAAATAGAGAAAAGGTGGAGAAAAAGTGTAGAATAAGTGGAGAATAAGTAAAGAAAAAGTGGAGAAAAAGTGGAGAAAAAGAATGGAGAAAAAGTGGAGAAAAAGTGGAGAAAAAGTGGAGAAAAAAATGGAGAAAAAGTGTAGAAAAAGTGGAGAAAAAATGTAGAAAAAGTGGAGAAAAAATGGAGAAAAAGTGGAGCACCCTTTGGTGCCTTTCATGTGGCACTAAGGGGTGCTTAGCTTTGTATTTAGCCAAAAAAATGAAAAAAAAAATGACGTAGGGTTCCCCCTAGTTTTGTAGCCAGCTAGGGTAAAGCAGACGGCTGCAGCCTGCAGACCACAGCTGGCAACCTCACCTTGGCTGGTAATCCAAAACTGAGGGCACCCCACGCTGTTATTTTAAATTAAATAAATAATTAAAAAAAAAAACACGTATGGGTCCCCCAAAATTGGATCACCAGCCAAGGTAAAGCAGACAGCTGGGGCCTGATATTCTCAGACAAGGGAGGTCCATGGTTATTGGACTCTCCCCAGCCTAAAAATAGCAGGACGCAGCCGCCCCAGAAGTGGCGCATCCATTAGATGCGCCAATCCTGGTGCTTCGCCCCAGCTCATCCCGCGCCCTGGTGCGGTGGCAAACGGGGTAATATATGGGGTTAATACCAGATGTGTAATGTCACCTGGCATCAAGCCCTGGGGTTGGTGAGGTCAGGCATCTATCAGATACCCGACATCACCAACCCAGTCAGTAATAAAAAAATAGACGACAAACATTTTTATTTGAAAAAACACTCCCCAAAACATTCCCTCTTTAACCAATTTATTAGAATGAAAAACAAATCCAGGTCTGGTGTAATCCAAGGGGTTGCCATGATGATCCACACTGTCCCAGTCAATGAAGAGCAGGATGTTCCCCATTGGCTGGGAGAGCAGTGCAGTGACCTGAGCTAACATCAATGGGTCAGCCCAGGTCACTGCAGGGGATGACAACTGCTGTTGTCAGCGAGGTACATTACCTGCGCTGATCTCCAGCACACTGACAGCCCCTGTCACTGAGTTCAATGATCGCCGCCTTCACACCAAGTATCGCGAGAGGCCCGTGACGTCACCGCTAGTCAGTCTCGGGTCGGAAGCGAGAGGTGATGTGACAGGCGGCGGACATGGAGGACAGTGACAGCGCTGAGGTCGGGATGGCGGGACTTCATCACCGCAGGTAAGCCGAGCGGGACCATGTGTGTGTGTGTGTGTGTGTGTGTGTGTGTGTGTGTGTGTGTGTGTGTGTGTGTGTGTGTACATGCCGCGGGCAGGAGGGGGTGGAGCGAGCTGAGCGGGGAAGTGTGGGCTTCCTGCACGTAACTAGGATAAACATCGGGTTACTAACCAAAGCGCTTTGGTTGGATACCCGATGTTTATCTTGGTTACCAGCTTCTGGCAGGCTGCCAGCGATGGCTCCTGCACACTGTAGCTGTAAAAAGCCCTGCTTTTTTCTGCTAGAACCGTTCTCGAACGTATCTAGAACTATCGAGCTTTTGCAAAAAGCTCGAGTTCTAGTTCGATCTCGAACAGCCCCCAAAATCACTCGAGCCTAGAACTGGAGAACCTCGAACCGCAAACCGCGCTCAACTTTAATTAGATGCGACAGTTCTAGGACTGTACCCGGCTCTTCCCGATTTGCCCTGGTGCGTTGGCAAATCGGGGTAATAAGGAGTTATTGGCAGCCCATAGCTTCCAATAAGTTCTAGATTAATCATGTCCGGCGTCTATGAGACACCCTCCATGATTAATCTGTAAATTACAGTAAATAAACACACACACCCGAAAAAAATCCTTTATTAGAAATAAAAAACACAAACATATACCCTGGTTAACCATTTTAATCAGCCCAAAAAAGCCCTCCATGTCCGGCGTAATCCAGGATGCTCCAGCGTCGCTTCCAGCGCAGCTGCATGGAGGTGACCGGAGCAGCAGAATACACCGCCACTCCTGTCACCTCCACGCAGCTAATGAAGGCAATAGCGCGATCAGCTGAGCTGTCACTGAGGTTACCCGCTGTCACTGGATCCAGCGGTGGCCGCGGGTAACCTCAGTGACAGCTCAGCTGATCGCGTTACTCACCTCAGTTGCTGCGTGGAGGTGACAGGAGCGGCGGTGAGTAGCGCGATCAGCTGACCTGTCACTGAGGTTACCCGCGGCCACCGCTGCATCCACCGCTGGATCCAGTGACAGCGGGTAACCTCAGTGACAGCTCAGCCGATCGCGCGGCTGTCTTCATTAGCTGCGTGGAGGTGACAGGAGCGGATGTGTATTCTGCTGCTCCGGTCACCTCCATGCAGCTGCGCTGGAAGCGACGCTGGAGCATCCTGGATTACGCCGGACATGGAGGGCTTTTTTGGGCTGATTAAAGTGGTTAACCAGGGTATATGTTTGTGTTTTTTATTTCTAATAAAGGATTTTTTCGGGTGTGTGTGTTTATTTACTGTAATTTACAGATTAATCATGGAAGGTTTCTCATAGACACCTGACATGATTAATCTAGGACTTATTGGCAGCTATGGGCTGCCAATAACTCCTTATTACCCCGATTTGCCAATGCACCAGGGCAAATCGGGAAGAGCCGGGTACAGTCCCAGAACTGTCGCATCTAATGCATGCGGCAATTCTGGGCGGCTGTTGGCTGATATTGTTAGGCTGGGGGGCTCCCCATAACGTGGAGCTCCCCATCCTGAGAATACCAGCCTTCAGCCGTATGGCTTTATCTGGCTGGTTTTAAAATTGGGGGGGACCGCACGCCGTTTTTTTTAATTATTTAATTATTTATTTCACTACACAGTATAGGCACGCCCACCGGCTGCTGTGATTGGGTGCAGTGTAACATCTGTCACTCAGCGTGGGGGCGTGTCTCACTGTAACCAATCATAGGCGCCGGTGGGCGGGGATAGCAGGGAATACGAGATTGTTTAATGGGCGGCTGGCTTTTTCAAAACAGTAAAAGCCGCCGGAGCAGTGTGAATGCCGTGCAGCGCCGGGGATTGGGGATCGGTGAGTATATGAGAGAGGGGGTTAGACTGACATGGACAGAGAGTGAGGGACAGAGATAGTGACTGACTGACAGAGATTAGTGAATGACAGACATTGTGAGGCGCTTCAGAATGCAGCTTTTCAGCTGCGCTCTGAAGCGGACCTTTTTTAAGCTGCGGTGCAGAGCGCACACCTGCGCACATAGCATCAGACACCAAAATCGTATGAGGGATGTCACACGTTACAATTGACTAGGTTCGTGCAACAAAACGCTCAATTCTAGAGAATGATACGATGTGTTTGCGATCAACGGTTTTGCGTTCAATCCTGATCGCACGTAGATGTCACACGCAGATACCTCACAAACGATGCCGGATGTGCGTCACTTACAACTTGACCCCAACGACGGATTGTGAGATATATTGAAGCATGTAAAGCGGGCTTATGGCGGGCTTTGCACGTTGCGACATCGCAAGCCGATGCTGTGATGTCGCACGCGATAGTCCCCACCCCCGTCCCAGGTACGATATCGTGTTATAGCTGGCGTAGCGAAAATTATCGCTACGCCAGCTTCACATGCACTCACCTGCCCTGCGACCGACGCTCTGGCCAGCGAACCGCCTCCTTCCTAAGGGGGCGGGTCGTGCGGCGTCATAGCGACGTCACACGGCAGGCGGCCAATAGCGGGGGAGGGGCGGAGATGAGCAGGATGTAAACACCCCGCCCACCTCCGTCCTTCCGCATAGCCGCCGGCGGCAGGTAAGGAGATGTTCCTCACTCCTGCGGCTTCATACACAGCGATGTGTGCAGCCGCAGGAGCGAGGAACTACATCGTACCTGTCACGGCACCGGCATTATGGAAATGTCGGTGAATGCAACGATGATATGATAACGACGCTTTTGAGCTCGTTCATCGTATCATCTAGCATTTACACAGTACGATGTCGAAAGTGACGCCGGATGTGCTTCACTTTCGATTTGACCCCACCAACATCGCACGTGCGATGTCGCAATGTGCAAAGCCGCCCTTAATCTTTGCACACAGATTCCCTACAAGTTGGTTGTATTAAAGACGTTGTCCAGTTACAAGTTATCACCTATTGAAAGGATTGTTCTCATTAACCAATGTTCCACTGTATTAACATTGAATGACAGTATTACAGTGAAAAGCCAGTTACGCTTTTGGTGATCGAACCGTTATCGAACATAATCTTAAACTGTCGAACTTGAATCTAAGTGTTCGCGTTCGTTGAACACTTGAATATCGCCTAAAACAGGTCGAATTTGAGATTGGCGAACAGTTTTTTTCGAACACCACTCATCTCTAGTACCGAGCAATCAAGCATTTTTGTGCTAGCTCATTACTAGTCATAATTTCCTCATGCAGCCGACTCCAAGACTTCTCCCGAGCATCCCCAGTCTCCTGGAACTCACTGCCTCAACACGTCAGACTATCTACTACACTTGCAAACTTCAAACGGACCCTGAAAACTCATCTGTTCAGAAATGCCTATAATCTATAATGACCTCACTGCCCCACCACCGTGCGGAGCTGCCGCCCCACCACCGTGCGGAGCTGCCGCCCCACCACCGTGCGGAGCTGCCGTCCCACCACCGTGCGGAGCTGCCGCCCCACCACCGTGCGGAGCTGCCGCCCCACCACCGTGCGGAGCTGCCGCCCCACCACCGTGCGGAGCTGCCGCCCAACCTACACCCCACCTACTGTCTCCTCCCCAAAATCCTTTAGGATGTAAGCCCGCAAGGGCAGGGCCCTCTTCCCTCTGTGCTAGTCTGTCTATTGTAACTTGTATATGTATTCTGTATGTAACCCCCTCATGTACAGCACCATGGAATCAATGGTGCTCTATAAATAAACAATAATAATAATAATAATAATTTGGAGATCTCTCATCATTGTTGTAGCCTTGTCAACCAAGACCAATTGAGAGCATGTAATATACAGAAATAAAGCGTTAGTCGGTAAGTTAGACTAATTTTATTTTAAAAGAAGTCAAAAATTTGGACAATTGATCTACAAAAATAGACATCTCCTTTACTGTAATTGAGAAATAGCTGAAACTGTTCAAACATTTAGAGGCAACAAGTGTATCCAGAACCTAAATGCTAACTCTAAAACTTCATTGAATATGAATGCGTTCAGCACAAATTCAGAAACATATTCATGCCTTCGCACCGGCTTGTGCTAAACAAATGTTGTGTTTAGCATGATAAAAGCTCTAATGCAACATTATCCAAATTATATGGGCAAAGAAAGAGAGTAGTAATTGATTATTAGAAAATGAAGAGAGCAGAAGCTCCTTGTCAGCAAATTCATGAATTTAGCAATACATAAATATTACATCAGCTTAAACATTTGTACTGAGAAATGAAAGCTTCTAAAGCAATTCCTGATATATTTCATTATCATTATCATAGGGTTAGTGAAGGACACAGAACCATTACACTACTAATCGCGTGCAAAGTAAAATATCTCAATGGAAGTTGTCTATAAAAGGGTAATTAACTTACTTATAATAGAGAATTATTCCAGTCAGGAATATTGATAAATTGCTTAAACATTAAATTCCGCATTAGTGCCAATAAAATGTGAATAAACAAGAGAGATGTAAGTGAAAGTGTAAAATTGGTGAATGACAGTAAAAGTCAAATAGAAATAGACCTTTTATTGGGCTTACGTAGCTTGAGGGTAATTTTTTTTCTGTTTGAAATGTGCCCAGCCTAGATACAGGTGGCAAAAAATAGTTGGTACCCTCCCTGTCATTATCAGAGCCGGAAATCCCAGCCTAGGGTGGGAAACACAACAATTTTAGCTTACGGCGTAGTGATAAGAAGATGCAATGAGTATTAGGCGATCGACAACTAAGAGCAGAAGCTTCAGAGTGGTGAGTGTAATGACTTTTTTTTTTCATTGTTATCCTTTTGATGACCCTTAAAAGGCCACGGCCATTTTTCTCAATTTGGGAGAAAACGAGTTTCCAAAAGTCTGTATTTTGATAAATGTGGGTTTTTATAATATTCAAGTAGAATTCAATGCTACTCAAAAATATTCAGTTTTTGCCTACAGATATAGCCATGGTATGCCAAATCATCGTACAAAAACAGCAATCACTGGAGAATGGGTGACACAGTCTTGCAGCGCTGGGGTCCTGGGTTCAAATGCCACTAAGGACAACATCTGCATGGAGTTTGTATGTTCTCTCCGTGTTTGCGTGGGTTTCCTTCGAGTTCTCCGATTTCCTCCCACATTCCAAAGATATACAGATACTGTAGATTGTGAGCCCCAATGGGGATAGTGTTGCCAATGTATGTATAGTGCTGTGGAATTAATTGCGTTATATAAACATGTATAGAAGGACATCATGATCGGAAGAATGAAAGCAACAAGGCGAAGAGGAAGACCAGCCACTCGATAGCTTGATACAATGAAAACAAATGTAGAGAAGACCCTGGTGAACCAATCTTGACTAGCACAAGAGCAATCCATCTAAAGATCATTCATCCATCAAGTCACTACGGCCTGAGATCGAGTCAAAGGCAGTAAATAAAAGCCAAACCAAATGTAGATTGTAGAATTTTGAAAAAAAAACCTTCTTCACAATGCAACAGGCCATCCTGCAACCACAAATATTAGAGTGGTGTCCCAAACCTTTTTGAATCAGAGGGCCATTTACAGACAACAGCCAAAGTAGTTGGTAACTAAGAGACCTGCATCTTCTGGTCCTTAAAGTTCCCTACTTCTCTGGAGTCAAAAAAAGCTTCAGCTGTAAATGAGATGCTTGAAATCTTGAGAAACATGGAACAAATCATTCTATCTGTAATGAGGAGTTAGGGCAGCCTAAATTGGTCTACCTTGTCCAGCTTAGGAGAGAATTTTCTAGTTTGGAAGGTCAAATGAGACAGTTTAAACATAAGACATGACTTGGACAATCCCCTCTCTTTCCCCACGTGCGCCCCCATAAAAATAAAAAAGCCTATACTCACCTCTGGTGTCGGAGTATTTCTGATGATGTAGTCACGTTCCTGGGGCTCTCATGACATTGTTTTGGCACGCGAACAATCAGTGCCAGTTGCTGTCTTCGCACCTTCAGATAGTTATGTAATTAACAGGAAACAAGTGCTGTAGCTGGCTGCTGACTTCCTATTGATTCCTCTTGTGTACAAAGGCGGGGAGAAAGAAGCCAGCACAGATTGGTTGTGAGGCTTATGTGTAAAAAAATGTCTCTGGAAACGCATGTACAAACATCACTGAAATCGCGCCAGCAGAGGAGGCAAGTATAGGCTTTTTGATTTTTACAGGGGCGCATATGGAGAATGACAAGGGGTTATCCAAGTAGCAGATAACACCTTTAAAAAATGCAAATGATGAACTGGAAACTTTACATTTTAGATCAACAACCAAGTGGCATTATCATTGGACATACAGTAGAGTGACCTTTAGAAGACAGACTTGACCCTAGACTTGGTAGTCTTGTACACAGGGAATTAAAAATATGAAACAGATAAGGGGGCTTTACACGCAGCAATATCGCTAGCGATATCAGTGGGGAAAGCACCCGCCCCCGTTGTTTGTGCATCATGGGCAAATTGCTGCCTGTGGCGCACAATATCGTTCGGAGCCGTCACACGGACTTACCTGCCTAGCGACGTCACTGTTGCCAACGAACCGCCTCCTTTCTAAGGAGGTGGTTCGTGTGGCGTCACAGAGATGTCACTAAGCGGCCGCCCAATAGAAGCGGAGGGGCGGAGATGAGTGGCGGTAACATCCCGCCCACCTCCTTACTTCCTCATTGCCGGAGGATGCAGGTAAGCTGTAGTTTGTCGTTCCCGAGGTGTCACACGTAGCGATGTGTGCTGCCTCGGGAACAACGAACAACCTGCGTCCTCAACAATCAACGATTGTTTGAAAATGAACAACGTCTCAACCATCAATGATAAGGTGAGTATTTTTGATCATTAACGGCCGTTCGTTGGTGTCAGATGAAACGACGCTAACGATGCCGGATGTGCGTCATGGAATCCGTGACCCCAGTGATATATTGTTAGATACATCGTTGCGTGTAACGGGGACTATAAGGGATAAGGTAAGAGGATTTTTGCTGTTTTAAAATTAAACTTCTGTGATTTTCAAATACATACATTTGAAATAGACAATATGGTGTATGCTACTTCTGTAGATGCTCTAAACAATATTTCTGGTGTCAGTTGGTAAATCGTTGACTGGTCTTCACATACTAAAGATCTATCAATCACACCTGTTCTTTAGCTCTACATATGAATTATCTGGTATGTATTATCTCTTTATCTGTTATAAAGATTATGAATTGCTGATCTACTGCTTGAAAAAAAAAGTATTAGAATCTGTACAGAATAATAAAATTCATTTTCTGAGTGTTTGTACCTGATTTAAAATAATATCTAACCTGGACTTCCAAACACTTAACTTAGATTGTTTTCTCAGGATTTCCTCACTAATTTCCAATTAACTTGTTATTTCCCGAGTGGATAAACATATGTTCTTGCATAATTAGATTCCAGATGTCTCACATTTCCATTTCTTTTTATGTTCTTTCTCCTTGAAGCACAATCATAATTACAAGCATCCTTGATATTTTTTTGCCATCAAACAACTTTGGTTTCTCATTTTACATAGGACAATAAAACCTAAAATCACCTTAAGAAGTGTCTTTATATCATTGTAACCTGGCACTTTGACAGCATCTTCGATCATGTCTAAGTTTTTAATTCTTACTAGTGAAATGCGAAATTGTGAAGGATGGTGCAAAACATTGAGGAATCCCTATTATATATTGAATGTCTACTTTATTATACAAATTGTCTCTCCAGTAAAGGAGACAAACTCTAGCACAGCGCCACCTATTGGAAGTAGCGATCCTAAAAGTCACAAGTGGATTTTCAACAATCCATTGCAATATGACTCAGGATATATAAGCCAGATCAGAATCCCAATTTGCAGACACGGTGTTTCGGGGTGCTTGCCCCTCGTCAGTGCAAAGTATGGGGGTGTCTGATCTGGCTCATGAGAAAGCTACTTTATTATAGGCAACCATCTAGTAGCGTGTATGACATGGTTTTCTGAACTCCAGCAATTTGCTATGGTACAGATTCCACTAGATGTTGAAATTCTTCTACAGAAATACTGTTACTTAAGAAAAGGAGCTTCTTGCAGTTACCACAAAGTAGTTGGAGGAATGGGAGTCAGAACGTTTACATACGACAGGAAGACATCATAAATTCATGTAGCTTACTCAAAATTCTGACCCTCCAATAAGCTGTCACAGTTTTTTCTTTATGAGATTAGTGACATACTAATGGTTGGACACTCGTTTGTCATCTGAGGCCTTAGGCGACCTTTGCACACTACGACATCGCAGGTGCGATGTCGGTGGGGTCAAATTGAAAATGACGTACTTCCGGCATCGCATGCGACATCGTAGTGTGTAAAGGCTCGATGATACGATTAAAGAGCGCAAAAGCGTCGTAATCGTATCATCGGTGCTGCGTCGGCGTAATCCATAATTACGCTGACGCGATGGTCAGATGTTGTTCCTCGCTCCTGCAGCAGCACACATCGCTGTGTGTGAAGTCGCAGGAGCGAGGAACATCTCCTACCGGCGTCACCGCGGCTTTCGTAGGATATGCGGAAGGAAGGAGGTGGGCGGGATGTTTACATCCCGCTCATCTCCGCCCCTCCGCTCCTATTGGCCGCCTGCCGTGTGACGTCGCAGTGACGCCGCACGACCCGCCCCCTTAATAAGGAGGCGGGTCGCCGGCCAGAGCGACGGTCGCAGGATAGGTGAGTCCATGTGAAGTTGCCGTAGTGATAATGTTCGCTACGGCAGCTATCACAAGAATTTTGCAGCTGCGACGGGGGCAGGGACTATCTCGCTCGGCATCGCAGCATCGGCTTGTGATGTCGCAGTGTGCAAAGCCCGCCTAAGGGTCAGGTTACATGTAGCAACGTTTCAGCGATCCCAAAAATGATACAACCTGGTCAGGATCGCTGGTACGTTGCTACATGGTAGATCTAATTAGCGACACAGCAACGATACGTCGATCCGTATAACGACCTCGGCGGTCGTTAGGACCCTGTCACACAGCAGCTATTCTGACGAAAACACATTCGCGTTGCTGAGTTCTGAGTCGCCAGCGAAATTGCTCTTCGTTGTTATGGCGTCAAACACAACAATGCATGCTGCCCAGCGGGACACGAATGATCAAAAAATGAACCAGGACGTTCAGGTACGATCGGTGATATCACAGTGGGGGGGCCGGTTGCTGCTGGGTGTCATATGTAGCGAGATTGCAAGCTCAGTAACTCTGCCCAGGTGTTTTCTCTGATTACCACTTCCTGTCTGGAGAAAAACCCTTTGCTTCCAGCAGAAGGTGCCAGTTATTCAGATTATGCTAGAGCTAGACCTGGAGCTTTCAGGACATGGTTTTTGATGTTGCTGTTTGCTATGGTGTGTGAAAGTAGCTTGCTTTGTTACATTCCCCTTTCCTTTGTTACCCCTCCCTGTACACCTTTTGCAGTTTCCTGGTGTTGGTATAAGGTGTGCGTGAACTTTTGTTGCTACGTCTGTCTGTCAGTATTTGTTGGTGGGAGTTTTTACTTCAGTCCTGGTCTTTCCCCTTGGGTGGTGGACTGTGTTGGGGGATTCTACCATCAGGGTCAAGGACAGAAGATAGGGAGACGCTGGAGGTTCAGACATCGCTACCTTAAACGTACCTCTGGGTGGAGGGAAAGCTTAGGGTACGCTTAATTTGAGGGCCATCACAAGGGCTCCCTTCCAGTCACTCCCCGTTTTGATCACACTAGGTGTGATTTAGGCATGGTCCAAAAGAGTTCTTGTCATTAAAGGGAGGTGTCGCTAGTATATGTATAACTTTAAAGAACCAGACGTTAAAATCATGTTTAAAAAATAGTCAAATGTCAGTCTAAAGGCCCAGTCACACTAAACAACTTACCAGCGATCCCAACAATGATACAACCTGATAGGGATCGCTGGTAAGTTGCTAGGAGGTCGCTGGTGAGATGTCACACTATGCGACGCTCCAGCGATCCCACCAGCAACCTGACCTGGCAGGGATCGCTGGAGCGTCGCTACACGTGGAAGCATGCAGCGCTTGGTAACTAAGGTAAATTTCGGGTAACCAACCCGATATTTACCTTGGTTACCAGCGCACACCGCTTAGCGCTGGCTCCCTGCACACCTAGCCACAGTACACATCGGGTTAATTACCCGATGTGTACTCTGCTACATGTGCAGTGAGCAGGGAGGCGGCTTCTGCGGACGCTGGTAACCACGGTAAACATCGGGTAACCAAGAAGCCCTTCCCTTGGTTACCCAATATTTACCTTCGCTACCAGCGTCCGGCGCTCTCACACTGCCAGTGCCGGCTCCCTGTTCCCTGCACACATAGCCACAGTACACATCGGGTTAGTTACCCGATGTGCAGCCCGGCTACGTGTGCAGAGAGCAGGGAGCCGGCACTGACAGCTGGTAACGAAGGTAAATATCGGGTAACCAAGGAAAGGGCTTCTTGGTTACCCACTTTTTACCGTGGTTACCAGCGTCTGCAGAAGCCGGCTCCTGCTCACTGCACATTTAGTTGTTGCTCTGTTGCTGTCACACACAGCGATGTGTGCTTCACAGCGGGAGAGCAACAACTAAAAAATGGTCCAGGACATTAAGCAACAACCAATGACCTCACAGCAGGGGCCAGGTTGTTGCTGGATGTCACACTAAGCAACATCGCTAGCAAGTTGTGCCTCAGCAGCGATGTTGCTAGCGATGTTGCTTAGTGTGACGGTACCTTAATACAGTAATAAAGAAATTTTTTATACAGACCTTGCTTTAAAATCATCCAAACAATACTGGTAAACCTGGCTTGAAAGACCACTTGAAACCCGATAGCCACAATTACTTTAAAATAGACAAAGAAAAGTGTGCCCAAAGAGTTAATCAACGTACCTAACCGATGCAAGGCAATTCTACTCCATAACAGCCAAATAATCCTCAGTTAGAGCCTGCGATCATTCCTTTAATACATAAAAGCAAAACTTTAATATCATCTTGGTAAAGAAGTCATCCAAAATAGGAAAGTTGGTAGAACTCCTTGGAAAAATAGAATACTTTAACACAGGAAACATGTTTCAGACATTTAGAGGTCCTTAGTCTCAGCCTATGGATTCAAACTCAACCCAAGAAACACGATTCATGGTTGAGTTTCAATTCACTAGCTGAGACTAAGGACCATTAAATGTCAGAAACGCATTACTTGTGTTTGTCTATGCCATATTGTTGTCCAGATTTGCATTTTTAAGCTACTTTTGTACCAGGCTATCCTATTTGAATTACTTTATTAACAAGAGGCTGAAACAGATTTGCGTTTATATATTAAAGAGGTTGTCTACTAGGTTAAAATTTATGGCCTATCTTTAGGATCTGTCATCAATATCTAAACGGCTGGGGTCAAACACTCAGCACTACCACCAATCTGCTGTTCTTGTTGCCGACGGCGGCAGCAGGAGGACGGAAGTGCTCAGTTCCGGAGCTGCTCCATTTTCTGATAGCGGCCACTTTTGCACAACTTCCTCCTATTGATTTGAATAAGAAGCAGATGTGCAGTACCTGACCGTGGCCCCATTAGAAAATGGGGCAGCTCTGTAACTGAGTATTTCCGGCCGCCGCCAGCACCTGAAACAACTGGTCGGTAGAGGTGCAGTGTGTCAGGCTCTGATCAATCTGACATTGATGACCTATCCAAAGGATGGGCAATCAATGTTAAAGTAGTGGACAATCTCTTTAAAGGAATAAATGCTGACTAAAACTGTGGATTGTCAGCAAAAGAAAAGGTGCAGGTATTTTCATAAATGTGAATTGTCATCTTTCACATAAGAGAAAATACTTTCACCTTTTCCTGTAAGCTTAGATTTGCACAATAAATTTCTGATATTTCCTCTTTTCCAATTAGTAAAATCTAACCTAAACCACATCTTCTGCAACATCACATATACTTTTTCACTTAATTTTCAAAATCATAAAGTGGAGAAATGTGGCAAAGTGCTGCACATTTTACTCTTTCATTTTCTCTTTTAAAAAGCAGCTTTTCAAAAACTGGTATGCAGACACTGATAACAATAGGACGATAAATATGTATTAGTAAGGCAGTGTCTTATTAAAGAACGTGAATATAAATGAAAATTAATGCCACTGTTACCCCTCCTCTGTAGGATACGCTTTATTACAATTAAAGAGGACCTGTCACTAGGTTAAAACTGTCAAGTTATCATTTTTATTTTATTTGTGCTGCTCCCCTAAGTATTTTTCTTAAATCTGCCATAGGGTTCCAGAGTTCTGGGTCTTTTTATTTAGTGTACCTAACATGCCAATTTTTATGAACTTTACCAAGAAGGAGTGACGGACAAGGATTTATGAGTGTGTGTCTTACCCTGTGAGCATTGCTCCCTTAATAAAGACCATAACAATTAGTATTAAAAAAAGCCAATAGTTCTGAAACCATATGAGAGATTTAAAAGAAATAAAATCGAATAATCAGGAGTTAAGTGTAAATAAAAGAGCAAAAACTGGACACTTTTGACTTGGAGACTGAATCACTCTTAGGACCCCTTCACACATCCATGAAAAACATTCGTGTTGAAGGTCCGTATGGCCCATCCATGTGTCGTAATTTTGACACACTAATGTTCACTGTGAGCTATGCATGATAGTGTGACGCCCCTGAGGCTTCAGTCGACACAGAGGTACTGCACCTCAGCCAGAGATGTGGTGCTCCATCCTGGGTATGGACGAGTCATCCAACGGTATGCACACAAAACACACAACACTCAGTTAGCAGCTCCCAACGGGTCAGGGTTAGAACTTGGTGCCATTAGTTCAATGTATAGCAAACACTGGTGATGACACCTCCCTCCCCCTAATCCGATGGGTCTTAGGTGGAGACTAGTGAGTGAGGGAAGACTGTAGTGACAGAGAGAGGGGAGTCGAGAAGGAGTAGAGGAGGACTGAAACCTGTGGTATGGAGCTGGTGCAGCTCGACCCAGGTGCAAGACAGAAAGGGACCTAGGGACCATGGGGAGTGCGCCAAACACCTGTGGACTCATTCCACATACATTACATTGGAGTGGAGGGACTTGGCCGCAGAACAGGGACTGGAGCCTAGACTAGAGGGGACTGGTCCCTAGACTCTGCTAGTAAAACCAGAGGTTGAGGACACATTTAGTACAAAGGCCAAACCCACACACGAATGTGGTGGAAGGTGACCACATAGGACCAAAGGGACTAGGCCGATAGGCTCCCCTTATGAATAATCCACGAACATGGGCTCAGGGCACTGTGTGTTTAGGCGCAGGACAGGAGAGCAAGAAGTCAGCACAGGAAGACGACCAGGGATGGTACATAAGAAAAAGTGCACCGGTCTTGAGCTCCGAATTACCCGGGATCGACTGAAGCCCATCACTGTGAAACCCAGCACTCCAAAGGCAGTGACTGACTAGTCGTGTTACCTTAAAACCTGCTACCATGAGTAAAAACCTATAGACTGCATCCCTGTGTCATTCCGTTTTTCGCCTGCGCCCGAGCCTTGCGCTCCCGCCATCATAGACTACTACTCCCATCTGCCCTGGGACCCAGCTCTATCTATGGAGAGCTATACCAACCAAGCTGTGTCACCATCTGCCCCAGATGTCCCATCCCATAGCGTTGGCTATCTCTGGCCGAGTACCACAGGTGGCGTCACGAACTACCATCCCCATCATTTTCCCATTTTCTACTTTAAACTGACACCGTCGGGGTCAAGGAACTGGGCCTTGCCACCGCGGCATCCTGGAAGAAGTCTTTCACACTGCTTTTGGGTGACCTTATTCCATTCCTGGTGAAAATATTTAAGCAGTTCTTCTATGCTTGAGGTCTTATGACTATCCATCTTCCTCTTGATTACATCCCAGAGGTTATCAATAGGGTTCAGGTCTGTAGATTGGGCTGGCCATGACAGGGTTTTGATGTGGTGGTCCTTCTTCCACACATTGATTGACCTAGCTGTGTGGCATGGTGCATTGTCCTGCTGAAAAAAACAGTCCTCAAAGTTGGAGAACATTGCCTGAGCAGAAGGAAACAACTGTTTTTCCAAGAAAACCTTGACTGCGGCTTGATTCATATGTCCTCCACAAAGTTTAATCTGCCTAATTTTTAGAGTAAGGTAATCTTCTCTGACGAGTCTAATTTTCAGCTTTGCCCAACACCTGGTCATCTAACGGTTAGACAGAAACCTGGAGAGGTGTAGAAGAAGCCACAGTGTCTTGCACCCACTGTGAAATTTGGTGGAGGATCGGTGATGATATGGGGATGCTTCAGCAAGGCTGGAATTGGGCACGTTAAACTTTGCGAAGGATGTATGAATCAAGCCGTATATATATATATATATATATATATATATATATATATATATATATATATATATACACACTGTATATATATCCCTAGAACAACTGTTAAGAGGAGACTTTGTGCGGCAGGCTTTCATGGTAAAATAGCTGCTAGGAAACCACTGCTAAGGACAGACAACAAGCAGAAGAGACTTGTTTGGGCTAAAGAACACAAGGAATGGACATTAGACCAGTGGAAATCTGTGCTTTGGTCT
The DNA here is from genome assembly GCF_048569485.1 of Anomaloglossus baeobatrachus. Classification (NCBI taxonomy): domain Eukaryota; kingdom Metazoa; phylum Chordata; class Amphibia; order Anura; family Aromobatidae; genus Anomaloglossus; species Anomaloglossus baeobatrachus. Next base: position 200,194,170 of record NC_134360.1, on the reverse strand, counting down.
GATGAGTCCAAATTTGAGATCTTTAGATCCAACCACCGTGTCTTTGTAGAAAAGGTGAACAGATGGACTCTACATGGCTGGTTCCCGCCGTGAAGCATGGAGGAGGAGGAGTGATGGTGGGGGGGGTGCTTTGCTGGTGACACTGTTGGGGATTTATTCAAAATTGAAGGCATACAGAACCAGCATGGCTACCACAGCATCTTGCAGCGCCATGCTATTCCATCCGGTTTGCGTTTAGTTGGACCATCATTTATTTTTCAACAGGACAATGACCCCAAACACACCTCCAGGCTGTGTAAGGGCTATTTGACTAAGAAGGAGAGTGATGAGGTGCTACGCCAGATGACCTGGCCTCCACAGTCACCAGACCTGAACTCAATCGAAATGGTTTGGGGTGAGCTGGACCGCAGAGTAAAGGCAAAAGGGCCAACAAGTGCTAAGCATCTCTGGGAACTCCTTCAAGACTGTTGGAAAACCATTTCCTGTGACTACCTCTCAAAGCTCATCAAGAGATTGCCAAGAGTGTGCAAAGCAGTAATCAAAGCAAAAGGTTGCTACTTTGAAGAACCTAGAATATAAGACATATTTTCAGTTGTTTCACACTTTTTAAGTATTCAATTCCACATGTTTTAACTCATAGACTTGATGCCTTCAATGTGAATCTACAATTTTCAGAGTCCTGAAAATAAAGAAAACTCTTTGAATGAGAAAGGTGTGTCCAAACTTTCGGTCTGTACTGTGTGTATGTATATATATATATATATATATATATATATATATATATATATATATATATATATATATATATATAAATATATATATATATATATATATATATATATATATATATATATATATAGTCCTGAGGTTTAACAGTTCCTTACCAATCCAGACTGAGGAATTATTCAGTTGCGGTGTGCAGCCTGATATTACTGGAGTGATATCTCTGCTTTCTCTTTCCTATGAAATCTATTAAGCCTGTCACTTCCTTATCGCTTTGAGTTTTACATTCAGCAGTGCAGAAGAGGACACATTTACGCTGTACTAGAAGAAACAGAACTCTAGGGAATCAGCAAGCAATACAGTGCAGGTGACCTGATCTTTCTATGATCACACTATAAACTCCTGGAAATGGCTTATTACTACAGGCACAGAGTAAAGAACAATGGCATGTCTCTATTCCAATATTACATTGATTTCGAATAGGTTTACAGTTGTAAGATTTTGTGTTCTGTGTGAATACAATAATATAAAGAAAATACAATGTTAAAGGGGTATTCCCATTTCCAAGATCCTATCTTAACATGCAGTAGGAATAATAATAATAATAATAATAATAATAGCAATTACCTCCAGTTAGAGTTAGAAATGTAATATAGTTCTCCTGATATAACTATGTCTCTTACTTCATGTGCAGGGCATTGCAGCTTAGGTATCCATGGTTACGTCCACTCTTATAATGATAGTTAACTAGTTGCTTGTGGTCGTAACTATGAATACCTAAGCTGCAATGCCCTGCAGATGAGGTAAGATACATAACTATATCAGGAGAACTATACTACATTTCTAATTGGAAGTATTTTGTGTAATGCTGCCACCAGGGGGAGCCAGAGCTCTGCAGCAGACAACACTACACAGAGCAATGAGAAACAGGAAGGAAATGCACAGCGTTCTCATGCACTGCCTAATCAGCACAGCTGAGAGGCAGAACTGCAGGGTATGTGAGGAATAGTCAGACAGGCTGGGTCAAACACCGTACAGGCAGAAGCAGGACCGGAGGAGCAAGCAGAAGCGAAGTCAAAGTCAGGCTAAGGTCAGTACCGGAGGAAGCAACCGAGTGGGGAATAGGAGGGGGGACACAGGACAGGAGGGACGACCAGGGGACCGAACACAGACAAGGGCACGGGGGCACAGAAACAGACAGATCAGGATATCACTCACAGGACCAGCAATCACAGACAAAGCAGAGCTAAGCTTATAGCCGGCACTGGTTCACTGGAAGTGTCAGCTTTTAAGGCATCCAGGGGCCGGAAGTGAGGCCCGAGAGAAGGCTCCGCCCCCTAGCCATGTGGATAGGGAGGCGAATCATGACATTTTGTAATATTATTATTATTATGCTTACTACATATTAGGATAGGATCTTGAGAATGGGAGTACTCCTTTAAACTTTACAAATACACAAAAAAAGGAGGAATTAATAAAAATATATATTATACATCTGAACAATGCATCTCTGTCCTGTTTAGTAAAACATTAGTCAGTTCAGTTGCATTAACACTTTTTGTGACCATATAATGTAAATTTAAGGTAAAGGGTCATGGCATGGATATGGCGCTGACTTAGGAACTGACCCCACAATATGTCTATTAGATGCTGGCTGTGTTACACAGCCATCATCTGAACGTAACAGCAAAGAACTTCAAAAGTGATTGCAGGTTAAAGTAGGGAACTAAAAAAAAATATAAAAAATATTGATTAAATAAAAATATATAAATTAAAAAAAATGAAATGACCCTTTTTTTCCCTATTTTAAGATACAAAATAGATAATAATAATAATAATAATAATAATAATAATAATAATAATCATAATCATAACAAACATATCTGGTTTTACCATATATTGCAATACTACCGGATTTGAACATATTAATACCTTATTTTTCTTGATAATTTCCCCTGTAACTTGGGCTGGTATACTAGCCTCCAGTTAAAGGGGAATTTCAGTTTTCTAGCCCCATAGCAAAGTTGACGGGGTCTCCCAGTATTACGTAGCTTGTGCTCTTCTTACATCCAGTTATGACATGATCACTAAGTCTGGAGGTGGAAAAACCATCAGTGCTTCCTAATCTCTATAAACAAGGCTTTGTCAGCATTGTGTACACAGAAATCAGGAAGACAAATATGAAAAAAATCATATTTAGCTTCTCTATGGGAACTCTGACTGATGGCCAGCTCCTGCCCCCATAGCTGCACATTCTCCTGCAAGCTGTTTCTTTGAATTGACATTTAAGAATGTCAGTGAAGAGTAAAGTGTGAACTGCCCTGACGTTTATAGTCTATGGTCTGTTCAGAAGTAGTTAGCATTATTCAATTAATTGTTATTATTATTCAGGGGATTGCAGGTATTAAAGTGCTAGATGACACTCTGCTCTGCTGCATCTACAAGTACTAGTGATTAATTAAATCAGTATACTGTGCATAGACTAAATGTAGTCTTCTATTCAAAACATTAATGGGTCTGTATTTCTAAAGCAACAAGTGACCTAAAGCATAGTGAATATATATAATATATATAATGAAGTATAAGCTTATCACAGCACTCTTTTTTTATTTATATATATATAATATATATAAATATAAATATATATATAAAAATATGTATATGTATAGATATAGATAAATATAAATATATATACAGACCAAAAGTTTGGACACACCTCATTCGAAGAGTTTTCTTTATTTTCATGACTCTAAAAATTGTAGATTCACATTGAAGGCATCAAAGCTATGAATTAAAACATGTGGAATGAAATACTTAAAAAAGTGTGAAACAACTGAAAATATGTCTTATATTCTAGGTTCTTCAAAGTAGCCACCTTTTGCTTTTATTACGACTTTGCACACTCTTGGCATTCTCTTGATGAGCCTGAAGAGGTAGTCACTGGAAATGTTTTTCAACAGTCTTGAAGGAGTTCCCAGAGATGCTTAGCACTTGTTGGCCCTTTTGTCTTCCTTCTGCGGTCCAGCTCACCCCACACCATCTCGATTGGGTTCAGGTCTGGTGACTGTGAAGGCCAGGTCATCTGGTGTAGCACCCCATCACTCTCCTTCTTAGTCAAATAGCTCTTACACAGCCTGGAGGTGTGTTTGGGGTCAATGTCCTGTTGAAAAATAAATTATGGTCCAACTAAATGCAAACCGGATGGAATAGCACACCGCTGCAAGATGCTGTGGTAGCCATGCTGGTTCTGTATGCCTTCAATTTTGAACAAATCCCCAACAGTGTCACCAGCAAACACCCACACACCATCACACCTCCTCCTCCATGCCTCACAGTGGGAACCAGGCATGTAGAGTCCATCCGTTCACCTTTTCTACAAAGACACGGTGGTTGGATGCAAAGATCTCAAATTTGGGCTCATCAGACCAAAGCACAGATTTCCACTGGTCTAATGTCCATTCCTTGTGTTCTTTAGCCCAAACAAGTATCTTCTGCTTGTTGCCTGTCCTTAGCAGGGGTTTCCTAGCAGCTATTTTACCATGAAGGCTGCACAAAGTCTCCTCTTAACAGTTGTTCTAGAGATGAGAAGGTGTGTCCAAACTTTTGGTCTGTACTGTATGTATTTATTTAAATAGAATAGTATTGGACTGGTCCTCTTTTATGGTCATCTTTATGAGGACAGACAGTAATGTGCGCTACTTGGAATTGAGCATTATCACAATGTAGATTATTTCTTATATAACTTATTTCAAAAAGTGATAGCATATTATTAGTGTTAAGAGAGTAGTTGACTATTCGTACTCGCTATACTGTTAGAAAGTACTGTCCACTACTCGCATATTCGTTACGAGTAGCGGGCGCAATGTAAGTCAATGGGACATAGCCGCAAAGTAGCGAGTAACCCGAAAGCCGTACTTTTCATGCGAGTAGCCAATAGTACGGCTTTCGGGTTACTCGCTACTTAGCGAGTAATTCCCATTGACTTACATTGCGCCCGCTACTCACAACGAATATGCGAGTTACGGACAGTACTCACTAACAGCATAGCGAGCACAAATAGTCAACTACTCGCTTAACACTAGATATAATACCATAATTTATGACTAGTGGGATCCTAAATGATTCAAAGAATGAAGGGGGTGTAGAGCTGCAAAATGCTGCCTCATGTGAGTGACAGATAGTACCACTGTGCAGGAAAAAAAATCGAAGTGGATACACCACTATACCTTGCGTTGAATCGCCTTTATTTGCAAGATCAGTGGGAATGCCAAAGGTCAGATATAGAGATATTTTATCCCTTTATGAAATAGAAATCTCCTATAGCCTATGTGCTCTACAGTGAGGAAAAAAGTATTTAGTCAGCCTGGCCACTAATTGTGCACGTTCTCCAACTTATAAAGATGAGAGGCCTGTAATTGACATCATAGGTGACCACAACTATAAGAGACAAAATGATAAAACAAATCCAGAAAATCACCGCGTCTGATTTGGCAAGATTTTTTTTTAACATTTTGGTGGAAAATAAGTATTTGGTTAATAACAAAATTTCAACTCAATATTTTGTTATATATCCTTTGTTGGCAATGACTGAGGTCAAACATTTCCTGTAAGACTTCACAAGGTTGGCACACACTGTTGGTGGTATGTTGGCCCATTCCTCCATGCAGATCTCCTCTAGAGCAGTGATGTTTTGGGCCTGTCGCTGGGCAACACAGACTTTCAACTCCCTCCAAAGGTTTTCTCTTGGGGTGAGATCTGGAGACTGGCTAGGCCACTCCAGGACCTTCATATGCTTTTTACGAAGCCACTCTTTCATTGCCCTGGCAGTGTGCTTGGAGTCATTCTCATGCTGAAAGACCCAGCCACGTTTTATCTTCAATGCCCTTGCTCATGGCAGGAGGTTTCCATTCAAAATCTCACCATACATGGCCCCATTCATTCTTTCATTTACATGGATCAGTCGTCCTGGCCCCTTTGCAGAGAAATAGCCCCAAAGCATGAGGCTGCCTCTTACATGCTTCACAGTAGATATGGTGTTCTTTGGATGCAACTCAGCATTCTGTTTCCTCCAAACACGACAAGTTGTGTTTCTACCAAACAGTTCTACTTTGGTTCCATCAGACCATATGACATTCTCCCAGTATTCTTTTTGATAATCCAAATGCTCTCTAGCTAGCTTCAGAGGGGCTCAGACATGTACTGGCTTAAACAGGAAAACACATCTGGCACTGCAGGATCTGAGGCCATGGTGGCGTAGTGTTTTACTGATGGTAGCCTTTGTTATGGTGTCCCCAGCTCTATGCAGGTAATTTTCTAGGTCCCCCTGTGTGGTTCTGGGATTTTTACTCACCATTCTTGTGATTATTTTGACCCAACGGGGTGAGATCTTGCATGGAGCCCCAGATCAAGGGAGATTATCAGTAGTCTTGTACATTTTCTGTTTCCTTATTATTGCTCCCATATTTGATTTCATCACACCAAACTGCTTGCCTATTGCAGATTCAGTCTTCCCAGCCTGTTGCAGAGCTACAATTTTGTTTCTGGTGTCCTTCGATAGCTATTTGGTCTTCGCCATAGTGGAGTTTGGAGTGTGACTGTTTGAGGTTGTGCATAGTTGTCTTTTATACTGATAACAAGTTCAAACAGGTGCCATTACTATAGGTCATGAGTGGAGGACAGTGGAGCTTCTTAAAGAAGAAGTTACAGGTCTGTGAGAGCCAGAATTCTTGCATGTTTTTAGATGACTAAATACTTATTTTCCACCATAATTTGCCAAGTTATCAAGATGATTCAATCTAAGACATGATAACCTTTGCTACAGCTGTACTTTGTGATGTAATTTACATTCCTATTGACATACATCCACTTGTATTCTTACCAGTTTAAAAAATAACTGGAACCATTTGTGAGGAGTCAGCATTTTTGCCTTTTGTATGAAGGTGAACTGTTCTTAATTACGCCAGACATATGAAAACTATTGTTTGTTAGATCAAGAGAAGATAACCATTGTCTCTTCCCAGACTGTTTGGTGCCTTATTTTCTGTAAATGTGTATTGGCTCAGTCCCTCTGATTGCATAGTTCAAAGGAAAATTATGTAGTTGAATTGAACTTGTGACCAATGAGAGAACAGCCATCTCCACCAATCCTATAAGACACCCTGGCCTGAATTGAGAACTGATAGCTATACAAGAGTCTTGGTTCTGTCACCAGTGTATTTTCTACATCCCCTCAGCTGAGGAACTTTGGCTCCAGCTGGATGATCACAGAAAAGCACCAAGAGAAAGAATTCTACATGATGTCAGCCGAGGAACTTAGGGTCCAACTGAAAAAAACCACAAAACTGCCTCCTAAGCTTGCTGCTATCTCTTCTCAGTGGATACCACCAAAAGAGGGGTGCTGCTGTCGCGGGCGGAGGAGGGGACGCTGCGCTCTCCCACTGCTCGGGTCCGGCTGCCGCTGCTGCTGCGGCCTGCTGCTGCTCGGTGGCTCGAGCGATGGGCCGGATCCCGGGGACTCGAGCGGTGCTCCTTGCCCGTGAGTGAAAGGGGTTTGGTTTTTGGGATAGTTTATTGTCCGTGACGCCACCCATGGTTGTGGTGATTGTAGGAACACCACCGCTGCTCTGTATGGGAATCCCGGGAGCGGTGACAGGGAGCAGCAAAGTTGTTAGTTCTCCCCTCCGTGGGTAGGGGGTGGTTGTCCCGGGGCCCAGTGATGAGTTGGGGAATGAGGGATGGCGGGGCCGGTGCAGGGCTTGGTGGGGTGCAGGGACGCGGGGGCAGTGCTGTGCCTCACGGCACTGTGGTACTCACTCAGCCTGAGATGGTGACACAGTTCTCGGTAAAACACACGGCTGGAAAGACAGTTCCCATGGACGGCTGCTGTTGCTTTTCCCCGGTAGTTGACGGTGACGGTCCCTTTTCCTGCAACTAAGTCTATGTTGGTAGCGATGGGTTCCCACCGGTAACCCGCTCCCCGGCTTGGATATGTGCCGGAGGAGCCCCTCTTTGCCAGCAGGCGCTGGCCCTTAGAAACTGGTGCCTTGGCGGTGGCGGTGTCTCTCTCTAACGGTCGGACTGTTGCCTTCAATCGGGACTTGGTTGTTGGGAGACCCAGAGGTCCCCTTCACTGACGGATTTGGCAAATTTACGGCAACTCCTAGCCTTGCTGGGATCCGAAAGGCCCCTGCCAATGGTGCTGGCTTCTCTTCGTATACCGCTCCGGTACCGCCAGGCCACCACCCGTCCACGGTCCTTTCGGCAACCTCCAAGTAGCCTCTCCTGCAGACAGTCACCGCCGACAGCTGACCTTGCTGTTCTCAGTCTGGGGCACACACCCGGACCAACTTCAGGCTTTCTCAACTGTCACTTTTACTGTCACTACTCTCACTGTCCTTCTTCTCCTTCCTCTCTTGCTCCTCTACCACTTCACTGTTTACTCCTTCATTTCCATTCTCTGCCTGGTTTTCCCACCTCCAGGGCTGTGAACTCCTCGGTGGGCAGAGCCAACCGCCTGCAACCTATAATTAGCCTCAAATATCGAAAAACAACGTGTCCCTGGGAATAAAAGATCCTATAGACAACAATATCAGGTCCACAAAGCAGATGTTAATTTAATCATGCTAAGTTTATTAAATATTACAAAAACACACATAAGAAAGTGTAAAAGTACATTATTTTTGATAGAGGCTACACAAATAAGGAATAGAGGAAAAGTCGCACTACTAAGGGTGACTGTCTGAGACCAGTGCAATCCGCAACCACATATATTACGGCTGATATAAATAAATATATGCCTATACCCAGCTTATATATCTCATATGGGCTATGATTTACATTTGAGAATCAAATCTCAAATGTAAATCATAGCCCATATGAGATATATAAGCTGGGTATAGGCAGACTGCGGATTGCACTGGTCTCAGACAGTCACCCTTAGTAGTGCGACTTTTCCTCTATTCCTTATTTGTGTAGCCTCTATCAAAAATAATGTACTTTTACACTTTCTTATGTGTGTTTTTGTAATATTTAATAAACTTAGCATGATTAAATTAACATCTGCTTTGTGGACCTGATATTGTTGTCTATAGAGCCAACCGCCTCGCCCACCCCCTGGTGTGGACATCAGCCCCTGGAGAAAGGCAACAAGGATTTTTGTGCAGCTTTGGTGTACCTATCCGGGGTGTAGGGTGTGGTGGTATTATGACCTGTGACCCCTGGCTTGCCCAGGGCGTCACATTCCCCCTTAGCAAAATGCAGACCGTCCGCGGGCTGCCCGTCCAACACCGGCTTTATTTTTCTGGAAACGATAAAGACATAACAAGTAAAATAACTTCATCCCACAGTGGGAGGCACTTTTTCTTAAACGTTACGTAACATTAAAACGGTTGCTGCTGCCGCTTTCTCCCACCCAAGTAACCTGGCCCTGATGCTGCCTCTAAGAAACAGGCAGCACTCCTTGACCCCAGTCCTGAACCAGTTACCCGAGCGGGATCTGTCCTTCCCCTCCAGAGGGTAGCCACTGGTTCCTGTGGTAGCAGGGCCCCAGCCTGCTATACTGCGGGCCCTCTCTCCAACCTGCCTCTCCGGAGGTGGTAACGGTGCTGCAACGGAAACATTTTTATTTACAAGCCACTTAACGTTTGTGGTTGCCCTGCAAGTTCACGGGCTTGTCCATAGAGAGTTCCCTATGCAACTTTTCAAGCGGTCCCCACGGGGACAACAATGCCTGCAATGGCCGGTTCCAATCACGGTGAATCAGGTGAACTTCGATTGATCACACATTTTCATCTTTTGCAAAACTTTAAAACTTTCAAACGCACACAGACTTCTGGTCCCAACGGGGACGGTGGAACAGTGTCCCGCTGCCATCAGTCGGAGTACTCAGCATCACCTGAGGGAGGGGGCTCGGCGCTCTCACGGGACTCCTGGCTGCCCCTTAACTTGGCATCCAGCGCGAACCACCCCCTCTCCCCACAGTGCCGGGTGTACTGGACTATGTCACCCGGCATCAGGTTACGACCGGGGTGCTCCTCTGGCAGGTGAGCATTCGCATCCCGCCGGGCTATAAACACTTCGGCCTCCAGGCCCGGTTCATAAATAAATCCATAGCCCCGGCGGACATCAAACCGCCTCACCTGCCCTTCATACAGCGGGCCCCGGACCCGGAAGGTAGCTTGTCTCAGGCTCTCCTTCTCCCGGATCGTACGGGCCACCATCTCTGCTTTCTTTCTTTCTCTCTCACTGATTTCCAGGCCCAGCGGTACCGGCTCCCTTTACCAGTACGTAGCTGCTGCGAGCACCAGCGCACGGGTTGGGCCCCGCGGGACATTTTGGACGCTGCCCACTGTTAGGGATCTGGGCGGCAGGTCCCGCGGTGTCTTGGCCTTGGACGCCGCCTTGCAGCGGCAACCCGGCGCAACCTCAGCCGAGGTGTGAAGGATGGGCACAGGGGCTTTCCACGGCAGCACCTCCGGTTTGCTACGGGCTCCGGCTACAGGTCGGCCTGCCGGGGCGGGCATGCTGGGTATCGCTACCGGTTGCGGTGGCAGCGGGCCTAGTGGCAGGGTCATGGCTTCCGAGACGGGTGGCGAGGGAGGTAACAGGGCGAGAGGGTTTAGACCGGGTCCTGCAGCCGCGATGACCGGCCCTTTAAGGGCATCGGGGCGTGGGTCACTCACCCTCCCTTCCTCAGCTTCCTCCTCGCGTCTCCACATGGTTGCTATCACGTCTGCCATGTCGGTCTCCCACTCCTCCATGAGGAGCTGCATTTTGACCTGCAGCCTCTGGTAGAGCTGCGCGGTCTGGATCTCCACCTACGCCGCGGTTCCCGGCGCGGGGGCTACGGTGCTTCGGGACGGCATCCACATGCTGCTGGCGGCTTCTTCCAGGAACAAGATGGCTGCAGAGTCCTGGCGTCCCTGCTTTTATAGCCTCGGCTACATGCGACCAGTCGCCATTTCATCCCCCTTAGCCTCTTTTCGGCCCCTCCTCTATCGGGGCGGGGTTTTGGCCTTCGCGCCTCTGCTACTCGAGAAGACGCTCGAGCGGGAACTCTTCGTGCCAAAGATGGTGACTTCTGAAATTTTCCGGCCGGACACCTCCGGCGGTCACAAGGCGCACCTCTACCCAACGGCAGAGCGGTAAGATCCTGTTTGTGACGCCAAGTTGTCGCGGGCGGAGGAGGGGACGCTGCGCTCTCCCACTGCTCGGGTCCGGCTGCCGCTGCTGCTGCGGCCTGCTGCTGCTCGGTGGCTCGAGCGATGGGCCGGATCCCGGGGACTCGAGCGGCGCTCCTCGCCCGTGAGTGAAAGGGGTTTGGTTTTTGGGATAGTTTATTGTCCGTGACACCACCCACGGTTGTGGTGATTGTAGGAACACCACCGCTGCTCTGTATGGGAATCCCGGGAGCGGTGACAGGTAGCAGCAAAGTTGTTAGTTCTCCCCTCCATGGGTAGGGGGTGGTTGTCCCGGGTGCCCAGTGATGAGTTGGGGAATGAGGGATGGCGGGGCCGGTGCAGGGCTTGGTGGGGTGCAGGGACGCGGGGGCAGCACTGTGCCTCACGGCACTGTGGTACTCACTCAGCCTGAGACGGTGACACAGTTCTCGGTAAAACACACGGCTGGAAAGACAGTTCCCACGGATGGCTGCTGTTGCTTTTCCCCGGTAGTTGACGGTGACGGTCCCTTTTCCTGCACCTAAGTCTATGTTGGTAGCGATGGGTTCCCACCGGTTACCCGCTCCCCAGCTTGGATATGTGCCGGAGTAGCCCCTCTTTGCCCGCAGGCGCTGGCCCTTAGAAACTGGTGCCTTGGCGGTGGCGGTGTCTCTCTCTAACGGTCGGACTGTTGCCTTCAATCGGGACTTGGTTGTTGGGAGACCCAGGGGTCCCCTTCACTGATGGATTTGGCAAATTTACGGCGACTCCTAGCCTTGCCGGGATCCGAAAGGCCCCTGCCAATGGTGCTGGCTTCTCTTCGTATACCGCTTCGGTACCGCCAGGCCACCACCGTCCACGGTCCTTTCGGCAACCTCCAAGTAGCCTCTCCTGCAGACAGTCACCGCCGTCTGCTGACCTTGCTGTTCTCAGTCCGGGGCACACACCTGGACCAACTTCAGGCTTTCTCAACTGTCACTTTTACTGTCACTACTCTCACTGTCCTTCTTCTCCTTCCTCTCTTGTTCCTCTACCACTTCACTGTTTACTCCTTCACTTCCACTCTCTATCTGCCTGGTTTTCCCGCCTCCAGGGCTGTGAACTCCTTGGTGGGCAGAGCCAACCGCCTGGCCCACCCCCTGGTGTGGACATCAGCCCCTGGAGGAAGGCAACAAGGATTTTTGTGTAGCTTTGGTGTACCTATTCGGGGTGTAGGGTGTGGTGGTGTTATGACCTGTGACCCCTGGCTTGCCCAGGGCATCACACTGCTAGGCTGTGATAGTTGGCCCTGGAAGCCATGAAGGTGCAACGTCTCTAGTCCCTGATGGGCCAGCAGAAGGGTGAGACTCTTTGTTGTACCAACTTGTGTCTTGCTAGGAATGTACTACATGTTTTTGCCTGTTGGTGAACCAATAAAGTCTTACCAATGTGTGGTTCACTCAACACAGGGTGAGTGAACCACACATTGGTAAGACTTTATTGGTTCACCAACAGGCAAAAACATGTAGGGCTTTTATCAAGTCAGTATGTAATTTTAATGGATTGATAAAGGCCCTACTTTGGCCGAAATATCGCTATCTGGACTTTTTTGGGGTTTCTTTTGTATTCTGGGACTACTAAAATGTTTTGGATATTTGTAAGGAGTTAGGATCATTGGATTTTACAATAATCTTCAGTATTTATAAGGACAGCCAGGCCAGCGGACTAGAGTACCCACACTGACCCTTGTGTCTCCACACCATTGAGAAAGGAGAAAAATTTAACACACACTTTGGTTTCTATTTTGCATCAGTTTTCATTGGATTTACAATGGATGCCATAGTAGATCACCATCTGTGTCCTATAGACTTCAAAGTTAAAAAAACAAACAATGATCCAATTGCTATCCATTTTTGTGGCTGGACAAAACATTTGCAATCTACCTGTTTCAATCTATTTAAAAAAACAGATTTCAACTATATTGCAGTGAAATAGAAGACATTTTTTCCCAATTTAAATGTCATGATCGTCTGCTTGTATGTTGAGACTAGTGACAGCCTTTGGACTGAAGCCTCTCATGTGTACAGTATCTTTTCATCTAAATGGGTTTCATTTCTTTTGGCACGGAAATGGTTAAGTGCCAGTTTTGCTGAGTGATCAGCTGCACTTACTCAGTAGTCACGCCCTTCAGTCTTAAATAGTGTTGTATCCCAGCAATCCCTGCTGAAGATACAAACTCATTTGTGTCCTAGCTGCCTCTGAGGAACATTCTACTAGTTTGGTTTCTGTGCTCAGGCTATATCCATTTATTGTTATCTTTTCCCCTATTTGTCTTTATTTCCCTGTTGTGTTGTTAGTGCAGTGGTGAGGTCTAGTGAACCCCACCTGCCCCTCACTAGTCAGGGTTACTATAGGGCTTTTATAGGGTCCAAGGTTCCTGTTCGGCAACAGTTGCGGAGACTGTATAGGGAATGGTGAGGAGAGAAGGAACAGTTGGAGGTAAGGCTAAGAGGTACCCACCTACTCCTCTCACTAGTTCCAGGGCCTCCTGTTGTTTGTGTGTCCCCCGTTCCCCCCTTTTCTGGTGTTTTCTGTTGTGCTTCAGACTCACGTAGGTTTGAACGCATCCCGCTATGCTTGTTTCCCCTGGCAAGCTCGACATTAAATTAATGGATTCTGTATTGGATCATTTTATTTCTTTTCTTGTCAACCCAAATCCATTCTGAACAAGGAATAACTGCTAGATACATGAGCATAGGTTAGCTTCTTATACCTAACAAACAGCATAGAATGGCGCTTGTCAGCCCGTATAAGAAACCATGAACTGTGCATGGCTGGAGAAACCCACTGGAAACTGCTAGGATTTAGACCAATCAATTGATAAAAGTAGCAAAAAATCAGTAAAATCACTATGTAACCATATGATTTGAACAAATATTATTTTGACAATACTTTTCTCATGCTAATTTGGAAAACAAGGGATTAGTATGTGCCAAGATCTTTCTGTACAAAACCTTCTTGTTAACATAACTCACACTATCTATGGGCATCGCATATTTGTAGGACTGGAAAGTGAACACCTGTTTATGTACAGTCAGTCTGGTAGAGGCAGATGTAATACCAGATTGCCCATATGGTTCTGCGTATGATTCATCAGTGGCCTGGAAGGACGATAATTTCTTTATATTATCTCAATGCTGGGATTTTTTTCCAAGAGATTCCAAGTTGGCAGAAGGCTCAACATTTATTGGTTTCACAAGTACACCAGGGATAGAAGCTAAGTATCCAGCGTAACAACGTATGCTTTGTGTGTGACAGTGCATTAGTTATATAAAATATATTCAAGGTGTTAAGGGAACCAGAGTTGAGGTGGCTTGTATGATTTTTACTGATGTTCCCAGTCGTCCCTATGAAAAAAAACATCTTTATGATTTAGAAATGATTATTCAACAACACAGAAGCATATTTGGGATTAATCCACATGGTATTATCAAGGGGTAAACCTCTATGTATATTACAAAGTCTTGGATAATGACGAGCAGATAGAGATACAGCTATAGGTATTTTTTTTGCCTTTGAAAAACCATGTGGTTTTATATGTCTTTTCGATAGGGTTGGATAAGTTAACGCAACTGACTTAAAAACTACAGTGACATACAAAAGTTTCAGCAGCACCCTTGATCAATATTTTTGGTATTGTGAACAATTAAACAAGTTAAAGATGAAATGAGCTCTAAAAAGCATGAGGTTAAAGATTACACATTTCCTGTCACGCACGACTAGGGGATGTCCGGCGTGAGGCCAAAAACAGAACTAAATAAGGGAATAGAACAACAAACAAGGAGTACGCCGGGCACACTAACAATGCTGGGCCCTAGTGCTAGTGAGAGGAAAGATGGACACCTCCTCCAGTTACCTGCCGCAGTACCCTACACTCCTAGCCAGTCCCTATACAGGTTGCTCACCTGTCGCCGATCTGGAACATGAAGCCCTGAAAGACCCTACAATAGTCCTGGCTAGTGAGTGGGCGGGTAAGGGATGCTGACCTCACCGCTGCATTAAAACAACACACGGAAAGGAAGACAGATGGGGAAAATACCACAACAGATTGCTGCAGTCAGCAACCCCAACTGCAGCCATAACAGCAACTTCAGCTGAGGGTATCAAACAACAGCTCCTTCCAGCTCCAGCTGCTTGTAGCAGAGTGTATTAAAAAGGACTTAGTGTGGTCCAGACCAGAAACACCTGAGTTGGTACTGGGCCTGCTTGCTGGCAAGGAATACTGCAATTAACCTTACAATTTCCAAAAGAAAATAAAACCCATTTAAATAGAAGACCCAAAAAACTGTCAATAAATACTTAAAACAGAGAGAGAACCATGACATTTCCTTTGTATTTTAGACCCAAAAAAAATATATATTTTCATCTTTTTCATTTTCAAAATCACAAAGAGGAAAATGAGCCGATGCAAATGTCTGGACAACTTTGGAGATTTGTGCGCTGATATAACTTTGACCAAGGTTTCAGACCTTAATTATCTTGTTATGGTTATGGCTTGTTCACTATCATTGTTAGGAAAGGCCAGATGATGCAAATTTCACAGCCTTATATTAACGCAGTCTCCTCTAACCTTGCACCAAAAAACAGCATCCATGGGTTTTTCTAAGCAGCTACCTAGTACTATGAAAATGAAAATGGTGGAGGCCCACAACACAGGAGAAAGCTATAAAAATATAGAAAAGCATTTTCACTTTGCCCTTTCTTTAGTTTCTAATTTTTTTAAGAAATAACAGTTGACAAAAATAGTGGAGATCAAGATAGGGTCTAGAAGACCAAGCAAAATCTCTGTGAGAGCTGCTCCTAGGATTGCTAGAGAGGCAAATTAGAACCCCTGCATGACTGCAAAAGACCTTTAGGAAGACTTAGCAGACTCTGGAGTTGTGGTACATGGTTCTACTGTTCAGCGACACCTGCACAAATATTGACTTCATGGAAGAGCCATCAGAAGAAAACCTCTCCTGGGCCCTCATCATAAAAATCAGAGTCAAAATTGTATAAAAGAACATCCAATCAAGCCTGATACGTTTTGAAAACAAGTCCTGTGGGCTGATGAGGTTAAAATAGATTTCTTTAGCCACAATAATCAAATGTATTTAAGGAACATGCCATCTTCAGTGCATAAAGAACAGATACTGGAAGCCTGTTCTAGTATTTCTTCTGTGGTGTTGCTATCAGTGTGTCAAGAGTGGGAGAAGAGGGTTGCATTGACAATCCAACACAATGGGCAGCACTTTGAACCCATTTTATAAGTGGTCATAAAATTGTAACTAACTAATGAACAAATAAAGTTATGGTAAAACCAAGCACACCATTGTTTTTCTTGTGAAAGTCTCAATAAGTTTGATGTGTTACATGACCCTCTTCCCATTGGAAAAAATAAAGTTGGATCCAAAATGGCCAACTTCAAAATGGCCGTCATGGTCATCAACACCCATCTTGAAAAGTTTTCCCCCCTCCCATATACTAATAAGCCACAAACAGAAAGTTGATATCACCAACCATTCCCATTTTATTTCGGTGTATCCATATACAGTAAATGGCCCACCCTGTATATTGTTATATACTTGCACTAGAGCTTTAAAGGGTTACTCTCATCTTTATGATCCTATCCCAGTATTTAGTAAGTGCAATAATATTAATATTAGCAAATACCTCCAATTAGAAATGTAGTATTGTTCTGCTGATTAGATATTTCACTTAATTCATGTGCAGAGCATTACAAGAGCTTCGATATCAAGAATTCTAGTAGGATACTTGTAAGTGCCCAATTCCCTTTTGATAGCACAAAAAAGACATTTCATTATACCAACAGACGGTCCTGGTCTGATGGACGACTTTAGTATTGAATTAGAGCCTTCTCTTTCCTATAATTCCTTTCTTCAAGTCGATGATGTATCCTATGTCATCTACACAGTGTCTCCCAATTGTACTCCTGTGCAGGCAAACTTAGGCTATGTGCGCACTAGAAATGTGAAGTTTCTCAAGAAAATTTCTTGAGAAACTTCTGCCAGTGAAAGATTTCCGGACCTGCGGAAAAAATCCGCACCAAATCCGCATGCGGTTTTGCCGCGGATTTGCCGCGGATTTACCGCGGATTTACCGTGGATTTACCGCAGGTTTGTCCCTGCAATAAATAATAAAGATAATCGATAGATAGATAATGGATAGAGGGAAAGATGGATAGATGAATAGATAGATAGATAGAGGGATAGATAGATAGATGAATAGATGAATAGATAGATAGATAGAGGGATAGATGGATAGCTAGATAGATAGATAGAGGGATAGATAGATAGAGGGATAGATAGATAGATAGATGAGAAAAACCTATATAATGTTCCACCTCCCTGCATTTTCTAAGCTGGCACCCTTTAGTGACTTTCATGTGGCACTAAAGGGTGCTTAGCCTTGTATTTAGCCATAAAATAAATAAATAATTAAAGAAAAATGACGTGAGGTCCCCCCATTTTTTGTAGCCAGCTAGGGTAAAGCAGACGGCTGCAGCCTGCAGACCACCGCTGGCAGCTTCACCTTGGCTGATAATCCAAAACAGTGGGCACCCCACGCTGTTATTTTAAATTATATAAATAATTTAAAACAAAAAACGTGCGGTCCCCCCCATATTGGATCACCAGCCAAGGTAAAGCGGACAGCTGGGGTCTGGTATTCTCAGACTAGGGAGGTCCACTGTTATTGGACACTCCCCAGCCTAAAAATAGCAGGCCGCAGCCGCCCCAGAAGTGGCGCATCCATTAGACGTGCCAATCCTGGCGCTTTGCCCCAGCTCATCCCGCGCCCTGGTGCGTTGGCAAACGGGGTAATATATGGGGTTGATGCCAGATGTGTAATGTCACCTGGCATCAAGCCCTGGGGTTGGTGAGGTAAGGCGTCTATCAGATACCCGACATCACCAACCCAGTCAGTAATAATTAAAAAATAGACAACAAAAAAAGTTTTATTTGAAAAAACACTCCCCACATAGCCTCTTTAACCAATTTATTGAAAAGAACAATCAATCCACGTCCGGCGTAATCCAATAAGGAAGGGGGGTCCCACGGCGATCCATACCATAGTCGCTGTCCCAGTCAATGAAGAACAGAATGTTCCCCATTGGCTGGGAGAGCTGTGCAGTGACCTGAGCTAACATCAATAGGTCAGCTCAGGTCACTGCAGGGGATGACGAGCGCTGCCATCAGAAGCATAGATGAGATCATTACCTTCTGTGATCATCTCCTGTACTGCTGACGTCAGCGCTGTCACTGACTTCTATGCCCGCCGCGTTGTCAGAAGTATCGCGAGAGCCCGTGACGTCACCGCTAGTGACAGTCTCGGGCCGCTCGCGAGACGGGCATAGACAGCAGTGACAGCGCTGACGTCAGGAGGCAGGAGATCGTCACAGCAGGTAATGATCTCACCTCCTGACAGCAGCGATCGTCATCCCCTGCACTGCCGCGTGACAAGCTGCTGACACTGCGGGCAGACACTGACACCCTGCAGTGCAGGCAGCCGCGAGGCTGGAGCGGGACACAGACTGCACAGACACCTGGAGGTCGCACGGAAGTGCTTCTGTGCGGCGTCCAGGGAGTGTGACGTCTGTGTTTACTCTGCTCCGCTTCCTCTTCCTGGCATAATGACATCGCTTCCTGCAAAACCGCAGGCAGCGATGAGCATTCCCGCAGGTAATTCGCGGCTATTCCGGTGGTATACCGCACATCATTGCTACCTGCGGAATACCCCCGGAATACCTCAGGTACCTGCGGAAATTAATGGACATGCACATTTTCTCAAGAAAGTTTCTCGAGAAAATTTTCTCAAGAAATTTTCTTGAGAAAAATCCGCACAGTGCGCACAGCTTTTTTTTTTCTCATTGAATTTCATGGGAAATGTCTGCACAAAGATTGCAGACATTTCTCAAGAAATTTCCGGGGCAAATCCGCGGGTAAATCCGCAGGTAAAAAGTTCTAGTGCGCACATAGCCTTACTCTTCCATAGTTTACTGCTAGGTCATCGGAGCTCATTGGACTTTTCTAGCAGATACGCATTATAGTTACAGATCAGCGAACCTTCATTCTCGAGGCTTGGGGTTCGGACTTGGAAAATGATGTGAAACTCCTTGTGGTGAGTATTGTGGTGTGGTCGTGACTGAGTGATAAGCAGCATTGTCTGCGCTGTGGGAATTGTGTGATCAGATCAAATTTGACTTACATTCTGCGTTCTAAGATGTTTTGTTCGCGGGAAAAATGAAAAAAAACAAAACAAAAAACTGCCCAACCACCTCCGGAAGTGTTCTGCTGTGGACTGAAAGCAAAACCCTTCTGAAGGGGGGTGGATGGTGATTTTTTGTTTTACAAAATGGTTTTGAACAAAACATCTTAGAATGCAGAATGTAAGTCAAAAATGAGCCGATCACACACTTCTCGCATTGTCCGCATTTGTCCTATGCAAAGGGGATTGGAGTCACACATACAGCTTACTAGATTGCTGGAAAAGTGGCCTTAAAGGTGGTGGCCGTACTTTATTTTGGGAAAACCTGGTGACAGGTTCCCTTTAACATTAATTCATGTTTTACTAAATTGGGCTTTACACACAGCGACATCGCTAGCGATGTCGCTGGTGAAAGCACCCGCCCCCGTTGGTTGTGCGTCACGGGTAAATCCCTGCCCGTGTCACACAACATCGCTAGGGCATGTCACACATACTTACCTGCCTAGCGATGTCGCTGTGGCCGGTGGACTGCCTCCTTTCTAAGGGGGCGGTTTGTTCGGCATCACAGCGGCGTCACTAAGCAGCCGCCCAATAGAAGCGGAGGGGCGGAGATGAGCGGGCCAAACATCCCGCCCACCTCTTTCCTTCCTCATTGTGGGCGGCCGCAGGTACGGTGCTGTTCCTTGCTCCTGCGTTGTCATACATAGCGATGTGTGCTGCCGCAGGAACGACAAACAACCTGCGTCCTGCAACAGCAACGATAATTGGGAAAGGAACGACGTGTCAACGATCAATGATTAGGTAAGTAATTTTGATCGTTAACGGTCGTTCCTGCGTTTCACACACAACGACGTTGCTAACGAGGCCGGATGTGCGTCACGAATTCCGTGACCCCAACGACATCTCATTAGCGATGTCGTTGCATGTAAAGCCCGCTTAAGGTAATACATAGATTTGTTGTTATGTACAAAGTATGCTACCTGTACAAGCCTAAAGTTAAGGACAAAATTCTACAATCTTAATGCGATAGTTATATTCCATGCCCGCTCAACAGTCAGAGCATTTTGTATTCAGTTTTTTCTCTTTTTATGCCAAAGACACAAAGAAAAAAGACAAATGAAAATGAGTTTTCATTAGCCAAATTGCCTTTAGAACTTCTAGATTAAACGCAGTAATACAAACACTAGCCATTTTATGTTCTGCTTGCCCATCACAGCCTTTGTTGTTTTCGACTGGAAAAAGCTTTATGATTTTGTTTCTCTGAAAATTCAGGATGAAAAGGAACAATAATAATAATAACAATAATAATAAAAATAATATGATTAATAATAATACTACTAAATGATTGGTGGATACTTATTTTGTGGTTACTCTACATGAGTGACTCACTCATGGTTGTATTCCTTTTTTTAGAAATTTGGGAACAAAGAAATATATTTACCCAACAAAAAAAAACATTCACAAGGAATTTTAGATTTTTTTCAATTTTTTTTAAATATATAAATCATCGACTGTACCTATAGGGTCGCTTAGCACAGATCCGAAAGCACTGATGATAACATCGGCTTTTAGCTGAACAATCTGATCTTCGTCTTCAATCCAATTTCCATCCTCATCTTGTTCGGTTCGAACAAATTCCATTCCACCAATGTGGCCACCTTTGAGAATTACTTTACGGGGTGATAAGAATGGAAGAAATTCACACTTTTCTTCTTTGGCTAACTCCACCTGAAAGACAATAAAATTACATTATAACTGTCTAGCCACTTATCAACTAGTTTTATCAAACTCCAGTGAACATAAAATTAGCAAAACAGTGCCAATGTTGTACTTTAAAAGTGCCCCTTCATCATAGTATGGTGCTCCAATGATGAAAGGGGCTGCACATGGCCGAGAGACCACAATCGATGAGCTGAATGATGTTGTGTCTCTTTTCGTGGGAAATCTTCTTCATGGCTGCTCCTTGATTCAAACCAAATTTTTGTCAAAATTTAAATACTGGAAAGCTTATTATTGTTTGAAAAAGACATAAGAATTAGATTAGAGAGAGAACCCAGCTGACTATAAGGCCGGTTTAAGACGTCCGTGTTTCAGGTGCGTGTGACATTCGTTTTTAACACGAATGCAACATGTACCCATGTCAGTCTATGCTGTTATTCACATGGCCGTGTTTTCACATGGACCATGTGACCCCTCATGACCCCACACGCACACACATATCCGTTTTTTCTCCATCAGCACGGGTGTCACACGGATCGCACACTGATATGATCTGTCTGACATCAGTGTGACACATACTGGAGAAAACATGGGTCTTTTAAATAAAAAGATTTCCTATATTCACCTGTATCCACCACTGTTTTCTCTGGCTCTGCCATCCTCAGCTCCTGACCGCCGCTCATTATACTCACTGAATATTCACTCCACTTAGGAGCTGGAAGCCGGAGCAGTGCTGGGGACTTCAGTGCCGGGAACTGAATCGCTGGGGACAGGTGAGTATTCAGCTATGTGTGTGTGTGTGTGTGTGTGTGTGTGCAGGGAGGACCTGGAGGCCGGAGCATCATTGGGACAGCATCGGGGAATCATTGAAGTTCCCACTGAACTCTGATGAACCTGTGAAGTCACCGTCCTGAAACTTGCTGTAGCACGGGTGTCATGGGGGTGTCATCAGGATGTTATCAAAGTTCATTGGGAACTCCAATGACCTCCAGGATGTCACTGCACACACACTGCTTGTTGCTGAATACTCACCTATCCCCGCGATGCTGTCCTCGGTGGCTCAGTCACCGGTGCTGTCCCCACGATGCTCCTGCTTCCAGCTCCTTACTGTGGTGAATATTCTATGAACATAATAAGCAGAGGTCAGGAGTGGGAGGCAGCAGAGCCGAAGAAAACAGCGCTGGATACAGGTGAATATAGAAAATATTTTTATTTAAAAGGTCCGTGTTTTCTCCGGTATGTGTGACACATACGCAAACAAAGATGTCACATGTGTGACACACGTGTGACACACGTGTGACACAAGTATGATACATTTATGACCATAACCATGCGTGTGACTTGTACCTGATTAAACACAGACGTCTGAAACCGGACAGATTACATTTTACAGGAGAGAGTTTCTGATTATAAGAGCTTATACTCTACAGAAGAGTGAGAAAGGACCTCGCTGATCATAAGAGCTTAGCTTTTCCAGGAGACAGTTCAAGAGGGTGACTTATGATTGTATACCTCCTTCTTGACATCAATGGTGTTTATGCAAATGCGTGATCTGTATTTTTATTGCTAAGCTATTGAAAAGTATGTCAAAAGACACAAGATGTCACTGTTTTCTGTCCACTTTTGTAGAGTGCAGAGTGAAGGTTTGGGTTTTTCTAACTGAAATAACAGCGATAATGTTGGCAGGGTTAACTGCAGAGCTGGCCCACAGGGGATGGATTAGGATTAGGGGATATATGGGAATATGTAGTTCCTGTTTAGAGCTGAGTGGAGTGCTGAGTGGAGTGTGGGAGGAACAACTGATAAGAGTAGACAAGTGTAGTGAGATGTAGGAGAGTACAAGGGAGCATGAACAGAAACAAACATTAGTGGCAACAGCTATTTATCACAGAAGCAAGTGAGTGCAATCTGTATGAAAGTAGTCTTTGACATGATTGACTCCAGTGTTGGTCGACTGCGAAAAGGGATCTTGTGGGCGGACTTTGCAAAAGAAAGGGTCTGCCTAGCCGGAAATGCTTGAAGAGGGTATCCAGAAGATAAGGAATAACAGAACCACCCAGGTCTGAAGGCGAAGGTGTTGACAGTAATTATGTCATCATACTCAAACACACAGCAACCCCCCTTTTCTGTAGCATTCCTGGGTGCTGAATATACAGCACTCACCCAGGACTACCGCCCTGAGCACGTTCACAAGAGAGAGGGTCTCACTGGTCATAAGTGCTTACACTCTTCAGTACAGAGAGAGGACATTGCTGATCCTAAGAGTTTACACTCCACAGGCTGAGCTACTCATTCCCCAATATAAGGTAGGACAATCCATAAGATCTCATAGCTGCAGGGCATCATGGGGAGGCGGTAATGCAAAATAATGTTAGCCCACTCTCTGATGCTTCATCAATGTGGTGAATGGTGAAAGGCTATTTTTTTTTAGCGAAACGCAAATTGATTATCAACATGTTCGAATTTGTGTGAAACTACAAATTTCAGGACATCCACCTATCTCTGGTCACTGAATCTGATGAAAGTGAGACTGCTAGAGAAGTACTATATACTGTCAAGATGCCACCTGGGGGAGCCAGAGCTCTGCAGCAGAAGACACTACACGGAGCAACAAGAACCAGGAAGTAGATACACAATGTGTGCCTCAAAGCACAGCTGGGGAGCAGAGCTGCGGAGCATGCAAAGAATGGTCAGGCGGGCCGGGTCAAGCACAGTACGGGCAGAAGGAGTACTGGAGGAAAGAGCAGAAGCGGAGTCGAGGTCTGGCCGAGGTCAGTATCAGAGGAAGCAACCAAGTGGGGAGTTAGGAGAGGGGACAGAGGAATGTGGGGACGACTAGGGGACGGAACACAGACAGGGCACGGGGGCACAGGCACAGATTGATCAGGATAACACTTAAGGCCCATTTACACACAACGATATTGCTAACGAGATATCGTCAGGGTCACGGTGTTGGTGACGCACATCCGGCCTCGTTAGCGATGTCGTTGTGTGTGATACCTTTTTGCGATCAGTTACGATCGCAAAAAGGTGTCAAATTGTTTGTCATGTACATGTCATTCATTTTTAAAAAATAGTTCCTCGTTTGGAACGCAGGTTGTTTGTCGTTCCAGTGGCAGTACACATCGCTATGTGTGACACCGCAGGAACGAGGAACAACATCGTACCTGCAGACACCAGCAATGAGGAAGGAAGGAGGTGGGCGGGATGTTCTGGCTGCTCATCTCCGCCCCTCTGCTTCTATTGGGTGGCCACTTAGTGACGCCGCTGTCACGCCGCACAAACCTCCACCTTAAAGGAGAGATTGTTTGGCGGTGACAGCGACGTCGGTGAACAGGTAACTACGTGTGATGCTGCCGTAGCGATATTGTTCGCAACGGCAACGATCACCCCGTGATCCGCCACCGACATGGGCGGGTGCTATTGCTTGGATGTCGCAGCGTGTAAAGCCCGGTTTACAGGACTAGCAATCACAGGCAAAGCAACGCTAACCTTATAGCCGTCGCTCGTTCACTGAAGATGTCAGTTTTTAAAGCATCCAAGCTCCAGAAGTGAGGCTCAGAAGAAGACTCTGCCCCCTAGCCATGTGGACGGGGAGGCTGAACCGTGACATGTACAACACAAAAAGTTTAAATCTGGTATAAGGTCTTGTGGATAGTTTGAAAATTGCAATATTTATAGAACAATACATTTAGCAGAAAAAGCTAATTTAAACACTAGGTTATTTGCGAAATTCATTCTACGGATACCTGACTGATATGCTGTAATGGGCTATTCCAGCATAAAACAGAATAGCTGGTTCTGACAATACCAAAGACTGTGAATGTAGCAGCAAACACGTGCTCAAGTGCCGTTCCTGCGGCTGGTTAGACGGGGACCGTGGTGCCAGATCTAACTTTGCCATTATCACTTTCTCAGGGAATAGATGAAGTGCTTTAGACTTGCAGCCTTTAATTTAAACTCTTTTCTAATCCCTAGCATGCTGTTTTTTACACCTATACATTTTAGTGTCTCTTTCAAATAATACTCTACAATAAAATATAAAAATCTAATAGCTAATAAAAGGCAAATGTTTATTTACCCAGAGATGTAACATAGTAATAGTCAGTCTTTTATTTCCATATTTTTGCGTTTATCTTTAAACAACAAAAAATTGTACCATTCGTGTCAAGTAGAAAAGCATTCGGTGAAACATTTTCGGTGCTAATTAATCCCAATTTATTTTTTGAGTCTGCTTCACTTTTGACTTAAATTTTTCCCATCTAATGTGATACTTGGCAACTTATACTTCTCTATTGTAAGATAATATTAGGAGAGTGTGCCAGTACTTTTTAAATTGGGTAAAAAACTGTTTATCTTGTCTTCCTAAGAGTTTGATCAAACATAACTAAGGGCAGAGGGATATGAACATTAAAGTTTGCCATTATTAGAGCTATTAAAGGGATTCTGTCACCCTTTTCAGCTTTTGAGTTATTAATATTGGCATACAGGTTGTATACAGCTGAAATTAGTCATACCTGTATGCCTCTTGGATGATGACTTATTCAGTAAAATTCATCTATTATAGCTTTGATCTTCCAGGCTATGGGGCTTGCCCAGATGATAAGACTGTCTCCGCTATTCATTATGCAAGATTTCTCCTCACTTTCTCTTCTTTAGTGTCCGTGTGATGGTCCATGGTCAGAAATCCCATGGCTGCGCATTTTGCCTACATTCTTTCCTCTGCACCATTCCACTTTTTCATGGTCATTGGCATTATATTTTTAAATACTGTATTAGAAACCACTGAAGGGTGGAACAGTGCATAGGCGAGACAGCAGGCAGGATATGCAGGTACGAGATTTCCTGACATCACAGGGACACTAAAGAAGAAAAGGGTAGGAGAAATTTTGTATAATGAAAAGAGTAGACAATCTTATCATATAGGTAGTACAGACCCCATAGCCTGGAAGAACAAAGCTATATAAGATTAATTTTACTGAACAAACCACCATCCACATGCCAATTTATTTATTTAATTTTAGACTATAAGTATGCAGACAGGGTGTGTGATTCCAACCAATCATAGATGTTGTAACACAGGTTGTGGACGAGGTGTGACTCCAACCAACCACAAATCCCGGGACTGCCGGTTGGTGGGGACACCATGAATATGTATGAGGGTTAATGAGTAGGGATGACCGATTATCTCAAATATTCGGCTACGCCCATATTCGACTAATAGGCCGCCGCTATTCAACTATTTGCGAATATTCGATGCGCAATGTAAGTATATGGGAAACACGAATAGTTGTCGAATAGCAAATATTCGGGCTTCCCATAGATTTACATTGCGCATCGAATATTCGCATAGCGGTGACCTATTCGTCGAATATTCGCGAAGCCGAATATTGCCGAATATTTGTGATTTTCAATCATCCCTATTATTGACTGGATCCGGAAATAGTGTTATTCTGCTTTAGCCATTTTGCTCCCTTTTTTTACATTGATTTTCTTGGCCAATCACAGCCATGCTAATACTTGACATGGCTGTGATGGGACCGGTAGTAGAAGGTTTCTGCAATTGTGTAAACATAAACAGTTACCAAAAAAAGCTGAACTTTGCTGATTTTTGAGAAAAGTATTTGTGAATCAATTAAAACAGGGTTCCCCAACTCCAGTCCTCAAGGGCCACTGACAGTGCATGTTTTCAGGATTTCTTTAGCATTGCATGGGTGTCGGAATCATCACCTGTGCAGGTCATTATATTATCACCTGTGCATTACTAAGGAGACCCTGAAAACATGCACTGGTGGTGGCCCTTGAGGACTAGAGTTGGGGAACCCTGATATATAGAATAAATATCACTTGACAGAATATCACAATATCATGTTTTTGTCAAAGCTTATAATCCCTCGCGGCATATGTTACAAAATAGACAAAAGGTAATAAAGTATACATCTGCATGAAAGAGTGATATCTAAATCATATGCGGTTTTTATTGGTAACTATTTAAATTAGGATGTCATTTTATATCTCTCTATATAAAAGGTTGTGCCTCAATATAATGTGGATCACCAGTGAATTCAGTAGAAGGCCAGGGTCAGATAAGTGTATAGTATCCGATGCGAGAGCGTGATCCACTATCTGATTCCCTCGCAATCAAGAATCAGATTGCAGGTGTGGAAAACAAGGAATGATTAATTTCTCCATCTTCTCCACTGCATATGGAACTGATGACATCTAAGTGCAGCCTGATGTTTCACACACACGCATTGGCTTTTATGGGTGCTTGTAATCCAAGACATGCTGCATCGGCATGAGAAAAAATTGCTGATCTGACCTCCCTTATTGACCAACATTGGTGAGAGCGCCACACAAGATTTTCTCGCATTTCACGATAATGTGAGCGAGCTGTTAAACTGGAAATGGCAAATCGCAAGGAGTATTCCATAGTTATATAAGGCTTTTTCAGGCATGTTTAGTTGTATTCCTGTATTTTCACCTAGAAATTTCTCATAAATGTATCTTTAATGATGACCTTCAATATTACATGAAATGTCTGTTTTCATATATACATTTTCTTTGCCATAAACGAACAGTGCTGCATTATCTATTTGTAAAAACAGTTGTATTTTTCTGGTATTCCTCTTGAAAATGTATAAATAAATTGATAGGGACACACTCTAATGACAAGGGAAATGGCAACATTCACATTTACGGTATTTATACAGTGCATTTTCTAAAGTATCAATTTGTTTGGAGTAAATTCAGCAAAATAGTGTCCAGACTATTCTTTTTTATTCCAAGGTGTTGAGAAGGTGTTCAAATGTTTTAAAACAATGATAACTGCTTACCTATGTCCTCACCTTCTCTGCACAGATTCCTGTCTGGTCTTCAGCATCTGGTCTTCAGTCACAACAGGTAGTCCATTTTTTTACAGTTCCTGTCTGAACTTCAGCCCCTCAATGGCTGACTAATGCGGGCGTCACATGAGATGATCTATCGTGCGATGCATCGTCGGGGTCACGGTTTTTGTGACACACATCCGTCATTGTTTGTGACGTCGTCCCGTGTGAAACCTACAAGCAACGCAAAACGCTTGCAAATCGTGTGCAAATCGTTTATCTGTCACTCGTCTCTCATTTTCAAAAAATCGTTTATTTTTCTTTCAGCTGGTTGTTCATCGTACCCGGAGTAGCACACATTGCTCCGTGTGACACCCCGGGAATGATGAACACAGCTTACCTGCGTCCCGCGGCACCCGCCGGCAATGCGGAAGGAAGGAGGTGGGCGGGATGTTTACGTCCCGCTCATCTCCGCCCCTCCACTTCTATTTGCCGGCCGCTGTGTGACATCGCTGTGACGCCGAACGTCTCTCCCCCTTCAGGAAAAGGATGTTCGCCGCCCACAGCGAGGTCACTCGGCAGGTAAGTACGTGTGACGGCGGTTTAACGACTTTGTGCGACACGGGCAGTGATTTGCCCGTGACGCACAAACGACGGGGACGGGTACGATCGCTCGTGCGATCGCACGATAGATCGTACCGTGTGGCGCCCGTATAAGCCTTGCAATGTAATAACATATGTCATAATGACGGAGCCGAAACCTGGATAGGCTTTTGAAGCAGATTGAAGAACTGTTATGACTGAAGACAAGACTTGAACTCTGAAGACCGTAAATTGAGTTGGGTTTTTAATCCAATATTTATATTACTTTGTGGTCTGGAGGGTGAGAAGTAAGCAAAATAACACATACTGTATTTTATTAGCATCGATTAAAGGTATTGCATTTTGAATTCCCTGGATAAATTTGAGAGAATCTGCAAATTCAAATTTTTGAAGATTCACTCATGAATCAACTCTTTAGGCTGTGCCTACACTGAGGTTTTAATGGTTGTACGCATGTAAACAGCACATAAGTATATCAATAAAGATCCATCCTGGTATATATGTCCTCATTCTGGGTCTCATCCTGGTATGTATATCCCGATCCTAGTAAATATGTCCTCATCCTGGTATATATGTCCCCCATAGTGGGCTCCTCCTGGTATAGATGACCCATCCTGGTATATATGTCCCCATTCTGGTTTATCTGTTTCCCTCCTTAACCCTTTCTAGTATATATGTACCCCTCATGGGCTACTCCTGGTATATATGTCCCCATCCTGCTACATATGACCCCCTCCGGTGCTCTTCCTGGTATATATGTCCCCCTCCAGGTTTATATGTTCCCCTCCTGGTATATATGTCCAACTCTTGCATACATGTCCTCCTTCTGGTATATATGGCCCCATCTAGGGCCCCCCAGTATATTTTTCCCAACCCCTTCTATATATGTCTTTGTTCTGTCTCTAACTTAAGAAAACAAAAACCCAGCTCCCACATTGCGCAGCATCCATCTCTGTAGCCAGTGCGCAGTGGCCAGCAGCTGACATTGGAGTCCCTGCTATAGTGATGCATGACATCACTGTCATGCACCACCCACAGTCCTGGGACACCGATGTCAGATGCCAGCCACTATTTCAGTGCAGAGACTCGATGGCTCCCGTGCTGCAATGCATTACAGTTGAATGTGTGCCCTCGAATGCACATCCACCTAAGAGGCCACTGGGGGTAGCGGGACCTCCCACCCCTGGTTGTTGTTGGGAAGATTGTGACCGCGAACATCAGCCAATGGTCAAAACCAAATACCAGGAAGTATCAAAAATAAATAAGCTTTATTTCAAACAATATACCAAAAAGAGACATAAAATGCACGTAAATAAACGTTAAAAACACATGAAAAAATGTAAATATCTTAATTTAAATAAAAGGTGCAGAAATGATGCAGAAATTCTGCAACATCAAAATCTTGGTTTGAAGAAAAAGTACATAAATTCAGAAAAAAATCACAGCAAATGAAACATTTTTACCAATAGCAGGTCAAAATTACCAGTGCACTAGCACAGGAAAATTGGTAATCTGTTGTGATGGGTGAACATGCTCAGCTCAGCTTATTACTCGATTATTACCAAGCTCGGGTACTCATGGAGCTCGGCAGAGTATTGCGGGTGCTAGGATATTTAGATAAGTGTAAGAAGAGATGAAGGCACTCACCGGTTCTTGCTCTGCAGGAATTTCTTTATTTACAGGTGGAGACTATATACTTGGGCTAGCGGGGAGGGGGAAAAAACTACCTGACACGTCAGGTGATGGCCGTTTCGCACTTTCTCTCAGTGCTTCAGCTGAGACCAGCTAAAGCACTGAGAGAAAGCGCGAAACGGCTCCCCATCATTGTAGCAGTATATTTGGAGCAGTGCCCCAGGTTCTTTCCTTTGTTGTGAAGTTTTCTAGAATATTTAGACTGTAAAACAATGACCCTCACTGCATGATGTGGGCAGGGACACCAGAGAGAGCCAGTTGCAGTCTTTGAATGGTTCTCCCGGGGGATATGACAACGTTCTCAGATGTAGTGCGACCTAAAAACAAACGCTTTCCACTCCCGGAAATGCTTTGTTTATGGTTGGGTGTATGTGGGCACAGATCAGTGATCTGTGATGCGCAAACATCAGTGATCTCTCACTAACCGGGTTTCCTTGCGGTGCACATGCGTGTCCATGTGTTCTGCACTAGGACATGTCCGTTTTTCTCTGGCATCACTAATGTCACATGGATCACACAGTGGTGTGATCTGTGTAACACATACTAGAGAAAACATGTATATTTACAATAAAAAGCTTCTTAAACTCACCTGTCTCCAGCGATGCTGTCCTCAGTCGCTGCTGTCTCCTGCTTCCAGGCCGGCTAATTATGCTCATGTGTGTGTTTTTCACTGACATGTGAAAGAGGTCTAAGGCTGTTTCTTTTTCTGTGATGTTACTTGAAAAGCTTACCAAAAGCTCATAGTGGGAACGTAGCCAAAATGTCTTGGATCTTATTCCTAATAATAATAATGCTACAAGATACTAAAGTGTTAAAAAATAAACCATGACATCTTGGAAGAATTTTAAACACCATGTGTGACTTCTCAACAGAATATAAGAACATTTTTGACATATTGAGTCTTTGTCTTGGAGACACCATGATAAAGTAGCACGAAGTCTGCTGGAGAAGCTTAGGGAAACCATATTGAGTTAACAATTTCGAATTCCCAATGTGCATTTTTTTTTATTTTTACTGACCTTTTATTTAAAAGTTGACAAAAACATGGAAGTCATTTGAAATGTTTTCCATAATTCTAAGATTTAATTTACCTCTTCAGGAACAGCTCGGATGTTAGTGAATCCTTTTCTGAAAACCACAAATACTCTGCGGGCACCACAGCGCAATGCCGAAGTTGCACAGTCAAAAGCGGTATCTCCTGCTCCGAGTACAATAACAGTTCCCTTTATGGACGGCAGTGAAGAGTGACAGGCACACAACCCTGAATAATGAAAAGGGGAGGGAAAGCATTTTCAAGTAGCGAAACCATTTTGCATGTCAACTCTAAAAGATACATGTACTTAAAGCAGTGTAAAATTGCATCTTGCAGTTCCCAAGCATACAGTGTCACTATCACATTATTCTGCTTCACTGAGAGACAGGACTATTCCCATATCCTAAGCTGTGCTCATATATGTGATTTCATAGTCAGAACTCATACAGGCACCAGATTTCTTTTTTACTTAACTCATGGTACTAGAAGTTTCTAAGTTGTGGATCAAACAAGTTTTCTAATGTATCTTGTGTCAGATAGTGGCACATTAATGTAGTTCACCCTAAACACAATTTAATATACATTTATGTATTCAGTATATTCAATATTTTTTATTCCATATTCAGAGGGGTTTTTTTTAGATTAAAATAAGTTCTGGTCTACCTTGAGAATTTTTTCAGTGCTACTGATTGATTTTAACTGTGGAGTGACAGCTGCAATCCTTTAGATTGTACACAGATGGAGCAATCATTAGATAAGTATTTCATGAACCAAAATATTTTTTTTTTAAATCCAGTCATTGCAGAATGAAAGTGGCAAATGATTAATTTCACCAGTGTAACCCATGCTGTTTATCTGATTTAGGCCAGAGTCACGCTTGCGAGTGACTTGCGTGAGTCTCCCATTGCATCACCCAGCACGGCCGCACACTCTCTTGACAGGAGCGATTCGGCTGCATGTATTTCTATGCAGCTGAGATGTTCGTGTCCAGTGGGTGGCAGGCCATGCTGGGTGATGCAATGCGAGACTCACGTGAGTCACTCGCAAGTGTGACTCTGGCCTTAAAGAGACACTAAGGGCGGCTTTGCACACTACGACATCGCAGGTGCGATGTCGGTGGGGTCAAATCGAAAGTGACGCACATCCGGCGTCACTTGCGATGTCGTGGTGTGTAAATCCTAGATGATACGATGAACGAGCGCAAAAGCGTCTTTATCGTATCATCGCTGCAGCCTCCGACATTTCCATAATGCCGGTGCAGCGACAGGTGCGATGTTGTTCCTCGCTCCTGCGGCAGCACACACTTCGCTGAGTATGAAGCCGCAGGAGCGAGGAACTTCAACTTACCTGCCGCCGGCTGCAATGAGAAGGACGGAGGTGGGCGGGATGTTTACATCCTGCTCATCTCCGCCCCTCCGCTTCAATTGGCCGCCTGCCGTGTGACGTCACTGTGACGCCGCATGACCCGCCCCCTAAGGAAGGAGGCGGGTCGCCGGCCAGAGGGACGTCGCACGGCAGGTATGTGCGTGTAAAGCTGCCGTAGCGATAATAATCGCTACGGCAGCTTTCACTAGATATCGAACGTGCGACGGGGGCGGGACTATCGCTGCAGCATCGGTAACACATTGTTACCGATGTTGCAACGTGCAAAGCCCGCCTAAGACGACATGCACAAGTTGAGTATTTGGTGAGTTTTTTACCTCCGTATTTGTAGCCAAAACCAGGAGTGGGTAATAAATACAGAACTGGTGCCCGTATTTCTATTATACTTTTCCTCTGACTGTTCCACTCCTCGTTTTTTTTTTTTACAAATACTGAGGGGAGAAATCACAAAATACTCAATGTGTGTACATGGCCGTAGAGTACCACTTTGGCAGACTAAGCACACATTGAGTATTTGATGAGTTTTTTAACTCGGTATTTGTAAACTAAAACCAGAAGTTGAACAATCAGCGGAAAGGTATAATAGAAACACGGGCACCACTTCTGTATTTTTTTACCCACTCATAGTTTTGGCTTACTGAGGTAAAAACTCACCAAATACTCAAGTCTAGAGATGAGCGAACCTTTGAAAGTTTGGTTAAGAGGCTAAAATTGAACCTTAGATAAAGTTCAGTTTGTGACCCTGACAATCTGAACCTCAATGAAACTCAGTATTGGGGCAGTTCGTGTCTGCGCCCACATGCAGCCAGCACTGAACACTTCTGGGGGACCGTGAGCGAAGTTTTTCAATTTTTTTTGTGTGTGCACATTACATCTAATCATGCTGATTTTACCCCCAGTGTAAGCCTTTGAGTTTTGGATCAAGTCGGGGTCACAAACAAACCATTTCTAAAGTTCGACTATGCTCTCTAAACCGAGCCTCCAAAGGTTCACTCATCTCTACTCATGGCCTAAAACCAAAAATGATGCATATTTACTAATCCTTTTTAATCTTACTTGACATTTTTTATTCCAATTTAAACAACTTATTAGTTACCTTACTTTGTTACACAAATTTGGTGAAAATTTAGTGCACAATGTTGCATTTTGTCCTCGTCCCAATCTCCCGTCATTCCATACCCTTTCAGGCTATGTGCGCACGTTGTGTTCTTTCATGCGTTTACGCAGCGTTTTATACTGCAGTGTAAACACATGCATTCTGCGTCCCCAGCAAAGTCTATGAGAATTTTGCAAATTCTATGCGCACGTTGCGTTTTAAAATGCAGCGTTTTGCATGCCAAATTTTTTTACGAAATCGATGCGTTCTAAAAAGCAACATGTCACTTCTTTTGTGCGTTTTGGATGCTTTTCCCACTCTGTCTATGGGAGAGTAAGCATCCAAAGTGCATGAATTCTGCAACAATTCTGCATTCAAAATACATCCAAAACGCAGCTTTTCGGCAGCATTTTAAAATGCACATGCAGTGACAAAACACTGCAGAATATTTGTCACGGCAGTACGCAACGTGGGCACATACCTTCTGATAGGTTTTGCTCTTACTCAAGCAAGTCAAAAATGTCTAAAATACATAATACATTTGAATTAAGGCAATTATTTCAGGGTCTTTTTTGTATAATGTAAGCCATAATTCTGGCCCTTTTTGCTTACTAAATATCCCCAGTATAAAGATATTGTGGTTTTTTTTTTTTATTAAATATAAGAGATATAACTCACAAACCCAATCTGTGAACTGTGAACTGTGAGCTAGGCCTGGAGCATTTTATTTATTTTTTTATTACAAAAATTGATGAAGATGGGGCAAAACAGTTTTTCATTCTCTGTACATTTTTTAAGAAGGTATATTAAAGAATAACATTACAAAAAATAAGAAACTCTAGGGGTGGTCTCTCTCAAAAGATGTTTTGCTCTGGCTGCTGTTTGTTAAAAAAACAACAAACTGCAATGCACTCAACTAGCCCAGGTCCACCGTTGAGTCTCCTCCACTGCCCCTGGTGTCTGACATTGACTATATAATATATTCAAGTATTTGTTGGGTAGTCCCCAAATTATCTCCAAAACAGACCTGGTGCAAGGTGATTAAAATCTTAATGGAAGAGAATAAAAGGGGCCATTAAGCTCAGAAACAAGTTGTGTACTGAGATTTTAATAAAGACGATTTTAATCACTTTACACTGGGTCTGTTATGGAGTTTAGTTGGGAATTACCCAAGAAACACTTGGAAACATTATTGTTATCACTTGCCTTTAATCCTTTGCAAGCTCAGCTGTGGATGCAAGATAGATGTTGCATTGTGTGGGTTGTTACAATTACAGGAACTACAAATACGTCTATGTGATTTGTGATGTTTGTTATTTTTTTAAAAAAGTGCAATGAGAATAACATTATTTTAATTATTTTATTATTTTTAGTAATTTTTTTTCAAGATAAAAAATCTTTTTTATTCTCACTCTAAATTTAGGACATAGAGGCGCACTACTTTGTACAATGCATCTTTATGTCCAGTGTAATTTGCCTGTGGAGTCAGAGGCTGTAATGCAGCTTCAAGTATAGAAAATCTTCCCTGTGACATATCCAGAGTTTGTGCCTCAAAAGCTAGGGCTCCTGCTAAAGTTTTTGAAAAGTTGTTGGTTTGAGTCCCAAGGAGGGATGAGAATTAAAAAAAAATGACATATTTGTAGTTATTTCTTATTATTTTACAGACAGTAGTTTTATAGTAAAAAAAAAAATCTGACTTTTACTTCACGTCTCGGGACATAAATATATCCTTCAGAACTTCTTAGTCCAGTCTTTGCCCATAGGCAGCAGCTCTACCATTGAGATTTCAATGGTAGAGCCGCGGTCTAAAGGCAAAGAGTTGAGGAGCCCTACAAAAAATATAGCAGAATTTAATTTATAAACTGCACTCAAAGAAGGAGGCGCTGCAGAGAATATTTAATTTATGTAGTGCACTAGGAGGAGGAGTCAGGACAAAATCAGTGAATAGCGAGACAGCGGGACGTAGCCCACAAATCGGGAATGCCTCATTGAATCCAAGACAGTTTGGACCTATGCTTCATCTGTCTCCTCATTCACCTGCCCCACCAACCCATGAGCTCACTTTCTAGTGCCTTTTGTTTTTGCTTTTCCCAGCTGCATTCATCCTCTTTAGGCTGGAGTCACACAATCGTATGGCATCCGATGCAAGTGCATCGGATGCTATATGCTACTGACCCTCAGCATGAGCTGAGCATCATGCAACTATGACCGGATCTTGGGATCAGATCACAGCAGAGGAGGAGAGGGAGGGATTATGCTATCCATCTTCTCCATTGTCAGCTGATGCGATTATCGCACTGCACTGGGGTATCATCCAAGTGCAGTCTGATATTTCACTCGCATCCATAGACTTGTATGAGTGTGAGTGACACAGCTCTTGCTGACAACATGCTGAGACTTTTCTCACATCCAGAATCTGGATGAGAAAAAAGCTAACCATCTG
Organism: Anomaloglossus baeobatrachus; assembly: GCF_048569485.1. Classification (NCBI taxonomy): domain Eukaryota; kingdom Metazoa; phylum Chordata; class Amphibia; order Anura; family Aromobatidae; genus Anomaloglossus; species Anomaloglossus baeobatrachus. The sequence continues at coordinate 200,158,250 of NC_134360.1, read as the reverse complement.
CTCTCCCTCATTGAATAACATTGGTCAGAGTGCAATGCAAGATTTTCTCAGCATTGCCACATAGACAGCGGTGGACACTGTATCATAACTGACTACACCAGTTGCCAAGTTGCTATACCTTCTGAGGACCCTCTGCACGCACACTGATGAAGGTCTTTGACTGAATCATCTGTTCTTGTGCTGGTCCTACAAAGTTCTTCTCAATAAAAACACACTATTCACATTTATCTTGAGTGCCAAGTTTCTACAACTACTTGGAATTAAGGAACCACCTTTAGCATGTCTCAGAATGTAGGACATCTACTTGAGACGATTTCGGAACCTACTTGAGCACAACACCAGAAGTGCCATGTGTATCAACTCACTTTCAATGCTAACTAGACCTCTTAAGAAATAAAGAAGCGTGGCAAGATGGCAAGCTGTGGGGGCACCCAGACAGGTGATATACAATTATATATTTTTTTTTTTACTTTTGCCACCCATCTACGATTCGGAATATTTCTGAATATACTCGTAGTAAATTACAAAAATATCCAAATTCTGGAAAATACAATTTTTTACAGAATTTGCATACTACGACATCGCAGCTGCGATGTCAGTGGGGTCAAATCGAAAGTGACGCACATCCGGCGTCGATGTCGATATCGGAGTGTGTAAATCGTTTTTGATATGATTAACGAGCGCAAAAGCGTCAAAATCGTATCATCGATGTAGCGTCGGTCATTTCCTTAATTTCGAAAGGATCGATGTTACGATGTTGTTCCTCGTTCCTGCGGCAGCACACATCACTGTGTGTGTAGCCACAGGAGCGAGGAACATCTCCTTACCTGCGTCCTGTGGAAGGAAGGAGGTGGGCGGGATGTTTACGTCCCGCTCATCTCCTCCCCTCTGCTTCTATTGGCCGCCTGCCGTGTGACGTCGCTGTGACGCCGCACAACCCGCCCCCTTAGTAAGGAGGCAGTTCGCCGGCCAGAGCGACGTCGCAGGGCAGGTAAGTCCGTGTGAAGCTGCCGTAGCGATAATGTTCACTACGGCAGCTATAACACAATATCGTATGTGCGACGGGGGCGTGGACTATCGTGCTCGGCATTGCAAGCATCAGCTTGCGATGTCGTAGTGTGCAAAGTACCCCAAACTTTCAGCCAAAGACTTTTGAAGCTTGACCCCTAATTCTTGATTATTATTCACCATAATTGTTTCCTATGTTCCCTGTTTGAGTCTCAGGCTACATGCACATATTGAGTATTTGGTGAGTAATGAGTATTTTTAAAGCAAAACAGCAGTGGAAAAATCACAGGAAAAGTAGAATGGAAACACGGGCACTACTTCTCCATTTCTTGCCTACTCCTGGTTTTGGCTTACAAATACTGAGGTAAAAAACTCACAAAATATTCGATGTGTGCACATGGGCTTAGTGTTTTAATTTGTAAAAATATAGTACTTTTATAAATAAGTTTAGCGACAGAAGCACCTCTGTCACTAGCTACCATGGATACTGAAAATTGGATCCTAACTTACGAGGATCCACTTTACATTCGTTCAGTTGGAAGTACTGTTAGAGTAAGAGTTATAACCTTTACAGTATATAAACAGTAAAAATAAAAATAGTCAACCACATGTTATAAATACTTTCAACCTAATTAAGTATCTCCTGTGTCAGGTAAAGTAATTAACTTTTTAATTAAGCTGAGATAGAATTAAATTAAAAAACTACTTTAATCTTGAAAATGCACAAACCTCCCTTTGTTAAATTTAGATTATTTAAATACTAAAATTAGAAATGTTAAACCATGTTCAAAATTAAAGATCTTCATATAATTATGGCAAGAGTAGGATTTCTTCTAATTGTGAGCAGAATTAAAATTTTAAAACAAAAAAAAAGACTGAACTTAAAAACTAGCAATCTGCTTGATGAGATATCTCTCCAGAGGAGAGGCTCTATATTTGTTATGTAGTCTCACATAAAACACACTGTTATAGATCAGCAGATAAAGCAAAATTTGAATTTGCCTGTTTGCACAGATTTTCCAGGGAATTCGATAGAAGCTATTCTACACGGTGGACCATTTACATGGATACACCTAAATAAAATGAGAATGGTTGGTGATATCAACTTCCTGTTTATGGCTCATTATTATATGGGAGGGGGAAACTTTTCAAGATGGGTGGTGATCATGGCGGCCATTTTGAAGTCGGTCACTTTGGATACAACTTTATTTTTTCCAACAGGAAGTGGGTCATGTAACACATCAATCTTATTAAGAATTTCACAAGTGCACCATCACATTATTGGTGTCAGGTCCGAGCATTACTACATGAACAGTGTCCTGGAAAGTGGATATAAATGGCCCACCCTGTACACTAATTGTCCCTGCTATGGTGACATTCCAGGCCCAAGAGCATAATAAAAGAAGTAAAAATGAAACAATATCCTTATACTCACCTTACCACTCACGTCACACGTCACTTTACACAAAGGTTCAGAGTGGTGAACCATTCCTTATAAAGCTCATATTCCCAGATGAGTTAAAGGGGTGGTCGAACACCTAAAATGTACCTATCCATCGTTACTCCCTGATTTCTTCTGTAATTATTGTTTGCTACCTGATTTTCAGCCAAAAGCTCCCTTAAAGTTACTGGGTTGACAGCTGCTGCAAGACCCTGTGACTCTGAGCCCTGGTAACCTACAAGCTTAACTGAGCTCACCTTACCACTCACGTCTCCAGCCACTCTACTCCTAAAAGGATTATTCCCTAATCCAAGATCCTACCCCAATTTGTAATAGGTGTAATAATAATACATTTTAGCAAACATCTCCAACTAGAAATGTAGTATAGTTCTCCTGACATAGCCATGTCTCTTACCTCATGTGCAGGGCATTGTAGGTAGGTATCCATGATTACAAACACTCATATAGAGACAGTTAGTTAGATGCTCATGGTTCTAGCTATAAATACGTAAGCTGCAATGCCCTGCACATGAGGTGAGAGATATGGATATATCAGGAGAACTATACTACATTTCTAATTGGAGGTATTTGCTAATATTATTATAATTATACCTACTATATATTGGGAAGGGATCCTGGCGATGGCAATACCCCATTAATGTCACCAATTTGGTTGTCACTGTATTTTCTGATCACTGATATGGTTGGGCCTTTCATGCTAGGCCGGGACTTCTGCCTCTAATGAAGCACTGGAGGGGTCTGTGCAAGCATGTAACAAAAAAACAGCATGACGTCATGACATGCACCATGAACCATACTTGGATTTCAGCATGAGCAGTGGTGATAAGAAGGGCGGTAAAGATCAGAGGGTGATAGTGAGGAGTAGAGAGGGATCAGAGAGGTGAGGAGTTGAGTTCTCATTTCCTGTCTCTGGTGAGGTTGTTTTGTCACACAAGCCCTGCACCCAATGAGTGTTGGCCTCTCTTTCCCCGCCTTTGGAAGTATGAGTTCTCAACAGGAGGTGAGAGGCAGACACAACTCTCACTTCTTGTTGATTATTCATACATACATAGGCTGGGAGACAGAAGCTGGCAAAGATTAGGTGTGGGGTTCGTGTGACATCACAACCTCACATGAGCCTTGGGAATGCAAGCTCTAGCATTACTAAAACCGCTAAAGCTAACACCTGATCAGTGGCTGTGCTGCATCTTAGATCCCCTCCAATTTGATATTCATACTCATGATCATATGACCACACATCTTTAATGTGCATGGGGACTTCGAAAAGATATTGACTATAAAAGATTTTTGTTAGCATGTTACCTCTTTATTACTGAAATACACTTAGGGAATCCATATGATGCACAATTGTGCTGGATCTGCCAGAATTATAGCTTTTCTCTACCCTTTACACAAAGGTTCAGAGTGGTGAACCATTCCTTATAAAGCTCATATTCCCAGATGAGTTAAAGGGGTGGTCGAACACCTAAAATGTACCTATCCATCGTTACTCCCTGATTTCTTCTGTAATTATTGTTTGCTACCTGATTTTCAGCCAAAAGCTCCCTTAAAGTTACTGGGTTGACAGCTGCTGCAAGACCCTGTGACTCTGAGCCCTGGTAACCTACAAGCTTAACTGAGCTTACAGCCACTGGGTCTTCCAGCAAAACCTAAAGGAGCTTTTAAGGGAGTCTTTAAGGTTCCTGGATTTTCCAGCTGTTGGGACATCTGGAGGCTGTGAACTCTTGTAAAAATTCACAACCTCCAGGTGTCCTAACAGCTGGGAACTCCAAGAACCTTAAAGGCAAGCAGTCCAGGACTGAGTTTACCTGAGGTCACTTCTGGTGGTTCAAACAGTACCCACTGTGTCAGCCCCCAGCTGTGATCTCAGGTGAACTCAGTACCAGACTGTCAGACTACGCTGCAGCCATGACAGGCAGTCTCAGAAAGACTGTGGAAAGGAAGCGCACATAGGGTTTTATCCGATATAAAATGAGTGCAGGGAATAAAACAGGTACTCACCTGCTGAAGTTGTGACAAGCACAACTCCTTACAAGCACGAAATAAATGAATGCAGAGGTGATCAGCCGCGGCCCCGATGATGCAGTAAAAGTAGAAATGGTTTAAAAGAAATCAGATTAAATGCTGCGCTAAAAACCACAGATCTAAAGGATATCGTGAATTCATTTTCTTTATTTTCACAGGTCAACGCGTTCAAAGGCATCTCCGCCTTCTTCATCAGGACAAAACACAGAAAGTAACAGCATGTTTCTGTGTTTTGTCCTGATGAAGAAAGCGGAGATGCCTTTGAATGCGTTGACCTGTGAAAATAAAGAAAAGGAATTCACGATATCCCTTGGATCTGTGGTTATTAGCGCAGCATTTAACCTGATTTCTTTTAAACCATTTCTACTATGACAGGCAGTCTGACAGTCCAGCACTGAGTTCATCTGAGGTCACAGCTGGTGACACACAGAGGGTACTGTCAGAATGCGCTACCAACATGACATGCAGTCAAACAGTCCGGCACTGAGTTCATCTGACATAACTAGGGCAATTGGAATAAGCCGGGTAAAGCACCACAATTGGCACATCTAATGGATGCACCAATTGTGGGGCGTCTGCGAGCTGCTACTTTTAGGTAGGGGAGGGCCAAATAACCATGGACCCTTACAGCCAGAGAATACCAGTCCCCAATTGTCTGAACTATCTTGGCTGGTTATCAAAAATGGTTAGGAGTCAAAGTTGTTTTTTTTATTGTTTAATTAAATAATCAAAATAAAGATGTTTAGGGGAGCCTCTATTTTTCATAACCAGCCCCCCAGCTGTCTACTTTACCTGCTTTGGTTATCACAAATAGGCTACTGCACATCAAAGTGGCGTAATATTTCAACAACATTGTTCCCAGAAGGGACCTGTGTTTCAGAGATGCATCCAGACATCTTTCCCATGCGGTTCATATTAAATTGTAGCACTTTTACATCCATTTCAGCATTTTTACAGCCCCGTCAGACCTCCTGAGAGGGTCCGCTGGAAAATTATTCTAGTTTCCCATTGACTTGCATTAGATTTGTTATTTGTGACGGGTACACTAGTTGTACAAATTATTCAAGATGAATAATCTGAACCTGAATCTTTTACTATTCGCACATCACTAGTAATTATTTTTATTATACATTTCTCTACACTTTTCCCTTGTCCATCTAATTCCTAAATGTGTTCTTTTACTGCACTTCCTGTGATGTTTCATTTGAAAGGAGTCTCAGGTGGCTGGGGCTGTACTCACTCAGCATTGCATGCTACTGGAAGAGGATGTCACCAGGGGGTCATCATTGCAGTCACTTCCTAGTTTCTTGCACTGCCACCCTCTGAGGATGTTCTAGATCCTGAATGTTGGGAGATAGATGCTGTGGATGAGGTCAGTGGAGCTGCAGCATGCTATTCCTGTCCCTGCTGCCGCTTCCATTGCTTGTGTGAAAAATGTCAACAAGGGTCAGCTCTAGATGTAGTGAGGACACCTGTGCCTTTAGCATCGTACTCAAAAGAAGTATAATCATGGGGCACTGCCAATGTCAATAACTGATTCTAGCACCACCTTCAAATGAACAGTCATAAGGGGACAATGCTAGTAGTGAGTAACACCATATCTAATGTTGCTTCCTTTGAGAGTGATGTTAGAGGCTGTGGGGTGTCACTGGTGTCACTCACTGCCCCCTGCTGACATGTTTAACACAATCAATGGTGGCAGAGAGAGAAGCAATATGCCGCCGCTTCACTAACCTCGGACACAGCGTGCATCACACATCATCCAGGATCCATGAAATCATCAGAAAATAACAATGCAAGATACTAATAAGTAACTGCTGCACTGTCCCCTGGTGAAATTCTGTTTTAGAAGGCGCTATGAACGCAGCAGTGACTGCAGCTCCAGCTTCCTGTGACATCACATTTGAGACTCTTCTCAAACGAAACATCATAGGAAGTGCAGTAAAAAAACATCTCTAGGGATTAGATAGTGAGAAGTGTAGGGAATAGTATAATAAAGATAACTATAAAAGTTGTTAGGGGTAAACATAGATAGTGATACATAGAAAATGCATTTTAGGTGTCAGATCACCCATTTAAGTTATTTCAGCCAAAACTGCTAAGGCTATGTGCCCACGGGACTATGTACCCGTGGATTTTGCTATGGAAAGTCTGCAGATTTATCTGGATTTTCTAGATAAATCCGCAGGTTTTAGCAAGTACAGACACTCCCCATGTTATCCTATGGGACATGGGGAGTGTCTATGTCCATGCTACGGTATGTGCGGCTGTGGAATATGCTGTGGATGTACCGCAGCCGCATGTAACTGCATGTCAATTATTCCTGTGGAAATATTTGCGGAATTCCCGGCCCTCCACTATGATGATAGAGAACGGGACTTCCACATATAAGCCGCATGAATGTCCGCAGGTATACCGCAGATATTTTGCTGAATCCAGAAGCTATGGATAGCTACGGATTCCGGGGATCTGCGGGGAACCTGCGGACGTACCAGCGGATATATCCACGGGTAAAGAGTCCCGTGGGCACATAGCCTAAGAACGTTTGCCTTTTGATTTGTTTCTACTCTTAACGTCTAAGTACTTACTTTATGTACAAATACATAGCTCAGTATGCAAAATATAATTCTCACTCTTCATTCTACTCAATGTAAGCAATATCCTGCACTTCTGTTTATGGCTATGGAAGAGTTTTATGCATTTGATTGCTCCAATGCCAAAGGTGCAATACATTAATTAATAATGTACATTAACTGTATTCCTGCATTCATTACTTTCTTTACAGGATCGTAAAAAGTCTGTAGTTGAAATTCTAGGTAAGAAATACTATCATTCAGTAGTTTTTTTTTATTTTTTAACAGAAAGAAAAACATAATGAAGCCTTCTAGCAATGTAGCAATCATAAGTGATGCAGTGCTTAATCTTTCTAAGATATAGCATAAGTCTTACTGGCTGGTTATTATTAGCTGCCGCAAGGAGCATAATTTATCTTTCGAAGGTGCATCACTAAATCACATTCACTATATAATGAAACACATATGTTAAATAACGAAATAATACAACAACATACTATGGAATTGTTTCCATCTAAAAACAGCCACAAACTGTCTTGTAATGAATCATCTAAAGGTGATACAGTGGAACCTTGGTTTACGAGAACAATCCGTTCTGGGAGTGTGCTTGTAAACCAACTTACTCGTCTAGCAAAGCAAAATTTCTCATAGGAAATAATTTAAGTTCAGACAATTCATTCCACAACTTGTTCAATGTACCCTATTGTGCCATTCCACACATGCACAAACAAGCACATATTATGCTCACCTTACCTTCCGTTCCATCGCCGGCCTCCCTGTTCTTGTAGTTCGCCGGTTCAGGATGTGCATCGGGTAACCATCGCGACGATGGAAGAACTTCTGCTGTTAGCCGCTTCTCAAAGGCAGCACACTGACCAATCAGAGGCATCGCAACCGATGCCGGATCATCTGCTGCCAGAGTGCTGATGTCAAAGGCAGGTGCCGCTTGCCTCTGAATGGTCAGCGCACTGCCTTTGAGAAGCGGCTAACAGCAGAAGTTCTTCCATCGTTGCGATGGTTACCCGATACACATCCGGTACCGGCGTACTACAAGAGCCGGGAGGCCGGAGATGGAACGGAAGGTAAGGTGAGCATAATATGTGGGTGCGTGCGTGTTTATGCGTGTTTCTGTGTGTTTGTGCGGACTGCAAGAGCGGGTCAGAGCGCGGAAACAGAAGTGTGTGTGGTGAGTATTTGCTCGTACAGCAAAACATCCTCGTAAACTGAGTTACAAATTTACAGCAAGCTTTGCTCATATAGCGAAATACTCACACACCAAGTTACTCGTAAATCGAGGTTCCACTGTAATTGGATACAACAAAAGTATAATATAAAAAAATAAATAAATTGAGTTGAGAACTTTTGGAAGTGTTTGGCGCAGACATCTACACTTGAGTTCTATGCCGCTCCTGAATTTTTATAAGTTAGCTGGTCGTTTTTTTTCAACAGCCCAGAGGGCACACTTTCGGCTTCCATTATAACCAACAACTCTGCAAAAACCTGCTGTGCTAATGTGAATGTTAACTATCAAATCTTGGCTCTGCCTTTTTATTGCAGCTTAACAGGATCTATCAAATGTCAACTGTGCTTACTACATCCACTGCTTGCAGCAAGTATTGGAATGATTACTGTGAGAATGTTTGTGTTTGCTCATTCTATTCCATCTAGCTATGTGTCGCTGCTACCTAGCCAGCTATCTAGCATGTGTTATAAGTAGCTAGGCACAATAGAATTGGAAATCATTTATTATTTCAGACATTGCCAGTGGCTATTAATAACACTTGTCGTTCTTTTAAAATCTTGGATCTGAAATGATGGATCTGAAGACATGAAGCTTATATACATACAGACGTGTTCAAAATTGTTGGTACCCCTCGTTTAATTAAAGAAAAAACACAATCGTCACAGAAAGAACTTGAATCTGACAAAAGTAATACTAAATAAAAAATCTTTTAAAATGAACAAATGAAAGTCAGACATTGCTTTTCAACCATGCTTCCACAAAATTTGGGAAAAAAATAAATAAAAATCATAAAACAGGCCTGGACAGAAATGATGGTACTATTGAAAATAATGTGACAAAAGGGACATGTTCAATTAAAGCGTGTCCACAAATTAGCATCACAGGTGTCTACAATCTTATGATTAGTCAGTGGGTCTGTATATAGGGCTACAGATACTCCCTGTGCTGTTTGGTGACATGGTTGGACCAGAGGAAGCGAAGGAAAGAGTTGTCTCAGGAGATTAAAATGAAAATTATAGACAAGCATGTTAAAGGTAAAGGTTATAAGACCATCTACAAGCAAATTGATGTAACTGTGACTACAGTTGCACATATTATTCAGAAATTTAAGATCCATGGGACTGTAACCAACCTCCCTGGACATGGCCGTAGGAGGAAAATTGATGACAAATCAAAGAAATGGATAATATGAATGCTAACAAAAAAAACAGAAAAACCTCTAAACGGATTAAAGGTGAACTTCAAGCTCAAGGAACATCAGTGTCTGATCGCACCATCCGTCGTTGTATGAGCCAAAGTGGACTTCATGGGAAATGACCAAGGAGGACACCATTACTGAAAAAAATCATAAAAAAAACCAGACTGGAATTTGCCAAACTACATGTTGACAAGCCACAAATCTTCTGGGAGAATGTCTTGTGGGCAGATCAGACAAACATTTTACTTTTTGGCAAGGCAGATCAGCTCTATGTTCACAGATGGAAAAATGAAGCATATCAATGAAAGAACGCTGTCCCTACTGGGAAAAATGGAGGAGGCTCTGTCATGTTCTGGGGCTGCTTTGCTGCATCTGCCACAGGGTGTCTTGAATCTGTGCAGGGTACAATGAAATCTCAAGACTATCAATGGATTCTAGAGAAAAATGTGCTGCCCAGTGTCAGAAAACTTGGTCTCAGCTGCAGGTCATGAGTCTTGCAACAGGATAATGACTCAAAACACAGAGCTAAAACACCCAAGAATGGCTAAGAGGAAAACATTGGACTATTCTGAAGTGGCCTTCTATGAGCCCTGACCTAAATCTTATTGAGCATCTTTGGAAAGAGCTGAAACATGCCGTCTGGAAAAGGCAACCTTTAAACACCAGACAACTGAAGCAGTTTACTTTTGAGGAGTGGCCAAAATAACTGTCGAGAGGTGCAGAAGTCTCATTGACAGTCACAGGGATCAATTGATTGCAGTGATTGCCTCAAAAGGTTGTGCAACAACATATTAAGTTAAGGGTGCCATCATTTTTGTCCAGGCCAATTTCATGAGTTTTATTTTGTTTTTTTTAATTCTGTGGAAGCAGAAAGCAGCAATGTCTGACTTTCATTTGTTAATTTTCAAAGATTTTTTTATTTATTATTACTTATGTTTATTACTTCTTTTAGATTCAAGTTATTTCTGTGGCGATTGTGGGTTTTTCTTTCATTAAATGGGGGGTACTAACAATTTTGACCACATGTTTAAATACAGGAATTTAAGTACAGTAAGGGAACAGTATAGAATAAGACACATTTAATACCAAAATACTTAACAATTGATTTGTCTGTCCTTAACTAAGTGGTTCAATTTATTGGATGTTTCACTATAAAAACAAAATATTTACTAAACAGAAGAGATGAGCAAACTGATCCACACAGGGTCAAGTTTGAGTTGACTTTCCGGAAACTTGTGGTTCCACGCCAATTCAAAAAGTTTGAAATTCGAGAATTGTAAAAAAAATCTTGCTCAGCATGAATCTCCAGATTGTGAAAGCATCTAAGTGCAGTCTAACACTGTTTTATAAAACCGTACAGGCTTCTATATACTGCCTTGAAGCTGTGGCATCCCATACCAGTTTGTCAAGTGGGTTATCATATATTGTACAGAGGTGATCACTAGAGATGACCGAACTTGAGCTTCCATTTTCAAACCAAAAACCTAAAAAACACAGGGCCCGGCTGAGCGTTTGAATGCTTTACGAGCAAACAAACCACATGAGCAGCGCTATGCTCATGTACATTTGGTGCTCAACCCTGTGTGAGTCGCTTGCAGTGTTTGAACGGCTCGCACTGGAGGTAATAATAGTGTGATTACATGCAGTGTGCATCCCCCAAACATTTTTTGAAAAAGCCCGCCCACCCTCTCCCGGAAAGGATCTGCTTATGGCTGGCTGTATTTGGGTAGACTCAAACTGCCAATTAGTGTATCTAAACCTCCTCATGCAAGGTTTGGTCACGTAGAGGTTTGGTTAATTTGCTGCCAGTGAACCGAACCTACAAAAGTTCGCTCATCTTTAGTTATCACTACCTGGATCATCAGAGATCAATGTATGGAAGTTTGCATGGAAGAGTTGGATTCCAACTCCAGATTCATCGGTGAAGTGGATCACGTCTCTCTCTCTATCCTTACAGAAATGAGCAATTAGAAGCTTTCAAGTATGATAATATATAGCAAATTTATTCAACATAAATTGGATGTTCGTGGAAAAATTGGCGAAGATGGCTAATTCGAATTTCAAATAATGCACTTATCTCTATTAACTAGGAAAAATATGTTAATGTGCCTCCACTACTGTGGGACACTGGGACATAGCTGCAGCACTGAGAAATAAATGTACTATGTTGTAAACAATGTGAAATTCTTAATAGTTGGAGATGAGCCCTTTCCATTCATAGTTACATAAGAGTTGTTTTTGTCACCTTTTCGTTACAATGGTCAGCAATGATAATATTTGTGTTAAAAGGTTATAGGGACTCTGGGGACATTTTTTTCTGAAGTTATGTACTTTTGACTAAATTTAATCTTCATAATTTATTTTTTTAAAAAATCTTAAACTAATTGTCTTTTCAGCCTGCATGCATTTCCATACATTGTAAGCTGCATAATCCATAAAAATATAAATAAAAAGTCAGTTTGCGCAGCACGTTTGTAACCTCTCTTTTCGTTCAGCTGAACATTAAACTAATTTGTCTTCTTTGACAATCAAATAAAAACATTGTGAATAATAAGTATTTCAGCTTTATAGAAGCGTTTCGAAGGCTCAGAAGGGTTGTCAGAAAACTCATCTGATAGGCCTAACACTGAAGAGGACTGAGATGCCTGAAATGTAAAAGAATATATCCAGACTGCAGAATACAAACAGTTGTACATTTTTAATAAAACCAAATTACAAAAATATTCGGAAGATTAACTATAACATTCTGGATGCTGTGAAAACATACTTCATGTAGCATGAATTGCTTTTGTATTGCTCTAAATACTTTCAGAGATAACTCTTTCAATACAATTTGTAAGAAGATACATCTTACAACTTTAAATCATTCAATTATGAATTATTTATGGGGGACTTTTTAGATGATGAGGCTTTTTCTGTTTTTAAACAAAATTCAATCCCAAAAAGGACAAAATAAGAAATGCTAAGTAGGCACACAACAAACAACCCAGCATCTTCAACAGGACGCTGTATTATTGAGGCTAGTATGAAAGTAAAATTTGACTTGTAAAATAGATATGCAAAAAAAAAAATAAAAAATGTTACAGATGAGAGCAGTTTGTGAGGTAGACATTCATAGTTAAATGTCTGTATTTTGGGGCATTTTTCTTATTTACTTTTAAAAAAAACTATTTTTGCCCATTCATAAAAATGATTACATGAGTAAATCACTTGTGACAAGCAAATAAACCATCTAAGGCCAGAGTTCCACTTGCGTATGACTGGCGTGAGTCTTGAATTGCATCACCCACCGCGGTCGCACACTCTCCTGACATGAGCGGGTCGGCTGCATGTATTTCTAAGCAGCTGAGATGCTCATGTCCAGCGTCAGGCCGTGCCGAGTGATGCCGATTCGAGACTCGTGCATATCATACACAAGTGGAACTCCGGCTTAACACTGATTTCAGATTTCTCTTACTCTAAAAACTACTGCTCGGTTGCTGTTGATTTTTATTGCATTAAAAGCAACTTTTCAGGTCTCCTGTGCCCTCCAACCCAACAGCAGTCATGCCTGTATGCCCAAATACCCTGCCCAACAAGCACTGTATGACGCCATTCTCTACTATAAATGTTTTAAAAAAAAAACTACCTATAAACCTCATTTTCCCTATGCTAACTAGGCCTGTGACTAGTTGCAGGTGTGTTGTTTCCCCCGATTAGCTCTTTTTCCAGGTTATCATGCCCTTGTGGGTGTGATAATATGATTTCCACACACTGGCGAAATCGCCAGCTCCTGGAAATCTTGCGCATGCTCGTGGCTCATTTCAGCTGCATCAGTTTGCTTTTGAAGCCGGGTGTATGCTTCTCAACTTCATTAGGCACACTGTACATGATCAGAAGATCAAAAAAAAAAAAAAACTGAGCTGTGACAAATGTTCAATAAACATGCAACATTACAAGCATGTGAATTGCAGCCTCAAGACTAGAAAAAACCAAGGAGAAAATTGTAGAAAAAATACCCTGACTATAAATAAATAAATTGCAAGTGCTTTATAAACAGGGTACTTAGTATATACATTTTTGCAAAAAGGTAAGAAGCTGTCTCACCTCGTCACGGTGTACCCATCTGAGACAGTCCCTAACCTACTAAAGTTAAAAACATATTCTGTACCTGACTAGTGTCATGTCAAAACTTCAATATGGATGGTAAAGTGGTTAGCTGGGTCCCAGATTAAATACACAGCAAAAAGTGAGAAGCAGGTAATTGTTCAGCCTCAGTATCAGGAGGGCTGCACCCCCAACTTGCATAAAAGCAAGATAACAGACAAAAAAAAAAAACTGAGCTGTGACAAATGTTCAATAAACATGCAACATTACAAGCATGTGAATTGCAGCCTCAAGACTAGAAAAAAAACAAGGAGAAAATTGTAGAAAAAATACCCTGACTATAAATAAATAAATTGCAAGTGCTTAATAAACAGGGTACTTAGTATATACACTTTTGCAAAAAGGTAAGAAGCTGTCTCACCTCGTCACGATGTACCCATCTGAGACAGTCCCTAACCTACTAAAGTTAAAAACATATTCTGTACCTGACTAGTGTCATGTCAAAACTCCTTGGTTTTTTTCTAGTCTTGAGGCTGCAATTCACATGCTTGTAATGTTGCATGTTTATTGAACATTTGTCACAGCTCAGTTTTTTGTTTTTTTTTTGTCTGTTATCTTGCTTTTATGCAAGTTGGGGGTGCAGCCCTCCTGATACTGAGGCTGAACAATTACCTGCTTCTCACTTTTTGCTGTGTATTTAATCTGGGACCCAGCTAACCACTTTACCATCCATATTGAAGTTTTGACATGACACTAGTCAGGTACAGAATATGTTTTTAACTTTAGTAGGTTAGGGACTGTCTCAGATGGGTACACCGTGACGAGGTGAGACAGCTTCTTACCTTTTTGCAAAAATGTATATACTAAGTACCCTGTTTATTAAGCACTTGCAATTTATTTATTGTCAGGGTATTTTTTCTACAATTTTCTCCTTGTTTTTTTTCATGATCAGAAGATCAGAAGATGTGGATGTGAGCCATCTTCTGAACTTCTGGTGAAACGAAGTGCACCTAATGAAGCCGGGAAGAGTCCACCGTGCTTCTGAGGTGCACTGACACTGCCGAAATGAATCATGCGCATGTGCAAAATTTCCAGGAGCTCGCTGGGATGGCTTGTGAAAATCATGGTACTCTGCCCACAGGGGCGTGATAACCCAGAAAGAAGGCTGACTAGTCTAGGGAAACAATGCCTCTGCAACTAGTCATAGGCCTAAGTAGCATAGGGAAAGCAAAGTTTATAAATAGTCTTTTTTAAACATTCAAATTAGTGAATAGCATTATACAGAGCTGGTTAGGCAGGGTAATTGGGCATACAGGTAAGAATTCTGCAGGGTTGGAGGGCATAGGGGATCTGAAAGGATACTATTAAGAATGAAGAAAAAACTAGGTAGTTATAGCATAAATGCAGCAGGGGCGATGCCAACTACAACATATAGCTGATTAATAACTCTGGGTCTGGCGCTGGTGCTGGCACTTACAATTTCTCTATCCCATATCAATTTTGCCTGCAGCAGTTATTTAACACATTAATGTCTAAAGTATTTGCCCAATCTATTACAGTTTTGTCTTATTGTCTCTATTTGCTGAGCTGTGAGCTATGATATACTGTCTATATAGTAAAATCACAAAAAAAATGGCTGCTGCTTTCCCTGCCTCAGCTTTTGTACAAGGTATACAAGGGTACGAGTATAAGCTGACCTGAGTATAAGCTGAGGCCCCTAATTTTATCACAAAAAACTGGGAAACCTTTTTGACTCAAGAATAAGCCTAGGGTGGGAAATGTAGAAGCTACTGGAAAATTTCAAAAATTAAGATATATACCAATAAAATATAATTTACCCATCCTTTTGCCTTATACTAATGTGCCACAATCTTGTCCCCTCTTTTAGTAATGTGCAAATCATTGTGCCCCATAGTAATGTGCCCGGCAGTAAGGTGCTCATCATTTGACAATGTCCTCATTCTGGTCCCCTTCTTGTCCCCTATTATGCCTGTGACGAGGTCCTTCTCCAATCTCACACAATCAACAGAGCGAGAGGTGGCTGTACAATCAAAGAGCATTTATTCCAAGCAAATCAAATGGTCCATAACATAATCCACAAAACACAGGGTAAAATTAGTCCAGAAATATGAATATAATCCAATAAACAATAAATATTCAGGGCTCTCTGAGAAGTTCCAGCTTATCTCAGAAGTTCAATCCTTCTCCCTTCAAGTTATCCACACAGACTGCCTGAATCTCCCATGTAAGCAGAGTTTTAAGACTCTAGGCCCACCTCCCCCCACACCCAGGGACAGAAGCGCCTCAAGAGTCTATAACCTTGCACTACAGGGGGTGATTACTTACAAACAATACAATGTACACAGAAGCAGTACAAATAATGGACAGTGAACCAAGCTTAAAAATAGGGATCTGTACAGCAAGATACACCTCCCCTCATATCCCACATCACAATGCAGTTGTTTACACACACACAAAAAAATATTCTCTCCTGTCCTCCTTTCCCATGGTGTCTTTACCTGCAGTCCACAGGCACATTGACCCCTCCATGATCGCGTCTGGTGTACAGAGCTACAGCCACATCATGGCTTTACTTTAGTTATATGCTTTGCATCGCCATAAAGCATTCAACTGCAGTAAAGCCATGATGGCAGCAGCGGCCCCGTGCACCAGACATAATCATCAAAGGGTGCTTTTTGCAGACTGCAAGCACATAGATCCCTCCATCATTGCATCCTGTACACGGGGCTGCCGCTGCTGTCAGCGCTTTACTGCAGTTGAATGCTTTGCGGTGCAAAGCATTCAACTGAAGTAAAGCCATGACAGCAGCCTGCAGTGGCGGCTCTGTGCACTGGACGAGATCATCGAGGGGTCTATGTGCTTGTGGACTGCAAGAAGCAGGTTGAGGACACTGCAGGAATGGAGGATAGGTCACAAAATTCTTTATGTGAACCTCACTCAAGTATAAGCCAAGGGAGCCATTTTCAGCATACAAAAAGGGGCTGAAAAACTCGGCTTATACTCGAGTATATATAGTAACTTTGTTCATGGGCAAACCCCTTTGATACTTTACCTTTATATTATACTCCACATGCAAACAGGATTTGTGTATGTCTGCCATTAGATTTAAAACCTCTGCTCTGATGGGGACAGGGTTAAAGCAGCCGGTATTTGCTCACCCGCACAGTGTGCAGAGCGGGGAGGAGAAGCAGGGGAACGGCCACTGCTTGCTGGCTTAGACACAGCGACGCACCTCCCGCCTGCCATTGCAGACCGTGACTGTTGCTGAGGAGGATGTGTGGGATCCTTAAGGTATTTAGCTATACCTTGTTTGCTGTGACCGGGGGTGCACTCGGAGGGTGACTGGGAACATAGGCTTGTTTTCCCCGTCATCTGGCCTCAGGATTCATCTGTGTGTGCTGATAAAAGGCGGTGAGATCAGCTAAAGTAGCAGTACTCTCACAGCATGCGACCTGCAGGCGGTATGTCCAGGCTACACCCCGATTTAAAACCTCAATACTTTACCCACCCAGCCAACCAATGTCTGATATTCCCTTGGTTTCTTTTTGTTGTGACTTTATCTTTATCGTAATCAATGTATTATTATTATTATTATTTACTACTACTACTACTACTACTACTACTACTACTACTACTACTACTACTACTACTGCTAATAATAATAATAATAGTGATACTAATAATAATACTGCTAATAATATTAATAGTAATACTGATAATCATAATAATCATAATAATAATAATAATAATAATAATAATAATAATAATAATAATAACAATAATAATTTATTTATATTGTGAGGATGTTATACAGTTAGGTCCAGAAATATTTGGACAGTGACACAATTTTCGCGAGTTGGGCTCTGCATGCCACCACATTGGATTTGAAATGAAACCTCTACAACAGAATTCAAGTGCAGATTGTAACGTTTAATTTGAAGGTTTGAACAAAAATATCTGATAGAAATTGTAGGAATTGTACACATTTCTTTACAAACACTCCACATTTTAGGAGGTCAAAAGTAATTGGACAAATAAACAAAACCCAAACAAAATATTTGTATTTTCAATATTTTGTTGCGAATCCTTTGGAGGCAATCACTGCCTTAAGTCTGGAACCCATGGACATCACCAAACGCTGGGTTTCCTCCTTCTTCGTAATGCTTTGCCAGGCCTTTACAGCCGCAGCCTTCAGGTCTTGCTTGTTTGTGGGTCTTTCCGTCTTAAGTCTGGATTTGAGAAAGTGAAATGCATGCTCAATTGGGTTAAGATCTGGTGATTGACTTGGCCATTGCAGAATGTTCCACTTTTTTGCACTCATGAACTCCTGGGTAGCTTTGGCTGTATGCTTGGGGTCATTGTCCATCTGTACTATGAAGCGCCGTCCAAACAACTTTGCGGCATTTGGCTGAATCTGGGCTGAAAGTATATCCCGGTACACTTCAGAATTCATCCGGCTACTCTTGTCTGCTGTTATGTCATCAATAAACACAAGTGACCCAGTGCCATTGAAAGCCATGCATGCCCATGCCATCACGTTGCCTTCACCATGTTTTACAGAGCATGTGGTGTGCCTTGGATCATGTGACGTTCCCTTTATTCTCCAAACTTTTTTCTTCCCATCATTCTGGTACAGGTTGATCTTTGTCTCATCTGTCCATAGAATACTTTTCCAGAACTGAGCTGGCTTCATGAGGTGTTTTTCAGCAAATTTAACTCTGGCCTGTCTATTTTTGGAATTGATGAATGGTTTGTATCTAGATGTGAACCCTTTGTATTTACTTTCATGGAGTCTTCTCTTTACTGTTGACTTAGAGACAGATACACCTACTTCACTGAGAGTGTTCTGGACTTCAGTTGATGTTGTGAACGGGTTCTTCTTCACCAAAGAAAGTATGTGGCGATCATCCACCACTGTTGTCATCCGTGGACGCCCAGGCCTTTTTGAGTTCCCAAGCTCACCAGTCAATTCCTTTTTTCTCAGAATGTACCCGACTGTTGATTTTGCTATTCCAAGCATGTCTGCTATCTCTCTGATGGAATTTTTCTTTTTTTTCACCCTCAGGATGTTCTGCTTCACCTCAATTGAGAGTTCCTTAGACCGCATGTTGTCTGGTCACAGCAACAGCTTCCAAATGCAAAACCACACACCTGTAATCAACCCCAGACCTTTTAACTACTTCATTGATTACAGGTTAACGAGGGAGACGCCTTCAGAGTTAATTGCAGCCCTTAGAGTCCCTTGTCCAATTACTTTTGGTTCCTTGAAAAAGAGGAGGCTATGCATTACAGAGCTATGATTCCTAAACCCTTTCTCCGATTTGGATGTGAAAACTCTCATATTGCAGCTGGGAGTGTGCACTTTCAGCCCATATTATATATATAATTGTATTTCTGAACATGTTTTCGTAAACAGCTAAAATAACAAAACTTGTGTCACTGTCCAAATATTTCTGGCCCTGACTGTATTTTAAAAAAACCTCAGATTTTTACAATTTTTCCCCCCCTGGAAATGCATTTATTTGAGTAATATTTACATGTGTAAGAATAATGACATTTTGTGCACATTTTATCTGAAATATCTCTTCTCTAGAATGCACTCACCTTGTTTGCTTGCTTTAGCCACAAGAGGTAAGAAACCTTTGGATGTATAGAAACCTTGTTCTATTTTAAGACCATGGAAAACATCTTCAATTTTTGGCTCAGGCAATCCTAAAAGAAGAGGGTAAATGTTACCTGCAAGAAATTCCAGAATATGCTATGATTAAAGGAATATTCCATGCAAAACTGATACATTGTGTTATGTCTAGGGCAGACCAAAGGGTGTGGGGCAGACACTTGGATTCTCCTTTTGGTGTTATTTCCTTGTGCTAAGCCCTTTTCTAGTTATATTAAACCTTACAAATGTTTTCTTCAAAGAATAATAGAAACTCGATTTTTGCATAATTAGTTAAAACATTAATAAATGTCTTACATGCATACAACAAACTGTTTCTGAAAGTCGTGATAAATACAAAATGAACTTTAACGAAGCTTTTAAGATCCTTAAAGCAGTGTAATGTTAGATAAATATACATTTAAGGAAGACCATGAAAGGACCTTACAGCGCAATGATCAATTTTAATGAGCTGTCCTATTTTTAGGACCACGCGTTAGCTCTGTACATGCACCTTACACCCCAGAGAATCGATATGAAATCCACATTGACTGCCTGAACCAAAGAAGCTACTTTTTTTTATTCAAGAAGCAGAAGTAGGCATTAAAATAGGACATGTGGCTTTGTAAACCCTTTATAAACACAGGTTTGCAATTGAACAGTATTGATCCATACCTCAGTGGTAGATAAATGAGAAAATCAGCATCACATAAGGGGGAAGGAGTAAAAAAACTAAAGTGAGAAAACTGGTTACATGAAAAAATAGAATTCTGAGTATAATAATATTTCCAGGGATTTTACAATGTGAAACAAAAAGGAACTGTATTTCATATCTCAAATGCAAACTAGTTTATAGAAAATGTTGATAATATACATTATCCATATAGATTATTTTATTTGTTTTATGTTCTGTTGTAATAGTTGTATCCAAATGTTAAACACTATATGTTTATAAAACTAGAGCCGCATCATTTAGTTCTATTAATATGCCAGATCATATATTAGGAATAAAACTAGATGTGGCTAGTGGGGCGCGTGGCGGGTGTTGAGTATAGAATGTCGTCAAGCCATTCTGCCATGTCAAGGGTATTTAAATGTAAGTTCAGAGAAATTAACTTATTCTTTGCATTAGGTATAAAGATTTTAATCATGTAATGCATCTACCAATCCATCTGTCTATTTATCCCTCTATCATCTATCCATACATAATAAGCAGGTATAAAAGGTGTTACTCCTTGGTTGAAGGCGTGATCAATATCTGAAAATTTAGAATATCAAGACTGTTTTAAAAAATAAACACAAATAATAATAATAATAATAATAACAACAATAATAGTAATAATAATAACAGCATTATTATTATTATTATTATTATTATAATTATTAGTCTTTATTATATATTGATAGCAGCAATAGCACTAATATTTATTATTATTATTATTATTATTATTCACTATATAATCTCAATAATAATATTAATAATAGTTATTATTATTATTATTAGTTTTTATTTTTGAATCTTTATTCTATATTGATAGTAATAATTATAATAATCATAATTATTATTAATTTTATTAATATTATATTCTTCTTATTATTATTATTATTATTATTAGTAGTAGTAGTAGTAGTAGTAGTAGTCTTTATTTTATAATAATAATATGAATAATAATAATTATTATTAATTGTTATTATTTATCTTTCTTCTATAATTATAGTAATAATATATTAATAATATATTACTATGTTATACTACTAGTAGTAATATATTACTAAATTATTATTATTATTATTAGTTTTTATTTTTATAATTTATTTTTATTCTATAATGATAGTAATAATAATAAAAATGATAATAAAGATAAGAATACATTATTATTATTTATTATTATTATTATTATTATTATTATTATTACTAATGTGTATTCCAACATAGAAAAACAAAAGCAAAAAAAAATGAGCGAAAGCATGAGTTGGTATAAATGCATGTTATAAGAGCATGTTCACACTGGCCATAAGATAAAGAAAACCAATGATGAAAATAATATGAACATATACCCTGTTATAACTAAATAAAAGCATAGTGCATATTTATTAACATACAGTACTTAGTAAATGCTATTTTTGATTTAAAAAAAAGCATAAAGCCATCCCACCGCGATACGGTATACCCAAATCGGTACGGTACCAAACACTCAGTACTTCACAATTAGTCTCGGACAATAAAGATTACATCGTAATGCACAAATAAAATAAGAAGAATGAGGGCCTTAATTGTAAATTTAAAATCTTTTAGGAAATTGGGGTGACCTGGAAGTATAATAATTTATCCCCTCATCTCACATGCATTGGCCTTTTGGCCTTTAAGTCCCAGACATTTTTTCTTTTTCTTGATGTTTATATACGGTGTTTATTTTGTTTTTTGTTTTTTTTTAAAAGGGAGATACATACTATGGTATATAACTTCCAAGTCCAGTGTAGTCACATATTAAGTTAATGTTGGATTCTCCGTTCTTCTATTATTGGAGGCAGTAGTGTAAGGTTTCGAAAGTCAAGACAATTTAGCGCAGTACAAAGATAAACTATGGCTCCGCTCACCACAGGAAGGTGAATCCTTTCCAATATCTGTATTAAAGTATCCTAAATTGACCTGATACAATTGAATTAAATTGTTCCACACTTTGACCTCTCTGTGATCAGAAAGTTATTGTCAAGGTGTAAGTATGCACTATGGGCTTCTAACGTTTTATGTCCTCTGTTGACTTAATTCTGGAAGACACAATCTCATATCTACAATAAATTAATATCAAATACAGGTTTTAATTTCTCTTTAATTTGTCCATTTAAGTTACTGTATAATAAATGCAACCAGCAGATGAAATGCCATGTGGGTTTAATTAGTAAATGACACTAATTGCGATGTTATTGTACACTCCAAATGACAAAAGGTTTTTTCAATATTTCACTGGATTCATGTTCAAAAAAGAGCTCCAGAAATGTTTAATCATGAGTAACAAAATCACCGAAATAGTTCAAACTTAGAAATATTTAAAAGTTACATACTGTATATTAGAAAAACCTGTAATTAAGCTTAAAAAAATACTAGGCCTTATACTTATTATCCAATCTTTACTTTATAGATAATTAGGGCTAAGCGAATCCAGGCTGTAACAGTCTGGATTTGCGCTATTTCAAAGATGCCCGGGTGCCGGACTTGGGCACGGGATTTCGGGTGCATGATCCGGATTTGGGAATTAAAGGGAAAATAAACAAAAAAAAGAAATAAGCGAGAGTTTCATACTTAAGGAGACTTGGTGTCATGGCAAACTGCTTCTGGGTCGCGCATTCACTTCCTGTACTGCGCATACACTCATCGCATACACACAGCTTTCCGTGTTTTGCCCACCCACTGGCTGTCCTGTCGTCTG
The DNA here is from genome assembly GCF_048569485.1 of Anomaloglossus baeobatrachus. NCBI lineage: Eukaryota > Metazoa > Chordata > Amphibia > Anura > Aromobatidae > Anomaloglossus > Anomaloglossus baeobatrachus. The sequence goes on along the minus strand of NC_134360.1, from coordinate 200,135,550 downwards.
TGATTGGTTGCATTCAGCTGACATGCTGCCACTCAGGGTGGGGGTATGTCCAACTGCAACCAATTACACGAGTCGGTGGGCGGGCAAAATAGTGAATATTAAAATGTCGGCTTCAGAAGGGAAAAGCGTGACCTGGAAGGAGTATGACACCATGAGTATGCCTCGGTGAGTATACCACGCGTGCTCCTACTCCCCTATCCCTGCTAGCAACATTTTAATCTCTGGATTCTGGTGCCTATTGACTTACCGTATATACTCAAGTATAAGCCGAGTTTTTCAGCTCATTTTTTTATGCTGAAAACGCCCCCCTTCGCTTATACTTGAGTGGGGTTCCCATATAAAAATTATTCTCACCTGTCCTCTGTTCCCGCGGTGTCCTTGGCTGCTTCTTGCAGTCCGCAAGCATGTAGGCCCCTTGGTGATCTCGCCCAGAGCCACCGCTGCAGGCTGCCATAATGGCTTTACTGCAGTAAAATGTTTGTGGCGCTGTAAAGCATTCAACTGCATTAAAATCATGACAGCAACGGCGGCCCTGTGCAGTGGACACGATTTTTGAGGGGTGCTTCTTGCATTCCGCAGGCACTTAGACCCCTGGTGATCTCACCCAGTGCCGCCGCTGCATGCTGCCGTCATGGCTTTACTGCAGTTGAATGCTTTTCAGCGCCATAAAGCATTCAAATGCAGTAAAACCATGATGTCAGCGGTGGCTTCGTGTACCGGACAAGATCACCAAAGGGTTTTTGTGCATGCGGACTGCAAGAAGCACCCCTCAATGACCATGTCCGCTGCACAGGGCTGCTGCCGTAATGCTGTAGTTGACTGCTTTACGGTGCCACAAAGCATTCAACTGCAGTAAAGCCATGATGACAGCCTGCAGCGTCGGCTCTGGGAGAGATCACCGAGGGGTCTACATGCCTACGGACTGCAAGAAGCAGCCGAGGACACCGCAGGAACAGAGGACAGGTGATAATTATTTTGTGTTTGTGTGTATGTGTGAACAACGGCATACTGGACAAGAAGGGGACCGGAATGAGGACATTACTAAAGGATGAGCACATTACTATGCCGCACAAGGATGGGCACAAGGATGGGGCACATTACTATAGTGCACAAGGATAGTGCACATTACTATAGTGCACAAGGATGTGGCACACTGCTATGGGGCATAAAGATGGGGCAGAAAGATGGGGCACATTACTACAGGGGACAATATGGGGACATTACATTTTATTGGTATATACTTTTACTTTTTTTCATTTTCCAGTAGCTGTTGCATTTCTCACACTAGACTTATACTAGAGTCAATACGTTTTCCCAGTTTTTTTGTGGTAAAATAAGGGCCTCAGCTTATACTCGAGTATATACAATATATGGGTACCAGATTCTGTTTTTTTTTTAATTTAGAAGGGTCCCGCCGGTCCCGTTTTTTTGCAAGTCTGAGTAGCTCTATAGATAACATATTCATGCCAAAAAAAATAAACCTTGTGATGACATATTTATCTGCTTTTTTGCAAAGCAAAAAGTATAGTAAAGGTGTTTAAACCTTAGCAATACTACTTCAATTGGATCAAATCAGCAATTGATACTGCGTTGTCTTTCAAACTATCACTAAAGAGGGCTTTACATGCAACGATATCTCTAACGATATGTCGTCGGCGTCACGAAATTCGTGACGCACATCCGGCGTCGCTAGTAGAGATGAGCGAACCGGTCGCGGTTCGGCTCGAGGTTGGTTCGCCGAACGGACCTCCCGTTCGAGTTCGGTTCGTCGAACGTTCGACGAACCGAACTCGAACTGCATAGGAAACAATGGCAGGCAATCACAAACACAGAAAAACACCTAGAAAACACCCTCAAAGGTGTCCTAAAGGTGACAAACAACTCAAACACATTGGAAAGTGACAAGGACATATACTCATGCGAAAACAAAACAGCTGGACAAGGAAAAAGAGGAGGACACACAGATATAGGCATGGCACGCCCTTCTAAAATCATGTAAAACACCGCAAGGTGACTCCAAGCGGAGTCTCCATTTTTTCCAAAAATTGGGCCACACACACACCCACCCCTTCAGTGGCAGCAGTTGTGCCCCAGTTGTACACTTCACAGCTACATTTGCATCAAGCACATTCAAAAATACGCCATTCTTATCCATCCCCAGGATGACACCGGGGTGGGTAGCAAAGTCTTTGCTGACCCATGACTTGTTCATCTTGGCTTCTTTTAAAAACAATGTAAGCAAGGGTTACTCCAAGCGGAGTCTCCCTTTTTTCTAAAAATTGGGCCACACAGACACCCACCCCATCAGTGGCAGCACTTGGGCCCTAGTTGCAAACAGGATGTTTTGATTTGCATCAAGCACATTCAAAAATACGCCATTCTTATCCGTCCCCAGGATGACACCGGGGTAGGTAGCAAAGTCTTTGCTGATCCCAGCTCTGTTCATCTTGGCTTCTTTTAAAAACACATCAAGCAAGGGTTACTCCAAGCGGAGTCTCCCTTTTTTTCCAAAAATTGGGCCACACAGACACCCACCCCATCAGTGGCAGCACTTGGGCCCTAGTTGCAAACAGGATGTTTTGATTTGCATCAAGCACATTCAAAAATACGCCATTCTTATCCGTCCCCAGGATGACACCGGGGTAGGTAGCAAAGTCTTTGCTGATCCCAGCTCTGTTCATCTTGGCTTCTTTTAAAAACACATCAAGCAAGGGTTACTCCAAGCGGAGTCTCCCTTTTTTTCCAAAAATTGGGCCACACAGACACCCACCCCATCAGTGGCAGCACTTGGGCCCTAGTTGCAAACAGGATGTTTTGATTTGCATCAAGCACATTCAAAAATACGCCATTCTTATCCGTCCCCAGGATGACACCGGGGTAGGTAGCAAAGTCTTTCCTGATCCCAGCTCTGTTCATCTTGGCTTCTTTTAAAAACACATCAAGCAAGGGTTACTCCAAGCGGAGTCTCCCTTTTTTTCCAAAAATTGGGCCACACAGACACCCACCCCATCAGTGGCAGCACTTGGGCCCTAGTTGCAAACAGGATGTTTTGATTTGCATCAATCACATTCAAAAATACCCCATAATTAACCGTCCCCAGGATGACACCGGGGTAGGTAGCAAAGTCTTTGCTGACCCATGACTTGTTCATCTTGGCTTCTTTTAAAAACAATGTAAGCAAGGGTTACTCCAAGCGGAGTCTCCCTTTTTTTCCAAAAATTGGGCCACACAGACACCCACCCCATCAGTGGCAGCACTTGGGCCCTAGTTGCAAACAGGATGTTTTGATTTGCATCAAGCACATTCAAAAATACGCCATTCTTATCCGTCCCCAGGATGACACCGGGGTAGGTAGCAAAGTCTTTCCTGATCCCAGCTCTGTTCATCTTGGCTTCTTTTAAAAACACATCAAGCAAGGGTTACTCCAAGCGGAGTCTCCCTTTTTTTCCAAAAATTGGGCCACACAGACACCCACCCCATCAGTGGCAGCACTTGGGCCCTAGTTGCAAACAGGATGTTTTGATTTGCATCAAGCACATTCAAAAATACGCCATTCTTATCCGTCCCCAGGATGACACCGGGGTAGGTAGCAAAGTCTTTGCTGATCCCAGCTCTGTTCATCTTGGCTTCTTTTAAAAACACATCAAGCAAGGGTTACTCCAAGCGGAGTCTCCCTTTTTTTCCAAAAATTGGGCCACACAGACACCCACCCCATCAGTGGCAGCACTTGGGCCCTAGTTGCAAACAGGATGTTTTGATTTGCATCAAGCACATTCAAAAATACGCCATTCTTATCCGTCCCCAGGATGACACCGGGGTAGGTAGCAAAGTCTTTGCTGATCCCAGCTCTGTTCATCTTGGCTTCTTTTAAAAACACATCAAGCAAGGGTTACTCCAAGCGGAGTCTCCCTTTTTTTCCAAAAATTGGGCCACACAGACACCCACCCCATCAGTGGCAGCACTTGGGCCCTAGTTGCAAACAGGATGTTTTGATTTGCATCAAGCACATTCAAAAATACGCCATTCTTATCCGTCCCCAGGATGACACCGGGGTAGGTAGCAAAGTCTTTCCTGATCCCAGCTCTGTTCATCTTGGCTTCTTTTAAAAACACATCAAGCAAGGGTTACTCCAAGCGGAGTCTCCCTTTTTTTCCAAAAATTGGGCCACACAGACACCCACCCCATCAGTGGCAGCACTTGGGCCCTAGTTGCAAACAGGATGTTTTGATTTGCATCAAGCACATTCAAAAATACGCCATTCTTATCCGTCCCCAGGATGACACCGGGGTAGGTAGCAAAGTCTTTCCTGATCCCAGCTCTGTTCATCTTGGCTTCTTTTAAAAACACATCAAGCAAGGGTTACTCTAAGCGGAGTCTCCCTTTTTTTCCAAAAATTGGGCCACACAGACACCCACCCCATCAGTGGCAGCACTTGGGCCCTAGTTGCAAACAGGATGTTTTGATTTGCATCAAGCACATTCAAAAATACGCCATTCTTATCCGTCCCCAGGATGACACCGGGGTAGGTAGCAAAGTCTTTGCTGATCCCAGCTCTGTTCATCTTGGCTTCTTTTAAAAACACATCAAGCAAGGGTTACTCCAAGCGGAGTCTCCCTTTTTTTCCAAAAATTGGGCCACACAGACACCCACCCCATCAGTGGCAGCACTTGGGCCCTAGTTGCAAACAGGATGTTTTGATTTGCATCAAGCACATTCAAAAATACGCCATTCTTATCCGTCCCCAGGATGACACCGGGGTAGGTAGCAAAGTCTTTCCTGATCCCAGCTCTGTTCATCTTGGCTTCTTTTAAAAACACATCAAGCAAGGGTTACTCCAAGCGGAGTCTCCCTTTTTTTCCAAAAATTGGGCCACACAGACACCCACCCCATTAGTGGCAGCACTTGGGCCCTAGTTGCAAACAGGATGTTTTGATTTGCATCAAGCACATTCAAAAATACGCCATTCTTATCCGTCCCCAGGATGACACCGGGGTAGGTAGCAAAGTCTTTCCTGATCCCAGCTCTGTTCATCTTGGCTTCTTTTAAAAACACATCAAGCAAGGGTTACTCCAAGCGGAGTCTCCCTTTTTTTCCAAAAATTGGGCCACACAGACACCCACCCCATCAGTGGCAGCACTTGGGCCCTAGTTGCAAACAGGATGTTTTGATTTGCATCAAGCACATTCAAAAATACGCCATTCTTATCCGTCCCCAGGATGACACCGGGGTAGGTAGCAAAGTCTTTCCTGATCCCAGCTCTGTTCATCTTGGCTTCTTTTAAAAACACATCAAGCAAGGGTTACTCCAAGCGGAGTCTCCCTTTTTTTCCAAAAATTGGGCCACACAGACACCCACCCCATCAGTGGCAGCACTTGGGCCCTAGTTGCAAACAGGATGTTTTGATTTGCATCAATCACATTCAAAAATTCCCCATAATTAACCGTCCCCAGGATGACACCGGGGTAGGTAGCAAAGTCTTTGCTGACCCATGACTTGTTCATCTTGGCTTCTTTTAAAAACGATGTAAGCAAGGGTTACTCCAAGCGGAGTCTCCCTTTTTTCCAAAAATTGGGCCACACAGACACCCACCCCATCAGTGGCAGCACTTGGGCCCTAGTTGCAAACAGGATGTTTTGATTTGCATCAAGCACATTCCAAATCCACAAGCATTTACTCTCCCCAGGATGACACAGGGGTAGTAAATTCCTTCTGGATCCATGACTTGTTCATTTTGATGAACGTCAGTCTGTCCACATTGTCACTGGACAGACGCGTGCGCTTATCTGTCAGCACACACCCAGCAGCACTGAATACACGTTCAGAGACAACGCTGGCAGCTGGACACGACAAAATCTCCAAGGCGTAACTGGAGAGCTCTGGCCATTTTTCTATGTTTGAAGCCCAAAAGGAGCAAGGCTCCAGTTGCACAGTCATGGCATCGAAGTTCATTTGGAGATACTCCTGTATCATCCTCTCCAGCCGTTGAGTATGTGTCAGACTTGTTGTCTCTGGTGGCCTTGCAAAAGAGGGTCTAAAAAAATTATGAAAAGATTCCATAAAATTGCTGTTACCGGCACCAGATACGGTCCTACTGGTACGGGTAGACTGGTGAAGATGACGAGACCGTCCCATGTTTGTCAAGTTACAACTGGGAGATTCCCTCCCTGCACCTGCACGGTTGTTTGGTGGAAAAGCCGAGCTAAGATCGAGTAACAGCTTCTGCTGATACTCCTGCATACGTGCGTCCCTTTCTATGGCTGGAATTATGTCACAAAATTTGGACTTGTACCGGGGATCTAATAGTGTGGCAATCCAGTAGTCATCATCACTTCTAATTTTGACAATACGACTGTCATGTTGGAGGTAGTGCAACAAAAAGGCACTCATGTGTCTTGCGCAGCCATGCGGACCAAGTCCACGCTGTGTTTGTGGCATAGAGGTGCTACCCGTTCTTTCTTCCTCTGACATCTCCCCCCAACCTCTTTCAACTGAAATTTGACCAAGGTCTCCCTCATCCGCTGAGTCTTCCATGTCCATGGACAGTTCGTCCTCCATTTCTTCATGTTCTCCTGCACCTTGCTCAACATTTCGCCTGCTACTATGCGCCCTTGTCGATCCCTGTTCCCCATGGTCCCATGCCTGCTGCGTTGGTGATGATGAACGTCTGGACCTTGGTGATGTTGTTGTCCCTTGCACATATGAATCCTCCTGTAGTTCCTCCCCTTCATGTTGTCCCACCCCCTGACTCCGAATAGTGTTTAGCGTGTGCTCCAGCATGTAAATGACTGGAATCGTCATGCTGATAATGGCATTGTCAGAGCTAAACATATTCGTCGCCATGTCGAAACTGTGCAGAAGGGTGCATAGGTCCTTGATCTGAGACCACTCCATCAGGGTGATCTGCCCCACCTCTGCATCTCGTTGGCCCAGGCTATACGTCATGACGTATTGCACCAGGGCTCTGCGGTGCTGCCACAGTCGCTGTAACATGTGGAGAGTTGAATTCCAGCGTGTCGCCACATCGCATTTCAGGCGATGAACCGGCAGGCCGAAAGACTTCTGTAGCGATGCAAGTCGCTCAGCTGCGGCGCTTGAACGCCGGAAGTGAGCAGACAGTTTTCGTGCCCTGTTCAGAAGGCCATCTAGGCCAGGATAGTGTGTTAAAAATTGCTGCACGACAAGGTTCAACACGTGAGCCATACAAGGTACGTGTGTCACCTTGCCCAGGCGAAGGGCCGCACCCAGGTTTGCAGCATTGTCGCACATGGCCTTACCAGGCTGCAGGTTGAGTGGAGACAACCATTTATTAAACTCGGACCGCAGAGCTGACCACAACTCCTCAGCTGTGTGACTCTTATTACCAAGACATGTCAAGCTAAAGACCGCCTGATGCCGTTGCGCTCGGCTGCCAGCATAGTAATGAGGCGTGCGTGATTCCTTCTGCGCAGTGAGAACGCTGGTGGCCTGACCAGGCAGGCTTGGGGCGGAGGTGGAGGACCCAGATGAGGTGGAGGATGCAGAAGCTGTGGCGGAACTTGGACAGACAGAGGATTGACACACAAGTCGTGGGGACGGCAAGACTTGTGCAGCAGACCCTTCACCATCTATCACCATAGTTACCCAGTGCCCAGTCAGCGACATGTAACGTCCCTGTCCATGCTTACTGGTCCAAGTATCGGTGGTGAAATGCACCCGTTCACACACAGAGTTTCTCAAGGAAGCGGTGATGTTGTGTGCGACATGCTGGTGTAGCGCGGGCACACCTTTCTTAGAGAAGTAGTGGCGACTAGGCATCTGGTACTGGGGCACAGCGACAGACATAAGGTCTCTAAAATCCTGTGTGTCCACTAGGCGGAAAGGCAGCATTTCGGTAGCCAACAGCTTACAGAGGGATAGAGTCAACCTCTTAGCTTTGTCATGGGTCGGAGGAAGTGGCCTTTTATTTGACCACATCTGAGGGACAGAGATCTGGCTGCTGTGTGTAGACGGTGTTGAGTAGGGTGTCCCTGGAAAAATGCAGGTTTGTGAGGAAAGTGCAGGCGGAGACATGATGTTGCCTTCATCCAACGTTGGTGCTATCGATGTCTGAGAGAGCTGTACACACTCACTTGTTTCCCCTTCCAAACCAACTGACGACCTTACAAGCAAACTGCCTGTTGCGGTTACAGTGGTGGAAGTTTTGCGTGGAAAAACAGGTGTGACAGCTGTCCCCACAGTCCTAGAAGATGAAGAGCGCGCGGATGCACTGGAAGGGGCGGGCGGTGGATGGTTCGCTCCGCTAGCCGGCATTGCAGCACGGTGAGCTTCCCACCGGGACTTATGATATTTATTCATGTGACGATTCATGGAAGAAGTTGTCAAACTGCTGAGGTTTTGACCTCTACTAACAGAATCATGACAAATGTTACATATCACATGAGTTGGGCGATCTTTTTCGATGTGAAAAAAGGCCCAGGCTAGGCAAGGCTTAGAGGCCATGCGACCTGTTGATCCACCCCGAATAATGCTCATAGGCAGAGTGGTGGCTGAGGATGCAGTTGTAGACGTGCTACCAGTGCTCCGACTCTGTCCAGGAAGGCGCAAGGTAACTTCGTCGTCGGTTGCATCCTCCTCCACCGCCTCTGTTGACCTCCTCGAGTGCCTGACTGGGGGTTGACAGTAGGTGGGATCTAGAACGTCATCATCAATTGTTGTGTTCGCACTCCCCTCCCCCTCAGACCGAGCCTCTTCTTGCCCTGACCGAATATTTAAGTTGTCATCCCAATCGGGTATCTGCGTCTCATCTTCATCAGTATGTTCCTCATTGTCTATAACCACAGGTGTTACAGTTTGTGACAAAGGGTCAACATTATGCTCAGAAACTTGGTCCTCACGGCCTGAATCTGAGTCACAAAGGATCTGGGCATCACTGCAGACCATTTCCTGTTCTGTACTCACTGTAGCTTGGGAGCAGACCTCTGATTCCCAGGCTATAGTGTGACTGAACAGCTCTGCAGACTCAGCCATCTCAGTTCCACCATACTGTGCAGGGCTGATGGAGACTTCAGAGCTGGGAGAAATCAAGTGTGATTGGGATGACAACTCAGAGGAATGGTGTTTTTTGGATGCGGTACTTGAAGTGGCTGAGAGGGCACTTGTTGGACCACTTGAGATCCATTCAAGCATTTTCCTTTTTTGCCCATCATCTACCTTTGTTCCTCTTGTTCGTGTCCGTAAAAAAGGGAGCACATCGGATTGTCCACAATAAGTAGTAGACATCTTACTTTTGCTAGTAGATGGTCTATCTTCAGCAGATGATAATGGAGCTTTGGCACCTTCCCCACTGACAAAACCTTTTTTGCCTTTTCCACCACGCCTCTTCCCCTTTCCACCAGCATCTGTCATTTTGCCACTCATGTTGATTGCGACAAGATTGTGGACTGAAAATGTGGTAGTAAAAATTGAGAGGTGGTGAAGATTGCAGTGGTGGTCTAGCTTTATTAACAGCAGAATAATAAAGAATAAATATCCCTGACAATGTAACTTAGTTATAATTCGTTGGAGTGTGCAACGCAGGCAGACGTGCTGCAAATGTCTTGGCACTAGTGGGACTATAGCAAAGTCCAATAGCCACGTATAGGATGCCACTAGGTACACTGAGTGTGTGCTAGTATAATGGCTTAGTTATAATTAGTTGGAGTGTGCAACGCAGGCAGATGCGCTCTGCAAATGTCTTGGCACTAGTAGGACTATAGCAAAGTCCAATAGCCACGTATAGGATGCCACTAGGTACACTGAGTGTTTGCTAGTAAAATTGCTTAGTTTAAAAAAGTTGTAGTGTGCAATGCAGGCAGACGTGCTCTGCAAATGTCTTTGCACTAGTGGGACTATAGCAAAGTCCAATAGCCACGTATAGGATGCCACTAGGTACACTGAGTGTGTGCTAGTATAATGGCTTAGTTATAATTAGTTGGAGTGTGCAATGCAGGCAGACGTGCTGCAAATGTCTTGGCACTAGTGGGACTATAGCAAAGTCCAATAGCCACGTATAGGATGCCACTAGGTACACTGAGTGTGTGCTAGTATAATGGCTTAGTTATAATTAGTTGGAGTGTGCAACGCAGGCAGACATGCTGCAAATGTCTTGGCACTAGTGGGACTATAGCAAAGTCCAATAGCCACGTATAGGATGCCACTAGGTACACTGAGTGTGTGCTAGTATAATGGCTTAGTTATAATTAGTTGGAGTGTGCAACGCAGGCAGACGTGCTGCAAATGTCTTGGCACTAGTGGGACTATAGCAAAGTCCAATAGCCACGTATAGGATGCCACTAGGTACACTGAGTGTGTGCTAGTATAATGGCTTAGTTATAATTAGTTGGAGTGTGCAACGCAGGCAGACGTGCTGCAAATGTCTTGGCACTAGTGGGACTATAGCAAAGTCCAATAGCCACGTATAGGATGCCACTAGGTACACTGAGTGTGTGCTAGTATAATGGCTTAGTTATAATTAGTTGGAGTGTGCAACGCAGGCAGACGTGCTGCAAATGTCTTGGCACTAGTAGGACTATAGCAAAGTCCAATAGCCACGTATAGGATGCCACTAGGTACACTGAGTGTTTGCTAGTAAAATTGATTAGTTTAAAAAAGTTGTAGTGTGCAATGCAGGCAGACGTGCTCTGCAAATGTCTTTGCACTAGTGGGACTATAGCAAAGTCCAATAGCCACGTATAGGATGCCACTAGGTACACTGAGTGTGTGCTAGTATAATGGCTTAGTTATAATTAGTTGGAGTGTGCAACGCAGGCAGACGTGCTGCAAATGTCTTGGCACTAGTGGGACTATAGCAAAGTCCAATAGCCACGTATAGGATGCCACTAGGTACACTGAGTGTGTGCTAGTATAATGGCTTAGTTATAATTAGTTGGAGTGTACAACGCAGGCAGACGTGCTGCAAATGTCTTGGCACTAGTGGGACTATAGCAAAGTCCAATAGCCACGTATAGGATGCCACTAGGTTCACTGAGTGTGTGCTAGTATAATGGCTTAGTTATAATTAGTTGGAGTGTGCAACGCAGGCAGATGCGCTCTGCAAATGTCTTGGCACTAGTAGGACTATAGCAAAGTCCAATAGCCACGTATAGGATGCCACTAGGTACACTGAGTGTTTGCTAGTAAAATTGCTTAGTTTAAAAAAGTTGTAGTGTGCAATGCAGGCAGACGTGCTCTGCAAATGTCTTTGCACTAGTGGGACTATAGCAAAGTCCAATAGCCACGTATAGGATGCCACTAGGTACACTGAGTGTGTGCTAGTATAATGGCTTAGTTATAATTAGTTGGAGTGTGCAACGCAGGCAGACGTGCTGCAAATGTCTTGGCACTAGTGGGACTATAGCAAAGTCCAATAGCCACTTATAGGATGCCACTAGGTACACTGAGTGTGTGCTAGTATAATGGCTTAGTTATAATTAGTTGGAGTGTGCAACGCAGGCAGACGTGCTGCAAATGTCTTGGCACTAGTGGGACTATAGCAAAGTCCAATAGCCACGTATAGGATGCCACTAGGTACACTGAGTGTGTGCTAGTATAATGGCTTAGTTATAATTAGTTGGAGTGTGCAACGCAGGCAGACGTGCTGCAAATGTCTTGGCACTAGTGGGACTATAGCAAAGTCCAATAGCCACGTATAGGATGCCACTAGGTACACTGAGTGTGTGCTAGTATAATGGCTTAGTTATAATTAGTTGGAGTGTGCAACGCAGGCAGACGTGCTGCAAATGTCTTGGCACTAGTGGGACTATAGCAAAGTCCAATAGCCACGTATAGGATGCCACTAGGTACACTGAGTGTGTGCTAGTATAATGGCTTAGTTATAATTAGTTGGAGTGTGCAACGCAGGCAGATGCGCTCTGCAAATGTCTTGGCACTAGTAGGACTATAGCAAAGTCCAATAGCCACGTATAGGATGCCACTAGGTACACTGAGTGTTTGCTAGTAAAATTGCTTAGTTTAAAAAAGTTGTAGTGTGCAATGCAGGCAGACGTGCTCTGCAAATGTCTTTGCACTAGTGGGACTATAGCAAAGTCCAATAGCCACGTATAGGATGCCACTAGGTACACTGAGTGTTTGCTAGTATAATGGCTTAGTTATAATTAGTTGGAGTGTGCAACGCAGGCAGACGTGCTGCAAATGTCTTGGCACTAGTGGGACTATAGCAAAGTCCAATAGCCACGTATAGGATGCCACTAGGTACACTGAGTGTGTGCTAGTATAATGGCTTAGTTATAATTAGTTGGAGTGTGCAACGCAGGCAGACGTGCTGCAAATGTCTTGGCACTAGTGGGACTATAGCAAAGTCCAATAGCCACGTATAGGATGCCACTAGGTACACTGAGTGTGTGCTAGTATAATGGCTTAGTTATAATTAGTTGGAGTGTGCAACGCAGGCAGACGTGCTGCAAATGTCTTGGCACTAGTGGGACTATAGCAAAGTCCAATAGCCACGTATAGGATGCCACTAGGTACACTGAGTGTGTGCTAGTATAATGGCTTAGTTATAATTAGTTGGAGTGTGCAACGCAGGCAGACGTGCTGCAAATGTCTTGGCACTAGTGGGACTATAGCAAAGTCCAATAGCCACGTATAGGATGCCACTAGGTACACTGAGTGTGTGCTAGTATAATGGCTTAGTTATAATTAGTTGGAGTGTGCAACGCAGGCAGACGTGCTGCAAATGTCTTGGCACTAGTGGGACTATAGCAAAGTCCAATAGCCACGTATAGGATGCCACTAGGTACACTGAGTGTGTGCTAGTATAATGGCTTAGTTATAATTAGTTGGAGTGTGCAACGCAGGCAGACGTGCTGCAAATGTCTTGGCACTAGTGGGACTATAGCAAAGTCCAATAGCCACGTATAGGATGCCACTAGGTACACTGAGTGTGTGCTAGTATAATGGCTTAGTTATAATTAGTTGGAGTGTGCAACGCAGGCAGACGTGCTGCAAATGTCTTGGCACTAGTGGGACTATAGCAAAGTCCAATAGCCACGTATAGGATGCCACTAGGTACACTGAGTGTGTGCTAGTATAATGGCTTAGTTATAATTAGTTGGAGTGTGCAACGCAGGCAGACGTGCTGCAAATGTCTTGGCACTAGTGGGACTATAGCAAAGTCCAATAGCCACGTATAGGATGCCACTAGGTACACTGAGTGTGTGCTAGTATAATGGCTTAGTTATAATTAGTTGGAGTGTGCAACGCAGGCAGACGTGCTGCAAATGTCTTGGCACTAGTGGGACTATAGCAAAGTCCAATAGCCACGTATAGGATGCCACTAGGTACACTGAGTGTGTGCTAGTATAATGGCTTAGTTATAATTAGTTGGAGTGTGCAACGCAGGCAGACGTGCTGCAAATGTCTTGGCACTAGTGGGACTATAGCAAAGTCCAATAGCCACGTATAGGATGCCACTAGGTTCACTGAGTGTGTGCTAGTATAATGGCTTAGTTATAATTAGTTGGAGTGTGCAACGCAGGCAGATGCGCTCTGCAAATGTCTTGGCACTAGTAGGACTATAGCAAAGTCCAATAGCCACGTATAGGATGCCACTAGGTACACTGAGTGTTTGCTAGTAAAATTGCTTAGTTTAAAAAAGTTGTAGTGTGCAATGCAGGCAGACGTGCTCTGCAAATGTCTTTGCACTAGTGGGACTATAGCAAAGTCCAATAGCCACGTATAGGATGCCACTAGGTACACTGAGTGTTTGCTAGTATAATGGCTTAGTTATAATTAGTTGGAGTGTGCAACGCAGGCAGACGTGCTGCAAATGTCTTGGCACTAGTGGGACTATAGCAAAGTCCAATAGCCACGTATAGGATGCCACTAGGTACACTGAGTGTGTGCTAGTATAATGGCTTAGTTATAATTAGTTGGAGTGTGCAACGCAGGCAGACGTGCTGCAAATGTCTTGGCACTAGTGGGACTATAGCAAAGTCCAATAGCCACGTATAGGATGCCACTAGGTACACTGAGTGTGTGCTAGTATAATGGCTTAGTTATAATTAGTTGTAGTGTGCAATGCAGGCAGACGTGCTCTGCAAATGTCTTGGCACTAGTGGGACTATAGCAAAGTCCAATAGCCACGTATAGGATGCCACTAGGTACACTGAGTGTGTGCTAGTATAATGGCTTAGTTATAATTAGTTGGAGTGTGCAACGCAGGCAGACGTGCTGCAAATGTCTTGGCACTAGTGGGACTATAGCAAAGTCCAATAGCCACGTTTAGGATGCCACTAGGTACACTGAGTGTGTGCTAGTATAATGGCTTAGTTATAATTAGTTGGAGTGTGCAACGCAGGCAGACGTGCTGCAAATGTCTTGGCACTAGTGGGACTATAGCAAAGTCCAATAGCCACGTATAGGATGCCACTAGGTACACTGAGTGTGTGCTAGTATAATGGCTTAGTTATAATTAGTTGGAGTGTGCAACGCAGGCAGATGCGCTCTGCAAATGTCTTGGCACTAGTAGGACTATAGCAAAGTCCAATAGCCACGTATAGGATGCCACTAGGTTCACTGAGTGTGTGCTAGTATAATGGCTTAGTTATAATTAGTTGGAGTGTGCAACGCAGGCAGATGCGCTCTGCAAATGTCTTGGCACTAGTAGGACTATAGCAAAGTCCAATAGCCACGTATAGGATGCCACTAAAAAACACTTAGTGTGTGCAAGTATAATGGCTTAGTTATAATTAGTTGGAGTGTGCAACGCAGGCAGATGCGCTCTGCAAATGTCTTGGCACTAGTGGGACTATAGCAAAGTCCAATAGCCACGTATAGGATGCCACTAGGTACACTGAGTGTTTGCTAGTAAAATTGCTTAGTTTAAAAAAGTTGTAGTGTGCAATGCAGGCAGACGTGCTCTGCAAATGTCTTTGCACTAGTGGGACTATAGCAAAGTCCAATAGCCACGTATAGGATGCCACTAGGTACACTGAGTGTTTGCTAGTAAAATTGCTTAGTTTAAAAAAGTTGTAGTGTGCAATGCAGGCAGACGTGCTCTGCTAATGTCTTTGCACTAGTGGGACTATAGCAAAGTCCAATAGCCACAGATAGGATGCCACTAGGTACACTGAGTGTTTGCTAGTATAATGGCTTACTTAGAATGAGTTGGAGTGTGCAGAGGACAAGAGGGTACAGTGGCAGGATTGTGGTGCTCTGGGTAGAGGAATGGAAGCCTGCCTTTCTATTCCCTCCTAATGGTGAAATGCAGGGAGGAAATCCCTGACCTGGGCTACACAGACGCTGTTGCTGTTTGCAGGACCTGTCACTTATGGCTCTCTGACCCTGCCGCTTTGAGCCCTTAAAAGGACTGCTAGAATGTGCTCTCCCTAAGCTGTCTAACGCTGTGTATGCAGCGCATACAGCTGTATCGGCTATAGGACTCAGGAGGACGGAGCTGCGACACTGATGTCTGACACCAAAGACGCAGAAGGCAGATAATGGCGTTCGTGAAGAAAATGTCCGGTTTTATAATGCAGGGACATGTGACATGCAGATCCTATCACACATGCCGTTGCTTCTCTGGCTCAAAGTCCACTTAGGTGTGTGTGTGTCTGTGATTGGCTGACATGCTGGCCCGCCCCACAAGACGCGCGCGCTTAGGGAAGGAAGACAAGAAAAAAAAAAAAAAAATGGCGATCGCCATTATAGAAACAGCAGTGATCTGAAGGCGCTGTTCACGCACACTATACACTGAAATGTGATAATAGTTTGATTCACAGAGTGACTTACACTATTACAGCAGAAACCAAGCTAGGATTTAGCTGTTTTTTGGCTGCTAGAACCGTTCTCGAACGTTTCTAGAACTATCGAGCTTTTGCAAAAAGCTCGAGTTCTAGTTCGATCTAGAACATGCCCCAAAATCACTCGAGCCGCGAACTGGAGAACCACGAACCACGAACCGCGCTCAACTCTAGTCGCTAGTGACGTCGTTGCGTGTGACACCTATGAGCGAGTGTTAACGATCAAAAATACTCACCTAATCGTTGATCGTTGACACGTCATTAATTTTCAAAAAATCATTGCTGGTGCTGGACTCAGGTTGTTCATCATTCCTGAGGAAGCACACATCGCTATGTGTGACACTCCGGGAACGAAGAACAGCAGCGTTCCTGCATCCTCCGGCAACGAGGTGGGCGTGTCGTTAATGCAGCTGGTCTCCGCCCCTCCGCTTCTATTGGCGGGCCGCTGTGTGACGTCGCTGTGACGGCGCACGAACCTCCCCCTTAACACTAGAACTACTGAGGTAGTCATTTTGACTACTTTGCACCATGTATTTCTATATAGGTGTCACGAGTCCAGTAGTTCTAGTGTTAAAAAAAGGTTGTTCGCCACCCACAGCGACGTTGCCACAGCGACGTCGCTTGGAAGGTAAGTACATGTTACGCGTCCTAGCGATATTGTGCGCCATGGGCGGTGATTTGCTCGTGACGCACAAACGACGGGGGCAGGTGCTTTCATGAGCGACATCACTAGCAATGTGGCTGCATGTAAAGCAGCCTTTAGACCAGTGGTGCTTAACCTATGACACGCGTGTCTGTGGTGACTAGCCGAGCCATTGCTACAGAGGACATGACTGCTGGGGGAAGTGGGAAAGGAGATAATAACTGCGGGGGGATAGGAGATAATCATTATCTCCTCTCCCCCTTTCCTCAGCAGTCATTATCAGATAACTTTTTATTATTAGAGCTACAAATATCACAAAATTATCAATTTTTTCGAGAAGTGACACACCACCAGATTTATGCTTGTTTTTTTTTTTTTTTTACAAATTTTGATCCACTAATGCGGGCGTCACACGGTACGATCTATCGTGCGATCGCACGAGCGATCGTACCCGCCCCCGTCATTTGTGCATCATGGGCAATTAGTTTCCTGTGGCACACAAAGTAATTAAACCCCTGTCACACGTACTTACCTGCTGAGCGACCTCGCTGTGGGTGGCGAACATCCACTTCCTGAAGGGGTGGGACGTTCGGCGTCACAGCGACGTCCCACAGCGGCCGGCCAATAGAAGCGGAGGGGCAGAGATGAGCGGGACGTAAACATCCCGCCCACCTCCTTCCTTCAGCATTGCCGGCGGGACGCAGGTAAGCTGTGTTCATCGTCCTGGGGTGTCACATGGAGCGATGTGTGCTGCCCCGGGTACGATGAACAACCGGCACCATTAAAAATAAACAAATTTTTAAGAATAAGCGACGAGTACATGACTCACGATTTGTGAGCGATTCTACGTCGCTCGGAGGTGTCACACGAAACGACATCGCAAGCAATGCCAGATGTGCGTCACGAAAACCGTGACCCCGACGATGCATCGCACGATAGCTCGTCTCGTGTGACGCCCGCATAAGCTCAAAATGTTGGCCATCTTAGACCATAAATTTTCCAATGTTGCCAGTGGAATTCATGGTAGAAGTATGTGCTCTCCCTTTTAGTTAGAATGTCAGCCCAACGTAAATCAAAATTTTGAAAATTCGAACAATCTATGATTAAATTTGCAAAGTTTGGCAAAAAAAGCCCCAGAGTCAATTCTCACACTGCTAATGAGTCAGAGGCAGAGAAAGACATCAGAGGTGGTCTAGAGGACATCCTCATAATTTCTTGTAGCTATCACATTACATAGTCTAGAGCAGTCTATAAAGGTGGGGCTATCTTAGGGACAATAAAAGATGAGGGCCATTCAAACCAGTGCCATTTTAGAATTCTACAAAGTAAGGACTGATATAAACAACTTCATTTAGAAAATCATAGACAGACATATAGTGAAAAATATGTATAAAATCAACCACTGGAGAGTGGAAAAAGAGGGAGGGGGGGAGATGGTGAGATGTAAATAGGAACAAGGTCTCCTCATTAGATAATTCCATAAGTATAGAAAGGAAAAAAGCCCAGACTTCCCCAGGGAGGAAAAAAAGGAAACTGCAGACAAGGTAGTCGCATGGGAAAATTCCATATAACATTATTATGCTGGGAACATGTTAGCAATGACAAGTAAGTAAACAATCATAGTCAGGAGACCATATTTACCTAAAGTGCAAGTGCGATAAGGGTATAGATCAGGATTGCTCTTACGCCATCAGACACCCCCCAAGTCGCAGGACCAGAGGACCACCGACGCACGTTTCGTAAAAGGTGTTCACGCTTCTTCAAGGTGGAGATCCTATTGGCGTTAGTAATGTGGAGGGCATAAATAGCCCCCCAGCTGCGTGTGTCTAATCAATAAGAAGTGATGCAGTGTCCAGAGTCAGAGCTGTTAGCATCCGCTCCCGGAACCTCCGCCCCCCTGACCAGCCGAAGGGCGCATGCATGGTGACAGTGATGCGTCACCCGGACAACCGCCCATACGTCACTATTGGCAAGACTGGGCAAGACGCATGCGCTGCCGCCAGAGTAACTCAAAGCGACAGCGCATGCGCCCCGCTCATGGCAGCCCGCTGAGCCAGACAGGGAGCTCGCGCGGGCTTAGGGATGCATCACCAGAGCAACTGCGCACGTGCAACTGACCCGGTGAGCCGCCTATGGTCAGCAGGGGGGGAAGTCCCGGAAAAATGTATAAGGAACAAGTGATGAAGCAAAGCAAATAAGTGATTACATGGCAAAAAAGAAAAAAGAAGAGAAATACGGCCAGGGATCTAATGTGAATATATGTAAGGAATATATATATATATACATATATACATATATATATATATATATATATATATACAGTTGTATACCAGTAATACAGGCGATCTGATGTGTATGGGTGTGTGATCTGATGTCTGAGTGTGCGTTCTGCTGTGTGGGTGTGCGATCTGATGTGAGTGTGCGATCTGATGTGTGTCGGTGTGCGATCTGATGTGTGTGAGAGTGCATTCCACCGCAGGTCTTCCCATTCGACGTATGGTGAGTATAATTGTAGGGTCTTCTGTCTTCTATCTTTTGGGGGGTGTCTGCTTTCTATAATGAAGCGTACTGCAGTATTCTTTAACTTTTTTAGCTGCACGGACACTTCATTATTGAACTGCAACACGGGCTCATTTTCGGGGTAGGGATATATTTAAGCCTTATGTAGAAAATACAGAAAATTCCTGCTAGGGCTTATTTTTGGGGTAGGTCTTTTTTCAGGGAAACATGGTAACTGATTTAATTTTTTTTTCTTTAAAGTGTATGAAAGATGAAAACACTGCAAAACCCTTAACCACTTATCAGTAATTGTTTTATTTTAAATGTTGACAAACTTTGTTACACCAAATTTAAACTACATTGTAAGGAATGATACTTAACATCAATGCCCTATAATCAAATATGTGTCATAAAATGAGTCTCCCCCTATTCAGACCTACTTTAGCAAAAGTGGTCAGCTACAAATGAATAGTAAAGGCCCCGTTACACGCAACGACGTTTCTAATGATTGCCGGGGTCACGGATTCCATGATGCACATCCGGCATTGTTAGCGACGTCGTTGCGTGTGACACACACGAATGACCAATAACGATGGAAAATGCTCACCAAATCGTCCATCCTTGACACGTCGTTACTTTTTAAAAAATAGTTGATTGTTGAGCACGCAGGTTGTTTGTCGTTCCCGAGGCAGCACACATCGCTACGTGTGACACCTCGGGAACGACGAACTGCAGCTTACCTGCAGCCATCGGCAATGCTGAAGGAAGGAGGTGGGCGAATGTTACGTCCTGCTCATCTCCGCCCCTCCGCTTCTATTGGGCGGTCGCTTAGTGATGCCGCTGTGACGCCGCACGAACCGCCCCCTTAGAAAGGAGACGGTTCGCTGGCAACAGTGATGTCGCTAGGCAGGTAAGTCCTGTGTGACGGCTCCAAACAATATTGTGCGCCACGGGCAGCGATTTGCCCGTGATGCACAAACAACGGGGGCGGGTGCTTTCACCAGCAACATCGCTAGCGATATAGCTGCGTGTAGCACCCCCTTTATTCTACTTTGGGAGTCTTGGTTTTTCGATGTTTTACATAGTAAGTGATTTATTTTACTAACTTCCATTGCAAAAGTATAAACCAATTGGAATATAGTTTACTAACTGAAAATGGAAAAGCTTTATCAGAGGCAATAATTGACTGTTTCTAAGGTGAGTAGAGAAAACTTTGCATGTATAATTCTAAAGGAATATTCATAAAACTGTGTATCTTGTTCTCAACAAATTAATTCTTGTTAATTACAGCAAGTATTATGCTCTTGGCATTATGTATGACCTAAGCAAATAATATCATTTAATAAATATTTTCTGATCCCCAGGGCAGTGAGTACAACTGGCTTCATAACAAAATCACGTGCCAAAACAGCAGACACTATACTGATTAATATTCTAGCATTTTCCAAGAAGAAATTACAATGAACGATCCCGGTTATAACGTGGAAACAACTATATCAGGAAAACACTTGCTTATTTATATTTGAAAACAATAACTGAATTAACTATAGGAAAAATGCAGCAAACACATTGATAAAAATAGGTTCTAAGGGCTTATGTAAAAAGGGTGCAAGCTTAAAAATGGATTTGGCAATAAACATAAATAAAGTAAAAGCTGTACCATAAATTTTCTATTACAGTATTCTTACCAAAAGATGAGATTTACACACACACACACACACACACACACACACACACACATATATATATATATATAGTTAGATATTCTGTCTTATATATGCAAATCTCATAAAGACAATAGAGAGGAAGTGTGTCACGGTTCCGAGGTGTGGATCTTGTACTCTATGTTCTGCCATTCTCTCATGCAGAGCCGGTACTTGCTTGTTCCGTCACACAGAGCATTTTGCAGGTTTAGATGCACTGATGTTTTCCTTGAGCTCCTGTGGATGAGTTGTTTCTTAGCACTGGGTCCTACACTGGTGCTGGGAGGGGCTTTCTCAGATGCTCCTTGTCCCGGGTGATTGTTCTACTTCATTAGGTAGCATGCTTGCCTGAAACGTCACCAGTCGTATTTCCTGGTTCCGCAGTAAGTGCTCTTGACTAGAGTTGAGCGCGGTTCGCGGTTCTCCAGTTCGGGGCTCGAGTGATTTTGGGGGCTGTTCTAGATCGAACTAGAACTCGAGCTTTTTCCAAAAGCTCGATAGTTCTAGAAACATTCGAGAACGGTTCTAGCAGCAAAAAACCAGCTAAATCCTAGCTTGGTTTCCGCTGTAATAGTGTAAGTCACTCTGTGAATCACACTATTATGACATTTCAGTGTATAGTGTGCGTGAACAGCGCCTTCAGATCACTGCTGTTTCTATAATGGTGATCGCCATTTTTTTTTTTTTTTCCTTGTCTTCCTTCCCTAAGCGCGCGCGTGTAGTGGGGCGGGCCAGCATGTCAGCCAATCCCAGACACACACACAGCTAAGTGGACTTTTAGCCAGAGAAGCAACGGCATGTGTGATAGGATGTCCATGTCAAATGTCCCTGCATTATAAAACCGGACATTTTCCTCCAGGACGCCATTATCTGCCTTCTGCGTCTTTGGTGTCAGACATCACTGTCGCAGCTCCGTCCTCCTGGATCCTATCGCCGATACAGCTGTATGCGCTCCATACACAGCGTTAGACAGCTTAGGGAGAGCACTTTCTATCAGTCCTTTTAAGGGCTCAAACCGGCAGGGTCGGAGCCATAGGTGACAGGTCCTGAAAACAGCGACAGCGTCTGTGTAGCCAAGGTCAGGGATTTCGTCGCTGCATTTCACCATTAGGAGGGAATAGAAAGGCAGGCTTCCATTCCTCTACCCAGAGCCCCACAATCCTGGCACTGTACCCTCCTGTCCTCTGCACACTCCAACTCATTATAACTAAGCCATTATGCTAGCAAACAGTCAGTGTACCTAGTGGCATCCTAAACGTGGCTATTGTACTTTGCTATAGTCCCACTAGTGCAAAGACATTTGCAGAGCACGTCTGCCTGCATTGCACACTCCAACTCATTATAACTAAGCCATTATACTAGCAAACACTCAGTGTACCTAGTGGCATCCTAAACGTGGCTATTGGACTTTTGTCTATTCACACTATTGTAAAGATATTTGCAGCAAGTCTGCCTGCATTGCACACTCCAACTTTTTTTAACTAAGCCATTATACTAGCAAACACTTAGTGTACCTAGTGGCATCCTAAACGTGGCTATTGGACTTTTGTCTACTCAAACTAGTGGAAAGATATTTGCAGCATGTCTGCCTGCATTGCACACTCCAACTTTTTTTAACTAAGCCATTATACTAGCAAACAGTCAGTGTACCTAGTGGCATCCTAAACGTGGCTATTGGACTTTTGTCTATTCACACTATTGTAAAGATATTTGCAGCACGTCTGCCTGCATTGCACACTCCAACTTTTTTTAACTAAGCCATTATACTAGCAAACACTCAGTGTACCTAGTGGCATACAAGAAGTGGCTGTTGTATTCCATTAGTGCCCCACTGGTGCCAAGCTATTTCTAGCACCTGTGCATGACACCCTCCTGCTCTGTTTTTAATAAGCTATAATGATAGCAAAAAATACTGCCATTTAGTGGCATCATAGAACTAGCTGTTGTATTCCATTAGTGCCCCACTGGTGACAAGCTATTTATAGCACCTCTACATGACACCCTCATGCACATTTTGCTACGCTAATGTTATAGCAAACTCATGGAATTCATTGATGCATTTCATAATTCGGAGGGATAGAAAGTCAGGCTTCCTTTAGCTTTTCCTTCTGTTCATAGACAGCATCTCCAAGAGCAATTTCCCCTCCACGTCTAAGTGTGGAGAGGCAGCTAGTGCGCATGCATGTGCCGATGTACCCCAGCTGCAGCCTAATTACAGTGTTTCGCCTAGTGAGTATGCTCAGCCTGACTGTGTTATTCCTGACGCTAAGTCTTCATTTCGGGATACAGCGCATGCTCCCACACTAAGTGTGAAAAGCCTCTTTGCACAGGTGCTTGCATTCCGTGCCGGGTCTAAGTCCTGTTTTGTGCCTAGACACCATGCTAAAGCTGATAGTCTTTTTTCAGAGACTGTATTTCATGCTACTGAGCATGCTCAGGCACTTACTGCATCAGAGACTAGGTCCGGTAATGAACTCTTTGGCCCTGCCCCTGATGTGGGGGTCCCATATAGACCACAGGGCATCAGGTGTCCTCCCAAATGGCTTGCAGAGGCCCACCCCTATGACTTGTCACCGCATTATTGATAGTCAGACGATGACTGGTGAGGTGTTTGGGTCATGGCAGCCATGAGGTCATCATTGAAGTTGCGGTTCCAAATAGGACGCTAGTTATGCCACTCATGACGTGTCACTCTACTTTTGTCTCCAAAAGGTGCATTGTGGTTCACCCTGGTTTGGGGCGGACCCAGGTTATAAAAGGGGCTGGAGCCAACAAGGAGGTGCGCAGTCTTCTATTATGCTACGAAAGAGCACACCTCCATGTGTTGAACCCATTGCGGCTTTAGGCCAGAGGTAGGCAGGGATAGGGTGTCGATGCAGGCCACCACCACAGTTGGTAACGCAGAACGGTTAAGACCAGCTCCTGTCCTACCAGTCCTGCTTGTGCAGCCCAGTGGCATTAACAGGCCTGCTGCTGCTGATGCGCCTGCTGTCCACAGGTGTGCCCCTACGCACACGGTCAGCGTACTCAATGGCCCCTGTGTTGTTAACAGGGAGTTCCTGGGCTGGGTGAGCATGTGGACCCTGTGACGCTAACAGGGCTCACAGTCTCCAGATCCGAATGGCGTCTAACTCGGTTCAGGCTACTATTAGTTTCATAGCCACACAGCTCTGTATCCTCCACCAAACCTTCCAGTTGCCAACCTCTCCTTTTCCAACTGGGAGCACGGTGGACACTGACTGCTGATGGGGATATATACCTTTCTCTTTCTTTTCTTATTAATTTTCGTTATATAGCGGTAACATAGTATATACCACTTTATCCAAATCTGCCAGTCCCACTGTAACAGATGGTGTTTCTTCAGCAAATGTTACTGTTGCTTAACCACCAAATCCACGGACCAAAACTTTTTTCCCCTTTCCAACACACCTGTTCCCCTTTCCACCAGCATCTGTCCTTTTTCAACTCATTTTGGTATATGACCAAAAGTGCAACTCTGCAGGGACACCGTACTCAACGCCATCTCAGCACAGCAGCCATCCCTCGGTCCCTCCGATGTGGACAAGTAAAAGACCATTTCCTCCTATCCATGACAAAGCGTTGAGATTCACTCTGTGCAGCACTGGTGTTTAGTGGAAAAGTAGATCTAAGATTGCGTACCACATTCTGCAGATACTCCTGTATACGTGCGTCCATTTCTATGGCAGGAATTATTTTGCCAAATTTTGTCTTGTACCGGGGATGTAACAGTGTGGCAACCCAGTATTCTGGATTACTTTGAATTCGTACAATCCGAGGGTCATGTTGTAGGTAGTGCAGCAAGAAGCCGCTGATGTGTCTTGTGCATCCAGGAGGACCAAGTCCTTGGTGTGTTGGTGGCAGAGAGGTGAGAATCATGCCTCCTTCCTCTGCCCTCTCACCACAACCTCGCACAACCGAAATGTGAGCAAGCTCTCACTCATCTGCTGAGTCTTCCATGCCCATCGCCAGTTCGTCCTCCATTTCTTCATGGGCTCCTGCACCTTCCTCAACACTTTTTTCTGATACTATGCGCCCTTGTTAATCCCTCTCCCTCACCATGACTGCCGCATAGGTGCCGCTGACCATCTGGACCTCGTAGATCTTGTTATCCCTTCCGCATATGACTCCTCCTGTACTTCCTCCCCTTCCTCTTGTCCCAACACCTGACTCTGAATAATAATTACAGTGCGCTCCATCATGTAGATGACCAGAATTGTCACGCTGAGAATGACATTGCCAGTGCTAAACATCTTCGTCGACATTTGTAAACTGTGTAGCAGGGTGCATAGGTCCTTGATCTGACACCACTCCAGCAGCGTGATCTGCACCACCTCTGGATCAAGTTATCCCAGGCTATATGTCATAATGTATTGCAGCAGGGTTCGGCGGTGCTGCCACAAACGCTGCAACATGTGCAGATTCAAATTCCTGCGTGTGGGCACATCGCATTTCAGGCGTTTAACCACCAGACCTAAAGACTTCTGTAGCGACGAAAGTTGTTGAGCTGCTGTGTGCGCACGATGGAAGTGAGCACATAGCGAGCGTGCACGCTGCACAAGGCCATGTAGGCCGTGATGGTGTTTTAAAAATTGCTGGAGAATTAGGTTCAACACGTGAGCCATACAAGGCCCGTGTGTCACATTGCCCTGACGATGGCCCGCAGCCAGGTTTGCATCATTGCCGCACACGGCTGTTAAGTCACCAACGGAGTCCGCTCTGTCAATTTGTACTCCGGTCGCCAGGTGACAACGTGTTCCTTTCATGAATAGTGCTGATGATGGGAGAGGAGTCGATGCCAGCGGCGCAGGTGGACGCAGGTTATGCTCACCCACTGGGCTGCATTACCTTGACATATGCAGAATCTCTGGCTGAATGTAGCTGGTGGGTATCTCACAGATGAAATACCATCATTCAGCTACAACCAATGGGAAGACACCACACCCTTTTTTATGCCCATCCTGTCTGCAGACCACTGCCAGACATAGCTATGAACCTCTGGTTAATTTTACCCCCAGTTCAGTTTTATGATTTTGTGTGCTTGTTACCTGACTACTTTTCCTGCTTGCTGTTTATGCACCTTGTTGGCCGATCCGCATTTCACCTATGCTTGTTTTCTGATTAAGTCCTGGCCGTCCCATTCTGTTCCTGTTCCTCAATTAATGTTTTGACCCTGCCTGACTACTATTCTCTGGAACTGCAGCCTTCCACAGGTATTAATCACCTTGGGCCCTGTGCAATTCCTAATCCCTGTATAGGGGTTAAAGGGTTTCAGGGTTCTAGGGGTCCTGCTTGGTGAGTGGCTTCCCTCTAGCCTATCATTTACAGCCCATCTGAGTGTGTGGATCAAGGAAGGCGTTACACCGTGCTCTCTGCAGAAGGCCATGTGGTCCAGGATAGTGCTTTAAAAATTGCTGGACAACCAGGTTCAACACGTGAACCACACAAGCCATGTGTGTCACATTGTCACAGCGAAGGGCCGCACCCATGTTTGCATCATTGTCGCACCCGGCCTTCCCTGGCTGCTGGTTGAGTGGAGACAACCATTGATGAAACTCGGTATCCAGAGCTAAAGGTCCACAACTTCTCAGCGGTGTGACTCACATTTCCCATACATTTCAAAGTAAAACTTTGACCGCCTGATGGCATTGAGCTCTGCTGCCAGCATAGTAAGGAGGTGTGTGGTAGTCCTTGTGCGCAGTTACAAGGAAGGGTGGCCTGACCACACAGGGTTTGCGCCAAGGTGGAGGACCCACACGAGGTTGAAGAGGCAGAAGCAGTGTATTATTTTCTACATACAGAAGAAGGATTGAAACAACTCGTGGGGACGGCAAGACTTGGACAGCAGACCCTTCTCCATCTCTCACCATAGTTTGCCAGTGCCCAGTCAGTGACATGTAATGACCCTGTCTATGCTTACTGGTCCAAGTATCTGTGTTGAAATGCACCCTGTCGCACACAGAGTTTCTCAAGGAAGTGGTGATGTTGTGTGCGACATGCTGGTGTAGCGCGGGCATGCTTTTCTTGGAGAAGCAGTGGTGATTGGGCATCTTGTACTGGATCACAGCGACAGACATAAGGTCTCTAAAATCCTGTGTGTCCACTAGGCGGAAAGGCAGCATTTCGGTAGCCAACAGCTTACAGAGGGATAGAGTCAACCTCTTCGCTTTGTCATGGGTCGCAGGAAGTGGCCTTTTATTTGACCACATCTGAGGGACAGAGATCTGGCAGCTGTGTGTAGACGGTGTTGAGTAGGGTGTCCCTGGAAAAATGCAGGTTTGTGAGGAAAGTGCAGGCGGAGACATGATGTTGCCTTCATCCAACGTTGGTGCTATCGATGTCTGAGAGAGCTGTACACACTCACTTGTTTCCCCTTCCAAACCAACTGACGACCTACCAAGCAAACTGCCTGTTGCGGTTACAGTGGTGGAAGTTGTGGGTGGAAAAACAGGTGTGACAGCTGTCCCCACAGTCCTAGAAGATGACGAGCGCGCGGATGCACTGGAAGGGGCAGGCGGTGGATGGTTCGCTCCGCTAGGCCGCATTGCAGCACGGTGAGCTTCCCACCGGGCCATATGATATTTATTCATGTGACGATTCATGGAAGAAGTTGTCAAACTGCTGAGGTTTTGACCTCTACTAAGAGAACCATGACAAATTTTACAGATCACATAATTTGGGCGATCTTTTTCTATGTCAAAAAAGGACCAGGCTAGGCAAGGCTTAGAGGCCATGCGACCTGTTGATCCACCCCGAATAATGCTCAGAGGGAGAGTGGTGGCTGAGGATGCAGTTGTAGACGTGCTACCAGTGCTCCGACTCTGTCCAGGAAGGCGCAAGGTAACTTCGTCGTCGGTTGCATCCTCCTCCACCGCCTCTGTTGACATCCTTGAGTGTCTGACTGTGGGTTGACAGTAGGTGGGATCTAGAACTTCATCATCAATTGTTGTGTTTGCACTCCCCTCCCCCTCAGAACGAGCCTCTTCTTGCCCTGACCGAATATTTAAGTTGTCATCCCAATCGGGTATCTGCATCTCATCTTCATCAGTATGTTCCTCATTGTCTATAACGACAGGTGTTGGAAAGGCAGCATTTTGGTAGCCAACAGTTTGCAGATGCTGAAAGTCAACCTCCAAGCCATGTCATGCCCTTCTAAAAGCATGTAAAACACAGCGAGGGGACTCCAACCACAGTCTCCCTCGTTGCCACTAATTGGGCCACACACACCCCACTTGACTGACATCGGTTGATGCCCCTTTTCAAAATGAAAAAGATGCTTTGCATGAAGCACTCTCAAAAATACGCGTGCCTTTCCCGTCCCCTGGCTGACCCAGGGGAAGAAAAGTCCTCTGAGAGCCATGACTTGTTCATCTTGGTTCTTTTAGAAACACAGCGAGGGGACTCCAACCACAGTCTCCCTCGTTGCCACTAATTGGGCCACACACACCCCACTTGACTGACATCGGTTGATGCCCCTTTTCAAAAAGAAAAAGATGCTTTGCATGAAGCACTCTCAAAAATACGCGTGCCTTTCCCGTCCCCTGGCTGACCCAGGGGAAGAAAAGTCCTCTGAGAGCCATGACTTGTTCATCTTGGTTCTTTTAGAAACACAGCGAGGGGACTCCAACCACAGTCTCCCTCGTTGCCACTAATTGGGCCACACACACCCCACTTGACTGACATCGGTTGATGCCCCTTTTCAAAATGAAAAAGATGCTTTGCATGAAGCACTCTCAAAAATACGCGTGCCTTTCCCGTCCCCTGGCTGACCCAGGGGAAGAAAAGTCCTCTGAGAGCCATGACTTGTTCATCTTGGTTCTTTTAGAAACACAGCGAGGGGACTCCAACCACAGTCTCCCTCGTTGCCACTAATTGGGCCACACACACCCCACTTGACTGACATCGGTTGATGCCCCTTTTCAAAATGAAAAAGATGCTTTGCATGAAGCACTCTCAAAAATACGCGTGCCTTTCCCGTCCCCTGGCTGACCCAGGGGAAGAAAAGTCCTCTGAGAGCCATGACTTGTTCATCTTGGTTCTTTTAGAAACACAGCGAGGGGACTCCAACCACAGTCTCCCTCGTTGCCACTAATTGGGCCACACACACCCCACTTGACTGACATCGGTTGATGCCCCTTTTCAAAATGAAAAAGATGCTTTGCATGAAGCACTCTCAAAAATACGCGTGCCTTTCCCGTCCCCTGGCTGACCCAGGGGAAGAAACGTCCTCTGAGAGCCATGTCCACATTGTCAGTGGACAGACGCGTGTGCTTATCTGCCAGCAGACCCCCAGCAGCACTGAAGACAGGTTCCGAGAGAACGCTGGCTGCAGGACATGACAAGATCCCCAAGGCGTACGTGGCGAGCTCAGGCAATGTATCCAGATTGGAAGCCTAAAATGAGCAGGGCTCAAGTTGCACAATAATGGAATCGATGTTTCCTTGCATATACTCATATATCTGTGTGTCCTCCTCTTTTTCCTTGTCCAGCTGTTTTGTTTTGGCATGAATATATGTCCTTGTCACTTTCCCATGTGTTTGTGTTGTGTTGTGAGTTGTTTGTCACCTTTTGGACACCTTTGAGGGTGTTTTCTAGGTGTTTTTCTGTGTTTGTGATTGCCTGCCATTGTTTCCTATGCAGTTCGAGTTCGGTTCGTCGAACGTTCGACGAGCCGAACTCGAACGGGACCTCCGTTCGGCGAACCGACCTCGAGCCGAACCGGGACCGGTTCGCTCATCTCTACTCTTGACTCCCGTTTGTGCACAATTATCTGATCTTGGCTTCTCAACCCTGGACTGTAGTTGACTCTGTTCTGCCCGCCCCCCTGACTTTGTTGTTACTTCCTAGCTTCTGACCTTGGACTTTCTCTTGATCACATCCTCCTGCTCTCTATATCCTATACGCACTCTCCTGGAATCCTGACCCTTGACCTGCATCTTGATCTCGTCTCTGCCTGCTCCCTGTGTCCTGTCATGTTCTCCTGTTTCATGATCCTGGCTTGTTTGACTACACCTCCATTCACACTGCACGCAAGAAGTATCTAGCACTATCTAGTGACAAGCATCACATTATGCCACACAGTGTCGAGCATCACAAAGTATACAGTGCCTTGTGAAATTATTTGGCCCCCTTGAATTTTTCAACCTTTTCCCACATTTCATGCTTCAAACATAAAGATAAAAATTTTAATGTTATGGTTAAGAATCAACAGCAAGTGGGACACAATTGTGAATTTGAAAGAAAAAAGCAACACAGCTCATCACCCTGAATACCCCATACCCACTGTCAAACATGGTGGTGGCAGCATCATGGTTTGGGCGTGCTTTTCTTCATCAGGGACAGGGAAGATGATTAAAATTGATGGGAAAATGGATGGAGCCAAATACAGGACCATTCTTGAAGAAAACCTGTGGGAGTCTGCAAAAGACCTTGAGATTGGGACGGAGATTTGTCTTTCAACAAGACATAAATTAAAAGAATAATAGACAAGAACTTCAGTCTCTCGATGTGCAAAACTGATAGACACATACCCCAAGCGACTGCAGCTGTAATCGCCGGAAAAGGTGGTGCTACATGGTATTAACTTAAAGGGGCCGAATAATTTTGCACGCCCCAATTTTCAGTTTATTATTTTTTTATAAAAGTTTAAAATAAGCAATACATTTCATTCAACTTCACAATTGTGTCCCACTTGTTGTTGATTCTTCACCAGAACATTAACATTTTTTTATCTTTATGTTTGAAGCCTGAAATGTGGGAAAAGGTTGAAAAATTCAAAGGGGCCAAATACTTTCGTAAGGCACTGTATGTGCACATGGACAGACCTTGAGAGTTTGGTGACTGAAAAGGCAGGTGACATACTGGGACAAATACTCAAAAAGCTAAACGTGTGTGGATGTTTGGATGTTTACCCCAGTGAGAGCCATTCAAAGACTGAAAGCGGCTCGCACTGGGCTGAGAACCAACTGTAATCTAGCATCCCGAGGCTCAATTGAGTGGTTACTGTAGAGCACCCAAACTCCAAACTCGGACACAATTTTTTTTAAAGTCCATGTTCGGTACAAACCCCAAACTTTACAACTCGAGTGCGCTCGTTTCTAGATGTAAGGTGTATTATGAATGCTTTAATGTGCCTAAATCTAATACTTTGACAGTTACTGCCCCACCTTCACATAATCAGAAACCTAGACCAGACGAGTGAACTTGTAATCATTGTAGTCAGCAAAACCCAGACTGGAAGGTTACTTGTGTGACACGTGGTGTTTTTGCAGCATTTTATCATGAGTTTTATGCAAATTAAAAGCTGATTTTTACAGTACTAGCAAAAACTATGAGTTTTAAAAAATCTTACACACACATGATTGTTCCTGACTGCAATGGAAAACTGCTACGTTGTTTAAAGAAATGACATGTAAATTAATTTGGCATTTTTGCAGCACTTTTGCTGCATATTTTCACCATTGAAAGCAATGAGAGAGTGCAAAATATCCCTTTTTATACCCCAAAGCATAATAAAGGTAAGCTGATAAAAATAGAAAAATCCTTAAATTCACCTTACCGCTCATATTTCTGCTCCCTGTCTCATGATTACCCATCTGATCCTCGCCGTATCTATTTATTACTACTGCTCATGCAGAAATCCTTGGACATTCCAGCTCCAATGTGGCCCTAGAGGGTTTTGTGCAAGCGCACAATAGATTACAATGTCATAGCATCATAACATGTTCAGTGACCTGCCATGATCCGCATTGCCCTGCTCTCCAGCAGAAGCAATGTTCTGTATTATGCTCCAGGTGATGTGTTTCTTCTCAGCCTTGGGATTTGCGCTGGTGCAGGGAGGGGCCTGTGTTCGTTGGAGATTCTCCCGGAATGCTGCCAGTCATAGTTTCTGGTCTGCAGTGAGTTCTCTGGCTCCCATGAGTTTTGTTGTTCTCATCTTGCCTCTCTACCCCAGACCTTTGGTATCCCCCTGGCTTCTGACCTCCAGCTTGTACCCTGACCTCGGCTCCGCTCACTCCCTGTGTACCTTATCTGACTTCCTGGCTTCTGACCTCTAGCTTGTACCCTGACTTCAGCTCTGCTTGCTCCATTTGTACCTTATCTGACTTCCTGGTTTCTGACCACCGGCGTATTTGACTTCCCTGTCTTTAATAGCTTCTAGTGACACCTAGTGGTATATCGTCACAGACCTTTATGAAAGCAGAACTGTCCTGTGACTCACAAGTGTTGGATATCTGAGCCAAGTGTGAGAGGCCCTGGGATTTCAGCGCAAGTGGCGGCAGTAAGTAGATGCAAAAAGCAAAAAAGAGTCATGGTAAAGCTATGTGCGCACGTTGCGTACAGTCACTGCAGAATTTTCTGCAGCGATCTGAAGAGCACATGTGCGCTTCAAATCGCTGCAGAAAATGTCCATAGAGAAAAAAAAAAAGCCTATTCCATGCGCTCTGCCTGCAGCTCCTGCCATAGACAGAGCAGGAGCTGCCGGCAAAGCGCACGGAAGAAGTGACATGTCACTTCTTGAACGCAGCGCTTCGGGCAGCGCTATTCCCTTCATTAGCTGCATGGAGCTGACAGCAGCGGCGCTGTCTTCTGCAGCTCCAGTCACCTTCATGCAGCAGAGCTGGAAGCGACGCTGGACCATCCTGGATTACTCCGGACATGGAGGGCTTTTTCGGGCTTATAAAATTGGTGAACAAGGCAATTTGTTAGTGTTTTTTTTTCTAATAAAGGATTGTTCGGGTGTGTATGTTTATTTACTGTAATTTACAGAATAATCATGGAAGGTATCTCGGGGAGACGCCTGACATGATTAATCTAGGACTTATTGGCAGCTATGGGCTGCTAATAACTCCTTATTACCCCGAATGCCAATGCACCAGGGCAAATCGGGAAGAGCCGGGTACAGTCCCAGAACTGTCGCATATAATGTATGCGGCAATTCTGGGCGGCTGCTGACTGA
This sequence comes from Anomaloglossus baeobatrachus, assembly GCF_048569485.1. Classification (NCBI taxonomy): domain Eukaryota; kingdom Metazoa; phylum Chordata; class Amphibia; order Anura; family Aromobatidae; genus Anomaloglossus; species Anomaloglossus baeobatrachus. The sequence continues at coordinate 200,102,949 of NC_134360.1, read as the reverse complement.
TATTGTTAGGCTGGGGGGCTCCCCATAACGTGGAGCTCCCCATCCTGAGAATACCAGCCTTCAGCCGTATGGCTTTATCTGGCTGGTATTAAAATTGGGGGGGACCGCACGCCGGTTTTTTTAATTATTTATTTATTTATTTTACTACACAGTATAGACACGCCCACCGGCTGCTGTGATTGGGTGCAGTGAGACAGCTGTCACCCAGCGTGTGGGGCGTGTCTGACTGCAACCAATCACAGGCGTCTGTGGGTGGGGAAAGCAGGGAATACGAGATTGATTAATGAGCGGCCGGCATATTCAAAGTAATTGTTGCCGCGTACTCTCTGCACAGCTGTTCCTCGCCGCGCTGGTGATCAGGGAGCGGTAAGTATGAGAGAGGGCTGCTCACTTCAGTCACTCGGGGGATTAGCGGTCATTGGTGAATCCTTCTCAGGTGACAGCAAATCAGTACGCGGCACACAGAGCCGCGGCATGACAATGAAGTCGGGTGAAGTTCACCCGAGTTCATTCTCATCGCGCAACTCTGTCTTCTGTCAGCCGACATGTATCAACGACATTGTGCAACACACAAACGGACACTCCACACGGACATTCCACGTACACATACACGATGTATATAGAAAGAAGGAAAACGGGTTTTAGCCGCGCTAAAAACCACTGATGCAGGATTAATTAAGAAGTTTCTTTTTTATTTCAGCATTCCAACGCGTTTCAGAGACAAGGACCGTCTCCTTTTTCAGGGAAAAAAGAAATCATACACATGTCTACAGCCTAATGCTTTATAGGAGGATACAAGCTGCCACGTTGACAGACATGACGTCATCCACCCACTCGGTTGCAGGGCAATGACTCATAGACACGTGGAGAACGTACAAAAGAAAAAAAGAAAAGGAAAAAAAGATCACATTTTGATACATTAAACATCGCAGAAACACGAACAACCATCATGAGATACAAATAAAAATTATTAAAAAAACTTTTTGTGGTTCATTATCGACATATATAAAATTATAGAGTTGCAGACATAATTTGGATAAAAAGAGATAAAAAGAGATTGGAAAGGTGCGAACCTGTGGGCAGATGCTAGTATGCAAAGGGGTTAACCACCACACCATTACTCCAAATCCATCTGGTGAACTTGGTGGAGATGGGGATGGGATGTTATTCAGTGACTCAAAAAGATCAGTCTTTAAGAGCAAACTTCCTCGAAAAATCCATGAACATTCGATAAAAATATATAAAGATCTACGTGGGCACATCAACGTGATTGGTGCTGGTGTGTACATATTATGATCTATTTAAAGTATTGAACTTGTCGGATTGAAAAAATAGGATTTCATAAGTGCAAAACCAAGTGAACAATTTAACTGAATCAAGAATAGATCATAATATGAACACACCAGCACCAATCAGGTTGATGTGCCCACGTAGATCTTTATATATTTTTATCGAATGTTCATGGATTTTTCGAGGAAGTTTGCTCTTAAAGACTGATTTTTTTGAGTCACTGAATAACATCCCATCCCCATCTCCACCAAGTTCACCAGATGGATTTGGAGTAATGGTGTGGTGGTTAACCCCTTTGCATACTAGCATCTGCCCACAGGTTCGCACCTTTCCAATCTCTTTTTATCTCTTTTTATCTCTTTTTATCCAAATTATGTCTGCAACTCTATAATTTTATATATGTCGATAATGAACCACAAAAAGTTTTTTTAATAATTTTTATTTGTATCTCATGATGGTTGTTCGTGTTTCTGCGATGTTTAATGTATCAAAATGTGATCTTTTTTTCCTTTTCTTTTTTTCTTTTGTACGTTCTCCACGTGTCTATGAGTCATTGCCCTGCAACCGAGTGGGTGGATGACGTCATGTCTGTCAATGTGGCAGCTTGTATCCTCCTATAAAGCATTAGGCTGTAGACATGTGTATGATTTCTTTTTTCCCTGAGGAAGGAGACGGTCCTTGTCTCTGAAACGCGTTGGAATGCTGAAATAAAAAAGAAACTTCTTTATTAATCCTGCATCAGTGGTTTTTAGCGCGGCTAAAACCCGTTTTCCTTCTTTCTATATACAATTTTACCATTTACGGGGCCGCTGCTTTTAACCACGCTGACACTCACATGCGATCTAAGGAGTTGTGACTGGCACAACCATATCAGGTGAGTGTATCTTTTCCTTTCTTATCATTCAAGTTATATCGGGTAAGACCCTATTTGCGCCTTTTGTCTCCCCACCTCTAGCATCTATAAGTTTTTCGTACACATACACGGGCATTTTACACACAAACGGACATTTTACACGTACACACGGCTCGCATACGCCATGACACGGATGCCATACGTACCGGAGAAACGCCCCAAAAAAACGGAACACGGACGCGAAAAACGGACCGTGTCACACGGACGTTTTTATGCGGAAGTGTGTTTTAGGCCTTAAGAGGATTTTGAAGCAGATTCACTGTAAAATCCTGCCTAAAAACTACTTAAAATACTGTCGTAATGCACTTTTAATTTAAGTCTATCCACTTTTTATCAAGAATCCATCATACAGCAAATTTCCTTTTACAACTTTGCCAGAAGATATTAGAAATTACATGTCATGTCTTTGGGGCAGCTTTCTCGTATGACTATCTAGACAAAAGGCTGCAAAACTAACAGTGGAAAAAAGAATTTCCAAAATCTCTAAATCAGCTTCAAGAAATAATTCAGAATGAAAGAAATACATACATTTAAAAACAAAAAATGGAGCATTTCCTGAAGTGGATGTCATGATTCTCTTGTGGCTCTGCTCCCTTGTAGAGCTAATGTGCTTTCCTTTTGTCTGTATGTTCTAGGCCTAGTTGGAGGGGACTATTCGCTAGTGCCTTGTTCCGGGTGATCCCTTTGCCTTATCTTGGAGCCATTTCGTCTGGAATGCCGCTAGTGATAGTTCCTGCTTGTAGTGTATGTTTCTGGTTCTTGAGAGTCTATTCTGAATTTGTCCCGCTACCTTGTTTCCTTGACCTTTGGCTTGTTTAGTGACCTCGGCTCCACTTTCTCCTCTGTACTGATGTGTCCTTTTTTCTCCCGACCCCCGGCTTGTACTTTGACCTCATCTCTGCTCTCCTTCTGTACCTGATGCTTCTTCCTGGCTTACCGACTCTTGCTTCTCTAGTTCCCTCTCTACTGACGTGACCTCCTGGTTTCTGACATTTGGCTTTATCGACTACTTGGCAGACCTTTCCCACCAGGGTTTTGGCGACCCCTAGTGGACTAGTGCCTCACTAAACCTACTTGCTTGTCACGATTAGAGTGCACTTGTGACCTCTGGTGGTAAGCGTCATAGTGGATTCATCTTCAAAAACTCATAAGATTTTATCCTCCTACAGAAAATTCAGGGTGAAAGTCTAGCAAGAGAAAGTCCAAACTATTCAACCCTAAAGATGATCAAGTCAATATTGCCCTCAGCATCTAAGGTGTTTGATAGAGGACAGGGACTCATTGAATAAATGTGAGATTATTTCTGTTTTGGCTTAGTCGACACTTTTTCTATATTCATGTGTATTGTTCACCATAAACAGATGCCAGTGTTTGCATGTTTTTCCAAATGTACAGCTGAAAAAAGTTGGAATGCTATTCTTCATGCCTTGCGTTTGGCTTCAGCATTTGGCACATGTGACCTTTTGAATAAAACATACACTATTCAATATTCAAGGACTAAGGCATTATTGAAAGTCAAAGCAATGTATTTCCTAGATATCAAAGTCAAAGAACTAAATGGACCATATTTATTAAAAAATCTGAATTGTATTTATCCTAATTCTATACTATTCAAAATTGACAAAATTAATAACAGCAATCATTCCCATAACTTAAGTTACTTTGTTACTTAACTCCAGTACTGCTGATGGTGTTAATTAGAAGTTTAAAAGCCATCTGAAATCAGTATAACTGCTTCATTTTTTACTATAAAATAAAAATATATGCATTTTCTATAATTCATTCAATTCTTGTAAACCTTAGAAACTAAACTTTATAATTTACTTCCAGAAGATGAAAATTCCTTAATATTGATGTGACCATCTTGTGATCGCAAATCCCCTGAGTGACTGCACTGAGCTGCGCGATCAGCTGTGCTTAAACTCAGGTTACTCGCGGCCACAGCTGCAGTCTTCCACCTGAGAGTGGTGGCCGCAAGTAACCTCAGTGACAGCACAGCTGATCGTGCGACTCACTTCAGTTAGTGCATGGAGCTCACAGGAGCGGCGATGTTCTACTGCTGCTCCTGTCAGCTTCCAATGTAGAAGAGCTGAAAGCGTCATGGGACCTTGCGTTGATTATGTCGGACCTGGAGGTGTTTTTGAGGGGTTAATAAAGTGGTGAAAGAGAGAGTTTTTCTGTCTTTTATTTCAAATAAAGGATTTTTATGATGTGTGTTTTTATTTTCTTAACTTACACGTTAATCATGGAAGGTATCTCGGGGAGACGCCTGCCATGATTATTAACCTAGCACTTAGTGGCAGCTATGGGCTGCTGCCATTAACTCCTTATTACCCCGTTTGCCACCGCACCAGGGCAATTCGGGATGAGCCGAGTTGAGTCCCGGAAGTGTCGCATCTAATGGATGCGGCAATTCCGGGCGGCTGCTGGCTGATATTGTTAGGCTGGGGGGCTCCCAATTATGTGGAGCTCCCCATCCTAAGAATACCAGCTTTCAGCTGTGTGGCTTTACCCTGGCTGGTATCCAAATTGGGGGGGACCGCACGTTGTTTTTTTTAAATTATTTATTTCTTTTTTTTACTGCTCGATATAGACACCCCACCGACGGCTGTGATTGGTTGCAGTGAGACAGCTGTCACTCAGTGTGGAGGCGTGTTTTACTTCAACGAATCAAAGGCGCCGGTGGGCGGGGGAAGCAGGGAATACGAGATGGATTAATGAGCGGCCGGCATTTTCAAAAGAGGAGAAGCCATCACAGTGTGAACGCCGTGCCGCGCCGCGCCGGTGATCGTGGATCCGTGAGTATGAGAGGAGGGGTGGGAGAGAGAGACAGACATGGACAGAGAGACAGAGAGAGACCGAAAGAACTGCGTTTGTTATGTTAGAAAAATGCGGATCGCAGCAAAAAAGCAGTGCAAATGCACAGTGCTTAGCATTTTGGTAGCGTTTTTCTATAACTCATTGATTTCAATGGGTATAGAACTCTGCCAAAACGGACAAAAGAATTGACATGCTGCTTTTTTAAACGCAGAGATTTTGTAAAATTTTTGACAATCAAAACGCTGCATTTTAAAAATCATCGTGCACACAGATTTTGCATGATTCTCATTGACTTTGCTGGTGAAGCAAAATGCATGATGCATGATGTGACGCTGCAACTGAAAACGCTACAGAAACGCAAAAAAACCCGCAACGTGCGCCTGAGCCCTAAGGCCACTTTTGACGGTGCACATTCACATTGAGTAAAAAATGCAGCGTTTTACATTTCCAGCAAAATGGACGGGATTTATTTTTTATTCAGTGTAAACTGATCTGCATATTTCAAATCAGCAACATGTCAATTTCTCTGTGGGTACGCTGAGTTTTCTGTACAGATTTTCAAATAGACTTCATTAGATGCAGAAAAAACGCATCTAAAAACACCCACTAAAAATGCAATGAAATAATGCAAGTAACTTAATTTACATAAGTGGAGTGCACAAATTTTATAACATCAAAAACTCACCAAAAGCTCATTGTGGAAACGTAGTCTAAGGTACACATATTGAGTATTTGGTGATTTTTTTTTTTACCTACAGTGCCTACAAGTAGTATTCAACCCCCTGCAGATTTAGCAGGTTTGATAAGATGCAAATAAGTTAGAGCCTGCAAACTTCAAACAAGAACAGGATTTATTAACAGATGCATAAATCTTACAACCCAACAAGTTATGTTGCTCAGTTAAATTTTAATACATTTTCAACATAAAAGTGTGGGTCAATTATTATTCAACCCCTAGGTTTAATATTTTGTGGAATAACCCTTGTTTGCAATTACAGCTAATAATCGTCTTTTATAAGACCTGATCAGGCCGGCACAGGTCTCTGGAGTTATCTTGGCCCACTCCTCCATGCAGATCTTCTCCAAGTTATCTAGGTTCTTTGGGTGTCTCATGTGGACTTTAATCTTGAGCTCCTTCCACAAGTTTTCAATTGGGTTAAGGTCAGGAGACTGACTAGGCCACTGCAACACCTTGATTTTTTCCCTCTTGAGCCAGGCCTTGGTTTTCTTGGCTGTGTGCTTTGGGTCGTTGTCTTGTTGGAAGATGAAATGACGACCCATCTTAAGATCCTTGATGGAGGAGCGGAGGTTCTTGGCCAAAATCTCCAGGTAGGCCGTGCTATCCATCTTCCCATGGATGCGGACCAGATGGCCAGGCCCCTTGGCTGAGAAACAGCCCCACAGCATGATGCTGCCACCACCATGCTTGACTGTAGGGATGGTATTCTTAGGGTCGTATGCAGTGCCATCCAGTCTCCAAACGTCACGTGTGTGGTTGGCACCAAAGATCTCAATCTTGGTCTCATCAGACCAGAGAACCTTGAACCAGTCTGTCTCAGAGTCCTCCAAGTGATCATGAGCAAACTGTAGACGAGCCTTGACATGACACTTTGAAAGTAAAGGTACCTTACGGGCTCGTCTGGAACGGAGACCATTGCGGTGGAGTACGTTACTTATGGTATTGACTGAAACCAATGTCCCCACTGCCATGAGATCTTCCCGGAGCTCCTTCCTTGTTGTCCTTGGGTTAGCCTTGACTCTTCGGACAAGCATGGCCTCGGCATGGGTGGAAACTTTCAAAGGCTGTCCAGGCCGTGGAAGCCTAACAGTAGTTCCATAAGCCTTCCACTTCCGGATGATGCTCCCAACAGTGGAGACAGGTAGGCCCAACTCCTTGGAAAGGGTTATGTACCCCTTGCCAGCCTTGTGACCCTCCACGATCTTGTCTCTGATGGCCTTGGAATGCTCCTTTGTCTTTCCAATGTTGACCAAGTATGAGTGCTGTTCACAAGTTTGGGGAGGGTCTTAATTAGTCAGAAAAGGCTGGAAAAAGAGATAATTAATCCAAACATGTGAAGCTCATTGTTCTTTGTGCCTGATAACAGAGAGAAATTGTACAATGGGGCTTTGTAAACCGCGCCAAAGATCACTGATGAAATCTTGGATTAATGTAAACTTTTTATTCTTGCACAGGTCTACGCGTTTCAGGAGACTCTGCTCCCTTCCTCAGGACCAAACAGGCATAAGTTACATCAAATCTCAATTGATGTAACTTATGCCTGTTTGGTCCTGAGGAAGGGAGCAGAGTCTCCTGAAACGCGTAGACCTGTGCAAGAATAAAAAGTTTACATTAATCCAAGATTTCATCAGTGATCTTTGGCGCGGTTTACAAAGCCCCATTCTAAAATTTCTCTCTGTTATCAGCCACCTGGGGTACTGCTGCCTTTGATCCGGATTTATGCTGTTACAGGAGTTATGCCTTTCACAACCATCTTTGGTGAGTAGGATCATCTCCTTTATCACCCCCTGTCTGTCAGGGTAAGACCCTATTGCGCTTTTTTGTCTGCAGGTTCTTTTTATCTATGTTCTTTGTGCCTGAAATACTTCTTAATTCTTTAGGGGAACCAAACAGAATTCTTGTGGTTTGAGGGGTTGAATAATAAATGACCCTCTGAATAAACTTTTCACAATTTAAAAAAAAAAAAAAATAAAAAAAGAAATAACATTCTGATCTACAGTCCAAATGTCACAATGCCAATTTAATTCCGAATGTGTAAACCTGCTAAATCTGCAGGGGGTTGAATACTACTTGTAGGCACTGTATGTATTAGTAGCCAAAACCAGGAGTGGGTAAAAATGCAGAAGTGATGCATGTGTTTCTATTATTCGTTTCCTCTGATTGTTCCAATCCTGCATTTGGCTACAAATACTGAGGTAAAATACTGACCAAATACTCAACATGTGCACATAGCCTACAAGTAAGTATACTATAGAGGGCATAATCTTAGGGGGACATTAATAAAGCATCTTGTACCAGTTCAGTTACTTCCTAATCTCATAACCTGAACTGATGCATACCGAACATGACATACAATTTTCAAAAAATAACAGTTGCACTCAAGTAAAGGGGAGGAGGAAAACAAGAATGTAGATGGGGAATATTGGAATTTGAATACGCTTTACTGCTAAGAAAACATGTAAAAAAAATTGAATTTTTTTTGAAAAATATGAGTTACTTAGCAAATAAAGGTGGCCAAATTTATCTGTGCCCAGATATCAACATCAAGGTATAACTCTAATCTAGGTCCTACTCTAATTGCTATGCTTCTGCTATCCAAACTGAACTATTATATGGGCGAGAATAGAACCTGCAAAAAGAAAATTAAAAACACCAGAACTTACTGGGATGAGTGCGCATACAAAGGACATGATTCCATAATACAAACTAGAAAAATTGCCGGCACTTCCTAATCTCATAGTCTGAACTGGTGCATACTGAACATGACATACGATATTCAAAAATAAAAGTTCCACTTAAGTAAAGGGAAGGAGAAAAACAAGAATGTAGATGGGGAATATTTGAATACAAATACAAAGATATATAAAATAAGAAAACATGAAAAAAAATTGAAATTTTTTTTTTGAAAACTATGGGTTACTTACTTATTTGCTAAGTAACTCATATTTTTAAAAAAAAAATCATGTTTTGTACCAGTTTTCTGAAATCATATAGTCACATTTTTTTTATAATTCAGCTGTGTGTAAAAATGTGGAAAACTTTATGACTTTATGCCACTCTTAACATTTTTAAAATGTTGAATGTTAAATGTGCATGGTTCCCAATGCAATAGTTCTCTCAACTAAATTTAAATTACATCTCATTAAAAAGTTGCAAAAAAAGAAAACGGTTTATCAGCTGGGAAACGTGCGGGGTAGGGACTCAAGCACCCATGATACTCGATCGCGGAACGGTTGTACCCGAGCATTTGGATGTTTGATCTAGTATCGGGCAGTTCATCCCTACTGATGAAGGTTTCCGTAGCTGTCCATTTTTTGAAGACTCATTAATTTGATTATGGCCTCCTTCACATGTCTGTGTCTCCGGTACGTGTTTGGTCCATTTCCTCATGTACCAGAGACACGGGCACACGTAGACCCATTAAAATCAATGGGTCTGCGCTAACGTGCATATTCTGCCATGGACCGTGTGTACGTGTGGAGCATACGTGTGCACGTGTGCTCCCCACATAGACATGTCCGTTTTTCTCCGGCATCACGGGTGTCACACAGAATGCAAACAGTCACACAGAATGCAAACGGACCACACGGATGTGTTCCGTGTGAAACGCACCGGCGAAAATATATGTGTCTGCGAGAAAAAAAAACTTTACTCACCTTCAGCAGCCCTGCTGTCTCTGCCGCTGCTGGCACTTACTTCCAACCGCTGCTCATTATGCTAATTGCATATTCCCTTCACTGTGGCCGGAAGCAGCAGCAGCGGGGAGTTGGCAGGACCAGAGACCGAAGATCAGCACCACGGACAGCGAAGCCAGGGACAGGTGAGCAGAAAGTTCCCGTTCTCCGTGTGTTATCATCGATAAAACACGGAGAACACACGTCTGCCATAAACACGGCTCATGGAGGGCAAAACGCACCTTTGACACATCTGTGAAAAACGTGCGTGATTTTCACGGACGTGTGAAAGAGGACTTTGAGAGTTTAGTTCTATCTATTTGTTTTTTTTACTAAAGGTTGGTCCGCCCCAAAAAATATACATGTGAAATGGCCCATTATTTTTTTTTCTGAATCTGAATTGGTTTATATTAATTTTTTTGTAAGGAAGCAGCATAACTTAAAAGTACAGTTAATGACACCAGATAAAGGAAACAAAGACACCTGCTCTATAGATCAGGCAACATTTTTAACAACGAGTAATAAGCAGTTACAGTCAGTGCAAAGTATGGGAAAAAACAAAAAGGGAAGGAAAAAAAAGGATATTAAAAAGGGGTAATTAAAATACTAGTTTGCATACATATACAGAAGAAAAACAAAACAACTAAACATCTTACATAATGAATTGTGCTGTAAAGCTCAGCACAGCAGGAAGGTAAATTAACTTTGTCATGATGGAAGAAAAAGACAAAGCGTCAAATAAAAATCCTTGTAATTTTCACATCTAAATATATTTACTAGTGCAAAAACTCCCAGTATGAACAGGCAGTTTGGATGATTAATTTAGCCAAATATACTAAATAAGCATGGCTGTTTGCAATGCCAAATGTTGTGATTAAAATACTAATGTAAATGCAACTGAAAACAAAAGAAAAAAACGACGGGTGTGGAGTTTTTAGGTGTCAAATAGTAAAATAGGCCCAGTTGGATCTTAAGAAAATTTCATTTATACTCTAAAGTATTATTGGAATGCATTTAATATTAGATACAATTTCCATTTTTAGTGACTTAGGCCCGTTTCCCACGTCAGTGAAAAACACAGACGTTCTTCACTGATGTGTAAAACATATCTTTCCGTGTGTTCCTTGATTCATGGCACACGTGGGTTGTCCATGTGCAATCCGTGATACGTGATCCGTACTCCGTGATTGCACATGGACATATGCTCACCTGTCCCGTTCCTGCTCTCCATGGTGCTGAAGTCTCCAGCTCTGTAGCGTCTGGCCACCGCTCTCTGCAGCTACCTCCGGGTCGGCTCTGACTGTATACGTGAATATTCATGAGCCGGCCAGGAAGCTGCAGAGAATGGGGTCTAGACAGAGCGTCGCTGGAAAGGTGAGTTGAAAATGTCTATTATTTTCAATGTCCGTGTTTTTCTGGTACATGTTTCACGAATCATACTATTGCATGGTCCGTGGGACATCAGTGATGCCAGAAAAAAATGGACATGTCTCCGTGCGGCAATCACAGACACGCGGGTACGCCGCACGGAGACACGGTCAGTGAAAAATCACTGATGTGTGCGCAGACCCATTCATTATAATGGGTATGCGTATGTCAGTGATTCTGGTACGTATAAAAAAAAGCACAAAAGAAAAGAATCACAAAAACCAGAATCACTGACGTCTGAAACAGGCCTAAGGCAAGGGTGAGCATGAGTAATACTTTGAATTGCAAAGGGGTGCTTCACTATTATGATATTATTGACCTATTTTTGGGATTAGTCATCCATACCAAATCATTGGGGTCAGGCACCCAACACACTCATCGGTCAGTTGATCTCAGCTTCTGCGGCGGCCAGATCTAAATGGTTAAAGAACTGATAATCACAGATCTGTCTACGGTTTAGTGGCCACTTTCTGGGTACTATAGATCAGCTCTTATTTAGCTCCTTTCAAATGAATAAAAGCTGATCTGCAATACCTTGCGGCAGATACTAAACATTTGTAAGAGCGTAGCTGTTCAGTCTACAACTGTTTACACCCAGTTGCTGCTAAAGCTTAGAACTGATCATGGGGTACGAGGGCTTAGAAAATCACAGACCTGATATTGATGACCTATTCTATGGATGCAGATAAGAGCTGTATTATTAGAGAATAGAATAGCTTTTTTTAGTGGTAGCAGAATGGTCTGTAAGGCTAGAATTCCTGCCGACATGCCTCTAATACACTATCCCTACTCCAGAAGCAAAAAGAGCGGTATTAGTATAGAATATAATCTATTTGAATAAGCCATGAAAAGGACTGTTGGTTTATTGTTGCACCAACAGGTACTGTGGCTCTATAATACACTGTCCCTAGTGATTAACAAGCACTAAAATTTGCGGGTGCTCGTTACTTGAGTCAAACAATTTCTAGTGTTTGGGTGCTTGTCTCAAGTAACGAGCATAATGGAAGTCAATGGGAAACTCAATGGTAGGTCTGGGAAGCCTGAAAACCAATTAAATAGATTGAAATGTCGCTGTAATGGAATGGAAACGACATGGGGAAGATGCCTGGACAAACCTTTGACTCCCATGTTGCTGCTGGGAACTATTTTGTCAGAGTATTATGCCACTTTTACAAACTGACAATTAAACATACAAAACCAAAAATAAGATGGATTTTAAAGGACGAAATGTTAGGAAACATTCTTTACTGTATAATGACATGGATATCAGGAAGATTAATAAAGAGGGAAAAAAATGGTCGGCATCGTCGCTGTGACCGCCGAACAATGTCTCCTTCAAGGGGGAGGTGCGTTCGGTGTAACAGCAACGTCACCGTGACGTCACTAAGCGGCCGGCCAATTGAAGCAGAGGGGCGGAGATGAGCAGGACATAACATCCCGCCCACCTCCTTCCTTCCGCATTGTTGGTGGAGGCAGGTAAGGAGATGTTTGTCGTTCCTGCGGTGTCACATACAGTGATGTGTGGTGCTGCAGGAATGACAAACAACATCGTACCGGCAGCAGTAACGATATCATGAAAAGGAGCGACGTGTCACCGATCAACAGTTTTTGACGTTTTTCTTGATCGGTGATCATCACTCCTAGGGTTTACACGCTGCAATGTCGGTAACGGTGCCGGATGTGCGTCACTAATGACGTGACCCCCGACAATATATCGTTATCGATGTTGCAACGTGTAAAGCCCGCCTAAGTGTAACATTTTATTACCTTATCTAGGCATGTAGTGGGTGTGACATGGTCAGACACATCCTTTTTAATTGTGCAAAGACCGGACTCTGAAACTCACAAAGCCTATGTGGTCAAAGCAAGAACTGGCAAAAAATTAGAATTAAGTCAAACACCATTACACCCTGTATTAGACATAAAGGAGGGCCTCAGACACATTCTGTTAAAATTGCTATACTCATATATGCTATGCACTAAGTGCCAGGGCTGCCAAAAAATAGGAGTAACTGCAATACCCCCTTGAAGACATGTAGCGGAAGGCTTCAGACAATATTTTTGACCATCTTTAAGGAGCAGTATTTCTAGAGTGGTAAAATCTTTGCACTAAGTGAAAGGGCTGAAAAAATTAGTAGGATAGACTGCAATATAGCCAGCAAGAGGCATAGAGGAGAGACTCAATTGTGGAACAATAGTACAAAGAATCTGACTCAGAAACTGGCAAAGGCTATGCAAATAGTTCAAGACCTAGCTAGAATTCCAAGGACAAATTGTAATACATGCTGCAAGGGACAGAGAAGAGAGTCTCTGGCTATAGATTTTTTAGGTAGCAACAGAAAAATCTGTAAGGCTAGAATCTTTGCCTACAGGCCTCTAATACACTATCCCTACTTCAGCAACTTACCTTACATGAAATGTAGCTAAGAGTGGAATTATTAGAGAATAGCTTTTTAACGTAGCAGCAGCAATATGAAAGGCTAGATTGCCTACCTACAAGCCTCTAATACACTATTCCTACTTCAGCAATTTGTTCTACAATGCAGCTAAGAGTGGTTTTATTAGAGAATAGAATAGATTTTTAGGTAACAGCAGCACGGTATGAAAGGCTAGAATCCCTTCCTACAGGCCTCTGATAAATTATCCCTACTCCAGCAGCTTTCCCCATACCAAATGCAGCTAAGAGCAGTATTATTAGAGAATAGATTTTTAGTGTAGCAACAGCAGCAAGGACTGTAAGGCCAGAATGCCTGCCTACCTACATACCTTTAATACACTATTGCTACTTCAGCAGCTTGCGCTACACTAAATGCAGCTGATAGTGGTATTATTAGACAGTAGAATAGATTTTTTTTTAGGTAGCAGCAGCAGTTTGAAAGGCTAGAATCCCAGCCTATAAACCTCTGATACACTATCCCTACTCCAGCAGCTTGCCTAACATTAAATGCACAACCCTAAGAGCCACATTAGTATAAAATAGAATAGATTTCAGTTAGCCCTGAAAAGTAATGTTGGTTTACTGTTGCACCAGCAGGTAGTCTGACTCAATAACACACTGTCGTTTCTCCAGTAGAACCTCTCTCTACACTATTTCTGGGTACAGTGCGACAAGCATGGCGTCAATGGATCTATTATAGACCCGATGATGCAATGTGGCCAGCGGATCACTGTAATGCCAGTAACCAACATGGCTATGGCATTACCATGATTGGCAGGCAATCCCCGCTTGTTTATTGGCTGAAAAAAGCAGCAAAACATGCGGGGCAGGGATTCGAGCATGGTGAAGGATTAGTATGATACCTGATCAAGTATCAAGCATCTCGATCACTCCATTGCTCGTACGAGAACCGAGCTGTGCCAAGCACGCTTGCCCATCACTACTAATAAGGGCGGCGTAAGAAACTGCCAGCAATTACTATCACTACATTTACATGCAAAAAAAGTCAAGAACAAATAATCAAAAAGGCTTAAAAATAGATATTTTATTTGATACATAACTAATATGAACATTTAGAAAGGTGGAAAAAAAATTACAAAGTCAAGCTTAGGAATCAAGTGCGATTACAAGTGTGATTAGATTTCAACATGATCCATGGCTTGCGTAGCTGTGCTTTTCCTTTGTCAAAATTGTTATAGCTGAATCTTTGGCTCATTTTTTTGGCTCTCCTCCACTCCTGGACATTGGGCCAAGCACAGACCAGAGTTTGGGAGTAAGCCAGGCATAATTTGAGTTTTTCACAACATGAAACACAAAAGAAACATCAGCTACACAGTAGCTGTGGCCTGTATGTCATAGAGGGAAAATTGTGCCATTCACAGGGGCATAGATGACTCAGTTACTCAGTCGGTAATATTCTCCAGGGAATTTGTACACAGCCGCAGGAATAATATCTATAAAAATGAAATTCTAATCAATTGCAGATGCTGTGTGCTGATGCTTTTTTTTACAGTTGTGTTCAGCATGAAGCTATTTTTTGCCACACAGTGTCAAAATGGGAAAGATCACTAAGTATAATGTGAGATAGGCTGTAAAACAAACATAGTTTAGCTTTTTATTTCAAAAGACAGATTTTCAGGGCTTTTAAAAGTTTATTTATATATGCAGTAGGCAATTTTTTGTGTGTATATATATATATATATATATATATATATATATATATTCTTCCTTCAAAAATTATATTATAAATTTATTGCAAGACCTAAAAAAATAAAGTAGGTGACTGCTTACAAAGCATCACTGCATCCTCATGTGATCCTGCTCCCATATTCAAATAACCTCTGTATTAGAGAACAAGAGAAGGAATATAGGTCTCTCTCCCCAGCCATAAACTTCCTGACTAGCCTCCATCAGCATCACTATTTTTCACTGGCAGGACTCCATCCAGATCACTGTTCAATAATCACCACTCTTCCTAGACACACAAAAGCACTAGTGATGGGCAAGTATGCTCGAGACTGCTCAGTACTCGATCAAGCATTGGGGTGCTCGAGATGCTCAATACTCAATAGGGTACCCTGCTACTGACACCGTGCTCGAGTTCCGCCCCACATGTTTCATGACATTTTTCAGCCACTAAACATCCGTGTAATGCTTGCCAATCATGGTAATGCTGTAGACATGTTGGTTATTGGTATTACTGTGATTGGCCAGCCGCAATGCATCGTTGGATCTATAAAAGACCTTGTGATGCCATGCTCGGTGTGCAGTACACAGAAATATTGTAGGGAGAGTTTCTGATCGAGAAGGGTTATATGTTAAGCATCAAAGTACCTGTTGCTGAAACATTAAACCAACAGTCCTTCTCAGAGCTATTTCTATATTAATACCACTCTTATCTGCATTTAGTGTAGGGCAAGCTGCTGGAGAGGCATGAAGGTAGGGATTCTAGCCTTACAGAACTTGCTGTTGCTACATAAAAAAATGTATTCTATTCTATAATGTTACAGCTTTTAGCTGCATTTAGTGTAGGGTACGTTACTGGAGAAGGGGTAGTATATTAGCCTTACAGACCTTGTTGCTGCTATTTAAAATATCTATACTATTCTATAATAATACAGCTCTTAGTTACATTTAGTTTAGGGCATGCTGCTGGAGTAGGAATAGTGTAGTAGAGTCATGTAGGCAGGAATTCTATCCTTAAAGACCTTCCTTCTATTATGTGAAAAATCTATTTTATTGAATAGTAATTCCACTCTTATTTACATTTAGTGTAGGGCAAGCTGCTAGAGAAGGGGTAGTGTATTAGAGGGCTCTAGGCAGGGATTCTAGCCTTACAGACTTTGCTGCTGCTACATAAAAATCTATTCTATATTCTAATAATAATGTCAAAATGTGACTTGCTGGACAATGAGGGATAGGGGTCCCTATGCTATTGCTAATCTCAGGGATACTCCTAATGGTGGAGAAATCAGAGTCAAGTTCCTGATCTTGCTCTTGACCAGACCTACTATGACTTCACCCCATCCACCTTCCATCAGGGTAGGATGGGGCAGGAGTGTGATGTTAAACACAGATGAAGACGGAAAAGGGAAAACCAAAACTCTGACATGCTGCACACACACACACACACACACACACTAGAAAATAAGAGATTCAGGAAGCAGGAAGAAAACTATAGAAGGCAAATGGGGTAAACTTCACAACCACACAATGCAACAAGAAGTAATGCAACAAAAAGTCTGGGAAACCACACCAGACTAAAAAACACAGGCTATAGCTGACATAGGAGGATGGACCTAGGCAGAATATGTATGTGGGGAGCAGATTTGATAGGTTTCCTCACATCAGATGATCACAGAGAGCAAACAAGCAGACTTGCACAGATTAACTCTAGCTAACCTGTATATGAATCAGCACACACCAAATAGACACCCGAGTATGCCTGTGTTGATCTCAGACACCAAAGATTCTCCCAGGTAGAGTGTCAGAACCAGCAATCTGAACTGAGCCTAATGCCACCATGACAGTCTAAGAAGTTAGAGAAAATCGTGTTGTGACAAATACCGCTGTTAGTTTCATTTAGTGTAGGGCAAGCTGCTGGAGAAGGGATACTATATTAGAGGCATGTTGGCAGGAAGTCTAGCCATAAAAACCTTGCTGCTGCTACTTAAAAAATGTATTCTATTCTATAATAATACAGCTCTTAGCTGTATTTAGCGTAAGGCAAGCAGTCGTAGCAGGGATAATGAATTAGAAGCATGTAGGCAAGGATTCTAGCCTTACAGATCTTACTGCTGCTACTTAAAAAAAAATCTATTCTATTCTCTAATTATACTGCTTTTAGTTGCATTTAGAGTAGGGCAAGCTGCTGGAGAAGTGATCATCTATTAGAGCAATGCAGGCAGTGATTCTAGCCTTAAGACCTTGCTGTGGCAACCTAAACCAAATCTTTTTCTGGCATACATCTTTTCTATTGCCTATTAATACCACTATTAGTTGCATTCAGTGTAGGGTTAGCTACTGGAGTAAGGAAAATTTTGGATTATAGGCATATAATTAAGATGTGTTCACCCTCCAAAATGTATGATTGAGGGTCACCTGATAACGCTCTAAAAATTTGTAGTGAGGGCCACATGATGACCCTGTTTATATGGTGAAGGAAGAGGAGGACAAGAAAAATAATAAACCATGAACCTTGTTTTGGGTGGTAACAGGTACATAGGAATAAACTGGGAATAAACAAGGACACATAACCCTTGCCCTATGAAATTGCTGTAAATGGGTGCTCTGGGGAACAGTTGTTCATCTTCTCCCTTTTATGCATCTGGATTTGAACCAAAATCTCACAGAATTTGTACCAGGTACATTTCAAACTATAAGTAGCACCGTCACTTTCCTTCTAAATTTGGGGGTTAAAAGTGAGTCTTATAGTCTGAAAAATGCAGCAAATGAGATCTCCTCTAAAGTGTCTGTTTTTTCTTAGCTAAGCAAGCTCAACTTTCTAACCTTTTATTAAATGAGATGCCTTCATCCCATGTAATTATCTAGTTGCCCGCCTTTAAACTGACTCTACTTCTCAATATTCTTTTGAAAATAAGGAGCCCAAAACTGGATCTCAAATTCTGCACATTGGGATTCATCAAGGACTGTTTGGGTTATTTCAACAAAAATTTAAAATGAAAACTGAGCATACAAGGTTTCGTGTAAATTAAAGATAATTCCTCACAATCAAATTTATTATTGGACCCTATGTACCTCAGTTCAACATTCACTTTTGCAAACGTGCAGTGGTCATGCCTTGATGAACTGCAATGCTAAAGAAGATTCCTAGCTGTCACCCTGCAAACTTTTTCTCCTGTGCAGCCATACTTCATCCGGTTGTGTCCTTGCCAGTCAACAAGACTGGCATGGGCACACTTTGCTTAAAGGGGTGGTCCTAAGTCCAACTAGATTTTATTCTAAAACCCTATCCATTTAGTGCTGTAATCTAAGCTATTTTCTAACATATTTGTACTAAAAATTCCCTACCATTGCCTAACTACACTATTGAAATGATATTCTATTTTTTCCTATTTCAGTTGTGATGGACACAGCAGGAACAAAGCAGGAGCACTAAGTATATAGGGAATTTGAATTAAATTTAGTTTTACTTCAGATGACCTCTTTAAGCAACAAAGTTCTTTGGTGTCTGTTCCGTTGTAAAGGTGATTATCATTTGTGGTTTTAGATTTCATCTGACTTTGCCTTTTGTTCTCTTCTTATCCTGACCTCAATATGTCTTCTATGTTCCATGAAATCCACCATAGATTTTGCGATGATGTTTCAGCTCATTTAATTTGGTACCTTGCTTTGGAATTTTCGGCAAACCAACATCCGTTGCTACTAGAGAAAACTCCAGGAATATGACCTTTTCCTTGGTATGTGAATCTGTTCAAAAAAACTCAACAGATCTCACCTTTCATAGCCAATTAAAACTTGGAGAAAATTAAATATTGGGTCACAAAATAAAAAGACAGCGAAACTGATTGGAGAACTAGTGGTGCAAGTAGAGGGTTAAGGAGAATAAAAAATATTTTAGCCCCTTGTCAGCCTGCAAAATCCAGGTAATTGGACGGCAGCCACTACTTTCTTGAAAATAACACAAATTAATCAATCATGAAAAACTAGTAACAAATAGAGATGAGCCAGCCTCTAAAGGCTTGAGTTTGGTTCGGTTCGTCGAACGGAGGCCCCGTTTGAGTTCGGTTCGGCAAACCGTTTGACGAACCTCTCGAACCCCATTGAAAACAATGGGAGGCAAACACAAAAATATAAAAACACATTATAAATGTACACATACAGTTAATAAACATTGCCATTACACTTACATGTCCCTGCAATCCTGCAATCTGTCTCCCGCCGCTTTTCCTTTCAATAATCGCTGCGTCCTCCCGGTAACGAGCACTGATAGGACCCTCTGTGATGTCAAAAAAAGCATGTGACCAGTCACGTATCTATTATCTCATTGGCTACAGACTGGTCACATGGCTAGACATCATTGCTAGGTCCTGTCAGTGCATCTCTCCAGTATGCAGTGCTCGTTTGTGCATCCCCGTGTACCGGCGAGATGCTCTGGCACATGGTCGGCTCCCCGTTCTGCTTCCCCGTTCCGTTATTCACCGGCTGCCACAGATGGTCAATAACGGAGATCACCGTTGCTATAGCAACGCGCCTGTCAGCGGTGATGTCACCGCTTACAGCCTGCAGAATCTGCTACTTACTGAGTGATATAGACTGCATGGGAAGCAACAGTGTCTTCCTCCCATGCAGCGCTGTCTGATGTAGCAGAGCTGCATGGGTTGAAGGAGAAAGAAGACAGAAGACCATGGATCGTGGAGGGATGCGAGGGAGTAATGAACATTGAGTCTCTAAGTGTGTCTGTGTATTTATTTCTATTAATGTATTTATTCTCTGTGTGGTGTCTTTGTTTTTTAACCCTTTATTGTAGATTCTTAATGGCCGGGTCAAACTTGCCTGACATTAAGAATCTCTGACTTAATACTAGCTAGTAAAACAAAGCTAGTATTAACTCATTATTACCCAGCAAGCCACCCGTCACCAGGGCAGCTGGAGGAGTTGGATACAGCGCCAGATGATGGCGCTTCTATGAAAGCGTCATTTTTTGGGGCGGCAGCAGACGGCAATTAGCAGCAGAGGGGCCCAGAAAGCTCATGTTAACCTGTGCTGCGGATTCCAATCCCCAGCTGCCTAGTTGTACCTGGCTGGACACAAAAATGGGGCGAAGCTCATGTCGATTTTTTTTTAATTATTTCATGAAATTCATGAAATTATTAAAAAAAGGGCTTCCCTATTTTTTTGTTCCCAGACGGGTACAAATAGTCAGCTGGGGGTTGGGGGCAGCCGTATCTGCCTGCTGTACCTGGCTAGCATACAAAAATATGGCGAAGCCCACATCTTTTTTTGGTAGGCAAAAAACTCCTGCATACAGTCCTGGGTGGAGTATGCTGAACCTTGTAGCAGCTGCTGTATGCTCTCCTGCATACACTAGTGAATGGAGCATGCTGAGCCTTGTCGTTCTGCAGCTGTTGTCTGCTCTCCTATATACAGACAGACAGCAGATGCAGAACTACAAGGCTCAGCATACTCCATCCAGGACTGTATGCAGGAGTTTTTTGGCCGCAAAAAAAATTATGTGGGCTTCGCCATGTTTTTGTATGCTAGCCAGGCACAGCAGGCAGCTACGGACTGCCCCCAACCCCCAGCTGCCCATTTGTACCCGGCTGGGAACCAAAAATATAGGGAAGACCTTTTTTTTTAATTACTTCATGAATTTCATGAAATAATTAAAAAAAAATGATGTGGGCTTCGCCCAATTTTTGTGTCTAGCCAGGTGCAACTAGGCAGCTTGGGATTGGAATCCGCAACTCATGGTGCCCAAGCTTTCTGGGCACCCATGCTGTGAATAGCAGTCTGCAGCCGCCCCAGAAAGTGGTGCTTTAATAGAAGCGCCATCTTCTGGTGCTGTATGCAACTCTTCCAGCTGCCCTGGTGACAGGTGGCTCGCTGGGTAATAATGAGGTTAGGGCTAGCTGTATATTATCAACTGGCCCTAAGCCCGAAATTCATGGTGTCACGCCAATATTAGACATGGCCACCATGAATTTCTAGTACAGATAAAAAAAAACACAACACACAGAAAAATATTTTTATTAGAAATAAAACACAACACAATTAGTGACTCCATCTTTATTGAAATAAAGAACTTCCCTCCGCAGTAATCCTGGGTCAAGGGTCCCGCGCCATCCAATCCGGATCCAATATCATCTGATCGGTTTGCTGGAAGGCAAAGCGATCAGATGATGTGTCAGGTTCACATGACACAGCAGCTGATTGTATAAACGGTTTTTATACAATCAGCCGATGCATCAGTGCAAAAAAAAAAAAAAAAACTACACACTTCAGTGCAGACTCCTGTCCTACAGCATCAGCTGATAGTTTAGCCGACCGGGCAGTAAAATGCTGGCCACACCGCTCGACTTATAGTGTCAGCTGATTCCGTCAGGTGACCGTATCAGCTGATCATCGCCAGGTCTGAGAAAGAGAGAGAGAAAGAAGAGAGAGAGAAGATATAGAGGAGAGAGAGCGAGAGAGAGAGAGGGAAAAAGAGAAAAAGAGACTGAGAAAAAGAGAGAGAGAAAAAAAGAGAGAGGAGAGAGAGGAGAGAGAGAAAGAGGGAGAGAGAGACAGAGAGAAAGAGAGAAAAAGAGAGAGAGAAAGAGACAGAGAAAGAGAGAGAGAAAAAGAGAGAAAAAGAGAGTCAGAGAAAAGAGAGAGAGGAGAGAAGAGAGAGAAGAGAGAGAGAAGAGAGAGGAGAGAGAGAAGAGAGAAGAGAGAGAGGAGAGAGAAGAGAGAAGAGAGAGAGGGAAAAAAGAAAAAGGGAGACTGAGAAAAAGAGAGAGAGAGAAAAGAGAAAAAGAGAGAGGAGAGAGAGGGAGAGGGAGAGAGAGAGATTGAAAGAGAAAAAAAGAGTGAGAGAAAGAGAGAGAAAAAGAGAGAGAGAGAAAGAGGGAGAGAGAAAAGAGAGGAGAGAGGAAAGAGAGACAGAGAGAGAGAAAGAGAAAAAGAGACTGGGAAAAAGAGAGAGAAAGAGAGAGAGAAAAAAAGAGAGAGAGAGAAAAGAAAGAGAAAGAGAGAGAGAGGAGAGAAGAGAGAGAGAGGAGAGAGAGGGAAAAAGAGAGACTGAGAAAAAAAAGAGAGTGAAAAAGAGAGAGGGAGAGAGAGAGAAAGAGAGAGAGGAGAGAGGGAGAGAGAGAGAAAAAGAGAGCGAGAGGAAAGAGAGGAGAGAGAGGGAGAGAGAGAAAAAGAGAGAGAGAGAAAGAGAGAGAGAGAAAGCGAGAGAAAGAGAGAAAGAAAAAGAGAGAGATAGAGACAGAGAGAAAGAGAGACAGAGGGAGAGAGAGAGAGAAGAGAGAGAGGAGAGAGCAATGCAGCCTCGTTCCGTGAACTGCTCCGGTTTTAGAGGTGTGTCCCGCGGCTCACAGCTGATGTCCGGCTCCTCCCCTCAGTGCATAATTAAATGAAATTATAATTATAAATATATAATAATTCTAATTTAAAATTAAAAAAAAAAATTTAAATTCTTTACCGGGACCGGGACTTGTACTCATAAAGTTATGCTTCTTAAGCGAGCGCTCTATCCACTGAGCTACTGCCTCTAATGATAAAGATAGGCAGATTTGGTAATCTTGACACCTGCATTGCAGAGTGAAGTCTCTGGTGACAGCGCGATTTACTTCATTGCTATGTGGAGAGGACACAGCGCGATCGTGTTCTACGGTGCTGCTGCATCTTCATGTAGCAGGGCTGACGGTGTCGTGTGGATTACTTCGGACCTGGATGTATATTTGGGGATTAATAAACTGATATAAGAGGGTGTTTTTTTGTCTTTTATTCCAAATAAAGGATTTTTCGCTGTGTGTATTTCTTTACTTTTACTTACAGTTTAATCATGGAAGGTGTCTCGGGAAGACGCCTAACATGATTAAACTCATTATTACCCCGATTGCCACCGCACCAGGGCAATTCGAGATGAACTGGATGGAGTCCCGGGACTGTCGCATCTAATGGATGCGGCAATTCCGGGCCGGCTGCTGGGTGATATTGTTAGGCTGCAGGGCTCCCCATCCTGACAATACCAGCCTCCAGGCGTGTGGCTTTATCCTGGCTGGTATCAAATATGGGGGGAACCGCATTTTTTTTTATTATCATTTATTTAATCATTATCATTTTATTTAGTTTACGGCACAATATAGACCCGGCCGCCGGTGGCTGTGATTGGTTGCAGTGAGACAGCTGTCACTCATCGTGGAGGCGTGTCTGACTGCAACCAATCATGGGCGCTGGTGTGTGGGGAAAGCACAGAATACCTGATTGAATAATGAAGCGGCAGCCATTTTCTAAAGAGGAAAAGACGCCGCAGATTTGTGACAGCCGTGCAGCGAGACGACCGTGATCGGTGAGTAGGAAAGAGAGAGGGATTGTGCTGGGGACGCAGGACGCATGCAGATAGCAACGTGTGCATATAGCCTTACTGTGAAAAGCCACCTTTTTGTTAATCGAACCGTTCTCGAACATAACTCGAACTGTCGAGCTTTTAGCAAAAAGCTCGAGCTCGAACACCCCCCAAAATCACTCGAACATGAAATTGACGAACCTCGAAGATTGAACATCGCTCAACTCTAGTAACAAATTTAATCTTTTCATTACTACAAGCTACCTAATAAGTCAACAGGGGTCAAAATAAATATTCAGTTTATAAAAAGTACTATTTTGTGTGTGCATACAGAGAGTTGAGACAGAAAGAGAAGAGTGAGAGGAGAGAATTAAAGGGAACCTGTCACCAGATTTGGCGACTATAAGCTGTGGCCACCACCACCACATTCCAGAATACTGTATATAAGTGAAACAACAATTCCAGCAGCTGCTTGAATAAAAATTGGCTTTAATGAAAAAATGTAAAAATACATAAAAAACATGAATACAGCCAAGATGGACAAATGTTTTTATGTATTTTTAAATCATTTCATTAAAGCCAATTTTTATTCAAGTGGCTGCTGTAATTGTTTTTTCTACATGGTTTCAACCTTCCACCTGGAAGCTTTCCGAGCTTCCCGGTGGAAGCTTCCAGTTTTCCGAGCACTGCACCCAAATTCAATTGTCTGGTAAGCTGTATGGTTTTTGATTTTTTGTATTTGCCCTGTATATAAGTGCCCAGTATAACATAAAAAACACTTTTATATTACTCACCTAGGGGGCCGTTAAGGTCCGATGCATGTCGCTGCTCTTTGGTCTGGCGCCGCCTCTCTGCTACAATCTCCATCCTTCATCTTCCCAGCCCAGTGTGTGTGACAGGTCTACGTTATCCACAGAAGCCGACATTGTGAAGGGCTAATCAAAGTACTGTAATGCTCAGGCATGAGAAAAGGTTAAAGACTGCCTGCGCATACGCACTACAATACTTTGATCTGCCCTGAGTAGAAGAAGGATGGCGATCGCCACAGAGAGTAGGCGCCGGACTGGAGAGAGGAAGCGCTGGACAGGAGAGCAGTGACAACCATCGGAACGGACCACCTCCCCTAGTTGAGTATTATAAAAGTGTTTTTTATTTTCTTCACAGCGGCCTGGACTTTTATATACAGTATTCTGGAATGCTGTATATAAGAGCTCAGTGGTGGTGGCTGCAATTTATAGTTTCCAAATCTGGTGACAGGTGCCCCTTAAAAGAAAAAAGAAGGAAGAGTGAAAGAAATAGTTAAAGGGAACCTGTCACCAGTTTTTTGACTATTAAACCAAAAGTGTCACCTTCTGCAGCTCCTGGGCTGCATTCTATGAAGGTGCACCTTGTTGCTGTCCCCACTTGCAGACCGCAAAAAAACTTTATAAAATCTCACCGTTTTGTATGCTAATGAGCTGTGTTGGCCAGATGGGCGGGCTCTATTTTGGCTTCTGTTCCTCCTTTTGGCCTTGCTCGCCGTCTTCCTGTCATGATTGACACGCTGCCGTCATCATGCACGCCGCTGGCTAAGTCTCGCGCAGGCGCAGATACATCACCGGTGCACGAGGGAAACTGTTTTCTGCTCGGCTCACAATAGGGCCAGAGCGAACTGAGCCTGCGCGAGACTTGGCAGGAGCCGATGACAGGAGGACGGCGAGCAAGGCCAAAAGGAGGGACAGGAGCCGAAATAGAGCCCACCCATCTGGCCAACACAGCTCATTAGCATACAAAACGGTGAGATTTTATAAAGTTTTTTTGTGGTCTGCAAGTGGGGAAAGCAACGAGGTGCACCTTCATAGAATGCAGCTCAGGAGCTGCAGAATGTGACACTTTTGGTTTAATAGTCAAAAAACTGGTGACAGGTTCCCTTTAAAGAAAGTATAAGAGAGAACATAAAAAAAGAGAAAGAAAGATAAAAGAGAGATAAGAGAGATGATAGTTTGTTTCCTATGCCAAGTTTGCCTATATCTTCAAATTGGCATAAAGCTGAGTATTCCTAGATAGCATACCTTGGATCTCTGTGGATGTATAGTATCCTCCAGGCATATTATCCTCCATTTTTAACCTCTAACTTGCTTGAATTAATAAAATAAACTATGAGAAAGAAAGTTTTAGCACAACAATAGATACGGCGTGTAGTGATGTCTACGAAATGTACTTCTGCGTTTACGGCTTGTAAGCCGATGACCTTCTTCACTATCAACAAAGCACAAAATCCTTTAAAAATCACAACTACGACCAAAGCCTCACATACTTTACACCTCTTTCTACTTCTCTTCAAACTTCAAATTCTTCTCCGGCATCATTTTAGAATTCAAAAGTACAAAATGCATGCTTTAGAGATTGCTATGTAATTATGCACATATCATCCCCACCTACGCTGCACTTCAGATCATTTCAGGTAAACCATCGCTAAGCATTAACAATGATGCCAAGCAAAAGGGAAAAAAAAAACGTGAGCTCTATTCATATGTCTATAAATTCACATTTTAAACTGAAAACCTATCATCAGCGCATTTTTCAGAAAAAGGTAATAATTAATGTCTTTTTTCTTTTCACTACATGTCATCTGACCTATAATACAAAACATATCTTATTCAGGTTTATTGTTTCCGCCTGAAAGACTCGGATTGATAAGAGTTTCAGGGAATTTAAATTGTCATTTTTCAGGTTAAACATATCCGCCATCACTGAGGTTGTTTAAAGTCACTCCTTGGTCTTGGTCCTGGTGGAGGAACAGAAGTGACGGGATTCATACAACTGGCTGCATGTGGAAATTATTAGGGATGATCGAATACTTCGATTATTCAGCTTCGCAAATATTTTCCGAATACCTCGCCGCTATTCGATTATTCGCGAATATTCAATGCACAATGTAAGTCTATGGGAAACCCAAATAACAACTATTCAGAACTATTTGGGCTTCCCATAGACTTACATTGCACATCGAATAGTCGAATAGCAGTGAGGTATTCGGAAAATATTTGCGAAGCCGAATAATTGAAGATTCGATCATCCCTAGAAATTATATCACTATGTGACAGTATCTGAAATTAAAGGTTATATATTGCCTGTTCCAAAAATATTGCTGTATTGTGCTAGAATCTTGCAATGAAATTTCATAATGTTCTAGAAACCAGATTCTAAAGTAGTCTAAAATAAAATCTGTCTTTGTTGCCCCTTAGCAAACGATCATAATGAAGCTTTACTTTTACTAGAGCAAAATATGAAAAAAAAGCTGTACTGTGATTGATCACTATGGGAAAACAAAAGGATCGGTCTAAAGGAGCGCTAATGAAGCGATGAAGGATAATTCCAATTATTTTAAAATTCAAACCTTTTTATTAATGGTCCCTTTATAGCCACAATGCGTTTCAGCAACCAGTGTGTTGTCTTCCTCAGGTGTAGAGTGAGACCATACAAACAAGACATATAAAGGCAAATCCTAATTAGACTATATCAATTAAGAGGCCTATTAGAAAAGTAATAGACCCTATAAAAACTAGACCATACTATATCTTAGGCCCCTTTCACACGTCAGTGATTCTGGGACGTTTGTGCTTTTTTTTAAACGTACCAGAATCACTGACATACGCAGACCCATTATAATGAATGGGTCTGCTCACACATCAGTGATTTTTCACTGCACGTGTCTCCGTGCAGCGTACCCGCGTGTGCGTGATTGCTGCACGGAGACATGTCCATTTTTTTCTGGCATCACTGATGTCCCACGGACCACGCAGTGGTGTGGTCCGTGAAACACGTGCCAGAAAAAAACGTGCATTTAAAATAATAAACATTTTAACTCACCCGGCGTCCAGCGATGTCCTCTGCAGCCCGTCCTCCCTGCTGCTTCTGAGCCGGCTGATTACTGTCGCGCATATTCATTATGCGCGACACAGCCGACCCGGAAGCAGCTGCTGCGGGGGTCACCGCCGGCCGGATGCTGCGTCGCGGGAGCGATCAGCACCATGGACAGCGGGAGCGGGCGCAGGTGAGTGAATCTCTAAGTGCAATCACGGGCCACGGATAACGGAGCCCGGATTGCACTTAGACAACCCACGTGTGCCGTGATTCACGGCACACGCAGGGACATGTGCGTGTTTTACACGCCAGTGAAAAACGTCACTATTTTTCACTGACGTGTGAAACGGGCCTTATAAATAGCCTCTATACAACTATGTGCATAAAAAACATTCTAATAAAATATTAAAATATTATAATAAAATATTATATTCCACAAAACACATAATCAGCGATCTCGCTGTGTGTGATACTAAGCAGCGACCTGGCCCCTGCTATGAAATCGCTGATCGTTACACACTGTTCTGGTTCATTTTTTTTGCTCGTTGGTCTCCCGCTGTGCAGCACATATTGGCGTGGTTGACGGCGGTAGACCAACGAGCTCCGACTCTGTGTAATCAGCATACACTGGTAACCAGGGTAAATATCAGGTAACTAATCAAAGCACTTTGCTTGGTAACCCAAAGTGTACCCTAGCTGCGTATATAGGGAGCCAGCGCTGGCAGCCTGTAAGCAGTGTATGCTGGTAACCTGAGTAAATATCGGGTAATCAAGCAAACTGCTTTGCTTAGTTACCCGATATTTACCCTGGTTACCAAACGCAGCATTGTTACACGAGTCGCTGGTGGCTGGTGGCTGGTTGCTGGTCGCTGGTGAGATCTGCCTGATTGACAGCTCACCAGCGACCATGTAGTGACGTACCAGCGATTCTGACCAGGTCGTATCGTGGTCGGAATCGCGAGATTGCTGATCAGGTCCCTGGTACGTCACAAAACTTGTGACTCAGCAGCGATCTCGCTAGCAATCTCGCTATGTGAGAAGTACCCCTTAGGCAGGGATTAGATAAATGCACCCAGAACTGCTCGTGGTTCTGGGTGCATATTTGCACTGGACAGGTTCACTTTGTCATCTTAATCCTCTTAAGTTAGATAATGATTAGAGATAGGTGAGCACTAAAATGCTCTGGTGCTCGTTACTTGAGTCGAGCAAATCACATGCTCTGAAACTGCTCAACTCGAGTAACGGGTATACTAGAAGTCAATGATTGGACAGTTCTGCTCTCCGCCAAAATACAGCCAGTCATATTCAGAGCATTTCTGGGGGAAGGGAGGGTGGTTTTCTTTTCTTTTCTTTTTCTTGAGAAACTATATCCAAAAATGTTCTTTTTGTCCCTGGGCTAGCCATTTAAACACTGCAAATGGCTCTCACTGGGGTTCCGACTCTCTTCATTCAGTAATGGAAGCTATCTCTTTGTGTTCTTGTTTCAAGGACGACACAACAGAGCACTCGCGTTTCTTGGCTGAACACGCGAGTAGCCGAGCACCCTGATGCTCAATCGAGTGGCAAGCACGCTCACTTATCCCTAGTTTTGATCTATGACAACTGAACAAGCTTGTGCACTGTGAATCAACGTAATCTTTGGCCCATCTGTAGCGTCAGTCCAATTGATACATGCCATGTAAAGTTTGGTCAGTTTCTTTTGAGAAAAAAATCTAAACTGCCAAAATGCTCCCTTGCCATTTCTGTAAGACCTCTGTCACACGTTTGTGCCTCTGGTACGTGTTTGACAGTTTTCTCATGTATCGGAGATAGGTACACACGTGGACCTATGTATTCCTAATGGTTTGGACATACGTAAGTATTTTGGAACGGAACGTGTGTCCTTTCCGTACTTACGTGTGTCCGTGTGTTTCTCACGCTGACATGTCCGTTTTTCTCCGGCATCACGGGTGTCACACGGCCCGCACCCATACCACACGGATGTAGTGTGGATGCGGTCCCATGTGACACGCGCCAGAGAAAACTCACGTGTCAGAGAAAAAAAATAACAAATCTTTACTCACCTTCTCCAGCCCTCCTGTCTGTGCCACTGCTGTCACTTGCTGCTGACCGCCGCTCATTATGCTCATTGCATATTCACTTTACTGCGGCCGGAAGCAGCAGTTTCAGGGAGTTGGCAGGGCTGAAGACCGAAGTTCAGTACCCTGGACAGCAGCAAGGACCACGTGAGTATGTAAATTACTGGTTCTCCATGTGTTATCGCGGATAGCACACATAGAACACACGTGGCCTGCACGTACCGAAGACACGTACTTACCAAACGCAACATGCAGGGAAAATACGTGTTTCGCGGCACGTGCGTGATTTTCACATATGTGTGACAGAGGCCTAACAAAACTGTAAGCTATTAGCCATTATGGTGATCTGATTTTGACATAGCAGTCAATGTCAGCCATTTTCTCCACATGAAGATATAGTAACATTAGCTTAAATGCAAAATTTTAACTGTTTACACTGTGGACTGTTTTCCAAAAACTGTAAAATGTTGCAAGATAAAAATATAATTCATTTTAAATTCTCTTTTAATGTTATGATTCAGCCATTAAAAGAAAAGAAAATAAATACCTTTTTTCTAACCCCAGACATTTATTTATAGAGAATCTGTCCCCATTACTAATTTGTTTATTTTTGTAAATTCTTGCATTTTCTATGAAATACAATTCAGGAGCATATTTTTGGGCTGCACGTTGGCTCAGTGGTTAGCACGGCAGTCTTGCAGCACTAAGGTCCTGGGTTCAAACCAGTGTCAGACTGGAGTAGCAAGGGCCCACCAGTAACATTCACTTTGGGAGCTCATTGTTCAACTACATAAAATATGATTTTAGCAAATGTACCTATGCTTCTATGTAATAATACACTGGGTAGCTTGTAAAATGAATGATGAGATGCTTTCTTTGTCTGTATATAGTGAAACAAATGTATTGTGCCAACTATTGATCGTGTTTGGGGAGATAAGTGACATACTACTGGAAAGGGGCCCACCAGAGGATCCTCCTGCTCTCCTGTGGGCCAGTCCGAGCAGTGTTCAAATCCCCCCGAAAGACAACATCCCCATGTTTTCCTCATGTTTGTGTGGGTTTCCTCCCGGGTTCTCCAGTTTCCTTTCACACTCCAAAGACATACAAATAGGGACTTTAGATTGTGAACACCAATGGGGGCAGTGATGATCTCACCTGTAAAGTGCTGTGGAATTAAAAGCCCTATGTAAGTGAGTAAAATAAATACATCTTTTCTTATATCTCTGTATTGTGTCATTCCTGTATCATTCCTGAAAGATTTTGAGTAGATGCAAGACTTCATTTCAACACTTCATTACCATAGTCATAATCATTGGGATGGATCTCTATACAGTCTAGGACAGTTACTGAATGTATAGTATAGACTGTGTAGGGAAACTTCTCACTGGTAACATCCAGTTATTATATTAGTTGGGTATAATTCACATTTCTATGAAAAATTATTAAGTATTGATATTACATGTAGGGTACAAGTCTTTAAGAAATTAGTCATGGTAAGCAAACTGGCTGTCGTGGAGTATGTACAGATGGAACAGGGGCTCCAAGGCTCATCCTAAGACTGGGACCCCTGTGCTTTCCCTTATCTCGCCCAGCGTGGCCCTGTCTCCTGTCCAAGTCCTGATAATACTCTGCTCCAACCAGGGAATGGGCTGGAAACCAAGTAACAAAACCCCACAAAAAGGCACAGACAAGGGTAAACAAAAACTCATGCACACTGCACTCATACAGAAAGGAGGGACAATATGTGAACTGGGGAGTACAAAAAGGGTAGGGAAAAAAATACACAACTGGAGGACTCATACAACACACAGAACCACAACTTGAAGATCACCATAGCACAGGAAGCAGAAGCTATATCAGGCAAACAGCCCCAGAATCCAGAACCTTATAAAGGCTGGAGATAGTGATCAGCAGCCTGAGCTCCCAGCAGCTGATCACAGGCCAGCAGAAATTAACTCCCGCTGTACAAGAGAGCAGCAAAGCCAGAACCAGCCGACACCCATGACAGACTATGCAACTAAGGCCGATTTCACACATCCGGCTTTTTGCCGTTTTGCCGGATGCGGCGCTCTCCCGTACAGTTAATACAGTACAATGACAGCGCTGTAACTTCCGGGTCACATGCGCCGGTCACATAACAGCATGTGACCGGCGCTTGTTGCGCTGTCATTGTACTGTATTAACTGTACGGGAGAGCGCCGCATCCGGCAAAACGGCAAAAAGCCGGATGTGTGAAACCGGCCTAAAGAATACCAAGCAGTTTGTCGGAATCTGCAGTGTGAACAGAGTCTGACGTCACCATGACATCCAGCGAGTGCAACGCAGAACACCGCACGACACTGACGTGTTCTTTTGCACCATTTCCAAAAATGTTTAAAAATAAAATCACTTGAGTACTGCTAATAAAGAGTTAACAAAATGCAATACAATACCTTCTACCTCCAAAAGTCTGGGTTTAGCGATCAATTCTAATCTTCTCATGCTGAATTTGGGCTGTTAAAGTACGGTTTCTAAATTTGTGCCAAAATGACGGTATAGATTTATGCCAAAATAGGAAATTAAAATTTTAATTTCATTGGTACACCTTGGAAATAATTAATAGACTAGCATATGGATGTTCTGCATTTTCTACACATTTTCATGTAATGTGCATTAGAGCTAATTTACTTTATTTGTAATTAACTTACTGCTAACTGGTCGGCTGCACTTGCTTCAGCATAATCTAACCATGACTAAATGTAGTGAAGGCGAGACAATGTATAAATCAGGCGCTGAAAAGGCTCTGGTGGTAATATCTGTTATAATGGAATAAGCATATCTCTTAAAATTGGATCCGTCAGATTAATAAAATGCCCTACTTATAGGCAGCATTTTACAGTCTCGAGTCTGTAGATTTAGTTGCCAAAAAGCACAAAAACTATCTCTAATTTAAATAATCTTTATTGGTTCTCTATTCTACTCATTCCATTTATTCCATTGGTTAAGCCTGATTAAAGGGAACCTGTCAGGTGCAATATGCACCCAGAATCATGAGCAGGTCTGGGTGTATATTGCTAATCCCTGCCTAATTGTCCCTGTATCTAGTAGCATAGATAATGAGAGCTTTAGAAAAAAGTATTTCTAAAGATCCTTTATGATATGCAAATGAGTACAGGGACTAATCACAAGTTCCTGTGCTCATTCCGCCCTCTTAGAATTTTAGCATGCCCTAAGAGGGCGGAATTAACACAGGAACTAACACCCTTGTGACTAGTCGCTGGCCTTATTAGCATATCATAAACATCTCTTTATCTATGCTACTAGATACAGGGACAGTTAGGCAGGGATTAGGAATATGCATCCGGAACTGCTTGTGGTTCTGGATGCATATTGCACCTGACAGGTTCCCTTTAAACTCTTTGGAAACATTTGACATAGAAAATAATGTTTTACATGATAGTGATTACCATTAGTTAAAGGTATTGCACTAAATTTGAATCTGTAATTTAAATTCCTTAATTAATTGTCAGATACCTTGATATGTAGAATGAAACCTGAGTCACATTTCAGATTTTTCATTGGTTAATACAGGGTGAATATGAATTCTATGTGCAACCAGGTTGTTCTGACTCCATTAGCTCACACTGTATATTAACACATCTGTTCTGCACTCGCAATGTCTTGAAAAAGTATTCATACCCCGCAAACGTTTCCAAATTTGCTCACATTATCCCCACAAACTTGAATTTATTTTATTGGGATTTTATGTGACATACTGTATATATATATATATTTTAAAACTTTTTAAAAACATTTTGCTATATTTAATAGTCCCTACAGTGAACTGTAGTGTATATAGGAGTGTTGTGTCATATAACACTTTAGTTTCACCATATTATTGATGGATTAACTTAGCAAATCTTTTACCCTTCTCGATTTCTCTGTCATACCCCACTATATTACCCTGCAGCTCTGCTTGATCTGATTGTCTTCTGTATATAACCTAAAGCCCACCAGGAAGTCAATACTTTATAAGTCAATACCTGATAATTAAAAGTATGATTTTTTCATGGAAAAGACAAAACTGTCTAGGAGACCCTAAACTTTTGAACGCTAGTTTATGTATATAAAAAAAGACAAAAGTTCAAATCACCCCCCTTTTGCCCCATGAAAAATAAACCTATAAAAATACAAAATACACATATTTGGTATCCCCAAGTTCAGAAATGTCCATTCTATCAAACCATTTTAAAAATTTATCTGATTGGTAAATGGCGTAATAAGAACAAAAATCTACAAGCTAGAAATAACTTTTTTTGGTCGCCGCAACATTGCAATAAAATGCGATCAAAACATTGTATTTATCCCAAACTGTTATCAGTTAAAACAGGAGCTCAGGGCGCAAAAAACAAACTCACACAACCCTCGATCTGAAAAAAAATAGAATTATACATGTTTTGGAAAATAGCGACAAAAGCATTTTTTTTTATAAATTTCTGAAACACAACAGACCAACACAGCATAACCTATAGCTGGTATAGGCAGATGATTTCATCCCGCTTAAACATGAGAGGAGTAGATGGGATTGGCTTCCTCACAACACGTGATCAAAAGAGCCTAATAAGAAGGCACACAGAGGTTCACTCTTGCTAGCCTGACTATGACTGAGCACACAGCTGGTCAACACCTGAGTCTGTGTGTGTTGATTAGAGACACCAGAGAAACCATCGGGCAGAGCATCAGAATCTGCAATGTGAACAGAACCTGACGAGTCGGCAAAGTACTTTAAAAACTCTAAACTCTAAACCACAAGGTGGCACAAGTGTTCAAGAAGGATGTCGGGCACCTAGGTGTAATGAGGTGCACGACCGCTAGAGGTCACAAGTACCCTAGTGGTAGAGGTCTGAAGGGCAGTCGTTCAAATTGAGTCAGAAGTCAGGAGGTTACGTGAATACAGAAGGAGTGAGAGGACCCGATGTTGCATGAGAGCCAGGGTTAAGTAGCTAGGAAGGAGCGTAAGTAACCAAAGGGGAATAGAGACAAGGTTCGGGTACGAACCGGAGTCAGAGGCCAAGAGGACACTTCAGGGACCAGGGAGCGTGTGGAGCCAGAGTCACAGAAAGCCGAAGGTCAGGGAAGCAGGGAATTCAGTCAGAGCAGGGGAGAAGAGGGAACGGGGAACAACGGAACTAGGGTAATTGGAGAAAATCAGAACCACTCATGGGAACCAGAAACGTATACTGTGAGGCAGAGACTATAACTGGCAGTATTCCAGGTGAAAAGGCTCCAAGATAAGGCAGAGTGATGACCTGGAATGAGGCACCGCCGAATAGGCTCCTCCCACTGGGTCTAGAACCAGAAAATACAACACACACAAAATATATTGGCTTTGCGTGAAAGAATCATGACGGCAATGAAATATAAAAAATGGCTAGATGTTCTTTAACCTAACACATTGCTATATTGCTATCACCTATGTTGGTACATTTGTGGATCACACCCTGACCCAAACTCCTTCTTTTTCGGACATTCATCAGCACCAGTGTCACATACTTATAAAGCAGAATGTCATTACTGATATTCACCGCTATCACTGGTGCCGCTTTTGCTCCCTAGTGAGTGGAACATGGATTATTAAGTATTATTCCACAAGAGAGTCATATTCTGTAAATGGATTATGAATCTTAATGTATCCCAGATACACAACCACATAAATAAAATAATCTGTTTCCAAAAAATGTATTTTCCTCGCCGTAATGTGACAGTAGGAAAATCAGTATGTGGCTTGATAAATGGACCATGGAAGAAAATAAATGATTATGTCTATCGTTTTAACTTATTTATTTGGCAAAACAAAATGTCCCCTACGATATCTGTATTTAATAACTGAGAGCGTCTTTACTTTTCAGTTACCAGTAAATCTCCACTGTGTATGATCCCCTCAAATGAAGCATACATTGGCATATAATTGAAAGTTTGATTTATACTCTGTTTGCAGACACATATCACCTTTAGGATGACAAATGGACTATTAACAATTTAAAACTTGACATTTGTCATCATTCCAGCCCATTCTCATTTCTCTCCAATATAAAGGAGCTATTATAGGAGAGACAGAGGAGCCAGCCAGAGAAGGTCAGACAAGTTACAGCATGCCAGGCAATGTATTTATTGGAGAAAAGATTTTCACATGAAAATATATAATAAACAGTGCAAAAGGTTTTACTGGCTGCACTAAATAAAATAAATCTGGAGAGATCTGAAATAGGATGCGAAGACAAAGTTTGTGAAGCGAAGCATCAGAGTCATTTTTCACTAAAGTCAAGATATAGAGATGCAAAAGGCAGAGGCAATGTTCCTGCTGATGTTTGTAGGTACAGTCGGAGGAGCGTAATACAGGCTAAAGAGCCAAGCGCTCTATCGATGTGCAGACCTGCTGGAGAGACAGTTTATCAGGACTAACGAAAAAAAGAGCTTCTTAATAAATTTGCTGATTATGCAATTTTTTTTTTACAAAAAAAACATCCTACTTGTCAGGTATGAACCAACAGATATAGGGTTAATCTGCAAGTTACTATTGTTAAGAAGCTGCCCGGAGCTGGGGCCACACGGGGATTACTGCGATCCCCTCGCATGACAATCGGCTCATGCTGGCAGTATAGCAGAGTCGAGTGTCATGCGAGTGTCCCTGCGACTGAGGTCCGACCGTACGAGCGGACCTCAGCTCCGGGGGGGCATGCCGGAACTGCAGAGGGGAGGGATGGATTTATCTTCCTCTCTCCTCCGTAGCCGGCTATTGCCATTCTCGCACTGCACTCGCGGTACACCGGTGTACCGCGAGTGCTGTGCGATCTTTCTCTCGCCCCATAGACTTGAATGGGTGCGAGAGAAAGAGTCTTGTATTACAATCGCAGCGTGCTGCGACTGTTTTCTTGGTCAGATTAGGGCTGAGAAAATAATCGCTCATGTGTGCTGACACATAGGCTAATATTGGTATGCGTGGAATGCGATGTTTTATCGCACTCCACTCGCACTGTTTTTCTCGCCGTGTGTCTTAGGCCTAAGAGCCCTGCTATCCAAAGGAGATGAACTTAAAGGGAACTTGTCAGGTCCATATGCATTCAGAACCACGAGCAGTTCTGGGTGTATATTGCAAATCCCTGCCTAACCATCCCTATATACACTAGCATAGATAAAGGGATCTTTAGAAAAAGTATTTCTAAAGATCTTTTACTGTATTCTAATGAGCGAGGGGACTAGCCCCCTGGGCATTATATCTCCGGCCAGTTGCCGCCATTAGCATGTTAGTACGCCCCTGTGGGTGTGCTAACATGCTAATGAATACGCAGCGTCACAGCATGATCTCATTCATCTCTCTGCCGCCATTGCGTCCGACAGGGGATTTCAGTTCAGTGCACATGATCCTGGAGTTTGAGTCATGCGCACTATGAAGCCGGGTGTACGTGTCCCGGCTTCAATCTGAAATAGTGTGCATGACCAAAACTCCAGGGTCATGCGCACTGAGCCTAAATCCCCCGTCGGATGCAATGGCGGCGGAGAGGTGAGTGAGATCATCTTCTGACGCTGTATATTCATTTGCATGTTAGCACGCTCACAGGGATGTACTAATATGATAATGAGGGGCAACTGGCAAGGGGAAATAATGCCCTGGGGACTAGTGCCCTTGCTCATTAGCATACGATAAAAGATCTTTAGAAACACTTTTTCTAAAGATCTCTTTATCCATGCTAGTGTATACAGGGACGGTCAGGCAGGGATTAGTAATATGCACCCAGAATTGCTTGTGGTTCTGGGTGCATATTGGACTTGACAGTTTCCCTTCAATTCCTCCTTGCAGCCTAGGGCTTTAGTCATCAGATAGTGCTGGTGCGGCTTCAAGCACCATTCTGTACAGTGATCGGTGGCTGTAATGGCGCCTCCGGCACCGAATAACAACCAACTCAGGATTAGACCTAGCTTTCAGTCTGTGAAGTGGCACAGTTACAATCACTACACCCTATTCACAGAGTGGTGACTGAAAGCTGCGCTGTTGCCACCATTATGACTGAAAGCCTGAAGCTGCCAAGAGAAATTAAGTTTTTCCTGGCAGCCCAAAATGGGATACTTAAAAATGTGGTCTTGTCCCACAGAAAATAAAACCTCACATAACTGTGTTGACTGAAAAATGAAAGCTTTATGGGTCTACAAAAATGGCAACACAATCCCCAAATATTTCTTGTTAAAATTCTGATATTTTGTAAGACTAAATTATATTACTAAATCACTAATTATAAAAATGGACATGTTTGGTATTGCCCTAATTATATTAATGAGGAGAATCATATTGCCAAGTCATTTTTATCCCATAGTATACACAATAAAAGCAATTTCCCAAAGAATTGTCAGAATTGAGTTTATTTCACAATTTCATCACAGTTTGATTCTTTTCTGCTATACAGAAGACTATGTGGTAAAATAATTGTTACCATTCAAAAGTACAACTCCTTCCCCAAAAAACAAGCCCTCATGTTATGGTTTCGCTGTGCAGACCATTTTGCATTTGGGATGGTTAAGTAATGGCTCCGCTGTGCAAAGTATTTTGCATTTGAAAATGCTTTCCTATATGTCTTGTGCACTTGCCTACAGGTTGTTTTTCAGCACTAGGTTCCACGCTAGTTTTGAGAGGTGCCTTCACAGATGCGCCTATTTCCTGGTGATTGCTCTGTTTCTTTACTGGGCTTGCTCTGTCTGAACTTTGCCAGTAGTACTTCCTGTTTGCTCAGTGTGCTCTTGGCTCCTGCCTGGTGTAAGTGTTCTGGACTTGGCTTCTGCTTCGGACCTTTTCCTGACCACGTCTCTGTCTGCTCCCTGAACCTTACTCGTTACCTCCTGGCTTCTGACCTCAGACCTCTTCCTGACCATGTCTCTGTCTTCTCCCTGAACCTTACTCGTTACCTCCTGGCTTATGATCCGGGCTTGTCTGATTACCCTTCTATTCATACTGCTCGTAGTGTCTAGCATCACACCTCCTATGTCTATGTATGTAGTAAAATAAAAAAAAGTTATGACTCTGGATAAAATGAAAGCACAAAAATAGAAATTGGCTACATTGTGAAGGAGTTAAAATGACTGCTGTATTCACTGCTTAAGCTTTTATACAGGCTATGATAGTTGCAGCAGATTAGCTGTGCTGTTCCATGTGATAGCTGAAAAGCATAATGGGGAAGCTTGTGCATTCGTGACGGAGTTTACAGTATATGAGCCTTTTGTGACTGAGTCAGTCTTCTGCAATATGCATAAATGCAATTTTTACTGGGGTATAGGCACAAATTAAATAGCAAACTATTTGAATTTGCTGGAGCATTCTAAAGGCCACTTTACATCGCTAACAAGATGTCGTTGGGGTCATGGAATTTGTGACGCACATTCGACCTTGTTAGCGACGTTGTTGCGTGTGAAACGCAGGAACGACCGTTGATCGTTGACACGTCGTTCTAATCTGAAATATTGTTGCTACTTTTGGATGCAGGTTGTTCGTCGTTCCTGCGGCAGCACACATCGCTATGTGTGACACCGCAGGAACGAGGAACAACATTGTACCTGTGGCCGCCATCAATGAGGAAGGAAGGAGGTGGTTGGGATGTTACGCCCGCTCATCTCCGTCTCTCCTCTTCTATTGGGCGGTCGCTTAGTGACGCCGCTGTGATGCCGAACGAACCGCCCCCTTAGAAAAGAGGCAGTTCGCCGGCAAGAGCAACTTTGCAGGGCAGGTAAGTCCATGTGACGGGGTAAGCGAGGTTGTGCGCCATGGGCAGCGATTTGCCCGTGACGCACAAACGACAGGGGAGGGTGCTTTCAGCAGCGACATCGCTAGCGATGTCGCTGTGTGTAAAGTGGCCTTTATTCCATAAAACTTGTCTCACATTTAATTTGTATTGATTCAATTTGCTCATCTGTAGAGATGAGCGAACTGGTCCCGGTTCGGCTCGAGGCCGGTTCGCCGAACGGGGGTCCCGTTCGAGTTCGGTTCGTCGAACGTTCGACGAACCGAACTCGAACGTATAGGCTATAATGGGAGGCAATCACAAACACATAAAAATGCATTATAAATGTACACAAACAGTTAATAAACATTGCCATAACACTTACCGGTCCTCGCGATCCCTTCTGCACTCTGTCTCCTGCCGCTATTCCATCCGATGATCGCTTAATCCTCCCGGTGACCTGCACTGCCAGCAGAGATGCAGGACCTATCGTGACGTCAAAATAGCCATGTGACCAGTCACGTGGCTATTATCTCATTGGCTACAGACTGGTCACATGACTATGACACGTCATGTAGGACCTGCGAGTGCATCTCTCCGGTACACGGTGCACATATGTGTATCGCCGTGTACCGGCGACATGCTCTAGCACACGGTCGACTCCCCGCTCCGTTAGGGACCGGCTGACACAGCCGGTCATTAACGGAGATCACCGTTGCCATAGCAACGCAGTTAGTGGTGACGTCACCGCTAACCGCGGCTCCGAGAGCACCGTTGCTATGGTAACGCGTCTGTCAGCGTTACCGCTAGCAGCCAGCACTGATCACTCACGGAGTGAAGGCTGCACGCTGCTTCCCGATTGTAGTGATGATTGTAGTGAGGATGGAGGTTCCCCAGCCCCAAGTGATGAGCTGGTGAATCTCATCCTTCCTCACTACAATCGTCACTACTACTACACTAGTGATGATTGTAGTGAGGATGGAGGTTCCCCAGCCCCAAGTGATGAGCTGGTGAATCTCATCCTCACTACAATCATCACTACTACTACACTAGAAAGAAAGAAGACAGAAGAGCAGGATCGTGGAGGGCTGACAGGGGGTAATAAAGATGGAGTCTCTAATGTGTCTGTGTATTTATTTCTATTAAAGTATTTTTTCTCTGTGTGGTGTCTTTTTTTTAACCCTTTATTGGAGATTCTTAATGGCCGGGTCAAACGTGCCTGACATTAAGAATCTCTAGCTTAATACTGGCTGGTAAAACAAAGCCAGTATTAACTCATGATTACCCAACAAGCCACCCGGCTCCAGGGCTGTTGGAAGAGTTGGATACAGCGCCAGATGATGGCGCTTCTATGAGAGCGCCATTTTCTGGGACGGCTGCGGACTGAAATCCGCAGCAGAGGCGCCCACAAACCTCGGGCTAACCTGTGCTGCGGATTCCAATCCCCAGCTGCCTAGTTGTACCCGACTGGACACAAAAATAGGGCGAAGCCCACGTCATTTGTTTTTTAATTATTTCATGAAATAAGTGAAATAATTAAAAAAAACGGGCTTCCCTATATTTTTGGTTCCCAGCCGGGTACAAATAGGCAACTGGGGGTTGGAGGCAGCCCGTGGCTGCCAGCTGTACCTGGCTAGCATACAAAAATATGGCGAAGCCCACGTCATTTTTTTGGTGGGCAAAAAACTTCTGCATACAGTCCTGGATGGAGTATGCTGAGCCTTGTAGTTCTGCAGCTGCTGTCTGCTCTTCTCCATACAGACAGACAGCAGCTGCAGAACTACAAGGCTCAGCATACTCCATCCAGGACTGTATGCAGAAGTTTTTTGCCCCCTGAAAAAATTATGTGGGCTTCGCCATATTTTTGTATGCTAGCCAGGTACAGCAGGCAGGTACGGCTGCCCCCAACCCCCAGTTGCCTATTTGTACCCGGCTGGGAACCAAAAATAAAGGGAAGCCCTTTTTTTATTCTTTCATGAATTTCATGAAATAATTAGAAAACAAATGACGTAGGCTTCGCCCCATTTTTGTGTCCAGCCAGGTACAACTAGGCAGCTGGGGATTGGAATCCGCAGCACAGGTTGGCCTGAGCTTTCTGGGCCCCACTGCTGCGAATTGCAGTCTGCAGCCGCCTCAGAAAATGGCATTTTCATAGAAGCGCCATATTCTGGCGCTGTATCCAACTCTTCCAGCACCTGCCTGCTATACCTGGCTAGCATACAAAAATATGGCGAAGCTCACGTCCTTTTTTTGTAGTTTTTTGGCAAAAAAAAAAAAAATGCTTCCCTGGATTTTCCATTGCCAGTGAAGGTAACACCAAGCAGTGGGGGTTAGCAGCCAGTAGCTGCTTGGATTACCCATAGCTAGCAATACAAAAAATGCAGCGGGAGCCCATATTTATTTTTTTTAATTATTTATATAAATAACTAAAAATAAAATGGGCTTCCCTGTATTTTGATTGCTGGACATCACAGTGCTGTAAAAATAAATCTTTAAAAAAATGACGTAGCGCTCCGCGGTATTTTTGATTCTCAGCGCAGATAAAGCAGACAGCTATGGGTTGCCACCCCCATCTGCCTGCCGTTACCTTGGTTGGCAATCAAAATACAGGGAAGCCCATTAATTTTTTCTATTTAAAAAATAGTTAAAAAAAATGACGTTGGGTCCCCCCATTTTTGATAGCCAGCTAGGGTAAAGCAGACGGCTGTAGCCTGAAAACCACAGCTGGCAGCTTTACCGTGGTTGGGGATCCAATGTGGAGGTCCCCTCAGGCTCTTTTTTATAATTATTTTATAAATATTAATAATTACACAAAAAAAGTAGGGTCCCCTCCAAATTGGATCACCAGCCAAGGTAAAGCGGACAGCTGTGGTCTGGTATTCTCAGGGTGGGAAGGTCCATAGTTATTGGGCCTTCACAGCCTAAAAATAGCAGGCCGCAGGCACCCCAGACGTGGCGCATCCACTAGATGCGCCAATCCTGGCGCTTCACCCCAGCTCATCCCGTGCCCTGGTGCAGTGGCAAACGGGGTAATAAATCGGGTTGATACTAGCTGTAAAGTCACCTGAGATCAAGCCCAGCAGTTTATGTCATGGCGTCTATTAGATACCCAACATCATAAACTGTCAGTACTAACAAAAACAAAAAATCGACAAAAGAAATTTATTTGAAAAAACAGTCCCCAAAACATTTCCTCTTTCACCAATTTATTGTAAGAAAAAAAATAAAGGGGTCCCACGACGACTCTGGACCGTCTAGAATATGGGGGGGAGACACTCAGGGAACGTATCCCCCATTTTCTAGGAGTGCGGACCCTTCATGTGAGGAGTGTGGGTGCAATGAATCTGCACTCACTCTCTCCGGGTCCACAGCAGCAGAGTCCATGTCGTAATGGTTGCTACCAAAGCTGCAATGCCCTGCTCATGAGGTAAGGGCATGCCTAATCAGGAGAACTACTGTAGAGGAAGCTCTGCTCACTGGTATATACAGTTAGGTCCAGAAATATTTGGACAGTGACACAAGTTTTGTTATTTTAGCTGTTTACAAAACCATGTTCAGAAATACAATTATATATATAATATGGGCTGAAAGTGCACACTCCCAGCTGCAATATGAGAGTTTTCACATCCAAATCGTAGAAAGGGCTTAGGAATCATAGCTCTGTAATGCATAGCCTCCTCTTTTTCAAGGGACCAAAAGTAATTGGACAGGGGACTCTAAGGGCTGCAATTAACTCTGAAGGCGTCTCCCTCGTTAACCTGTAATCAATGAAGTAGTTAAAAGGTCTGGGGTTGATTACAGGTGTGTGGTTTTGCATTTGGAAGCTGTTGCTGTGACCAGACAACATGCGTCTAAGGAACTCTCAATTGAGGTGAAGCAGAACATCCTGAGGCTGAAAAAAAAGAAAAAATCCATCAGAGAGATAGCAGACATGCTTGGAGTAGCAAAATCAACAGTTGGGTACATTCTGAGAAAAAAGGAATTGACTGGTGAGCTTGGGAACTCAAAAAGGCCTGGGCGTCCATGGATGACAACAGTGGTGGATGATCGCCGCATACTTTCTTT
Organism: Anomaloglossus baeobatrachus; assembly: GCF_048569485.1. NCBI lineage: Eukaryota > Metazoa > Chordata > Amphibia > Anura > Aromobatidae > Anomaloglossus > Anomaloglossus baeobatrachus. The sequence continues at coordinate 200,059,901 of NC_134360.1, read as the reverse complement.
AGTGAAGAAGAACCCGTTCACAACATCAACTGAAGTCCAGAACACTCTCAGTGAAGTAGGTGTATCTGTCTCTAAGTCAACAGTAAAGAGAAGACTCCATGAAAGTAAATACAAAGGGTTCACATCTAGATGCAAACCATTCATCAATTCCAAAAATAGACAGGCCAGAGTTAAATTTGCTGAAAAACACCTCATGAAGCCAGCTCAGTTCTGGAAAAGTATTCTATGGACAGATGAGACAAAGATCAACCTGTACAAGAATGATGGGAAGAAAAAAGTTTGGAGAAGAAAGGGAACGGCACATGATCCAAGGCACACCACATCCTCTGTAAAACATGGTGGAGGCAACATGATGGCATGGGCATGCATGGCTTTCAATGGCACTGGGTCACTTGTGTTTATTGATGACATAACAGCAGACAAGAGTAGTCGGATGAATTCTGCATTGTACCGGGATATACTTTCAGTCCAGATTCAGCCAAATGCCGCAAAGTTGATCGGACGGCGCTTCATAGTACAGATGGACAATGACCCCAAGCATACAGCCAAAGCTACCCAGGAGTTCATGAGTGCAAAAAAGTGGAACATTCTGCAATGGCCAAGTCAATCACCAGATCTTAACCCAATTGAGCATGCTTTTCTAAGCTCAAATCCAGACTTAAGACGGAAAGACCCACAAACAAGCAAGACCTGAAGGCTGCGGCTGTAAAGGCCTGGCAAAGCATTAAGAAGGAGGAAACCCAGCGTTTGGTGATGTCCATGGGTTCCAGACTTAAGGCAGTGATTGCCTCCAAAGGATTCGCAACAAAATATTGAAAATAAAAATATTTTGTTTGGGTTTGGTTTATTTGTCCAATTACTTTTGACCTCCTAAAATGTGGAGTGTTTGTAAAGAAATGTGTACAATTCCTACAATTTTTATCAGATATTTTTGTTCAAACCTTCAAATTAAACGTTACAATCTGCACTTGAATTCTGTTGTAGAGGTTTCATTTCAAATCCAATGTGGAGGCATGCAGAGCCCAACTCGCGAAAATTGTGTCACTGTCCAAATATTTCAGGACCTAACTGTAGGTGCTCAGAGGTAATAATAGATAAAATTAGTGAGTAACCTCGGCACTCTAAATCTCCCAGACTAAGTCAGTAAGTCCCAATGGATAGTAATGCAAAATCACTCTTTATTGGTCCGTATTAAGAACATTTTTTTTTTCATAAGCATATATGTTTTTGTCCAAAACAAGTTACAATTGACGTTTCGGCCTGAGCCTTCGTCAGATTGGACTTATCTGCATGTAATCATGAAAAAGACAATAATCAGTATCACATAAGAGTGAGAGAACAATAACATAAACTCGAACAATGTAGAGGTACAATTGGCATGCAGCAAAAAAATTGCAACACAGCAAGAAATGAAACACATGATACAAATGTCATAATACAGTACAAGGACAATATAGTAATGACAAATATGGGGTCAGAGTAGACTTAGACAGCTCTGGTACGAAAGAGATGTCAATCATAAAGTAACATGTGCAGTAGGTGTAGAGCTACAGTATGCATGGCAGAGCTAATGGGTAGACCGACCATAGAAAAAGAACGGAGAAAAAGTGGAGAAAAAGTGGAGAATAAGTGGAGAAAAAGTGGAGAAAAAGTGGAGAAAAAGTGGAGAAAAAAAATGGAGAAAAAGTGGAGAATAAATGGAGAAAAAGTGGAGAAAAAGTGGAGAAAAAGTGGAGAAAAAGTGGAGAATAAATGGAGAAAAAGTGGAGAAAAAGTGGAGAAAAAGTGGAGAATAAATGGAGAAAAAGTGGAGAAAAAGTGGAGAAAAAGTGGAGAAAAAGTGGAGAAAAAAAATGGAGAAAAAGTGGAGAAAAAGTGGAGAATAAATGGAGAAAAAGTGGAGAAAAAGTGGAGAAAAAGTGGAGAAAAAGTGGAGAATAAATGGAGAAAAAGTGGAGAAAAAGTGGAGAAAAAGTGGAGAATAAATGGAGAAAAAGTGGAGAAAAAGTGGAGAAAAAGTGGAGAAAAAGTGGAGAATAAATGGAGAAAAAGTGGAGAAAAAGTGGAGAAAAAGTGGAGAAAAAGTGGAGAAAAAGTGGAGAATAAGTGGAGAAAAAGTGGAGAAAAAGTGGAGAAAAAGTGGAGAAAAAGTGGAGAATAAGTGGAGAAAAAGTGGAGAAAAAGTGGAGAAAAAGTGGAGAAAAAGTGGAGAAAAAGTGGAGAAAAAAGTGGAGAAAAAAGTGGAGAAAAAGTGGAGAAAAAGTGGAGAAAAAGTGGAGAAAAAGTGGAGAAAAAGTGGAGAAAAAGTGGAGAATAAGTGGAGAATAAGTGGAGAATAAGTGGAGAAAAAGTGGAGAAAAAGTGGAGAAAAAGTGGAGAAAAAAATGGAGAAAAGGTGGAGAAAAAGTGGAGAAAAAGTGGAGAAAAAGTGGAGAATAAATGGAGAAAAAGTTGAAAAAAAGTGGAGAAAAAGTGGAGAAAAAGTGGAGAAAAGGTGGAGAAAAAGTGGAGAAAAAGTGGAGAAAAAGTGGAGAATAAATGGAGAAAAAGTTGAAAAAAAGTGGAGAAAAAGTGGAGAAAAAGTGGAGAAAAAGTGGAGAAAAAGTGGAGAAAAAGTGGAGAAAAAGTGGAGAAAAAAATGGAGAAAAAGTGGAGAATAAATGGAGAAAAAGTGGAGAAAAAGTGGAGAAAAATTGGAGAAAAAAATGGAGAAAAAGTGGAGAAAAAGTGTAGAAAAAGTGGAGAAAAAGTGGAGAAAAAGTGGAGAAAAAGTGGAGAAAAAAATGGAGAAAAAGTGGAGAATAAATGGAGAAAAAGTGGAGAAAAAGTGGAGAAAAAAATGGAGAAAAAGTGGAGAAAAAGTGGAGAATAAATGGAGAAAAAGTGGAGAAAAAGTGGAGAAAAAGTGGAGAAAAAATGGAGAAAAAGTGGAGCACCCTTTGGTGCCTTTCATGTGGCACTAAGGGGTGCTTAGCTTTGTATTTAGCCAAAAAAAATGAAAAAAAAAAATGACGTAGGGTTCCCCCTAGTTTTGTAGCCAGCTAGGGTAAAGCAGACGGCTGCAGCCTGCAGACCACAGCTGGCAACCTCACCTTGGCTGGTAATCCAAAACTGAGGGCACCCCACGCTGTTATTTTAAATTAAATAAATAATTTAAAAAAAAAAAACACGTAGGGGTCCCCCAAAATTGGATCACCAGCCAAGGTAAAGCAGACAGCTGGGGCCTGATATTCTCAGACTAGGGAGGTCCATGGTTATTGGACTCTCCCAAGCCTAAAAATAGCAGGCCGCAGCCGCCCCAGAAGTGGCGCATCCATTAGATGCGCCAATCCTGGTGCTTCGCCCCAGCTCATCCCGCACCCTGGTGCGGTGGCAAACGGGGTAATATATGGGGTTAATACCAGATGTGTAATGTCACCTGGCATCAAGCCCTGGGGTTGGTGAGGTCAGGCGTCTATCAGATACCCGACATCACCAACCCAGTCAGTAATAAAAAAAAATAGACGACAAACACATTTTTATTTGAAAAAACACTCCCCAAAACATTCCCTCTTTAACCAATTTATTAGAAAGAAAAACAAATCCAGGTCTGGTGTAATCCAAGGGGTTGCCATGACGATCCACACTGTCCCAGTCAATGAAGAGCAGGATGTTCCCCATTGGCTGGGAGAGCAGTGCAGTGACCTGAGCTAACATCAATGGGTCAGCCCAGGTCACTGCAGGGCATGACAAGTGCTGCTGTCAGCGAGGTACATTACCTGCGCTGATCTCCAGCACTGCCGACAGCCCCTGTCACTGAGGTCAATGACCGGCGCCTTCACATCAAGTATCGCGAGAGGTCTGTGACGTCACCGCCAGTGTCAGTCTCGGGTCGGAAGCGATAGGTGATGTGACAAGCGGCGGCCATGGAGGACAGTGACAGCGCTGAGGTCGGGATGGCGGGACTTCATCACCGCAGGTAAGCCGAGCGGGGGGGGGGGTGTGGTGTGTGAGAGTGTGTGTGTGTGTGCGTGTGTGTATATGTATGTATACATGCCGCGGGCAGGAGGGGGCGGAGCGAGCTGAGCGGGAAGTGTGGGATTCCTGCACGTAACTAAGATAAACATCGGGTTACTAACCAAAGCGCTTTGCTTGGATACCCGATGTTTATCTTGGTTACCAGCTTGTGGCAGGCTGCCAGCGATGGCTCCTGCACTGTTACGGGGGCTGTCTGATTATAAAAACCAAAGAGATATCAGACAGTCAGGGTCCACCGTGCAGAGACTCTGCTGCAGACTATGGCAGAGTGCAATACCTCTGTTAACTCACAGAAGGATATAATAAGTAAGTAAAGCAATTCCTCCCTTACTTGGAGGGTGTGTGGAATGATCTCTGTTAATAATCACAGAGACAAAGGCAATGTGTGCGAAATGGCACCTACCTAGGTCCGCTCTTCTAGTGGTGCAAAAGAGACGAACAGCAGCGTAAGCCGCACAAAGCTCCTACCTGCGTTCGCTCCACTAGTGTGCGAGGAAACGAACCACTAGATATGGCACCTGCCTAGGTCCGCTCTTCTAGTGGTGCAAAAGAGACGAACAGCAGCGTAAGCCGCACAAAGCTCCTACCTCTGTTCGCTCCCCTAGTGTGCGAGGATACGAACAACTGCCAGACGCAGTATAAGGAACGTTACCCTAGCGGCAACGTCCACCTACGAGTCGAATCACAAGGCCCAGCCAGACCATGTGCCTCAGGCACCTGCCTATGTCCGCTCCCCTAAGAGGTAAGGATACGGACAGCAGCCGAAGCTGTAAGGTATAAGAACGCTACCCTGCCGGTAGCGCTCACCTAGCATAGACAGAGAGATGCCTAGAGGAACGTGCACAGAGCGTCTACTCTCATGCATGAACCAAGAGGACTGAGCACCATGCGGCGTGTGTCAGGGTCTTATATAGACTCTGTGCCTCATGCAAGATGGAGGACACCAGAGCCAATCCGCTGCCAGAATGACAGGAGTGACGTCATGCTGGCCTATCACCGAGCAAGGCGTCACAAGCACATGACCAGCGACCAATCGGCATAGAAGGTGTCAGAGACATGTGACCTCGTGTCAGCGATGATGTCACCCGCACATGTGCAATGGCTCCAAGATAGGACTTAGTATCCGGCGCTCGCACATGTGCAGTAGCAAGAAATCTGGACTTAGTCTCCAGCGCTCGCACATGTGCAGTAGCAAGAAATCTGGACATAGTCTCCAGTGCTCGCAGCAACCGTAACAGTACCTCCCCCTCAAGGGCCCCCCTCCCGGCGACGCAGGTAATCGGCAACTAAGTCGGGAGCATGGACAGCCTCCTCAGGCTCCCAAGAGCGATGTTCCAGGCCATAGCCCTTTCAATCTATCAAGAAGAACCTGCGCCCTCTAACCATCTTAGAACCAACTATGGCTCGTACCTCATAGCTAGAGCGAGAGGAATCAGAGGCAGGAGAGTGCACTTCACGAGCGTGAGGTAAAATAGCCGGCTTTAGCAGTGAGACATGGAATTTGTCATGAATCCTAAGATGGACAAGTAACTTCAATTGATAGACTACAGGATTTACCTGTCGAAGAACCTCATAAGGACCCAGGAAGCGAGGAGCAAATTTGACAGAGCTCACTCTAAGTCTCACGTGTTTTGCAGAGAGCCACACAAAGTCCCCTGGAGAAAAGACAGGAGCCGGGCGACGAAACCGATCGGACACCGTCTTCATACGGTCCTTAGCTGCTTGGATCGACTCTTGAGTCCGATCCCAAACCTCTCTGGCATTAGTTGCCCAGTCGGCCACAAGAGGAGGAGGTGCAGCAGTGGGAAACGGTACCGGTACCCTAGGGTGTTGCCCATTATTGAGTACGAACGGTGTCTGCCCAGTGGCCTCAGCCAGCGAATTGTTAAGGGCAAATCCTGCCCAGGGTAGGAGGGAGGACCAGTTATCGTGGTTCTCAGCAACAAAGTGTCGAAGGTATATAATCATAGATTGATTGGTACGTTCAACCAAACCATTAGTCTCCGGATGGTATGCCGAAGAGAGATTCAACTCAATTTGCAGAAGGCTACAAAGATCTCGCCAGAAACGGGAAGTAAATTGCGGGCCTCTATCACAAATGATACGATCTGGCATCCCGTGAAGCCTAAAGACATGCTTGAGGAATAGTTTGGCTAGTACCCTGGAAGATGGGATTCTCGATAACGGTACGAGATGAACCATCCGGGAGAAATGGTCCATAATGACCCACACAAATCTATGTCCCTGTGAACATGGAAGATCACCCACAAAGTCCATGCCTACCACCTCCCATGGTCTATCTGGCACTGGTAAAGGATGCAAGAGCCCAGCCGGTCTCTGCCGTAATGGACGGTTGCGAGCACACGAGTAGCAGGAACCGACATATCTCTTGACGTGGCTGGCTAAGTGTGGCCACCAATACCACCTCTCCAGTAACTCTCGTGTCCGCCTAATACCAAAATGCCCACCCACCTTTGAGGTGTGGGCCCATGACAGTATATCATTCTGTCGATCAGGCGGAACAAAGGTCTTGCCCAGTGGGATTTGGTCTAACGTCACAGGGGAGAGCGTATGAAAAACCCCGGAGGGAAGGATAAGACGAGGTTCGTCAATCTCTTCCTGGGTAGAAAGCATAGAGCGAGACAGGGCGTCTGCCTTGTTATTCTTACTCCCAGACAGATAGTTGATGGAGAAGTGAAAGCGGGAGAAAAACAAGGACCAGCGGGCTTGGCGAGGATTCAGACGCTAAGCGGTTTGTAAGTACGTCAGATTCTTATGGTCTGTATAGACCTGGAAAGGATGTTTCGCTCCTTCCAGCAAGTGACGCCACTCCTCCAAGGCTAATCTCAAGGCGAGCAGTTCCCTATCCCCAATGGTATAGTTTCTCTCTGCCGGTGAAAAGGTTTTAGCAAAGAAGAAACACGGCCTTTTTCTACCTGCACCGTTCTTTTGATACAAGACCGCACCAGCACCCACTGAAGAGGCATCAACCTCTAAGAGGAAGGGCTTATTCTCATCGGGTCTTTGAAGAACGGGAGCAGTTGAAAAGTGTCTTTTTACTGCCTCAAAAGCCTGAGATGTCTCAGTAGACCAGGCTTTGGGATTAGCACCTTTCTTAGTCAAGGCCACCAAAGGGGCCACCAAAGTAGAAAAATGGGGTATGAACTGCCTGTAATAATTTATGAATCCTAAGAAGCGTTGCACCGCCTTCAAGGAATGAGGTTCGGACCATTGCAGGACAGCAGAGAGCTTCGCAGGATCCATAGCCAGGCCCTCTTGTGAGATAATGTAACCCAAAAAAGGCAATGAGGACTGCTCGAATACACATTTCTCGAGTTTAGCAAACAATGAGTGCTCCCTTAAACGGGAAAGGACACGAACGACATCCTGACGATGAGTCTCCAGATCAGGAGAAAAAATCAGGATGTCGTCCAGATACACCACTACTGAGGATAACAGTAAATCCCTGAACACATCATTTACGAAGTCCTGAAATACTGCGGGTGCATTACATAACCCAAAAGGCATGACGAGGTATTCATAGTGACCGTCTCGGGTGTTAAAAGCGGTCTTCCATTCGTCACCCTTTCGAATTCGTACCAAGTTATACGCACCCCGCAGATCCAACTTCGTAAAAACTTGAGCTCCTCTAAGTCTGTCAAAGAGCTCCGAAATTAAAGGTAATGGGTATTTGTTCTTTATTGTGATTGCGTTGAGACCCCTGTAATCTATGCAGGGACGCAAATCACCCTCTTTCTTCCGAACAAAGAAAAACCCAGCTCCCGCGGGAGAGACAGACTTACGAATGAACCCCTTCTCTAAACTCTCTCTTATATAGGTCGACATGGCCTCCGACTCAGGTATCGACAGGGGGTAAACCCTGCCTTTAGGTGGAACCGAACCTGGGATAAGGTCTATGGCACAGTCATACGGCCTATGGGGTGGAAGAACCTCAGCACCCTGTTTGGAGAACACGTCAGCGAAATCCAAATAGGGTGTAGGTATGGGAGAGAGATCAGTTGATGCAACCGCAACGACCTTAGGTGGTAAGGGAAGACATCGGGACTGACATTTCGAACCCCAACTAATAATGCTGTCAGACTCCCAGTCAATGTGAGGAGCATGAGTCCGAAGCCATGGAAGACCCAGAAGGATGTCGTCTATACCCTCAGGCAAAACAAGAAAAGAAATCTCCTCTATGTGACCCTGAGACAGGGAAAAGCGCAAGGGAACTGTCCTCAATGTAATGGAGTCAGACAACATAGTACCATTAACAACACGGACAGGAATAGGCGCCTCTAACATGATAGAGGGAATATTGTGTCCCTTTACAAATCCTGAGGACACAAAAGTCCCGTCAGCTCCGGAATCCACAAAAGCCATAATAGGCCATGTATTCTCAGATAACGAGAGCTGACCTGGGATACAACACTTAGAGGGTGCAGAAGACGTCTCTAGTAACCCCCCTCTAATGGTTACTAGGCCAGGGAGTTTCCCTGACGACTAGGACACTTGTTGGCATAGTGCCCAGCCTGACGACATACGTAACATATAGGAGGACCAGACTTGCGTAGTCTGGAGAACGTATGACCTAACTCCATAGGAGTGGGAGATGTTTCAGATGCTGAGGAAGATGGTAGTGGACCCTCAACAACTGGAATAGCCCGATGCTTAGGGCGTGAGGAAGAGACCTCGAGTCTACGTTCCTTATGGCGTACATCGATCCTTGTTGCTACTGTGATCAAGTCCTCCAGAGAAGCAGGGACCTCACGAGTAGCAAGAGCATCCTTGACATAGCCTGCCAACCCTCTCCAGAAGATAGGAATCAACACCTTCTCTGGCCAGTCTAGTTCTGCCACCAGAGTTCTAAAAGCAATGGCATAAGAACTAGTGGATAACGAACCCTGAGATAGATCTAACAGTCTCAGGGCCGCATCATGGGTAACCTGCGGACCCATGAATACCGCCTTAAGAGCATCAAGAAAGTCTTGATGTCTCAGAGTAACCACATCAGAGCGCTCCCATAAGGGAGTCGCCCATTCTAAGGCTTTGTCCTGAAGTAAGGAGATGATAAAGCCTACTCTGGACCTCTCCGTAGAGAAGCGAGAAGAGTTGACCTCTAGGTGTATCTGACACTGACTAATGAAACCACGACATGATCTGGCATCGCCAGAATATCTGTTTGGCAGAGCAAGTCGAGGATCATGTGCAGATGTCACCATGGTCTGAGGTTTATCCTCTATACTCTTGAGCCGTGACTCAAGTACTTGTATGTAACGATGTAACTGCTGATATTCTGCCATAACTGCCAGACCCTTGGCTCAGTCCTAATGTTACGGGGGCTGTCTGATTATAAAAACCAAAGAGATATCAGACAGTCAGGGTCCACCGTGCAGAGACTCTGCTGCAGACTATGGCAGAGTGCAATACCTCTGTTAACTCACAGAAGGATATAATAAGTAAGTAAAGCAATTCCTCCCTTACTTGGAGGGTGTGTGGAATGATCTCTGTTAATAATCACAGAGACAAAGGCAATGTGTGCGAAATGGCACCTACCTAGGTCCGCTCTTCTAGTGGTGCAAAAGAGACGAACAGCAGCGTAAGCCGCACAAAGCTCCTACCTGCGTTCGCTCCACTAGTGTGCGAGGAAACGAACCACTAGATATGGCACCTGCCTAGGTCCGCTCTTCTAGTGGTGCAAAAGAGACGAACAGCAGCGTAAGCCGCACAAAGCTCCTACCTCTGTTCGCTCCCCTAGTGTGCGAGGATACGAACAACTGCCAGACGCAGTATAAGGAACGTTACCCTAGCGGCAACGTCCACCTACGAGTCGAATCACAAGGCCCAGCCAGACCATGTGCCTCAGGCACCTGCCTATGTCCGCTCCCCTAAGAGGTAAGGATACGGACAGCAGCCGAAGCTGTAAGGTATAAGAATGCTACCCTGCCGGTAGCGCTCACCTAGCATAGACAGAGAGATGCCTAGAGGAACGTGCACAGAGCGTCTACTCTCATGCATGAACCAAGAGGACTGAGCACCATGCGGCATGTGTCTTATATAGACTCTGTGCCTCATCCAAGATGGAGGACACCAGAGCCAATCCGCTGCCAGAACGACAGGAGTGACGTCATGCTGGCCTATCACCGAGCAAGGCGTCACAAGCACATGACCAGCGACCAATCGGCATAGAAGGTGTCAGAGACATGTGACCTCGTGTCAGCGATGATGTCACCCGCACATGTGCAATGGCTCCAAGATAGGACTTAGTATCCGGCGCTCGCACATGTGCAGTAGCAAGAAATCTGGACTTAGTCTCCAGCGCTCGCACATGTGCAGTAGCAAGAAATCTGGACTTAGTCTCCAGCGCTCGCACATGTGCAGTAGCAAGAAATCTGGACATAGTCTCCAGTGCTTGCAGCAACCGTAACATGCACACTGTAGCTGTAAAAAGCCCTGTTTTTTTGCTGCTAGAACCGTTCTCGAACGTATCTAGAACTATCGAGCTTTTGCAAAAAGCTCGAGTTCTAGTTCGATCTCGAACAGCCCCAAAAATCACTCGAGCCTAGAACTGGAGAACCTCGAACCACGAACCGCGCTCAACTCTACTCATCTGCAATAGTTCTATAATTTTTATTATACTTATTTATATATTCATTTTTTATTAACATTTTTGGAATGTTTGTGTCCAGTCTAGAGTATACTATACTGAGCAAAACTGCTGAAATAAAGAATGATATATTGTAGCAAACTACCAGAGAGATTAGCATAGCTGTTGCTAATTTATTCCTTATCTGTTTAATAAAATCCATCACATACATTATATTACTTTATTAGTTCTAAATTTAAAAGGTAACTAACTGTGCTTCCATGTAACACTTCAGAATAAGCTGTCCTTTTGGTACATGAAAAATAACACTTTTTCTGGTAATTATATGACTTGTATCCTGTCATTTCATCAATTGATTTGCAATTGATTTTTATTTGGTGGCAAGAGCTAGCAAGCTGCTAGTACAGAGAAGAGCATAGAACAGGGGTTTTGTTCTTCTTTTCTTTGTTACAACAATCTAGTACCGAGTATTTGTAAATCCTGCTGTGATGAGAGGCAAAAGACTTGTTAGAAAGCTCAGCATAGTCTTTTTGTGTCTCCTCCCGATGTTTTTATTCTTGTCTATCCCTACTTCTGTGCAGTCAAACACCTCGTTATGCTGTCAGTCTGTCTTGTCTTGTGCAACACAGAGTTGAGATACAGTACAGACCAAAGGTTTGGACACACCTTCTCATTTCTAGAACAACTAATAAGAGGAGACTTTGTGCAGCAGGCCTTCATGGTAAAATAGCTGCTAGGAAACCACTGCTAAGGACAGTCAACAAGCAGAAGAGACTTGTTTGGGCTAAAGAACACAAGGAATGGACATTAGTCCATTGGAAATCTGTGCTTTGGTCTGATGAGTTCAAATTTGAGATCTTTGGATCCAACCACCGTGTCTTTGTACAAAAGGTGAACGGATGGACTCTACATGGCTGGTTCCCACCGTGAAGCATGGTGGAGGAGGTGTGATGGTGTGGGGGAGCTTTGCTGGTGACACTGTTGGGGATTTATTCAAAAAGGCATACTGAACCAGCATGGCTACCACAGCATCTTGCAGCGGCATGCTATTCCATCCGGTTTACGTTTAGTTGGACCATCATTTATTTTTCAACAGGACAATGACCCCAAGCATACCTCCAGGCTATGTAAGGGCTATTTGACTAAGAAGGAGAGTAATGGGGTGCTACGCCAGATGACCGGGCCTCCACAGTCACCAGACCTGAACCCAATCGAGATGGTTTGGGGTGAGTTGGACCGCAGAGAAAAGGCAAAAGGGCCAACAAGTGCTAAGCATCTCTGGGAACTCCTTCAAGACTGTTGGAAGACCATTTCCGGTGACTATCTCTTGAAGCTCATCAAGAGAATGCCATTAGTGTGCAAAGCAGTAATCAAAGCAAAAGGTGGCTACTTTGAAGAACCTAGAATATAAGACATATTTTCAGTTGTTTCACACTAAGTATTTCATTCCACATGTTTTAATTCATAGTTTTGATGCCTTCAATGTGAATCTACAATTTTCAGACTCGTGAAATAAAGAAAACTCTTTGAATGAGAAGGTGTGTCCAAACGTTTGGTCTGTACTGTATGTTTTTATGTTTTTCAGAGTCGATGCTGAGTTCTGAAGGAAGGAGGAGGTGAAAGGATTAGCTCATTAATGGAGAAAGAAGAAAACACATTTTATAAGAAATTTTACAAAGTTTCTAAATATTTTCCTGTACCATTGTTTTCTAGAAAGTTTATTGAAAACTATATTTAAGGTTCTTAAAAAAAAACCCCTGTATTTTGAATGCTTTATTACTTTTAACTGAACCAAATCTTATGGCCAAATATTAGTTTGGAATAAACAGGGAAATATTAAATGCAACACATGAGTAGTTTTTTGTGTCATTTGTTTCATTATGGTTGAGGGTTTTTTAAAAAGAAATTGCAGCATGCTCTAAGCATGATACTTCTTAGGCAGCTTGCATAATTGTCCTCCCATGGACCTTGTGTCCTGAGTAGAGATGAGCGAACCGGTCCCGGTTCGGCTCGAGGCCGGTTCGCCGAACGGGGGTCCCGTTCGAGTTCGGTTCGTCGAACGTTCGACGAACCGAACTCGAACGTATAGGCTATAATGGGAGGCAATCACAAACACATAAAAATGCATTATAAATGTACACAAACAGTTAATAAACATTGCCATAACACTTACCGGTCCTCGCGATCCCTTCTGCACTCTGTCTCCTGCCGCTATTCCATCCGATGATCGCTGAATCCTCCCGGTGACCTGCACTGCCAGCAGAGAAGCAGGACCTATCGTGACGTCAAAATAGCCATGTGACCAGTCACGTGGCTATTATCTCATTGGCTACAGACTGGTCACATGACTATGACACGTCATGTAGGACCTGCGAGTGCATCTCTCCGGTACACGGTGCACATATGTGTATCGCCGTGTACCGGCGACATGCTCTAGCACACGGTCGACTCCCCGTTCCGTTAGGGACCGGCTGACACAGCCGGTCATTAACGGAGATCACCGTTGCCATAGCAACGCAGTTAGCGGTGACGTCACCGCTAACCGCGGCTCCGGGAGCACCGTTGCTATGGTAACGCGTCTGTCAGCGTTACCGCTAGCAGCCAGCAGTGATCACTCACGGAGTGAAGGCTGCACGCTGCTTCCCGATTGTAGTGAGCATTGTAGTTAGGATGGAGGTTCCCCAGCCCCAAGTGATGCCCCTCACTACAATCGTCACTACTACTACACTAGAAAGAAAGAAGACAGAAGAGCAGGATCGTGGAGGGCTGACAGGGGTAATAAAGATGGAGTCTCTAATGTGTCTGTGTATTTATTTCTATTAAAGTATTTTTTCTCTGTGTGGTGTCTTTTTTTAACCCTTTATTGGAGATTCTTAATGGCCGGGTCAAACGTGCCTGACATTAAGAATCTCTGGCTTAATACTGGCTGGTAAAACAAAGCCAGTATTAACTCATGATTACCCAACAAGCCACCCGGCTCCAGGGCTGTTGGAAGAGTTGGATACAGCGCCAGATGATGGCGCTTCTATGAGAGCGCCATTTTCTGGGACGGCTGCGGACTGAAATCCGCAGCAGAGGCGCCCACAAACCTCGGGCTAACCTGTGCTGCGGATTCCAATCCCCAGCTGCCTAGTTGTACCCGGCTGGACACAAAAATAGGGCGAAGCCCACGTCATTTGTTTTTTAATTATTTCATGAAATAAGTGAAATAATTAAAAAAAACGGGCTTCCCTATATTTTTGGTTCCCAGCCGGGTACAAATAGGCAACTGGGGGTTGGAGGCAGCCCGTGGCTGCCAGCTGTACCTGGCTAGCATACAAAAATATGGCGAAGCCCACGTCATTTTTTTGGTGGGCAAAAAACTTCTGCATACAGTCCTGGATGGAGTATGCTGAGCCTTGTAGTTCTGCAGCTGCTGTCTGCTCTTCTCCATACAGACAGACAGCAGCTGCAGAACTACAAGGCTCAGCATACTCCATCCAGGACTGTATGCAGAAGTTTTTTGCCCCCTGAAAAAATTGTGGCTTCGCCATATTTTTGTATGCTAGCCAGGTACAGCAGGCAGGTACGGCTGCCCCCAACCCCCAGTTGCCTATTTGTACCCGGCTGGGAACCAAAAATAAAGGGAAGCCCTTTTTTTATTATTTCATGAATTTCATGAAATAATTAGAAAACAAATGACGTAGGCTTTGCCCCATTTTTGTGTCCAGCCAGGTACAACTAGGCAGCTGGGATTGGAATCCGCACCACCGGTTGGCCTGAGCTTTCTGGGCCCCACTGCTGCGAATTGCAGTCTGCAGCCACCTCAGAAAATGGCATTTTCATAGAAGCGCCATCTTCTGGCGTTGTATCCAACTCTTCCAGCACCTGCCTGCTATACCTGGCTAGCATACAAAAATATGGCGAAGCTCACGTCCTTTTTTTGTAGCTTTTTGGCAAAAAAAAAAAAAAATGCTTCCCTGGATTTTCCATTGCCAGTGAAGGTAACACCAAGCAGTGGGGGTTAGCAGCCAGTAGCTGCTTGGATTACCCTTAGCTAGCAATGCAAAAAATGCAGTGGGAGCTAACATATATTTTTTTTAATTATTTATTTAAATAACTAAAAATAAAATGGGCTTCCCTGTATTTTGATTGCTGGACATCACAGTGCTGTAAAAATAAATCTTTAAAAAAATGACGTAGCGCTCCGCGGTATTTTTGATTCTCAGCGCAGATAAAGCAGACAGCTATGGGTTGCCACCCCCATCTGCCTGCCGTTACCTTGGTTGGCAATCAAAATACAGGGAAGCCCATTAATTTTTTCTATTTAAAAAATAGTTAAAAAAAAATTACGTTGGGTCCCCCCATTTTTGATAGCCAGCTAGGGTAAAGCAGACGGCTGTAGCCTGAAAACCACAGCTGGCAGCTTTACCGTGGTTGGGGATCCAATGTGGAGGTCCCCTCAGGCTCTTTTTTATAATTATTTTATAAATATTAATAATTACACAATAAAAGTAGGGGACCCCCCAAATTGGATCACCAGCCAAGGTAAAGCGGACAGCTGTGGTCTGGTATTCTCAGGGTGGGAAGGTCCATAGTTATTGGGCCTTCACAGCCTAAAAATAGCAGGCCGCAGGCACCCCAGACGTGGCGCATCCACTAGATGCGCCAATCCTGGCGCTTCACCCCAGCTCATCCCGTGCCCTGGTGCAGTGGCAAACGGGGTAATAAATCGGGTTGATACTAGCTGTAAAGTCACCTGAGATCAAGCCCAGCAGTTTGTGATGTCATGGCGTCTATTAGATACCCAACATCATAAACTGTCAGTACTAACAAAAACAAAAAATCGACAAAAGAAATTTATTTGAAAAAACAGTCCCCAAAACATTTCCTCTTTCACCAATTTATTGTAAGAAAAAAAATAAAGGGGTCCCACGACGACTCTGGACCATCTAGAATATGGGGGGGAGACACTCAGGGAACGTATCCCCCATTTTCTAGGAGTGCGGACCCTTCATGTGAGGAGTGTGGGTGCAATGAATCTGCACTCACTCTCCCCGGGTCCACAGCAGCAGAGTCCATGTCGTAATGGTTGCTACCAAAGCTGCAATGCCCTGCTCATGAGGTAAGGGCATGCCTAATCAGGAGAACTACTGTAGAGGAAGCTCTGCTCACTGGTATATAGGTGCTCAGAGGTAATAATAGATAAAATTAGTGAGTAACCTCGGCACTCTATATCTCCCAGACTAAGTCAGTAAGTCACAACGGATAGTAATGCAAAATCACTCTTTATTGGTCCGTATTAAGAAAATTTTTTTTTCATAAGCATATATGTTTTTGTCCAAAACAAGTTACAAATGACGTTTCGGCCTGAGCCTTCGTCAGATTGGACTTATCTGCATGTAATCATGAAAAATGACAATAATCAGTATCACATAAGAGTGAGAGAACAATAACATAAACTCGAACAATGTAGAGGTACAATTGGGATGCAGCAAAAAAATTGCAACACAGCAAGAAATGAAACACATGATACAAATGTCATAATACAGTACAAGGACAATATAGTAATGACAAATATGGGGTCAGAGTAGACTTAGACAGCTCTGGTACGAAAGAGATGTCAATCATAAAGTAACATGTGCAGTAGGTGTAGAGCTACACTATGCATGGCAGAGCTAATGGGTAGACCGACCATAGAAAAAGTAGAGAAAAAGTGGAGAAAAAGTGGAGAATAAGTGGAACATAAGAGGAGAAAAAGTGGAGAAAAAGTGGAGAAAAAAGTGGAGAAAAAGTGGAGAAAAAGTGGAGAAAAAGTGGAGAAAAAGTGGAGATTAAGAGGAGAAAAAGTGGAGAAAAAAGTGGAGAAAAAGTGGAGAAAAAGTGGAGCATAAGTGGAGAAAAAGTGGAGAAAAATTGGAGAAAAAGTGGAGCATAAGAGGAGAAAAAGTGGAGAAAAAAGTGGAGAAAAAGTGGAGAAAAAGTGGAGCATAAGAGGAGAAAAAGTGGAGAAAAAGTGGAGAAAAAGTGGAGCATAAGAGGAGAAAAAGTGGAGAAAAAGTGGAGTAAAAGTGGAGCATAAGAGGAGAAAAAGTGGAGATTAAGAGGAGAAAAAGTGGAGAAAAAGTGGAGCATAAGAGGAGAAAAAGTGGAGAAAAAGTGGAGAAAAAGTGGAGAAAAAGTGGAGAAAAAGTGGAGCATAAGAGGAGAAAAAGTGGAGATTAAGAGGAGAAAAAGTGTAGAAAAAGTGTAGAAAAAGTGGAGAAAAAGTGGAGAAAAAGTGGAGCATAAGAGGAGAAAAAGTGGAGAAAAAAGTGGGGAAAAAGTGGAGAAAAAGTGGAGAAAAAGTGGAGATTAAGAGGAGAAAAAGTGGAGCATAAGAGGAGAAAAAGTGGAGAAAAAAGTGGAGAAAAAGTGGAGAAAGTGGAGAAAAAAATGGAGAAAAAGTGGAGAAAAAGTGGAGAAAAAGTGGAGAATAAGAGGAGAAAAAGTGGAGAAAAAGTGGAGAATAAGAGGAGAAAAAGTGGAGAATAAGTGGAGAAAAAAATGGAGAAAAAGTGGAGAAAAAGTGGAGAAAAAGTGGAGCATAAGAGGAGAAAAAGTGGAGAAAAAGTGGAGAAAAAGTGGAGAAAAAGTGGAGCATAAGAGGAGAAAAAGTGGAGAAAAAAGTGGAGAAAAAGTGGAGAAAAAGTGGAGCATAAGAGGAGAAAAAGTGGAGAAAAAGTGGAGAAAAAGTGGAGCATAAGAGGAGAAAAAGTGGAGAAAAAGTGGAGAAAAAGTGGAGCATAAGAGGGGAAAAAGTGGAGAAAAAGTGGAGAAAAAAGTGGAGAAAAAGTGGAGAAAAAGTGGAGAAAAAGTGGAGAAAAAGTGGAGATTAAGAGGAGAAAAAGTGGAGAAAAAGTGGAGCATAAGAGGAGAAAAAGTGGAGAAAAAAGTGGAGAAAACGTGGAGAAAAAGTGGAGAAAAAGTGGAGAAAAAGTGGAGAAAAAGTGGAGCATAAGAGGAGAAAAAGTGGAGAAAAAAGTGGAGAAAACGTGGAGAAAAAGTGGAGAAAAAGTGGAGAAAAAGTGGAGCATAAGAGGAGAAAAAGTGGAGAAAAAAGTGGAGAAAAAGTGGAGAAAAAGTGGAGAAAAAGTGGAGATTAAGAGGAGAAAAAGTGGAGCATAAGAGGAGAAAAAGTGGAGAAAAAAGTGGAGAAAAAGTGGAGAAAGTGGAGAAAAAAATGGAGAAAAAGTGGAGAAAAAGTGGAGAAAAAGTGGAGAATAAGAGGAGAAAAAGTGGAGAAAAAGTGGAGAAAAAAATGGAGAAAATTGGAGAAAAAGTGGAGAGAAAGTGGAGAAAAAAATGGAGAAAAAGTGGAACACCCTTTGGTACCTTTCATGTGGCACTAAGGGGTGCTTAGCTTTGTATTTAGCCAAAAAAATGAAAAAAAAATGACATAGGGTTCCCCCTAGTTTTGTAGCCAGCTAGGGTAAAGCAGACGGCTGCAGCCTGCAGACCACAGCTGGCAACCTCACCTTGGCTGGTAATCCAAAACTGAGGGCACCCCACGCTGTTATTTTAAATTAAATAAATAATTAAAAAAAAAAACACGTAGGGGTCCCCCAAAATTGGATCACCAGCCAAGGTAAAGCAGACAGCTGGGGTCTGATATTCTCAGACTAGGGAGGTCCATGGTTATTGGAATCTCCCCAGCCTAAAAATAGCAGGCCGCAGCCGCCCCAGAAGTGGCGCATCCATTAGATGCGCCAATCCTGGTGCTTCGCCCCAGCTCATCCCGCGCCCTGGTGCGGTGGCAAACGGGGTAATATTTGGGGTTAATACCAGATGTGTAATGTCACCTGGCATCAAGCCCTGGGGTTGGTGAGGTCAGGCGTCTATCAGATACCCGACATCACCAACCCAGTCAGTAATAAAAAAAAAATACACGACAAACACATTTTTATTTGAAAAAACACTCCCCAAAACATTCCCTCTTTAACCAATTTATTAGATTGAAAAACAAATCCAGGTCTGGTGTAATCCAAGGGGTTGCCATGACGATGCACACTGTCCCAGTCAATGAAGAGCAGGATGTTCCCCATTGGCTGGGAGAGCAGTGCAGTGACCTGAGCTAACATCAATGGGTCAGCCCAGGTCACTGCAGGGGGGTGACAAGTGCTGCTGTCAGTGAGGTACATTACCTGCGCTGATCTCCAGCACACTGACAGCCCCTGTCACTGAGGTCAATGACCGGCGCCTTCACATCAAGTATCGCGAGAGGTCCGTGACGTCACCGCCAGTGTCAGTCTCGGGTCGGAAGCGATAGGTGATGTGACAAGCGGCGGCCATGGAGGACAGTGACAGCGCTGAGGTCGGGATGGCGGGACTTCATCACCGCAGGTAAGCCGAGCGAGCGGGCGGGCGGGCGGGCGGGGGGGGGGGGGGTTGGATGTGTGTGTGTGTGTTTGTGTATGTGTATGTATGTGTACATGCCGCGGGCAGGAGGGGGTGGAGCGAGCTGAGCGGGAAAGTGTGGGCTTCCTGCACGTAACTAAGATAAACATCGGGTTACTAACCAAAGCGCTTTGCTTGGATACCCGATGTTTATCTTGGTTACCAGCTTGTGGCAAGCTGCCAGCGATGGCTCCTGCTCACTGTAGCTGTAAAAAGCCCTGCTTTTTGCTGCTAGAACCGTTCTCGAACGTATCTAGAACTATCGAGCTTTTAGCAAAAAGCTCGAGTTCTAGTTCGATCTCGAACAGCCCAAAAATCACTCGAGCCTAGAACTGGAGAACCACGAACCACGAACCGCGCTCAACTCTAGTCCTGAGACCCCCCCACTGATCACTCAAGCTACAGAGTAGTACAGTTGGGCTTATGTATAAGTGTGAGAAAAGTGGCTTGTCCAGGTTTGGGATGAAAGTCTGTAATCACTCTGTGGGACTGGAGACTTTTGAATCCTCACAGTGCGCACACCACACACTGTCGAGTTCTAGTTCGATCTCGAACAGCCCAAAAATCACTCGAGCCTAGAACTGGAGAACCACGAACCACGAACCGCGCTCAACTCTAGTCCTGAGACCCCCCCACTGATCACTCAAGCTACAGAGTAGTACAGTTGGGCTTATGTATAAGTGTGAGAAAAGTGGCTTGTCCAGGTTTGGGATGAAAGTCTGTAATCACTCTGTGGGACTGGAGACTTTTGAATCCTCACAGTGCGCACACCACACACTGTCAGGATTTTCTTGTGCTGGCAGTGAGAGGGTATATAGAAAATCAGGAGTAGAAATGAGCAGACCTGCTGAAGTTCGGTTTGGCAGGTTCAGTCAGATAAAGTTTGGTTTGGGATTCGGACTTGACCTGATCTTTAATGGAAACCACAAATGGGCAGTTTGGGTTTCTGACCACATGCAGCCAGACAAAAATAGATCATTCCCGCTGTGCTGCCAGCATGAACTGAGTGTCATGCAACTGTGATCTGATCCTGTGATCAGATCACAGCTGCAGAGGAGAGGGTGGGACTAATCTCCCCATCTCCTCCATTTTCAGTCTGTGCATGTATCGCACTGCACTTGGATGTCAGCTGAGTGCAGTTCGTTGCTTCTCTTGCACCCATAGGCGTATATGGGTGCGAGGGACACATCTCTCACTGACAATCGCAACATGTTGCGACTTTTAACCCCCCCAGCAACTGGATGCAAAAAAAGCTGAAAATCTGCTCTCCCTCATTAACTTTGGATTGAAGATGAGAGAAGAATCGAATTTTTTGCCGCGCTATCACAAAGAAGCGATGTTGATTAATTATTCTCTTTATTCATGTATAGGCCAAGTCAACGTGTTTCTGAGGTCGCAGCCTCCTTCATCAGGACACCAAAGAAAATCAACAATACCTGGTATTGTTGATTTTCTCTTTTTCTCTTTTTTTCTCTGTTGTCCTGATGAAGGAGGCTGCGAACTCAGAAACACGTTGACTTGACCTGTACATGAATGAAGAGAATAATTAATCAACATTGCTTCTTAGTGATAGCACGGCAAAAAAACAGATTCTTCTCTCATCTTCAATCCGAATATCCCGGGGCTGATGCCATTACCTTCCCTATGCTGATACAAGTGTTGTGACGCTCATAACCCTGCCAGGTGAGTGTATTCAATTGCAATTATCTACTGTATATCACCAGATAAGACCCTATATGCACTTTTTTTTCCCACTGTAATTTTTCCTGTTCTTCCTCATTAACTAACATTAGTACAAGTGCAAACCTTAAGAATGGCTCTTTTCTCTTTGATACAGAGGGGGTCCCTAGCTAGGAAGCCATCTCTCTGAAGTTGTTTTGTCTCTTTAATGCATGTTCCTTAGAATTTCAGAAATCTGATTGTGGCAATATTACTGTGGATATATAACAGGAATGGTAGAAGTCTTACTAGCTATTTCCTCTGGAGGTTTTTTACCTAATAAAACAACATTTCTATCCTAAATAAACCAATATCATTTGTGGATATCACTTAGTGAATCAATACAATACATTATTATATAAATTCTATAGAGTGTACTATACAAGTGTTCTGCTATAAAATTCAACTGTTTCAGCAAAAGCTATTACCAACTACAAGAGTTGTGTTTCAGGTACATAAAGAATAAGATCTTTGAGATGAACAACTAAAAGCCTTGGTTTATACTGTACTTGCAAAAGTTTACTTTTTTTTACAAAAATGATCTCAAAGCTAAAGATTAAATATTACATCCAAGATGCAAACTAGAGATGAGCAGATCTTTAGAAATTTGAATTTACCGACTTAGTAGAATATTCCCCCAAAATTAAATTCAGTCTCAATACTGGAAAACTTTTAATTACTTAGAAAATACAAGTGTGGGAACGGTGAGAGGTAAAGAGAGAGATAGAGTGAGAACCCTGCTGACCATAAGGGCTCACACTTTTGAGGCTAAAGAGAAAGAGAAAGTACCCCACTGACGATAAGAGCTTTTACTCTACAGAAGAGAGAGAGAGAGATAGAGAGAGAGAGAGAGAGGACCCCACTGACCATAAGAGTGTATACTCTACAGAAGAAAGATTGTCGCACCAATAAGAGATACGATGTTGTTCCTCGTTCCTGCGGCAGCACACATCGCTGTGTGTGAAGCCGCAGGAGCGAGGAACATCTCCTTACCTGCGTCCATTGGCTATGCGGAAGGAAGGAGGTGGGTGGGATGTTTACGTCCCGCTCATCTCCGCCCCTCCTCTTCTATTGGCCGCCTGCCGTGTGACGTCGCTGTGACGCCGCACGACCCTCCCCCTTAGGAAGGATGCGGGTTGCCGACCAGAGCGACGTCGCAGGGCAGGTAAGTGCATGTGAAGCTGCCGTAGCGAACATTATCGCTAATAATTATCGCTCGATAATGTTCGCTACGGCAGCTATCACAAAATATCACATGTGCGATGGGGGCGGGTACTATTGCGCTCAGCATCGCTAGCATCGGCTAGCGATGTCGCAGCATGCAAAGTACCCCTAAGAGCTTACACTCTACAGAAGAGATAGAGCGGACTCCACTGACCATAAAAGCTTATACTCTACAGAAGAGAGAGAGAGAGAGAGGACCCCACTGACCATAAGAGTGTATATTCTACAGAAGAAAGAGAGGAGCCAACTGACCATAAGAGCTTATACTCTACAGAAGAGAGAGAGAGGACCCCACTGACCATAAGAGTGTATACTCTACAGAAGAAAGAGAGTAGCCAACTGACCATAAGAGCTTATACTCTACAGAAGAGAGAGAGAGAGAGAGAGAGAGAGAGAGTGGACCCCACTGACCATAAGAGTGTAAACTCTACAGAAGAATGAGAGGAGCCAACTGATCATAAGAGCTTATACTCTACAGAAGAGAGAGAGAGGACCCCACTGACCATAACAGTTTACACTCTACAGAAGGGAGATAGAGGTCCACTGACCATAAGAGCGTATACTCTACAGAAGAGAGCGAGAGAGGACCCCACTGACCATAAGAGTGTATACTCTACAGAAGAAAGAGAGGAGCCAACTGACCATAAGAGCTTATACTCTACAGAAAAGAAAGAGAGCAAGAGCAAGAGAGAGCGAGAGCGAGAGCGAGAGAGAGAGAGAGCACCCCACTGACCATAAGAGTGTATACTTCGGGTGTCACGGTGGCTCAGTGGTTAGCACTGCAGTCTTGCAGCGCTGGGGTCCAGGGTTCAAATCCCACCAAGGACAACATCTGCAAGGAGTTTGTATGTTCTCCCCGTGTTTGCATGGGTTTCCTCCGGGTACTCCTATTTCCTCCCACAGTCCAAAAACATACAGATAGGGACTCTAGATTGTGAGCCCCAATGGGGACAGTGTTGCCAATGTATGTATAGCACAGTGGAATTAATAGCGCTATATAAATGAATAAAATTATTATTATTACTTTACAGAAGAAAAAGAGAGGATCACTGACCATAAGAGCTCATACTCTACAGAAGAGAGTGAGGAGCCCACTGACGATAAGAGCTTATACTCTACAGGAGAGCGAGAATCCTGCCTACATTAGAGTTTACAGTTTACAGGAGAGTGAGGACCCTGCTGACCATAGCAGTTCAAACTCTAGAGGAGAGAGAGACTTCCCAGTTGACCTGGAGATAGAAAACAACTCTGTGCTCCACCAGGAACCACTGATATGTACCACTGTACAACACAAATTAACTGCTGAATCAGCAGTGTGGTACCTAGTGTCAGGCAAGTTTTTTTTTGTGACCTGTGAATCAATTCTCAAATTGTGCAAACAAAGTAAAACAAGACCGTTGGGCACTGCAGCACTGGGCTGTGTAGTCGAGCCATACCCATGAATTTTAGCAATCAGCTGTTCCAGGACTTTTCTTGGCCGTTCCAGGTGGTGCTCTGCAGGACTCGTCAAAGCGCTAGCCACAGCGCGAAACGGCTGTCGTCCGTCTGCCATACCCGCACTCCCCTCTCCCCCTCTCCGTGATGATGTCTGTACTTACAGAATAAAGTCCGCTATTTTCCAGGGTGAGCTGCCGCTTTTCTTTCTTCATTGGACAATTCTCAAATTGTTCAAACATGTGTGAAACCATGAATTTCAGGAAATTAGTCTCAAACTCGTTCTTTCACAGATTTATATTCTCATCTCTAATGCAAACCATATGAAGAAGATGCCAACAGAAATGAGTACAGAGGCGTAGCTTTAATATGCATTTTCATCAGTAGGTAATTGTTAATAGAAAAGCAGATTATTTAGAGAAGTAGATAATAACAAGCTTTTCATAAAATCGCTCATTCCTGATTATTTGCATGGGTAAGCATGGCAGAGATCACTCGATGATTAAGAAGAAATACTTGTATATAGTTTGACCACATAATTTATACTGTTAAAAACAATGTCATTGTCCTGTATAAAAAGGGATGTGCTCCCAATAACTTGATGCTGTTTGTCCTATGTAAACAGGTTGAATAAAAAGTGATAAATGACTTATTAACATAGATTAAATCTGATTGACTTAATATTTGCTTTGATTGTTCTAGCCCTTTTTCTCAATCATATTTTACTATGAGGGACTTCCAGAAAAATGAGTTTCCCTCAGTTGACTAGGCACTAGGAATGAGCGAACCTGAACTGTAAAGTTCAGGGTTCGTACCAGACACCTAGTGTCTGGAGCTCATAGTCATGTAGAAAAAAAATTCCGGTCTTTGTGAGCGCTAGTAATAGATCTTTGGTCTTTGATCTTTTAAGAAATTTGGCTTTATTATTAATAACATAAAGCTCTTGTATTAACACAACGTGTTTCAGCAAGATACACTTGCCATCCTCAGGTGAGGAATCCGGGTAGAGCTGCTGTGAGTAATAGAATCCATCAGATCATTTGAACTAACAGCGGGAGGACACAGGTCCGCACAGAGCTCCAGGATTCAAAAAGTCGGTGAATCTGAAGCCAGCAGCGGCAACAAACCTGGATCCACCCAGCAAAACAACGGATAACGCCAGCTGAGACAGTCCCTCATCCCCCAGAGGAATTATACATCTAACACCGGGGTTGTGCGAGGGCGCACAACCTAACCAGGTGAGCAATTCTATAATATATATATACAGAAATCACTCCACGGGTGCTTCTCATATGCGCTATATTTTTATCTCTACAGTGGAGCTCATAGTCAAACATGGACTTCTCATGGAAGTCCATGTCCAAGTTCGGAGTTCGGGTGCTGTTTGGATGCTGTATAAAGTTTGGTGAAAGACTGCAACACAACCAATCAACAAGCTTTTCTGTACAAGAAAAATACCTTTACACTGCTGTGAACAAAATAAACAAAAAAGGACATAGGGTCCCACCTATTTTTAATAACTAATGCAGGTAATGCTTGTGAGAAATTTAATGCCTGCTACAGACCACGAGTGACTTATGGAGCCTCAGTTTTAAAACATTGTTCAAACAAAGCTCCATAGAATTCGATGGACATCTTGGGACATTATTACACCATAGGATTATGTCAGAACTTCAAGGAATTCTTTTTAATTAGTAAATTGTTGAACGAGGGAGTGTGGAGGAGTCTTTAATAAAAAAACATAGTTTTTCTTGTGTCTGTGTGTTTTTTATCTGTACACTTACCGGGTTAGTAATGGGGGTGTCTGATAGATGCCTTTATATTACTAACCCCTGTGCTTGATGTCAGCTGCCAATTAACAGCTGACATCAACACCAAAAGTATTACCTCGATTGCCACTGCACTAGCACAGGGCAACGACCCAGAATTGGCACATCTAATGGATATACTACTTCTGGTGCAGGCTGCTATTTTTAGACTGGGAAGGACCAAATAACCATGGGCCCTCCCAGCCTGATAATACTAGCCTCCAGCTGTCTAGTTTACCTTGGCTGCTTATGAAATATAAGGGTGTCCCTTTTTTTTAAAATGATTTAAATAAATAATTAAAAAACAACATGAGATCCCCTTTATTTGTAATAACCAGATAAGGTAAACCAGACAGCTTATGGCTGCAGCAGAAACAATGACTAAGAAATAATATCCAAAACGTGTCTGTTTTTGACATCTGTTGGTTCTCTGATTTTTTGTACTACCGTCTTGGGATACATTTTAATATCTGGCTAGTTAAGTTTGTATTTTTAGAAGGTCAGTTGCTGGATCTCCACTTTTTCCCCCTATCTGCTTTACCTGCATTGGTTATCAAAAATAGGGTAGAACCGCACATAATGTTTTTAATTTAGTCCCTATCTACATTTATTTGAAGGGCAATTGTCCTGCGTTTACCCACATTTTGCTTTCTTGTGCAGCCCTGAGCCCTTACTATGACAATTTTACAGCTATTTTACAATGTTAAAGTTCAAGTCCCCATGGACCTATATAGGGTTTGGGGTCTGGAGTAATGTTCGGGTCAAGTCTGGGTCCCAAAACATCCTTTTAACTAAAATCTGGCCAAATCCTGTGAACCTGAACATCCATGGGGCAGCTTATCCCTAATAGGCTCTTACGGGCATAACTGTGAGTTATTACTTTTAGGACTAATTCATACGTGGCACATTTTCCCATTGCAAATTAGCTTTGCTTGCAGATTTTCATGTAGATTTGCTTCTGATATTTGGCAAATTGCTGAAGATACAATTAAATTCCAAATTACATGTCTGCAAGTGTTACGAATCGGCGCCGCCATAGCCGCAAGCAGCCTGCTACGGTTCCAATTGCACCCAGGCGCCAGCTGTCGTTTTTGGCCGTGCCTCGGGTCATCCAGCTGGCTGCTTGCACCTCCACGTCCAAGTGTGGAGAGGCGGCTAGTGCGCATGCGTGTGCCGATTTACCCCAGCCAGAGCTTAAAGCACGAGCGATTGTACCCACCACCGTCGTTTTTGCGTCACGGGCAAATCGCTGCCCGTGGCGCACAAACTCGTTTAACCCCCATCACACGCACTTACCTTCCGGACGACCTCGCTGTGGGCGACGAACGTCCACTTCCTGAAGTGGGAGGGACGTTCGGCATCACAGCGTCGTCACACGGCAGCCGGCTAATAGAAGCGGAGGGGCGGAGATGAGCGGGATGTAAACATCCCGCCCACCTCCTTCCTTCCACATAGCCAGCGGGTGCCGTGGGATGCAGGTAAGCTGTGTTCATCGTTCCCGGGGTGTCACACGGAGCAACGTGTGATGCCACGGAAACAATGAACAACCGGCGCCATTTTAATGAAACAATTTTATGAAACCTAGCGATGAGTACACGACTTACGATTTGTGAGCGATACTGCATTGCTAGGAGGTGTCACACGAGATGACATCGTGTACGATGCCGGATATGCGTCACGAAAACCGTGATCCCGACGATGCATCGCACGATCGGTCATCTCGTGTAAAGCCCGCATTAGTCCAGTGTTTCGCCTAGTGAGCATGCTCAGGCTGATAGTGCCATTTCTGAGGCTAAGTCCTCGGTTCAAGCTACTGAGCATGCTCCTACACTTAGTGCGAAAAGCCTCTTTGCCCAGGTACTTGGACTGTGTGTTGTGTCTACTGAGCATGCTCAGGCTAATAGTCTGATTTCTGAGACTGTTGTCCAGGCTACTGAGCATGCTCAGGCACTTATTGTATTGGAGGCGAAGTCCAGGAAGGACTTCACTGGGCATGTCCATGAGGTGGCAGGCCCTGATAGGCCAGAAGGCATCAGGTGTCCTGATGATGTGGCCACTCCGGACTGGCTCTCGGAGGCCCGCCCCTATGACACGGCACCTCACCATTGGTCGTCAGATGATGACTGGTGAAGTGTTTGGGGCGTGGCTGCCATGAGGTCATCAATGATGTGGCGGTACCGGATAGGCCGCTGGTGACGTCGCTGATGACATGGCACTCTGCTATTGGACCCTGGAGGTGCTATTGTGGTCCACCCTGGGTTTGGGGCGGACCCAGGTTATAAAAGGGGCTGGAGACAACATGGAGGTGCGCAATCTTCATATTTGCTCAGTCAGAGCACACCTCCATGTTAGAGCCTCATTGTGGCATAAGCTTTTTTGGGAAGCGGTAGGTAGGGTTAGGCGAATGGTGCCTTTCACGCCAAGATTCGTGGCTCAGCACATCAGGGTCAGGCGCCGTGCTTCACTCCTGCCATTCCAGTCTTGCTGTAGCAGCCCAGTGGCTGCTGCGCCACCTGTCCAGTTGTGCCCCCTACGCGCACGGACAGCGTACCCAAGGACCCCTGTAGTGTTAACAGGGAGTTCCTGGGTTGGGTGTGCGAACCCTGTTATCTTCCTTGGCTTCCCAGTCAACGCTACTGGTGTGACCACCTGACCTGACGTGTCCTTCACACACGTGGCCAGTCGAAAGGTGACCAGAAACGCTAATCGGAGGACCACTCGGCCTGATGTGTCTTACCTACGTGGCCGACAGGGCGCTTTCGTGGTGGCTTTCCGGTCAACGCTACCTGGTCACCATCTGGCCTAATGTGTTCCCTGCACACGTGGTCGGTATAGCGCCAGGTCCACCAAAACGCTAATTGGGTTGTTGTCCGGTCTGACTTGTCCCTACACACGTGACCGGTTCCCAGGTTTCCTGGGTTATCTCAGAGCCATCCAGCTCTGTATTCTCTGCTTAACCTTCAGGTTGCCAGCAGCTCCATTGCCACCTGGAGCACGGTGGGCCCCGACTGGCAATTGGGATATATACCCACTGGTTCTGATCTGCCGGTCCCCCCGTAACAGCAAGTTACAGTGTACTGATGACAAACTGCTTCTCCAGATAAGCTAAATATCAAAGATTTTTTATTTTTCAAATTTTTATCCCAAATATTTTAAGACTTTTCACGAAATACTTTATTGCATTGGTTTATATAAATGACAGTTTCTATCTTTAGGCTCTTCTCAGTGTCATGTCAGAGCTGAACTGTTTCTTGGGCAAGTCAGAAATCTGCTGCTCTACCTCCTATTTTCATATTTGCTGTTTCAGTAAAAGTTTATAGTTAGTTAATAGGCTTCAGCTGCATCTCCCCTCTGTATGTCTTCCACTTTCTGTATTGCATTAGAAGAGTTTCTTGGTGATCTGATCAGCTTCTAAATATTTGTATGCAATCTGAAGGCAAGGCTACAAAAATATAATGTTTTATAAAATTTGGATAAAGAACAGACTATATACTATTATATATATATATATATATATATATATATATATATATATATATATATATAAAAATATATGTTTTTATATGTATTTATTTTATGGCATAACCTAGTAAAGATAAATTTTAAATTGGCACACAAGGGAGAAGTAGATGTTCATTCTTTTCTTTGGGGGTAACATCTTGGGTATTAATTCTGCTAATGAAACAAAAAAATGAAACAAAGGTTTCAAGTGTTTTTATAATTTTTTTTTCAAGATGTTTTGAAATAGAATCATTGGTATTTATAGTGTTGAAATGAAGTGTTTGTTATATTTTTGGAATAAATGTTCTGAAAAGTTGCCATATTTTGTGACTTTTAGTCTTTTCCTGCCAATCTCAGGGTGCTCGCCTAAAGTGGATGGTGCAAGTATGGGACCAGGCATGGCAGTACCCTTCAAATTCATCAAAAATGACGACAGCACTTTAGAAATGTTACCTCTTGTCCCTGATTAAAGTAACATTTCTGGTGAGGTGCACTGATGCACATGCCACTGACAATAAGCACTCAAATTCATTAAGTGGCCTGCACTTCCTAATAAATTATATGCATCTTCCCAACCTTGCGCCTTCAAGACAATGTATGTATGTAAGGCATGTACAATGTAACTCTTAACAAATCAACCTCTATGTTCTTATATTGATATTGAAATATTTAAAGGGGTTGTCCACTACCTGATTAACACCTTTTTTTTTTTAAATAAAGTAGTTTGTTATACAGTGTAATAAAAACACTGTATATTTACATCCCATTCCAGTTCTGTTCCACCAATGCTGTCACCATGTCTCCCCGGGCTTGCGTGACTTTATTATGTCTCGTGAGCCCTGTAGACAATCTATTAGACTGCATCACTCTCACTACTTCTCTTTGCCTTTGGTTCATCAAATGGAATAGGTGAGAATACAGTAGCCATTACTGGCTGCTAATTGGCTACTGGGCAAAAAAAGTCACAAGAGCCTGGGGACACCCAGTGACAAAATTCCTGGAACCGGACCGGTATGGAAGGGAAGTATACTGTGTTTTTATTTGCTGTTTCATTGCCTTTTTTGCTTTTTAAAGTGAACCTGTGAGGTTTCAAGTGCACTCAGAAGCACGAGCAGTTCTGGGTGCATATTGCTAATCCCTGCCTAACTGTCCCAGCATTTACTGGCATACATAAACAGATCTTTAGAAAAAATATTTCTAAAGATAGTTTATTAGATGCTTATGATGGCTGTGAGTAGATATTATTTCCCTGGCTAGTCAGCCCACTTAGCTTATCACACCCCTGTTGGCATCAAAACATGCTTTACAATGTACAGCATCATAGCAACATGGTACAAAGCCGCACATGCGCATGGCTTTGTACGCATTAGCATTGAGCTCCTTTAATACCGGGTATATGCACCCTGTCTTCAAAAACACCTACTGCCCATAATCGGAAGTCGTTTGCATTTCCTGTCATGTGCACTACTCATCTCTGAAGCCAGGACACATATACGTGGCTTCTAAGTAGTACGTATGATCGGAAGTGCGGATGACTTCCGATCACGGGAAGGCAGGGTCTTTGGAGCCTGGGTGCATATACACTGTGTCAAAGGAGCTCAATGCTAATGGGTTCAAAGCTGCATGCATGGGTGTGATAACAAGCTAAGTTGGCCGACCAGCCAGGGAACTAACGCCCCTGTGACTAGTCACAGGTCTCATTAGCATCTGATAAACAATCTATAGAAATACTCTGTTTATGTATGTAAGTAAATGCTGGGACAGCTAGGCAGGGATTAGAAATATGCACCCAGAACTGCTCGTGATTCTGGATGCACTTTGGACCTCACAGGTTCCCTTTTTATTTAAATTGCTATTTCTCTGTTACAAAGGAACGGACTATTTAGATAATGGTTTCTATGGACTTGTTTTTGTAAGCGCTACATGTGCATATATTGGAGTATAAATTTGAAGATGGAAGCCTGCTGACAGATTCCATTTAGGACAAAACCTTTTAACATGAAGTACTTAGACATATGGGCATTATTACAATGTCTCCATGGAGCTGCTACAGATTTACTGGGTACTTTTGATGACTTTCAAGTCAACTCCTTGAAAGGTTTTGCACCCTCTGATATCATTTAGAGTTGTTGTGTTGCACCCCTGGTATTGTTTGGACAATATTGAGGTGTGTTGCAAATCAAGAGATACAGGGACCACACACAACCCATTGGGATAGATGAGAATCTCACAGCAATGCTCAGTGGACTGTAGACCACTCAGAATTCGGGAGACGACTGTAGGTTCATACTAGGAAAAGTATTCAGGGGGCATAGCTATAGAAATCACACCCTGGGACTGATAACCTGTCTGCCACAAAACCAGGTGGGTAAGTGGAAGACCCTCTATGAGATTTTAGATTGTGGACCATGAGCTAACTCTCTGGTGGTATCTGATTACCCGAATGAAACCTCAATATTAGAAGCAACACAACAAAATGCCATAGACTGTTGTCAACTTATCTGTTGATTCAAGTAAAAAGTCCATGTAAGATAATATAAGTTCAAAGTGGTTTAATATCAACGCATTTCAAAGTGAACTGTCTTCTTCGTCAAGGCAGAGAACCATATGTACATGTAATTGTTCAGAAATGTGTTGACATTAGCCTAGTTTTAATCATCTTCTATCTTGTGTACTTTCTTCCTGTAGTAATCAACAGTGTAGAAAAGCCGCTAATCCCATCTACATGACCATTCTTTGTTGGTTTGCATTAGCTGATTTTTAAAATATTGCAGTAGTTTTCTGTCATGCATGTCCTTTAGGTGAACATCTCCTGCACCTTGCCAATCTCATCATAGTTGGAAAAGACCCTATTGCCCTTTTCTGTATTCTTTCCAGCATATCTGAAATTCCTATTCTGGCAGACTTGGGCTAAGTTCGCGCACTGCGTTTTTTTGACGCTGCGTTTTTGTGCATTTTTGGCCGCTAAAAACGCACAAAAACGCACCTGCGTCGAAAAAACGTGTCAAAAAACACATGCGTTTTTACCGCGATTTGGTGCGTTTTTGGCTGCGTTTTTCTGCGTTTTTGATCTCTGCATTTTGCTGCGTTTTTCCAATGCATTGCATGGGGGAAAACGCAGAAAAACGCAGCAAAGAATTGACATGTCCATTTTTTTTTTCAGGCTCAAAAACGCAGGTAAAAAAAACAGATGTGTGCGGACAGCAAAATTGAAAACTCATAGACTTTGCTGGGGAAGCAAAGTCGTGCAGTTTTGAGGCCAAAAACGCACCCGAAAAACGCGCAAAAACGCCACGAAAAACGCACTGTGCGCACATAGCCTTGGACTATCCATTTTTAAATGGTTAGCCAATAGCCATTAATCTGAATAGTCAGCAATACGTAGTAGGGCTACAGAGAAAATCATGGCTGGTTGCAACTGATCATTAGGCATGTTATAGAGCTAGAACCATGTCTCTAAGCTAATCACTCAGGCCAGCTTCAGTCTAAAAAGAATTTGTTAGCTGAAACAGACAATATAAAGTAAACAAAAAGCTTATAAAGCGTTATAGCACCCTTAAAAAAAATTGCATCTTAAATATTTTAATCGGTGCCACCATTCTGCAGAAAGTCAAGTTTAATCAAATATACTAATTAGGTTACTTCGTGCACCCTTCGCATGACAAGAGGCACAGTGCACCATTCTGCTCAATGGTTTTGCATGTCCCCAGTTTTGTCACTAATGATTGGCAGCTCTGACTTGGTTGGAGCAAGCACTGTCTTTAGAGAGGCCACGGCAGTCCTTAACCAGTGAGGGACAATTTGTATAGGGACTATATTCCCTACAAGGTTATTTGCTTAGTTTATACTGTTAGTTTGAGCTAACAGACTCTTTTTAGAAATGGAGATTCTTCTATTCCACAAAAAAATGGGCTATTACCTCTGCTAGTTGGAGCGGCCAAGCATTTAATCTGTTGTCACAGGAAACAACCCTCTCCTCCAACTCGCCAGAATTGGAAGGAAAAAGTCTATGTGATGAATAGATTAGAGGAGCCTTCTAGCTGGGAGACACACACACATCCAGAACCTTGATCCAGCAAGTATAATTTATAGATCACGTACTGTCCCATGCAGCTGTCCAACTATCTATTTGTCCAGTAACCATCTTTCTATTTTCTCCCCTCTCCTCTTAATACTTTAAGTCCCACCAGCTCATCTCAACCTTACGAATGCCTCTTGTAAACCCCGCTACTACAAATCGATGCCTCGATGAGTCAAGGTATGGTCTTGTATTGTCTTAGATTTTTAAAGTTTATTCCAGACTGAGATCTCATCTACCAAGTGTTTTGTTTATTGGTTTGATGTTCATTTATCTTACTCCAATAACCACTGAATAGTAAATCAGTGGAAGAGAAGAAATGGGTTGCCATGCCGCGCTGCCAAATGGATTCACAAGAACAAATTATATATTCAGCAGATTTTATTGTTCTAGTTGTACGTGTTTCAGAGCTAGCATTCTCCTCCTTCAGGAACTAACAATGGCAATGTACCAACACTCCAATTGTTAGTTCCTGTAGAAGGAGCATGCTAGCTCCGAAACACGTAGAACCTGAACAATAAAATCTGCTGAATATATAATTTGGTCTCCTGAATCCATGTGGCAGTGTGGTATGACAACCCATTTCTTCTCTTCCACTTACTGATCTTTCACAATGTGGGGCTGCAAAGGACTGTTTTCATGCTAACAATCATATCATAGGAGTCATGACTTGCACAACTTACTCAGCTGAGTAATTCTGTGCACCCCCTTATACCGATTCCTACCAGGATAAGACGCCAGGTTTGCACCTTTTGTCTTTTCATCCTCATTGTTTCAAACCACTGAATACAGTAGTAACTGGAATGATGTTCAGAAAATGTTAAAAATAAAGAATTATTAAAAAAAAAAAAGGGAGGTTCTTCTTGAAATGTCTTTAATTAAAACACAAGTACAAAAAAAAGTGAGTCTGAGACCTAAAAGGCTGTTTCATCCTAAACTTGTGCGTATTCTTACTATCTCCATTACTGACTCAACAGGTACCCCACTGTCCGCTCTTGAATGATGATCTTAAGGTGGCTTTACACGCTACGATATCGTTAATGTTTTATCGTCGGGGTCACATTGTTAGTGACGCACATCCGGCGTCATTAACGATATCGCAGCGTGTGACGCTGACCAGCGACCTTAAGCAACCTCAAAAATGGTGAAAATCGTTCACCATGGAGAGGTCGTCCCAAAACCAAAAATCGGTAAGGCTTGTTTATCCATGTTGTTCATAGCTCATGCGGCAGAACACATCGCTGTGTGTGACACCGCAAGAGCGAGGAATGTCTCCTTACCTGCCACCGGCCACAATGCGGAAGGAAGGAGGTGGGCGGGATGTTACGTCCCGCTCATCTCCGCCCCTCCGCTTTGATTGGCCGGCTGCTTAGTGACGTTGCGGTGACGCCGAACGTCCCTCCCCCTTGAGGGAGGGATTGTTCGGCAGTCACAGCGACACCGCCGACCAGGTAAGTGCATGTGATGCTGCCGTAGCGATAATGTTCGCTGCAGCGGTGATCACACGATATAGCATGTGCGACGGGGGCAGGTGCTTACACGCTCGATATCGCTATAAATTGCTAGCAATATTGTAGCGTGTTAAGCCACCTTAAATGTCCAACAAGCAGATTGCTAGAACGTCAGTCAGGGCAGTGGTTGGGGATTATTCAATCTAGTGAGCCTGAGGCACAGCACTTGTAGGGACCACCTTTGTTTATTGGTAATGACAATCCATAGGGAATTACACCTCTCATTTTGCTACTATGAACGTAGAACCAAAAAGGTATTTTTAAACATATTTCTATTTTTATGGGGTAATTGCTAGTAAAGTCCTTTTAAGGCTGGAGTCACACTACTGTATGACTCGTGCGAGGATCACATCGCAGTGCCCGGTCTGGCCGGCGGTTCTCCTGACCCGAGCATTTCAGCTGCATAGAAATACATGTTGTTTTTTGTCTGCTCTCTTGCTTCTTTGCAAGTTGGGGGCGCAGCCCTCCCTATATACTGAGGCTGAACAATTAATTTGCTCCCCACTGTGCTGTGTATTTAATCTGGGACCCAGGTGACCACTTGTTACCATTCACATTGGAGTTTTGATATGACACAAGTCAGGTATATAAAATGTTTTTAACTTTTAGTTGGTTAGGGACCATCCCGGATGGGTACACTTAGACGAGGTGGGACAGCTTCTTACCTTTTTGTAAAAATGTATATACTAAGTACCCTGTTATTAAGCACTTGCAGTTTATTTATTTATATTCAGGGGATATTTCATACAATTTTTCTTTGTTTTTTTTATAGAAATACATGAAGCTGAAACGCTCAGGTCAGGAGAGCCGCTGGCCGGTCCGAACAGCGAGTCATCTGCGACTGGAACCTTAAGGTTTGATATTATTGAAATTCTGAGCAATTTTAGATTTTTTTTTATTTATTTTTTATTTTGTTAAAGCTTTATAATCAGTGATACATTAGGATGTGCACCAAACTAAATGAGACTTTTAAATAAATGACATGAATAAAAGCTGGTGCACTGGAAGAATGTGCTTTAACCTATAATAAGCCCTGAGATTGTGCCATTTTCCTAGAACAAATTTAAAAGTCCAGTAAAAGGAAAATCAATATCTGATTGCTCGCTATAGGTTGTCATTACCTTTGTGTTCGACCCTAGTTTCATAAATGCCTTCACGCACATTTCATTTTTAAGCCGAAAAATACTATAACAAAAAAAAAAAAAGGCAGTACAATAAAATGACTAGAAAATCTCTGGCACAAAACAGCTTTTTGCTCTGTGGCTGGGAGCTTTCATTCCTTTCTGTAAGTGACATTAGTTCACAGGAAATAATAGAGTAAACTGCTTGGTAATGTTTGTCATGCAGATCTCTCTAAATACAGACTGCTAAAACGTGATCATTTTGCTCTTTCGCACTTTAAATGTGGCACTGAAAGAGCACAGCCACAGGTCCATGTAAGTATTCCAGAGTAAAAATAACTAATATGAGAGGGAATGGAATGAAAAGAGCTGGCAATGCATTTCCCCCCAGCATATCAAGCAGGTTTTCATAAAGAAGCAGTGGTCATCAATCACTAGCTCATTACCAAGCTGTCATCTGGGCTTAGGCTAAATGTATTCTGGCTTACTGCCATACTAAATGTTCAATGAAACATCCTTTAGGCTCTCTACAAGATCAGCTGAAGTCTCACATGCTATACATCAAAGAGGAACATTAGCGTTATCATAGCCTTAATAAATAGTGCCATCCGGGCAATGTAATCCTGCGTTGTTCGGCTGCCGACTATTCCCAACAATATACCTCTAAAGTAAACACTTTCTCTACTACACAAGTCTTTTTCAATACAGTAATAATTGAGTCCAGTAAAAATGAAGTCATTGGGGTCTGTATAGAGATGGGTGAGCACCAAAATGCTCGGGTGCTCGGTTCTCGAGACAAGCAGGTCAGACTTCTGAAAGTGCTCAACTCAAGTAACGAGTATAATGGAAGTCAATGCTTGGGCAGCCAGTCAGAAGAAGAGAATTTCAGGGGAGGGCAGATTTTTATTTTGACATAGTATATCGAAAAATGTTGTTTTTACCATAGTGAGCGCCATCCAGAGGCTGTGAATGTTTCTCTCTGCGGTGCCTGCACACATCATGCAGTGAAGCAAGTTATGCGTGGTGGTCAGTGTTTCATGGACAACACATCCAAGCACCATGAATCGATGAAGTATTGAGCAGTGGAGAGCACCCTCGCTCAACATTATTTCTGTACAAATGATGCCATTGATATGTAAATATGGACATCAGCTGAACTTTGAATGAATAGAATCTATGCCCTGTGTAGAGACAACATAGGTTAAATTTGATCAATTTTTTTATTACTTAAGAGTAATTTAACCCCTTAACAAGCAAGGATGTAACGGTACGCCCTTGGTCATGTCGGAGTAATCACTGCTGGTTGGTACGGTGAGTCAGTGGTGATGCCTGCACTTTTGCTGGCATCCAAATAGGATAGGGCGAGAAGCACGGGCGCCTGTACCATGTGCATGCTGTATAGGTGACAGGTCTTTCTGTAATTGGAACCTGTAATGGAATCACCGCATTTTTTTGAACAATCTTGTTAACATGTTATATGAATGCAAGGTTCATGTTTTTGTGGGACCTGAGTTGCATTTATTACTCCCCTGAAGAGTTAATTGAAACGCGTCGGGAGACACTTCAGATCCTTGTGGGTTCCATCTTAATATAAATGAATGGACCCTATTTACTCCATTTTGAAAGAATAATTGGTGAGACAAATCCGATTTCTATTTTTGCGGTGTATCCTTGGCCATTATACATATCCTCTGATCTAAAGGGAGGGGCCCTTTCTTTTATTATATGTTGATTGTTTGTTTGTCTCGTAATTGGGATTCTGACCACATTTTAGAGAAAATTTGAGTAAAAGTAAAATTTTAATAATTTTTCTGCAGTGTTGATATGCTGCTCTAAAGAAACATTGCTGATAACATCGTAATTTAATTGCCCGCAGCCATTCGCTGTCGCTATCAAAGACCCTGTGGCGCAATCACAGTGAGCCAATGGTTTCCATAGTAGCGACAGATCATGTGATGACCCTGTCGCTATCATGACATATTTCCTGTTAGAGCCAGCAGAGCGCCGACTCTCACAGGAATGCAGCATTTCTGCTGATCAGAGTTGTGTAGCTTTGATAAACAGAAATGCACAGGAGATCAAACTGCTGATCTATAAAATCCTGTAGGGGACTAGTAAAATAAATAAAAAATGTAACACAAAGTTTTAAAAAATATGACAAAAAATAAAAAATTTAAGTTTAAATCACCCCCTCATTCGCCCCATTGAAAATAAAACAGTAATATAAAAAAATACCCATATTTGGTATTGCCGCATTAAAAAATGCCCAATCTATCAAAATATAAGATAAAATAATTTTAGCGTTGCATGGCGAGAAAAAAATTCCAAATGCCAAAATTGTTTTTTCGTTCGCCACAATTTTTTTTTTAAATGCAGAAACAAGTGATCAAAACATAACTCAGCTCCAGATCCAAAAAATTAGAACGCTACGAGTCCAAGAAAATGGAGCCAAAAGAGCCCATTACTTGTAGGTTTCTTAACCCGGATAGAGGTATATTAGGATAGGGTCCTGAGAAAGAGAGGTACGTCTTGTTGGCTGTTGGGCTTACACAAATTGGACAATTTGTAAACCAAGTATCTCATTTTTTCCCCATAGCAGTAATGCAGTATCAAAATTCCAATTTACAATGTTTACATATTTAGGCTTTTCAGAGTGCTGCTGTACATATTTTTGTAACTTTGTTGAATTATCAGTGTACACCTGTTCACATCTAGTGGATATGCAGGTCATTATTTTTATATCAATTTTTTTTGCATTCAGTCCCTGTAAATTTGGGACTGCGATATGTCAAGATTGGTAAAGATTTAATAAAATTCCAACTAAAATTGGGCATGACCACTGAAGTTGTTGGCATTCCTGGGCAGTTATCTTCTTTCCGTTCGCTCTCTTAGCACTGTAGGTTGATTCAGTAAGTGGCTAATTTATGACATCCATTTTAACAGCTGTACAGGTATCGTTTTGTCACAGGGTCACAGATTTTTCACATAAATGCATAGTCTCTGCCCTATTCTTCCACCCCTACTGCTTTCTCCTTCTGTCTTTCAGTAAATTCAATGCTGTGTCTAATCGGTAGCTGCATGAGTATGAAAATTAGGACTGACGTTTTACAACAAAACCGCAATGTTTTAAGGCATCCTAAAAAGACATCGCCACATGAAGTTTTAGTGCAATAACTAGAGATCTGCTTTAATTACACAATATATTTATGGTAGGAAAGTTAAAGTTGGCACCATGTTAACGGAACTGCTTTTAACACCAACCTGGCAACAGGAGTTAGAAACAACTTGACCCAATTTCTGGGCAATTTGCTTTAACATCTTAGTCTGAGAAACACATTTATATCTCTGCTAGAGAAGCAATTAGGGTCCTTAAATTATTTTTCCTTTCTTTCTTGAGATTTTGTTATTTAAAGTGTAATTTTAAATTTTTGGACATTTTACAAAATAGAAAAATCTAAGTTACAGTATATGGGTATTAGAACTTGATGAAAGTAATTAAACAAAGTTTTACCATTGACAAATCTATTCCTGTTGGAGTTGTTCAATAGGGACAATAAACATTAAAGTTAGACTTTGTTCAAGGGGCAACACCATAGGCATAAATTCTATATGATAGCATGCGGCTTCTCAACAGCTCAGTATTAAGGGTGCTTTACACGCTGCGACATCGCTAACGATATATCGTCGGGGTCACGGTGTTTTTGACGCACATCCGGCGTCGTTAGCGACATCGCAGCGTGTGACAGCAAGAAGCGACGATCAACGATTGAAAAAACGTCAAAAATCGTTGATCGTTGACACGTCGCTCCTTTTCATAATATCGTTGGTGGTGCATGCCGCTGGTTGTTCGTTGTTCCTGCGGCATCACACATTGCTATGTGTGACACCGCAGGAACGACGAAGATCTCCTTACCTGCGTCCACCGGGAATGAAGAAGGAAGGAAGTGGGCGGGATATTCCGCCCGCTCATCTCTGCCCCTCCGCTTCTATTGGACGGCTGCCATGTGACGTCGCTGTGACGCTGCACGAACCACTCCCTTACAAAGGAGGCGGTTCGCCGGTCACAGCGACGTCGCAAGGAAGGTAAGTCCGTGTGACGGGTGTTAGCGATGTTGTGCGCCACGGGCAGCGATTTGTCCGTGACGCACAACCGACGGGTGCGGGTACGCTCGCTAGTGATATCGATAGCGATATAGCAGCGTGTAAAGTGCCCTTTAGTCATAGACATTGGGGATGCATCTATATGTAATGCATCCAGAGCACATTACCTTCATAGTTTAATATCCAATGAAACATACCATAATGTTAGTTTTCATTGACTATTACACTATAATACTGGATGAAAACAAAGGAGAAGCATGGGCCATTACTTTCCAATGAGTTATACCGGGATCTTTACAGCAGTTTCTTTGATTTGTCTGATTACTTTTAGTATATATTCACATTACGTTTTTCAAGAAGGTTTGGAATGGGTCTGCTCTGATACTCGTATGAAAAGTGGTAATAAATCTCTCAAAAAATGATTTTATTTTCTGAATCCTTTTAACCTTTTACCACCAAAGCCTGTTTTCACTTTCCTGACCAGGAGATTTTTTTTTAACTTTGACCAGTGTCACTTTATGTGGTAATCATTCTGTATCACTTCAACGGATCTGTCACGGGTATGTGAGGGTTGACAGATAGTCCTGTGATGTCCGGCTATAGGTCACAGAGTTTGGCTGCGCGAACTGCTTCCTGGCCTTCTATTATTTCTGCTTGACTTTCAACCCTTTCCTTTTAGGACCCTGTGGATTTCCTCAGCCTGTTAGCTGCTGTTCATCAGTACTAAGCTTGTCTTTATATTACTTCTCGTCCTATTACTCAGTGCTGGTGATACTTCATATGCCTTTATCAGGTTTTCAATGCAAGCAGGCAGGTGGCTTGTATACATCAGCAGAATCTCAGTGGTTGTTGCCGTTTTTCTCCCTTAGTCACAAGAGATAAGTTGCTTCTTGTTTTCCCTGTTTATTAACCCTGTGTGTCCTTTAGCGACTAGTGGGGTTGACAAAGAGCTCATCCCATCCATCCCTACCTAGAACCTAGATCAAGGTCAGCCTAGGGCCGGTATCAAGCTAGACATATAGGTGCAGAATCTATATAGGGCAGTGAGGAAACCCAGGGCCCAGCGGTAGGCTTAATCAGGGCTCACCATTTCCCCCTTCCTTAGAAAGAGGGTTTCCCTCCCCTTTTGCCGTTTGCTTGGTACCTTCCCATACTGAGTGTGACAGGATCCCAGAGATTCTGAGATTTTTTTTTTTGGGTCACATTGCACTTCATTTTAGTGGTAAATTTAGGCAGAAATTGTTTATGCTTATTTGTGAAAATATCAGAAATTTGGCTAAAATGTGGAAAAATTTAAGCCAAAGAGATAGGGTTAGGAGGGTTAAAAGTGTAAAAGCAATTTCTCATTTTTCCAGCAAAATTTACGAATGAACAAAGGAGTGTGGAACATGTGCTGGTGACATTTGGGAAACATAACTGAATTTTGGTAAAATTAAGCTTTTTAATATATTTTTCCATCCCAATTAAGATATAAAGGAGGTTGAGCATCCTAAATAAGTAATATATTGATTAGACCATTTAAAAAGGATTCTATTGTTCAGGATGTCTAAAATGGTTTGTGCAAAATGTATTCCTAAAGCTTCCGATTTTGCTAAATTAATTTAGAAGTTAGACATGGAGACAAAAGTATCAAAAATATCTACGAGAGCGAGAATCTCTGTGAGGGGGTCTGTCAACAGAAGGAGGAGGTCATTGGCAAAGGGTTCCGCTTTATGGTTCTTTCCTACTTACATTCAGTACACTTTGATATCTGGGTGCTGCCCAATGTGCTGAATAAGGCTTTCCATAACTAGTATTAACAGCAATGAACACAGGGGCAGCCCTGACTAGTACCGTTCATGATGTTGAAAGAGTTGAATTCCTGTTTACCCTGATGCGTGCCATTGGAGAAGTGTACACTTAGAAAATAGCTTCGACAATGGGTATTGGGAAGCCAAAGAGCATGGTTTTGTGCATGTATGTCTAGTCAATCCTGTTGAAAGCCTTCTCCACATCCGTGCCTAATAATACTAAGGGTTTTGGTTTATGAGTGCATGGTGCATTAGATGTGGTATGCGGATACAATTATCTGTTCACTCTTTTCCCTTCATGAAACCTACCTGATCTGGTGAAACAAGAATGAGTAAGAAGTTAACTCAAAAACTGCACTACAAGGCTTGCAAAAAGTTTTAAATCATTGTTTAGCAATGAAACAGGCCTATAATTACTACTTCTAAGGACTATTTCGGAAATGGAGAGCCCTGTAACAAACTGTTATAGAGTAGCAAAAGATATGGGTGCAGAATATTTTTTAAGGACTTATAATATGAAATGGGAAGACCATCTGGACCAGGGATTTTCCCTGTGGGGCACTTTAACAGGATCGACTGGAGTTCAGGAATTGAGGTTTTTTATTTGTTTTTTTAATGCTGTTCACCATTGTTTTTTATGGGACAAGATTAAATATTCAGCCAATGCCATTTTTATTTACACACGACTTTTTGATTTTGTTTTATTCTACTTTTTTGTCATCTGTATGATGGAAATACAGTTTTTGCTAATTTTTTTTTTTTTTTACAGCATTCATTTAAGGAGTAACTAGTTTGACAGTTTTATAAATGGTGTTGTTCCAGATGCAATGATATCAAATATGTGTACTTTTATTTTTGTTTTTACATAAATATACTTATATAATGGTTTGATATTTTGTCAGGTTTTGTTTGTTTATTTTCTGAACTTTTTTTATATTTTTACAATGTTATTTAATTTTTGTTCACGTTTTTACTTAGGCGGGCTTTGCACACTACGATATCGCAGGTGCGATGTCGGTGGGGTCAAATGGAAAGTGACGCACATCCGGCATCGCATGCGACATCGTACTGTGTAAAGCCTAGATGATACGATTAACGAGCGCAAAATCGTCGTAATCTTATCATCGGTGCAGCGTCGGCGTAATCCATAATTAC
This sequence comes from Anomaloglossus baeobatrachus, assembly GCF_048569485.1. Taxonomy (NCBI): domain Eukaryota; kingdom Metazoa; phylum Chordata; class Amphibia; order Anura; family Aromobatidae; genus Anomaloglossus; species Anomaloglossus baeobatrachus. The sequence goes on along the minus strand of NC_134360.1, from coordinate 200,017,420 downwards.
GCTGACGCGACGGTCCGATGTTCCTCGCTCCTGCGGCAGCACACATCGCTGTGTGTGAAGCCACAGGAGCGAGGAACATCTCCTACCGTCCTCACTGCGGCTTCCATAGGATATGCGGAAGGAAGGAGGTGGGCGGGATGTTTACATCCTGCCTATCTCCGCCCCTCCGCCGCTATTGGCTGCCTGCCGTGTGACGTCGCTATGACGCCGCACGACCCGCCCCCTTAGGAAGGAGGCGGATCGCTGGCCACAGCGACGGTCGCAGGGCAGGTGAGTGCGTGTGAAGCTGGCGTAGCGATAATTTTCGCTATGCCAGCTATCTCACGATATCGTACCTGCGACGGGGGCGGGGACAATCGCGTGCGACATCGCAGCATCGGCTTGCGATGTCGCAACGTGCAAAGCCGCCCTTAGTCTCTATGAGGGAGGTTAACTTAAGTTAAAATAGTCTAATATTGTACTTAAAAGAGAAAAACTGACAGATCGCTTCTAAAGGCTAGCGTGCGTACCCGCCCCCATCGGTTGTGCGTCACGGGCAAATCGCTGCCCATGGCGCACAACATCGCGCGGACCCGTTACACATACTTACCTCCATAGCGACATCACTGTGACCGGCAAACAGCCTCCTTTTTAAGGGGGCGGTTCGTTCGGCGTCACAGCGACGTCACTAAGCGGCCGCCTAATCAAAGCGGAGAGGGGGAGATGAGTGGGACGAACATCCAGCCCACCTCCTTCCTTCCTCATTGCCAGTGGGACACAGGTAAGGTGAGGTTCCTCTTTCCTGTGGTGTCACTTATAGCGATGTGTGCTGCCGCAGGAACGACAAACAACATCGTACCTGCAGTAACAACGATAATTGGAAATAGGGGAGCATGTCAGCGATTTGTGATTTTGAACGATTTTGTGACTATTTCCGATCGCACGTAGGTGTGACACGCAACGACATCGCTAACGCGGCCGGATGTGCATCACAAATTTCGTGACCCCAACAACATTGCTTTAGTGATGTTTCTGCGTATAAAGCGGCCTTTAGAGACATGGTCTATCAGGCCACCATAGCAAAGTAACCTAGTGGTTGTCATTCGACCTCAGGTTGCCAGAGCAAAGATTGGGTTCCTGTGAGTATGTCGTGGGGATCCCTATCTGGGGGGAGACAGAGTGTACTCCCTCTCCCAGCTTCCTAAATGCTGCAATAACTTTCTGTAGCAGCATTTAGGGGCTCTAACAGCCAGAGGCAGCGCGGGCACTGACCCTTGCTGTGTGAGCTGGGTCTTGGCCTTCATGTAACTTGAGCTCCGATAGAAGCCCTCTCCTTCTTCAGGAGATTTTTCTTGAAGAAGGCGATGGCTTCTCTCTGACATGCATTGAAATAAATAACCTTGATGACCTATTGATTGTCTCCTACCTATAGCAGCGCGACAATCATCCCTACCTAGCTAACGGTTATCCTCTATTCTACGTGGGGCCGCAGCAGCCATTAGTTACAAACGTCTATAGTTAGTTGTGACTCGCACAAATATACATGGTGAGCCTCCCCTTTTGATCACCTCCCCTTTAATTTCTGATAAGACCCTATTTTTGTGCTCCTGTCTTCCAGCTTTGTTCTGCAATACAAGCCAATGGGAAAACTTAAAAGATGTCTAGAAAAAGCTCCAATTTTTTGTTAGCAATTTAATAGTATTTTTATGAGATAAACAAGAAGAACACAAGTAATTATTCAGTCCAGCCATTTCATCTCATCTCATGCAATTATTATTATTGGAGATATGTATATGTGTGTATATGTATGTATATATATATATATATATATATATATATATATATATATATATATATAATGTAAAAGCAATATATATATATATATATATATATATATATATATAATGTAAAAGCAACATAAGGAATGGATCCAGCAAAGACATCAGAACTTCAGGGTGCTGATTCAAATTCTTGAGATCTATTGGTAAATGTGTTGTCCGCCTTCCTCACAGTTTATATATTGTGATGACCTGGGCCCTGAACATCTTTGGGCACACGTCTGGCAGCGGGATCAAGACATACACGAGCACTTTGTCACTTAAAAAATCTCGGTGATTTATTCACATCCTCATAAACCACGCAGTGTAATGGGCCACAGCCACTCTCCTGCAGGACAATGTCTCACTGTCTGTTTAAACTGCCGATTTGTTCATACAGTTCATTCTCTGGCATCAGCCAGTATAGTCCCCCTTTCTGTGGTGTTACCTGTCAGTAGGTTTGCAGGCTGTCAGTCTGCCTCCATCCAGTCCAGGGAGACTCTCACACTGGGCTCACCATCCCGGCCCTTGTACACATTCCAATTCCTCAAAGCCTCAGTGGATTCTACAGCTCCTTGACATTTCAGAGCCCTCACTAGCTCTGCATGCACAGCATCTCCTGCACATGTGCTCCAACCAAGATGGCTCCCACCAGCACACAGAGATCATGTGACAAACGAAAACTCCATTAAATCCCATGAGACACACCTACGTATGGGAGGTATGTGGATGGTCAGTCCCGCCCATCACTTCTGACCACCCCATGAACCCAGCCCTGAATGTGTACAAAAATCCTCATGGAACTACAAGTTCCAGAGAAACATTCCAGGTTCAGATCACAGAGGATTTCCACCTCTGTGACACATACCGGCCATCTGCCACATTGCCGGTTGCATCCTTACTATATATATATATATGTCACGCTCCCCGGGTCCTCTGCTCCGCTCCCCCCGGCTCACCTGCCATGCTCCCCGCTCTCCAGCCTCCAGTGCCCACGCTTCCCAAGCCTCCGGGTTCCCGCTCCCGGCGCCCGTCGGCTTCCCAGTCCCTGGCCGGCTCTGCTGCGTCCTCCTCTCAGCTTCCTGCCCTGGCTTCTGGCACCCGGGCCGCGCGCATGCGCATTAGGGCGCGCGCGCGGTCACTGACCCTTTCTTAAAGGGCCAGTGTCCACTGACAGGAAATGATGCATACAGGTACAGGGTATAAAGGGGGTTAATGTCCAAGGGAGCGGGGCCTGTTCTTCGTGTTTTCCCAAGCTAGGAGTCAGGTCTCCTTGTGTTCTGTGAGATACTTACCTCTCTGTCTTCTAGAGCCGATCCTGCATCGCCATCCGGTCCTGCTGTATCTCGAACCCCGAACGCTGCCCATCTGCCATCCTGACAGTCCGTACCATCTCGGTTCCCTGCGGTGACCCGTCATCTCGCTCCAACGGTTCCGGACCCCGCCAGACATCATCACGGCTTCCGAACCTGAGCTCCGTCACCCGGACCACCATCAGTGACCTCGTGGTCCCAGGGACTTCTCCATTGTGTTCCAGTGCACGGACTGTCCTGCTACCTAAAGTGCTCCGGCTACCGGACTCCTTTCCCTCATCGGGGAGTTCGGCCCAGTGGATCCACCTCCCGGGTCTGCCCATCCATCTGGCCCTAACAATATATATATATATATATATATATATATATATATATATATATATAAAAGCAACATAAGGAATGGATCCAGCAAAGACATCAGAACTTCAGGGAGCTGATTAAAAATTCTTGAGATTTATTGGTAAATGTGCTGTCCGCCTTCCCCACGGTATATATCTATATATATACATATATATATATATATATATATATATACATATATATATATAAATAATAGAATCATAATCTCATCCACTTTTGTGTGATAATGTTGAAGATGCCAACAAAACGTGTGCCAGATATTAAAGGGTTCGGGGAACTACTTTTTAATAAAGCATAGTTATGATTACAAACAATATCATATCATATTCACAAATCCATGAGCTGTTTTATATGTCTAGAACATAGGAATAATACGATTTTTTTTTTTTGTTCTTCTCATTTAATTACAAAATATGGCAAAAAAATGTCTTTTATATGTACCACTGGGATCAATTCACTTCATATTAAGTCATCTTGACAGATATAACAAGCAGCACAATGATGCATTCAGCATTTGCTTTGGTAGGGAAAAATAAGCTAAAATGTTCAAGGTGACCTTTTTATTAGTTTAATTGAATATATTGAAGGCTAACTTTATTACTGCTTATTTTACTGGATTGACGAGACTACAGAGCTATTTATGGAAAGGTAAAATGCATTTCTGCTTCTATAACTTGCCTTAAGAGTATAAAACTGATGCGCTGAAGTTGCCAGGGCTACATGATCTGACCAACGCCACAAAGTGTTGCTCTAAGGAAACGTAACAGAATGTGTGAAGCTTTAATAGCTAAAAAAAACCTATGAAAAATAAGTATCAAAACTGATTACATAAAAAATATAAAGCTATTTCTAGTACTTGCAGAATGCATATACTTATGCCTTTGCTTAATCAAACAAATAATGTAAACACATGCATAGCTTATATATGCTATTCATAAGAATAACTGAAAAATAGGGATCATGAATTTTATATTCGCATCTTCATTTTGATCCTTTATTACAGTCTCTGCCAAAAATTAGAGACCAAAATAACACAGCATGGTGCGCAATTTTGTCATGCAAAATTATGATTAGATTGCCTTAAGACCATTGGATATTATTAAGATACACTGTATTTTTCATTTTATAAGACGCACCAGATTATAAAACGCACCCCAAATTTAGAGAAAAAAAAAAGTAAAAAAATAATATGGGGTCCGTTTTATAATCCGGTGGTGTCTTACCGGGGAAGGGGCAGCAGCGGTGGTAGAGCGAGGGTCACAGGAGGAAGGGGCAGGGCTGGAGTTCGGCGATGCTGCGGGTGGTGCAGAGGGGGATGCTCACTGTGGGCTGCGGCGCTGTGCTGGGACTGCGGGCGCTGCTCTGTGCTGGGTCCGCGAGCGCTGTTCTGTGCTGGGGCAGCGGGTGCTATTCTGTGCTGGTGCTCGCTGCGGGCGGCGAAGCACCAGCCATTCTGAAGATGTCGGCGGTGCGGACTTCAAAGAAATGGCAGCCGGAGTCAGCGCGCGCACAGATTGAGTTATCGGCTGAATGATAAGCTGAGATCTCATCTGTGCACGGGCCACCTCCAGGTGCCATTTTCCTTAAGTCTGCTGCTGGGATGTCATTGGACCGGAGGCAGTATATGCGCAGATGAGCACTTGAACCGAGAGCTCCATCTCCGCACGCGCCGACTACGGGTGCCATTATATGAACCCCTCACCGCCGACATCTTCAGAATAGCGCATGCCTCACTGCCCAGTGCACAGAGCCTCACTGCCCACCACATCGAGCTGCACAGAGCCACACAGAGCTGCACAGAGCAGCGCCGCTTGCCACACAGAGCCACACAGAATAGCGCCACCCGTCGCACAGAGCTTCACAGAGCTGCACAGAGCAGCGCCGCACACTGCACAATGCAGCGCTGCCTGCCACACAAAGCCACACAGAACAGTGCCACTCGCTGTACAGAGCCACACAGAGCAGCATCCACAGCCCCAGCGCAGAGCACACAGCATTGTCCCTGCCTCCTGTGACCCCTCCCCACCACCCCCCTGTAAGCTACATTCATGAGATAACATGCACTCCTTATTTTCCTCCCAAATTTTTGGGAGGAAAAGTGCATCTTATAATCCGAAAAATATGGTACATAATTTAATGAGATAAATGGGGTTTTTGTGTTATCCTTCATTTGTGGCTTTCATTCCTGTTTTTATTTTTGTTATAACAGAACAGGAAACATTTGAAGTAATGACACATATGTAAATGTAGCCTAAATGCATAAAGTGCAGGCTTTCACATGATTGTATTTCCCCATAATTTGATATTAACATAGTCTTGCCAGTTCTGTCCACTCACATGGTATTCAAGAGCTACAGATTGGAGACCACTGCCCTATGTTAAGGGTGCTTTACACGAGATGATCTATCGTGCAATAGATCGTCGGGGTCACAGTTTTTGTGACGCACATCCGGTGTCGCTTGCAACGTCGGCCTGTGTGACACCTCCTAGCGACGCAGTATCAGTCACAAATCGTGAGTCGTGTACTCGTCGCTAGGTTTCATAAAATCGTTAATGAAACATGACGCCACTTGTTCATCATTTCCGTGGCAGCACACGTCACTCCGTGTGACACCACGAGAACGATGAACATTGCTTACCTGCGTCCCGCGGCTCCCGCCGGCAATGCGGAAGGAAGGAGGTGGGTGGGATGTTTACATCCCGCTCATCTCCACCCCTCCGCTTCTATTGGCCGGCCGCCGCTTGACCTCACTGTGACGCCGAACATCCCTCCCACTTCAGGAAGTGGATGTTCGCCGCCCTCAGCGATGTCGCACGGGAGGTAAGTACGTGTGACGGGGCGGGTAATGAGTTTGTGCGCCACGGGCAATCAATTGCCCGTGACGCACAAACGACGGGGGCGGGTACGATCGATCGTGAAATCGCATGATCGGTCGTCCCGTGAAAAGCAGGCTTTAGTATCCTGATCAATAAAAACTTTTGATCTCATCTCCAAGTAATCAAAAGTTTTGGACAAAAGTAATAGTAACATGTTTACAAGGGTTCTATATGGTTAGAAAAAAATTCTTCAAAAACCTTGCCACCCCAGTTCACTTCCGCTAAGGCAGAATTCACATGTATCTTTTTCATTATAGGGACTCTGTCAGCACAGGATGATTGTTCACACCAAGTACAGGCGCTAATGCATCATGGCGGTTCTAATCATTTAAATACTCTTTCCCTCAATCTTCCACCTCCCCTTTTCTGCGATTGACAGTTCTGGCTTCATAGGGTCAAAGAAGAGAGGTGACAGCTGTAAACCAAGTAGTGGGAAGGTGAAGTTAAATGATTAGCCCTGTCATGATGCACGAGCGCCTGTACTTGGTGTCATCATTCATCCTATGCTGATGGAGTCCATTTAAGATCAGCTTTTTATGCAACTCAGATGGATCACAACGGATGCAGAAGGGTATCAGTTACATCTGGCTTTTTACTCATTTAAGCTAACGTCACACGCTTGTATAAAAAATTGGTCTCTCATCCAGAAAAATTGAATAATTTTTTCATAGCTGTCATCTGTGGGCTGTCCTTATACAATCAATTTTTTTTTTTACTTAGCAGCTATTAATTTTTTACCGGACCATTTACAGTTTCCCAACTTATGGAATTTTGGATTCGTACATTCTTTTCCCAAGAAGCTGCAAAAACCCTAGTGCATGACCTTATTATTTCCCGCCTGGACTATTGTAACATCCTGCTCTGTGGACTCCCTTCTAACAGTCTCGTACCCCTACAATCTATTCTAAACTATGTTGCCCGACTAATCCCCCTGTTCGCCTGCTATTGCTGACCTCTTCTCTCTGCCAATCCCTTCACTGGCTTCCCATTGCCCAACGCCTCCAGTTCAAAACCCTAACCATGACCTATAAAGCCATCCACAATCTGTCTCCTCCTTACATCTTTGACCTAGTCTCCTGCATGTAACCTTCGATCCTCACAAGATCCCCTTCTCTACTCCCCTCTAATCTCCTCTTCCCATCATGACATCCAAGATTTCTCGCGTGCATCCCCCATACTCTGGAATGCTCTGCCAAAACATATCACTCTCGCCTACCTTGACAAGCTTCAAAAGGAACCTGAAGACCCACCTCTTCCGACAAGCCTACAACCTGCCGTAACCCTCAGTCTGCTATAGCGCCGCATGACCATCTCTTCCCTCACCTACTATATCCTCACCCATTCCTTGTAGACTGTGAGCCCTCGCGGGATGGGTCGTCTCTTCTCCTGTACCAGTCTGTGCCTTGTTTTGTTTAAGATTATTGTACTTATCCCTACTATGTGTTCCCCTTTTCAAATGTAAAGCACCATGGAATAAATGACGCTATAATAATAATAAATAATAATAATTTTAATGTATCCGTAAAAATTGGGCTGAATTACATCCAATTTGTTTTGTAGCATGGTACCGATTTGGAGCAAAATCGCAGCATGCTTCTTTTTTTCTCATGCCGAATACAGCTGAGAAAAAAAACGCAGATCTGCACGGCTTTTTTGATTAACATTGGTCCAAGTGCATTCCCTATTTTTATCAGATTGTACTCGTTCAATTTATACTCCTGTGTAAGCAAACCCTTAACTTCAGGAGAACAATTAGGACAAAATAGATCAGTTAAGCAACTCCAGAAAAGCCATGTTGTAAAGCGGTGCACTGAAACCCAGTCTGACTTCCTAGATGATGAATTCCACATGAGAAAAAGGGGTAAATGTCATGATTAGGAGCTTAAACAGCTTGAAACACGAAGACCTGATCTACATTTGTTTTTGACTTCTACTTTTTTAATTTAATCAATAAACATGATGTTTTAAAGTTTGGATTTTTCCTTATTGTAAGTGGTAAGTACATTTGTCCCCTTTCCTTACTTTAAGGCACTGGTTGGGTCCAGATCTTAACCTTGCATAAAAGGTAGTGATCCATCTTCAGATCACTACTTGTACTTTTCCAGCATGACGTAAGACAGGTGTCTCACATGCATCACTCCAACCATTCATGCAGCTTGGTGCAGCCCTCCAAATGCCGGAAAGCAAATCCAATTTTGTAATATTCAAGGCTCCGAAGACTCCTTGATCAATTAGAAAAGTCTTAATTGGTCCCAATGTACATGAGGGGATAAAAACAGCGCAACGTTTCAGCCAACGCAGGGCCTTTGTCAAGCCTACACCTTTTTATGGCATGATAATTGCCCTGCGTTGGCGGAAACGTTGCACTGTTTTTATCTCGTCATGTATATTGGGATCAATGGTGCCTTGGATATTACAAATTTATTTTTCCAGCATGACAACTGATACCCTGAACAAATGCAAATTATTCCATTACACAAAAAAAAGAATACACTTCCTTCATTATTTTCCATCAGGTGTTTTTGGTAAATGCTAGATCGAAACAGCGGCTAGGGTCAGACAACCGTATTTTCTCCATCCAAAAAAAATGTCCGATTAGGCCTCTGATCAGAGTTTCATCAGCATTTGATCAGAGTGTGATCTGATTTTCTCTGATGTGGAGAATATTTTTTTTTTTCTTTAAATCTCCATCTTCTCCATTCAGCCTGTATGTGATATCATCTGAGTGCGGTCACATTTTTTTCATGGACCCATATACTTGAATGCTAAGATCGATCCAATTTACGGAAGTGAATCATTCATGCTGTAATTATTGATAATATTGGTCCAAATGTTATCCGATGCTTTGTTGGATCAGACTCAGACAGAAAATATGGTTATCTGCACAAGAACTAAAGGGCATAGATTTACGCTGCATTCACAGATATAATTTGGGGACAGTTAGGGTAAGGTTTTTTGAACAAAGATGCCATGTTTTCCATGTTTTTGCAATCCTGGACAACTTTTTAACATAAATCAATAATTGTCTATAGACAATTTATTTACCTTCATTTGGTCTAAAAATTGTAATACATTATTATATTTATATAGCAGTCAAAACACAGCCTTCCAAAAACAGAAGATTAATTTTGTGCATAGATTGAAAACTAAATTAAAGCTGCCTTCAAACCACTGGATGGTGAGCCTAATGAATGCAATAGACACACAACAATTCAGTACACAGTAAGCCCTTAAAGGGAACCTGTATTTTGAAAACGGTCTCTGATTTTCAGGCAATGTGTTATACGGAATTGATCAGATTGATAGACATTTTTGTAGAAAATGTTTCAGGAAAACTTACATTTTATTAACTGAAATCCTAATGTTTGCATGTATATGGGTCAACAGATGGCCCGCTCTGGAGAGTCTTAAATCAGAAGGTCACAAAGCATTTTTGTTCTCAGGTCTACAACTTGAACTTGAGTGAATATACTTTCTTTTAGTGATGCAGAAGTTAAGGATTCTTTCCTATCTGGCTGTCCTTGGTGGTCTTAATCTCATGTGCAAATTTTTTGTGACCACTCCCCTTTGCTATAAAAGGTTATGTGTCTTACCATCTAATGCTAGTTATATATTCTGATTTCTATGGTGATCCCATTGGAAGGAGCTTGTCTCTGGAAGAAGCTGAGAAGACTCATGACTATTGCAGCTGTGGTGTTTAGCTGCATTGGGGGAGCTTGGAGTGTTTTACTTTTTGTGTCTATTTTCCCTCTGTCTGTCTGCCTTACCTTGTGTTGTAGTATTGCAGTGGTGAGACTAGTGTTCTTGCTGGTCTTCTCACTAGCCAGGGTGAGTTCAGGGCAAGCGAGGGCCTAGACACATGACGGCAATGGGAAAAGGACCTATATTGGGATGCTAGGAAGCATAGTGTACAGACTCAAGTGAGTTGCAGGAGGTGGCCCTCATCTTTAACAAGTGCCTTCCTTCTATACCATTTCCATCATTCTCCTTGTGTTGTGATACATGTTAAGCATCCATATGCTCTGATGTGACAGCATGAGTCTAGTGGGCGGTCCTATTCAGTGAAGGACAATCTACCATGTTTGTTGTATATTATTGATTTTGACCCTGAAGAAGGAGTCATGACTCCAAAATGTGTAGAACACTAAATCAGACGTTTTAAAACATATGGTGACGCAGCTTAGATGGTGCATATCTCCACAGGTAGAGCTAGACCCCAGGGTGGATGGGGGTGGTAGTAGCAGTCTATAATGGCAATCGCAGATGAATAACGGAGTGACACAAGGGTGCAGTCTCAAGGTTTTTACTCACTGTAGCAGGTTTCCAGATAACACGATATGCCAGTGACCACCTTTGGAGTTCAAGGATTCACCGTGATGGGCTCCCGCTGATCCTGGGTAGCTCGGAGGTTGAGTCTAGTGCACCTTTCTTAAGTGTCTCTTTTCTGGTCGTTTCTGTGCTTCCTTCCCACTTCTGCCTTGCGCCCTCACTCATTGAACCCTTTATCAGTGCCCGTGAACCCTGTGGGGTGGGGTGAAGCTCCATCCCTTGGTCCTTTTGGGTCACCTTCCAGTGAATTTGTGTGCTGTGTGGCTGTGGTGCTTGGAGTCACCCCAGCCGTTGGTTTTGCTAGCGGAACCTGTAGGTTATACTCCTCTAGCCTAGGGACCGATGCCCATGGTGCGACCTAGTCCCTTCACCTGTAGATTATGTGTGGAACAAGGCCACGAGAGCTTAGCTCCCGCGGTCTCTAGGACCCTTTCTGTTGGTACCCGGGCTGAGCGCTACCTGCTCCAGGCCGCAGGACTTAGCTCCTCCACTGCTCCTCCTTCTCTCTGACTGACTCCACACTTCACACTGTGTTCCCACTTGTACTGTGTTCCCACTCCTAATACTCCATCCCCCCAGCCTGGCTTCGGGTATAATCACACTCTTGCCATGTCTGATGAGCTGTTTCTGAGCCTGAGTGTTGTGCTTTTGTGTGAGCCGGTGACGACCTCCCCCTTACCCGAGATGGAACACCCCACCTCTGGCTAAGGTGCAGTACCTCTGTGGCGACTGAAGCCTCAGGGGTGCCACATATCTACAATGTAATTTTTTTAGGATGGGGGAAGATTCTTTGTAAACAACAATTTATTCATGCAAACCTTTGAATAAATCCCTATTTATGCAAAATGGCAGCCATCTGCTAACCATTTTGATCAACCAGTATAAATCACATCATGAATGTGAAATCCTCTTTAAAATTTGAGACAAATATGATTAAGCTCGAAGAGACTCGCTTATCTCTAATCCGATCCATATTGGGGTCAAATAAGTAAATGCTCCGATGGAAAATGGGCCATTATCACTTTATTTCTAAGTGTTTTTTTAAAAAATGCTCTTGTTTTATATATATAAACAGTATTGTGCTAACATTGCATTACATAAAATGCATTACACTGAAGGTCAGTACTTGCTGCTTCGCGAAAATGTACCACACAAGCAAAAGGGAGAAAATGAAAGTTTCATTCAAGGCCAAATACTTTAGAGGCAGCACAATAGTCCTGCAAAATAAAATGGGCCAGTACAGTATGTTTTATCACCCCGCCTGACATAAAGCATGAATTGCTATTTTCTCACCGCGTATAATGTATTCATCTATATTCACATCTCTCTTGAACATACACATGCATACATTCTCTGGCCACCAAGCTTTTTTCCGAACATTTAAAGAAGGTTACAGCACATTAAGTTGAACCTTCATTTCTGTCTTAGATGATAGATGTAAGAATTCCAACTGAGTTTACTTTATGAAGCAGCTAAATGATTTATATTCAGGAGCACATTAAAATCCCTATGACAAAGTGAACTCGAGCTAAAAAAAAAAAATCCGGATCGCGAAGAAAAAAAAAATCTTTGCAAGTAATGTGCTTTCATTTTTCACATGTTGCAACTCATTTATTTTATTCAGCTACACATACTTAAATCTGCAAGATACTGCAAGCATCCAGCACCTCTGAAATAATACATCATCTCTTACAGATGTTTCCACCCGCTGCAAGGCTGCCGCTCATTAATCAAACATTATCCGCCGCCATCAGTGCCCAGACTTAGAGAGAAAGTGGCACTTCATTTAAAATTTTGACTTTCATTCACCATTCCCTCTCTGACCCTGCGCTATATTTGTTTCCGTTGTTTAAGAAGTCTGTTTTATTGCAAGAAGTCTTGGAATTATTTGGAAATCTTTGAACAGATTTTGCATTAGCATACAACAGTGCCACAATTTAGAAAGAACTGTAAATAATATATGTGCCGCTGTAGCTCCAAGATGTTAAATTGTCGCACAGAAGAATCCATTTACATGCATTGTTACTAGGTGTTCACTATTTTACATAGTTAGAAATGTTTGTATTCTCTAATGCCTTTGCGGCAGGTTCGCCTTTAAGGCATCGCCAGCGATGTCGCTGCCGATCGCACCCGCCCACGTCGTTTGTGCGTCACTGGCAAATCGCTGCCCGTGGCGCACAATATTGTTAGTCCCTATGACACGGACTTACCTGCCTAGCAACGTCGCTGTGGCCGGCGAACTGCCTCTTTTCTCAGGGGGCGGTTCGTGCGGCGTCAGTGACATCACACGGCAGGCGGCCAATAAAAGCGGAGGGGCGGAGAGCAGCCGAAGAAAAGACACGCCCACCTCGTTGCTGCAGGATGCAGATACGGTGTTGTTCGTCGTTCCTGGGGTGTCACATGTAGCGATGTGTGATGCCTCAGGAACGACAAACAACCTGCATCCACAACGAGCAACGATATTATGAAAATGAATGACGTGTCAACCATCAATGATTAGGTGAGTATTTTTGATCATTAACACTCACTTGTAGGTGTTACACACAACGACATCATTAACGAGGCCGGATGTGCTTCATGAATTCCGTGGCCCCAACGACATCTCATTAGCGATGTCGTTGCGTGTAAATGGGCCTTTATGTTGAATGTGGAGCCCATGCAAAAGGCAATGCAACATGTGTAAACTTTAACTATGGTTTTATGTAATGAGCCAGAAGGCACTCCATAGGATGATGAGATAGCTGAGAAAATAATAGTACCGCTTGCCATAATCTTCCATAAGTCATGGGAATCAGGAGTTGTCCCTCTAGATTGGAAAAGGGCAAATGTAGTTCCTATCTAAAAAAAGGGGAAAAAGGAGGATCTAGGGAATTACAGGCCAGTAAGCCTGCCCTCTATATCTGTAAAAATCATTGAGCAAATTGTCAAAGATGGATGGGAAGGCATTAACTAACCAAAGCCCAGAGCGGCATTGCAGCTATAAGTCCACTCACTGACAGCCAGACTGGTTTGTCAGGTCTCCATAAGGAGAATAGTCTTCCCCCCGTGGTCTCCACATAGCTTCTCATAAGCCAGATCAGACACCTATACTTTGCACTGACGAGGGGCAATCACCCCGAAACACCGTGTCTGCAAATTGGGATTCTGATCTGACATAAATCCTAGGTCATATGAAAAGGTTTGTTTAAAGGGCCACTTTTGATCTGTAGGATTGCTACTTCCAATAGTTGGCGCTAGAGTTTGTCTTCTTTCCTGGAGAGACAATTTTAACCAAAGCCAGCACGGCTTTATGACCAATAAATCTTGTCAGACCAACCTGATTTCCTTCTATAACAAAGTCACTGAATGGTTGCACCAGGGGAATGCTGTGGATAGTATATTTTGACTTCATTAAGGCATTCGATAAAGTATCACATAACATTCTCATTGAAAAAATAATCAAGTATGATATTATCAGCAAATCTGTTAGATGGATTCACAACTGGCTTAATGATCGGGTGCAACGAGTAATACTAAATGGCTACACATTGAGCTGGAAGAAAGTTAAAAGCGGGGACCGCAAAGCTCTTTTCTTGGGCCAGTGCTGTTTAAAATCTTTATAAATGATCTGGACAATGGAATTATTGGAAAACTCATAAAATTTGCAGATGATACTAAGATAGGAGGAATAGCCAACAGAGAGGAAAGAGAGTGTATTCAAAAAGATCTAAACACACTCGAACAATGAGCCGAGGTGAACAGAATGGTTTTTAACAGGGACCAATGCAAAGTCCTACAGCTGGGTACAAGAAATGTTAAAAGCATATATAGTATGGGAGAAATACAACTGGGTGATAGCACTGGGAAAAAGGACTTGGGCATAATAGTAGATCCCAGATTCATCCTCAGCCAACAGTGCATTGCTGCAGCTAAAAAGGCCAACAAAATTATGGAATGTATCAAGATAAGTATTGAATCTTGATCAAGAGAGGTCATTATTACCCTATACTCAGCCCTGGTCAGATCCCACCTGGAAAACTATGTACAGTTCTGGGAGCCCCAATTCAAGAAAGACATCAATATATTGGAGCAACTCCAGAGAAGAGCAGCCAAGATGGTACAAGGTCTGCAAACAATGTCATATGAAGACCAGCTAAAAGAACTAGAGAGAAGGCTGAGAGGAGACTTAATAGCGGTCTACAAATATCTGACGGGTAGTCATAGTGCAGAGGTAACTACCCTATTCTCATTAGCGCAAGCAAGTACATGAAGCAATGGGATGAAACTAAAAGAAAGGAGATTCAGATTGGACATTAGGTAAAACTTTCTGATAGTGAGGGCAGTCAGGGAGTGGAACAGGCTACCACGGGAAATAGTGAGCTCTTCATCAATGGAAATCTTCAAGCGGAGTCTGGATAATCATATAGCTGAGATGATTTAGGAAAATCTGCACCCACAGGGGGTTGGACACGAGGGCCCTTAAAGTCCCTTCCAACTCTACCATTCTATGATTTTATGATTCTTTGAGATATGGCTTTGTATATCTTCTTCAAGTGGACAATTTGACCATTTGATGGAAGATAAAATAGTATCTGTGATAAGTGTAAGGACAACACTTTATCAGTATCACTTGCTTTGAACCAGTCACATTGTAAGGATTCTATTGTCCTTCTGCAGATTGAGCACTAGTGGCTGCTATTATTCACTTTGATAAATTGTGCTACATTTCCACTCCTTACCACTAGAGGCTGCTATTGTGTTTCTGCAATTGCCCTTTATTAAGATGGCCAATGTTGAACCTATGGAAGCCATCTTGTTTCCTGCTTGGGCCTACTTAACCCACATGGAATATTCGCTCATTTCTTGATTATTGTGTTTAGTCTCCAGTCTATTTCCAGTCTCCAGCTCATGAGAACTGTCTTATCCAGACTTTCTACATTCCTCTCTGAATTGCTCCTACAATCCCTGTTGCTACAACCAAGAACACTAAGGGGTACTTTGCACGCTGCAACATCGCTAGCTGATGATAGCGATGCCGAGCGCGATAGTACCTGCCCCCGTCGCACATGCAATATCTTGTGATAGCTGCCGTAGCGAACATTATCGCTACAGCAGCTTTACACGCACTTACCTGCCCTTCCTAAGGGGGCGGGTCGTGCGGCGTCACAGCGACGCTACACGGCAGGCGGCCAATAGAAGTGGAGGGGCGGAGATGAGCGGGACGTAAAACTTCCCGCCCACCTCCTTCCTTCCGCATTGGCGGTGGAGGTAGGTAAGGAGATGTTCCTCGCTCCTGCATCTTCACACACAGCGATGTGTGCTGCCACAGGAACGAGGAAAAACAACGTATCTCCTATTGGTGCGACATTATAAAAATGTCTGACGCTACAAAGATCACCGATTTGCGACACTTTTGTGATCGTTTATCGGCGAATCTGGGCTTTACACGTTGTGACGTCGTTACTGGCGCCGGATGTGCGTCACTTTCAATTTGACCCTGACGATATCGCAGTAGCATTGTCGCAACGTGCAAAGTACCCTCAGTCCAAGTTCGGAGACCCATAGATGTGAAGCGGCCATCATCTCAGTTCTCCCACCTGTTTATTCCTCTTTCCCTTCACTCGCCTCTCCAGTGTGGCTAATGCCTTTATGACGTTTTAATAAAGGACTTGTTTTACTTATGGTGAGTTCTGCTGACTTCTGCTCCATTTGATCACTTTACTTTATACTTTACCAACTGCCAGGATTCAACTGTAGATCACCACTGGTTCCAAATGAGTACAGAAATATAGACATGACTGGTGAGTGACAATGTTTGTTATAAGGATGGTGTTGAGATAGTATTTTTTCCCCTTGGATCTATGTACATAACAAACTCCAACTAGCACTTGCTGTTCCCTGCTTGTGTTTCTCCGGCAAAAATTTAATGAAGAATTTAGCTTTTGTTTGTAAAAATTATATTTTAATTTAAATCATAGATTTTATATATTTTAAATAATAGATTTTATATAATTTAAATCATAGATGTTACACATTTTCAATCCTGACAAAGTCTTATTGTAGTTCCTTGTTTGATATTTACTATCATTTTTAATTACATTGGGTAAAAATAGAATAATAGGATGCCATAGGGAGCAAATTTTGTTTTAAACATTTTTTGCACTAAGAATGCTTACAAAATGTTGGACTTTTCGGCCTAATGTTATACCGGAAACATCAAACTTGCTATTGCTAATGGAGATGTTTCCATTAGAATGGAAAAATGTTATCAATTCTTAAGTCATAATGAAAGAATACTTCTTTCTCACCCCTGTCACTTTAGACACCATTATTATAAACACTTGGCATACCATCAATTGTTCTGTATTACCGAGAAGGGATTATATTGAGAAATCACCATCAATTTGGTGTATTTTTGCAAATTTGCACAAAAATGAAATTTCAAAGGTGTTTTGTTCAAATTTCTACTTCTGAAGGACACCATTACCATTGTGTGTCCTTGTAAAATTGATTAGGCACTGTATTTGATAGCCACAGTTTCTTAGAAAAACAGAAAAATCCAAAAAATATTACAATTCTGTGACAGTTTTACAGTGCCTACAAGTAGTATTCAACCCCCTGCAGATTTAGCAGGTTTACACATTCGGAATTAACTTGGCATTGTGACATTTGGACTGTAGATCAGCCTGGAAGTGTGAAATGCACTGCAGCAAAAAAGAATGTTATTTCTTTTTTTATTTTTTTTTTAAATTGTGAAAAGTTTATTCAGAGGGTCATTTATTATTCAACCCCTCAAACCACAAGAATTCTGTTTGGTTCCCCTAAAGTATTAAGAAGTATTTCAGGCACAAAGAACAATGAGCTTCACATGTTTGTATTAATTATCTCTTTTTCCAGCCTTTTCTGACTAATTAAGACCCTCCCCAAACTTGTGAACAGCACTCATACATGGTCAACATGGGAAAGATAAAGGAGCATTCCAAGGCCATCAGAGACAAGATCGTGGAGGGTCACAAGGCTGGCAAGGAGTACAAAACCCTTTCCAAGGAGTTGGGCCTACCTGTCTCCACTGTTGGGAGCATCATCCTGAAGTGGAAGGCTTATGGAACTACTGTTAGCCTTCCACGGCTTGGACAGCCTTTGAAAGTTTCCTCCCGTGCCGAGGCCAGGCTTGTCCGAAGAGTCAAGGCTAACCCAAGGACAACAAGGAAGGAGCTCCAGGAAGATCTCATGGCAGTGGGGACATTGGTTTCAGTCAATACCATAAGTAACGTACTCCACCGCAATGGTCTCCGTTCCAGACGAGCCCGTAAGGTACCTTTACTTTCAAAGCGTCATGTCAAGGCTCGTCTACAGTTTGCTCATGATCACTTGGAGGACTCTGAGACAGACTGGTTCAAGGTTCTCTGGTCTGATGAGGCCAAGATCGAGATCTTTGGTGCCAACCACACACGTGACGTTTGGAGACTGGATGGCACTGCATACGACCCCAAGAATACCATCCCTACAGTCAAGCATGGTGGTGGCAGCATCATGCTGTGGGGCTGTTTCTCAGCCAAGGGGCCTGGCCATCTGGTCCGCATCCCTGGGAAGATGGATAGCACGGCCTACCTGGAGATTTTGGCCAAGAACCTCCGCTCCTCCATCAAGGATCTTAAGATGGGTCGTCATTTCATCTTCCAACAAGACAACAACCCAAAGCACACAGCCAAGAAAACCAAGGCCTGGTTCAAGAGGGAAAAAATCAAGGTGTTGCAGTGGCCTAGTCAGTCTCCTTACCTTAACCCAATTTAAAAATTGTGGAAGGAGCTCAAGATTAAAGTCCACATGAGACACCCAAAGAACCTAGATAACTTGGAGAAGATCTGCATGGAGGAGTGGGCCAAGATAACTCCAGAGACCTGTGCCGGCCTGATCAGGTCTTATAAAAGACGATTATTAGCTGTAATTGCAAACAAGGGTTATTCCACAAAATATTAAACCTAGGGGTTGAATAATAATTGACCCACACTTTTATGTTGAAAATTTATTAAAATTTAACTGAGCAACATAACTTGTTGGTTTGTAAGATTTATGCATCAGTTAATAAATCCTGCTCTTGTTTGAAGTTTGCAGGCTCTAACTTATTTGCATCTTATCAAACCTGCTAAATCTGCAGGGGGTTGAATACTACTTGTAGGCACTGTATCTATTAATATAAAATGTTAATATAATATAATATCATGAAGGATCCTAAACCTTCTCCAACATGCTATGTAAATTGGCATATTCATTAAAAAATGCTATAAGAGTTTTGCCACTCATAAATGGTTGTAACCAATACTAAACCTAAGGTGAGGTCTGGATAAACCCACTTAAATTGGTAGTAGAAGAAAACCAAATTACATTTGCCTTTCGGCTGTCTGTTCCAGTTTATTTCCAGCCACTCAAATGGTATTCCATAAAGGCCAACCATAATACAGGTCCATAAGCTTCAGGAAGGTCAACTAGTTGACTACTCTTGTGACTGGCTGGCACTGGTGAGTTCACAATGTATGACTGAGTTTAAAGAACTTTGCGCAGAGAAAAAGCATGGCTTAAGAGCAACATGGCAAAGCATTGGTTTGGGATGACTGAACCAAGCACAAGTGTACAATTTATAGTTCACAAATATGAATGTCTACATGGTGGAACTTCACAGATGTCCTCTGATCTATTATTCCTTTTTATGTAAAGTATGTGTTTTAGCAGAAGAGCATAATTCTTCATCACTCCCAATGCACATAGTAGTGCCACATACTAACCTCCTACAGACGCTATATATACGGAGCAATTTTCTCTTAGAACCAATATTTCTATAGAAGAATAACTTCATACGTGCATCTTTATGGGTTCCCTACTACCACTTTTTATTGCACTATAATATGGCATTTTGGTCAACACATTTGACCATTCCAGATGTTTCCATGTGAATATGATGAACATATGTTTTAGATGTATAGATTCAACTAAAGGGAAAAGGTTCATTGAAGAGTAATTTTTGAGTTTTAGGATTGCTACTTCCAATCTTAGGCCAGAGTCCCACTTGCCAGTGCCTCCCGTGTAACTCACGCAAGTCTCTCATGGTATCATCTGGCACGGCCGCACACTCTCCAGACAGGAGCGGGTCGGTTACATGTATCTCTATGCAGCTGAGACGCTCCTGTGAGCATAGTGTGCGGCCTTGCCAGGTGATTCAATAAGAGACTCGCGTGAGTTACACGGGAGGCACTGACAAGTGTGACTCTGGCCTTAAACCCCATTGTAGCTTCTCATACCGCAAGATCAGATCACATACTTTGTACTGACGAGGGGCAATCACCACAAAACACTGTGTCTACAAATTGAGGCTCTGATCTGGCATAAAACCTAAGTCATATGACAAGGCTCATTGGAGAGTCACTTTTGACTTTTAGGATTGCTACTTCCAATAGGTGGCACTATAGTTTGTCTCTTTCCTCCCTGAAGAGACAATTTGTATTCAACTATACCCTTATCCAGTTGCGTAGATCTAATTTGGGCTCTGATGAGGTTTGTTATTAAAAAGCCAAATTGACTGGGCTTTTCAATAATACTGAAGCATATGACTTGCTAATGCATGTTAGGAGTATTTTTGGCAAATCAACTGTAAATAATGACTGTGGAACAAAAATCATTCCTCAGCTCAAAGTTAGACTCTACTTAGCAGGGTCAAAAGGCGCCTTGGTTTTTCCATTTAACCTCTAGAAGGAGATCTAAAGATATGGACTTTGCTGCAGGGGGCCTTAGAGTACAATAAAGTGTTGAGGAAAAAAAACTAACTACTTAAGTCAGAATCTGGAAAACGGAACAAAATTAGATAATAAATACATAGTCAAGGGAAGCAATTGAAAGTCGAGTAGATGCCTCGGGAACAATTGGTTGAGAGGAGGTGAGCAATCTAAGGGTAGGTGCATGTGGATTTTTTTGGTTGTGTCCATTAAAAAACAAAAATAAAAACTATTTTCTATTTTACCAATTACTCAAACATGAAAGACATTCCTATTCATTAATGTTTATATTGTCGGTTGAGCATTTTTCCATTTAAGGTTTTAAAAAAGTAGTGAGTAAAAAATAAAAGTACATGCCACTTCTTTAAAGTCTCTCTTGAAGCTTTGTTGAAATCTGATGTAAGCCAAGCACTTTCAAAAAGTCTGCAAAATATAGTCAGGAATAAAATTCTTCTAAAACATTTCAAAAACTGTGAAAAAATGTGAATAGTTATCTACAGAAGTCTACAAACAGAGGTCCCAAAATGGTAATGTTACAGAGTAGCAGTATTATAAGTTGTTTCATATAGTTACGTAAAAGGACCTATGCAGTATACACTAAAATTAAAACATAACACTCACCCTCCCAAACGATTAACTGGAGTGAATGTCCACGTGAATAGAATCAATCTCCAGATAAGAGTCCACAAGTAGAATCCAAAAATAGAGCCCACAAGTAGAAACTGGGTACAGATAAATACCATGTCGCTCCTGCAGAGCAATTATTCAAAAAAAGTTGTAGATGCCCTGGCCGACCGCTATCCCAGCAGTAAAGGAAAGCGTTGTTTTCAGATAGGTGTGTGTCATCACAGAGGCAGAGCACAGATGCCGAGAAGGCTTGTACTATTCTTTACATGGTTCAAAACTTAAATGGTAACTGGAGGGAAGAAAGGGTTAATCGCACTGCCGTGGCAATAAGCAGGAGATGAATCCAAGGGTTAAACTTTGTGATTTTTATTATTCAACGCGTTTCAGGGTCCAAAATGACTCCTTCATCAGGAATCAAAAACCACTGATGTACAATGGGTCAAAACTTGGCAGGTCTCTTCTTCAGAGGATATGTCTCCTTTAAAGACTCCCCAAATATAACGGGATAAAGTATATTAGGCTGACTTGGTGAGGTGGATTCATGAAGCTGCAGGTCAAGGAAGACAAAGGAGCTCAGGAAATTAGTATAGCAGGCTGCAAGATATGTAGTAGAGAAAGGAGTTGGACAACAACTTAACAAACCAGTATGGCGAGTGCATGGGAATACAGCAAAACAGAAGCAGCATACAGATGTAGGTAGAAAATCCTCACCTGGTAGCAATTGAATGTAAACTGACTTTAATAACAATTTGAGATGCTAATATCACATAAGGGGGTAACCAGATGCATATTCAAATAATGGAATCCACATGAAATTGGAACATCGTGATAACAGTTTATAATAACAATTTGTGATGCTGACAGCACGCAATGAGTTAACCAGAAGCAGTTGCAAGTAACGTTAACAAACTCTAATAAGAGCATGTGATGCCTATGGCAAATGATGGGTTACCAAGAGCAAACACACATTATAGAATCCACTGCAGAAATCAAAAAAGTCTGAAGAGGTAAATGCAACAGAATAAACTGGACGATAGTAGAATCCCAAAGCACGGCAGCTGAACACAGTAACTTAACACTCAGAGATAGGGTTGTGTCCAACTGGGCCTTAAAAAATGATGTCACTGAGACACACTGGGCTTCTTGTAAAACTAAATGGTGAATATTGCAGAGGTGCAATTGTGGAGGAAGCTGTGCCCGACACAGTCAATACTAGTGCATAGCCAATTGTTTCCTGAAGCAATGTTCACTAGAAAACTCGCTGTTTTTGGCTGCCTCAAAAAACAATTGTGTGATATACAATACCGACTACAGGTGATAAGGCAAAGGGATTTCCACAGAGTGATTTCCACACTTGGCTTCCAAATATATCTTATGATCGGATTGCTGACCAGGTATTGTGAATGGCCAGTTAGCTAAACCACCCAACTAGCTCTGGTCTTTGTTAATCAAACAGATTGGTAGTATTTGTGATGTCCATCATTTCTGTTAGGGCCCCCTTTTGTAATGAACTTTAGCCTTGAAGAAACATTCAGCATAGAAACTGTGGTAGGCCATCATATGACACTATTGTGGGCAGAACTGCAATGACTGATCTGGTCTTCAAGGGGGTGTGGATCCACTGGATGACAGGTCACAGGCTTTACTTGGAGGGGCGTGACTAAGCCACTACCTAGTAATCTCTTGATCCTCCGGTGGTGTTACATTTGTGCTGCAGGGTTCCACCAGGTACCACTCCAAGGAACTCCATGGATCCAAGGAAGCTGACATTGACGAAAACAAGCATAACGGAGTAGAGCAATGATAGAATCAGGATAACCGGCAGGAAGGAAGCTGGGACAGGTACAGAAGATGGGACTTTATCAGGTATGAGTTCAGGTTCGGGCAGAAACACGAATTCAGGAACATGGACAGATACTGATATATAGGAAAGTATACAGGATCTCGGGTTGGTAATAGGACACAGGAACGGATTCAGGAACACAGGCTGGGACTGGCACACAGGAAGGAAAACAGGAACACAGGCTGTTATCAGGACACAGGAATGGATACTGAAACACAGGCTAGTACTGGCACACAAGAAGAAAAACAAGAACACAGTCTGGTCCTGGAACACAGGAACAGATACAGGAACTCAAGGTGAAACTGGGAATCAGGAATGGCATCAGGAACTCAGGAAAGAACCAGCAAATTAGAGCAGGTTCAGGTTCAGGTTGAGGGTCAGGGTCAGGTTCACGACTGGTTCAGGTATACTTGCAAGTTTTGAATCTGGAACAGGATCCAGGGACCAGACAATGAGCTTGCAGCCACAGGGCACACTGGCTATAGGAAACAACATTGCACAGGCACCTCCAAATAGGGGAAGGTGCATTAAATACCAGGTACTTCCCAGTGACAGGCTAATGACACATCAGAAATGCGCACTCTGCCCCTGTAGGAAGCTGTGAGAACTGCTAGGAAATCCACGTGGCATTTGTGGGCCCTGGAAGCCAGGAGCCGCAGTTGGCACAGATGCTGTAAGAACAGCTGGGTTTAGAGCGGAGTGGTGAGTGCATCAGCATCCCTGCCGGTTAGTTTAGGGAACGTCAGCATTACAGACACTAACAGACATAAAACAACTTAGTTTACATGGGTTAATACACATTCATATAGATTAGGAAATATAGATACGCAAAGCCCGATTTTCTACTTGCATTGATTTGTTTTGAAAGAATAAATGAATAGAATAGAATATAATGAACTAAAATTAGAAATTGGTTTAATATGCACCATTGACCACATTAGTTGCACAAATGCTTACATTTATTTCAAAGCTTTGTGCTAAATTGTTCTTCCTTTCTGGATGGAATTTTTTTAACTCAAACACTTAGTGTTCAAAAGGAAATAAAAAAAAAATAATAATTATAAAAATGCATCATAGATATAATTTAAAAGCACTCTTAAGAATGGCATCTCAAATATTTCTGAAAAGAATAAGACGACAAGTATATAAAAGCAACAATGAGGAAAGCGCATAAAGCAATAATCATTATAGCGTGGTAAGCACAAAGTACGGTACCTTTATCTTTGAATAGCATGTTCTCATACATGGCAGTTTCTCATTATGGAGAAAATAAAGAGGTACTGAACAGCCGAAGATAAAATGCTAGTGTGGACATTTACAAGAATATTTGTTAAGGAAAAATGTGTATGTTGGTTGCAGTCCTCTCTTGACACACACTATTCTAGTTTAGATGGAACAAATCAATATGTCATTTTAGCAAGACATGGCAAGAATGTGCTTTCCTACTATAATAGACAAAATGACATTATCCTCAGTAGCGGAAGCAAACACTCAGAACGAGTTTATAGTGTTGAATTTCGCTGGAAACTAAAGCGTATTAATTTTGGTATGAATTGTTCTAGTTATGGCTTCTTTCTTCATTGTTCTCCAGAAGGGAACCTCAGCATACAGTCCAGGAATGATAATGGCCACCTTCATAGATCCCCACCACCAGTTAGTACTCCACCTTCATCTCTTATGTCCACAATACTATTATTCCAAATACAATACTCTATATAAAATGTATGGGACAAAATAATATAGAGTATACATAAGTC
This sequence comes from Anomaloglossus baeobatrachus, assembly GCF_048569485.1. Taxonomy (NCBI): domain Eukaryota; kingdom Metazoa; phylum Chordata; class Amphibia; order Anura; family Aromobatidae; genus Anomaloglossus; species Anomaloglossus baeobatrachus. The sequence continues at coordinate 199,992,772 of NC_134360.1, read as the reverse complement.
ATTTCTAATATCATACACGTATATTGTGAAAAAAACAGTCTTGGCATAGATTCGGTTTTTCCAATAGGACACAATAATGTTAGACTCTTCTGTCCCATTGAACAAGTTTTTTTTTTTTTTAATTTTCACGTTGGCCCCTTAGGTCCTTTGAGAGGCATTAAAATTTAGTTAGGAAATCAAATGCAATCCAACCTGCATGCACCATGTTGTATAGAGGGGGTGTTGAATAGATTGTGTGAGGATTGCAGACCGCAACCTGGGGGTACTCACTCAGCTTGCATCTCAGTTGCATTGAGGTAGACATGGAAGGCACTTTGCATGAACTTCAGGCTGCTTTATTTAGATTGCATAAAGCATTCCCCGAGTACAGGAAATAAATAGCATTTAAATGCAGGAAAACAGGCACGTTCCCAAACGGTACTTCAGTAACTGTCCAATAAGTCTCAGCACAGAGACTCTTCACCAGAGGTCTTCTCACCTCAGTTCAAACCATTGCTGAATTGCCCAACTGATGTGCTGTGATGTCCCACAATTTAGCAGTGGGTTCAATTGAGTTTACTGAGGGCAGCTCCAGAATGTGAACTTTGGTGATCTAACTGCCAGACTGCTGGATTGAGTGACATGGCAGCAAAGAGCAATCTGGCAATCCGGAAGTTAGGTCACCGGAGTTCACAGTTGGTAGCTCCCCCACTGCTCTCAGTGAACTCAGTTCAACATGCTGCCAGACTGCTGGGCCTCTATGCCACTGTGTCCCGCAATCTGGCAGTCTGGCAGCAGGTTGAACTGAGTTCACTGAGAGCAGTGGGGGAGCCACCAACTGTGAACTTCGGTGACCTAACTTCCGGATTGCCAGATTGCTCTTTGCTGCCATGTCACTCAATCCAGCAGTCTGGCAGTTAGATCACCGAAGTTCACATTCTGGAGCTGCCCTCAGTAAACTCAATTGAACCCACTGCTGAATTGCGGGACATCACAGCACATCAGTCCGGCAATTCAGCAGTGGTTTGAACTGAGGTGAGAAAACCTCTGGTGAACAGTCTCTGTGCTGGGACTTATTGGACAGTTACTTTAGTAACTGGTTCAACTGAGTTCACTGTAAGCAGCAATGAGCCCCCAGTGTGAACTTCAGTGACCTGACTGCCGGACTGTTGGACTGCTGTGGTGCCATGTATCCCAACCTGGCAATCTGACAGCGGCTTCACTGGTGGCTACATTTTGCACCATGGTATGCCGGCTGTGACCTCCATTTAACTCAGTAACATCACCGCTCATCACAGCTGGGCCCCCCGTGGCTGTCAGAGTGTCCCAGAAGCTGCAGTGAGTGGTTACGTTTTCCATCACTACAGCTTCTGGATGTAGCAAAGCCGAGATCGTCATGGGATGTCGTGTGAATTGCGTCAGACCTGCAGGTGTTTTTGGGGGATTCATAAATTGGAGAAAAAGAGTGATTGTTTTTATCTAAAATAAAGGAATTTTTGGTGGATATATTTTTTTTACTTACAGGTTACTAATATGAATGTTGCACCCTGTGGAGCTTAGTTGACATTTTTTTATGATTAAATAAAGAAAGAAAGAAAGAAATGAAAAATATGATATGAGTCCCTCATATTGTTGATAACTAGCAAATGTAAAGCAGACAGCTATGGGCTGATATTATCAGGCTTGGTAGGTGCATCGTTATTGGGCTTTTCCCAGGCTAAAAATACCAGCCAGCAGCCTATCCAGAAGTGGCGCATTGCATTAGATGCTCCAATTCTGGAGCTTTGCCTCAGCTCTTCTCATTGCTTTTGTGCAGTGGCAATTAGGGTAATGTTAGGTTGGGTTGATATCAGCTTTCTGGTGTCACCTGGCATCAAGCCTTATTGTTTGAAATGGAGAGGAATCTATTACACATGCCCATTAGTAACCCAGTAAGTAAAAAGAAAAAAACAAAAAATAATTTATTTAAAAAAAAAAACACTCAAAAGACTCTTTAAATTATTAAACAATTTATTGAAAAAACCCCCCCAAAAAAAAACATGCAGGTTCCATGTAGTCCAGGTATGACAACATAGTCCACAAATCTGAAAGATTTAAAAAAATAGAAAAATAAAAACAAGACATGTGTCCTTCATTCACCAATTTACTAGAAAGCAAAGTTCCCAGGTCTGATATATTCTAAAGGCTCCCACGACATTCCTCAATTATATAGACCAAGGACTATAGAGCATCAGATTAAGGCTCCAAAGACTTTGAGCAAAATACACTCCTAGCTCACGCTGCTCTCCGTGAGATAGGGGCCACTTTGAGGAACAGTCACATCAGAAACGTCACTGCTCATCACTTTGACATCTCATCAGTGATGAGCAGTGACATTCCTGACGTCACCGCTCATCACAGCTGCCAGATCTCGCCGAACACAGAGTGAGCCAGGAGTGGCTGCTGCTCAAAGTCAATGCAGCCTCATTTTGTGGTCTCATTCTAAGGCTCAATAGCATTTGATCCATGTAAGGAATGTTGTTTGAACCGCTGGACTATATTGGACCTGAGAATTTTGCTTTCTAATAAATTGCTGAAAGAGGGACAGTGTCTTGCTTCCATTTGTCTCTTTTTAATGTCTTTCAGGATTCTATTTGTGGACTAAGTCGTAATCCCTGGACTATGTTGGACCTGCTTGTGTGTTTGTTTGTTTTTTTTATAAAATGATGACCCATGCAAAGTGTAGGGGAGTGTTCATTTAGAGAAAGTATTTTTGTGTTGTTTTTTTTTCTTTTTACTTACTGATATAATAGGGTGTCTGATAGATGCCTCTCCATTACTAACACCTGGGCTTGATGCCAGCTGACACTACACAGCTGTCATCAACCCCGAAAACCATTAGCCTGATTGCCACCTGACCAGGGCAATCAGAAAGAGCTGAGGCGAAGCACCAGAATTGGTGCAATCAATTTGCTGTGCCACTTTTGGGGCACTGCAGGCTGGTATTTATAGGTTGGGAAGGGCCCAATAAACATGGACCTTCCCAGCCTGATGATATCACCTTTCAGTTGTCTTCTTACCTTTTCTGCTTATCAAAAGTAGTGCAGAACTCACATGATTTCCTCATTTATTAATTTGTTTTTTCATCATGAAAAGCTTTCAAGTGAGTTCCACAGAGTTCAATTGTATATGTCGATGGGTTGTACAATTATATGTCTACATGTTTGTCTATATGCCTGTATTTCTTTGTCTGTCTATATATATGTATCAATTATCTATTTATATCTCTTTAGCATTCATTGGTGTCCAAAAACTCGAGTAACATGCAGGTGACCAATGCATACAAAAAATGCATTGAAAACTGGACAAAGACACACATTTTTGCCTCCACCTTTTTTCCTTTCAAGAGATGCAGGAATGGAGTAGATATTTCTGTATCAAAACACTCAATATGTGCAGCACAGAGTGCGTTTTTACAGCATTTTTTTATGCATTTTTAGTGCAATTTTGTCACATGCAAATCCTTACACTAGCAAAGTCAATGAGAATCCTGAAGTTTTCTGCACATTGCATTTTTTTCCCTTGAAGATTTGGTGCAGAAATAACTTTGCAGCATGTCATTTTTTTCAATGTTTTTGCTCCCCAGAATGCATAGAAAATGCATGTAAAAGGGCATTGAAAAACACAAAATAATGCATCAAATTGCAGCAAAACCAGATCAAGCGTGAGGCAAAGGTGTCCATTTTTCCTGCCAAGAGATGCGGATTTGGTGCAGAAATTTCTGCAATCAAATACTCATAGCCGAAGGCCGAGGCCACATGGGAATTTGTGCGAGTGCTCATATGACACTCTGCACATGCTCGCAGCAAAGCGGGAGCCGAGTGTCATGCGACTGTGGTCTGATCGTGTGATCAGACCACAGTTGCGGAGGGGAGGGAGGGCCAGCACTGCGGAGGGGAGGGCCAGCATTGCAGAGGGGAGGGCAGGTGCTGCGGAGGAGAGGGAGGGATTTCTCTCCCTATCTCCTCCGTTGACGGTTGATGTGAGAATTGCACTGCTCTTGCGTTACACTGGTGTAACGCGAGAGCAGTGTGATGTTTCTCTCGCCCCATAGACTTGAATGGGTGTGAGTGGAACAGGATCGCATTCCACTCGTAACATGCTGAGACTGTTTTCTCGGTCTGATTAGGGTTGAGAAAACAATCGCTAGAGTAATATTGGTGAGAGTGGAATGCAATTTTTAGTCGCGTTCCACTCACACCGTTTTTCTCGCCGTGTGTCCTGGACCTAAAAGTCCAATTGCCATTAGAGGTGTAACAACTTTGTTGCAACTGTTACTTTTGCATTTTTTACAATTATACTCATCCATCGGATCACTCTTCCATCTCTTCATTCTTCGGGTTTAAGTGTCCCTGTTGCAAACTCCAGTGAAAAGCGGCTAATGTGTATATTATTAGTATAATAATAATTTGAGGAAAATGACGCATCATATAAAGGCAAGAATAAGCACAATTCATATCCTCCCCGGATTCGGTTCTCAGAGAATGTATTCTAGCTATTCATCCTTAGCATAGGCTTTTTAGTAATACAATCCTTCATTATGTGGAATGAAAATGGTAACAGAATAGCAATAACCATGGAATGTTTCCTAAACATAAAATAAAATGTAGCCAAACACATCAGCTGTGCAGAAGTCATTTACGAATACTGCCCATAATGTACATATTACGCAGATAAATGCCTGCTATACCATCCCGTTGGCACTTTAATACCGTATAAATTCACGGGAAACCACTTGAATTTGTTTTTTATGATTTGAGATGTGGAACACAAAACACGCAAACACTTCACACCGCAAAGCTTGATTTGATACATGCTGCAAGTACGTGCATTGAAAGCAGCTTTCCCTTTTTGCTTATGTGACATTGCGATGCGATGAGCCAGGACGGTACATGCAGTTTTCTAGCGTGATGAATTAATATCTCTTATGCACCGCATTCACAAGTGTTTGAATGAATACAGATCAACTTAGGTGAAAAGCTTAAAGATGTAGAAACCAGTGTTTACTCCTGAACACCATTAGAGGAACCATATATCTCTCAATCATCTCAGTTCATTGAGTAAACTGACAAGAGCGAGCCTATGCACAGGGGAGAAAAAGTCTAACACTTGACGGATGCTTTTTCTCTTGACATGTTGTAAATTTAGATAACTCAAACGTACAACATATGGCTACACTTATGGAACAGAACATTTTCTTGCATTGCAAATGTTTATTGCATCACTAGGTAGAAAGGATTTAGAGAACATATGTAATGCCTTCATTTATCACAGATATAGTTATAGAGAAGACAAGAAGCTAAAATTCCAGGACTTAGGTTTGAGAAAAAGGTTTCTATTTTCACGGAGGTTTGTAACCCAGTTTAGCGCAGGTTCCCAGTAACGAGATATGCCTTGACGTGGCTACTGGGCAGATATAGAAATGACCATTTTTGTATGCTAAATATCTAATTTTTTCCTAGATTTGCTTAAACAGTAATGCATATCGATATGCTTGCATTGATTGTTTGCATGATTTACCACTTCAGAGTGCAATTGTCTTTTTTTGTTGTTATGTCATGTTCAGTTTTGCACCTGTTCAGACTGCATTTTGGGAGTGCCATCAGTCTTTTTGTCTATTTTCATGAACTTAAAAGGAGGACATTATCATCATGGGGATACTTTTTTAAGCCAGTTTTACTTTTGGCTACTTTTCTTTTATATTTCAAAAGTGTTGGACGATTAACTATGCTTTGACAAATTTGGTTAATGTCTAGAAGTAAAACTTCTTCATGGCATTGTTTAGAGATGAATGGGTCGTGAATGGAGGGGAATCGAATTAATGTAGGTCTTTTAGGAAGTCACAGAATCTGGCAAATTCAAATGATTTCCCATGCAATTCAATTTGCACAACTTTTTCAGGGGTGTGGGAAGGACACCGAGGACTGTGGGCCCTGCACACATCCTGACCCTGGAGGTACCCTTGAAGGTAGGGAGGACCAGGTCCCTGCCCTGGCCCTGTCTCCTGTCCTACCCTGTCCTATTACCTCCCTCCATACCCCCAAGCCTGGGATGGGCTGGACAGAAACTAACAACCTCCCCCAAGACATAGACAAGGGGATTAAACTGAAACCCACTCACATGGAGGCAATAAATCAAAAGGGATAGGAGCAAGTCACACCATGGAACTCTCAAACAGCACAGACAAGTCACTGGTCACCAAAAAGAGGAATGCCACAGACACCGGGATATCGCAACTGCAAGCAGAAACTATCTTTGGCGATGGTACAAAAAACTCTCCAGACTTAAATAGGAGGAGACCAACTGAAATGGTGATTAGCAAACATGGTTCACTGAGTCGCCAGCCACTGCTCCAGGAGGCATTAACTCCTAAAGTGGTAGAAGCAGTGGTAACACAGCTACCAGGACAGAGCACTTGCAGAAACCAGGTTGCTTGTAGGAAGTGTGTACAGAGTCCAGTCAGGTAACAGCAAACTGTGGGTGCCAATCCGGGTGATGCATAGTAGGTTGTGTAGTAGTGATCCATAGATGAGGATCCGCACTGTGCATGACAAAATTGCCTAACATGGCTAACAAACTTTTTACACATTGTAGAAGATCAAATTAGCCAGAGACTTTCACTTATGAGGCGTTTCAGTTCAAGCCAGGAGAGGAGCGGCTGATCCATACTAGAGATGAGCGAACCTGTTGAAGTTTAGTTCGACGGGTGCATCTGAATCGGACCTCCACAGGTTTGGACTTGACCTGAACCCCAATGGAAGTCACTGATTGGCAGTTTGAGTCTCTGCCCACATACAGCCAGCCAAAAACAGAATACTTCTAGGGGGGGTAGGCAGGATTTTTCTATTTTTGGGGAGTGTAGCACACTACATCTGATCACACTGTTGCTACCCCTTGTGTGAGCTGATCAAACACTGCAAGTGGCTCACACTGGGCTGAGGACTGAAAGTACTGGAGCACAACGATGCTCGTGCGAGTTATCTTCATAAGTAAAGATTTGAAACTTCGAACTTTAACTCTGTTTATTTTTAAAGTCGATGTCCGTCTGTAAACTGAACACTGAACATCAGGTTCGCTCATCTTTAATCTGTACATCGTAGTACGTACTCCTAGTGTGAAACACAAGTGGGTGCAGTTTTTTTAATAGATCCAATGACGTAAATGAGATTTTGTAGTAAATAAATCCCTTTCGGCGCTTCCGGAGGATAAATGGGATATCAGTGCAAGTTTGCAAAAACTTCAAGACCAAGGGTTTATTAATAGGTTAAAAAAAAACCTGACAATTACGGACAACGCGTTTCAGCTAACAAAAGCCTTCATCAGGTATAGTCTACCTGATTTTACCCATTTATCCTCCAGAAGGGATTTTTTATTTACTCCATTACCCACGTGGAAGCACCTGTTCAGGACTCTCATTGTTTTTCCTGAAGATTTGTGCTGCATACTGGAGGATTAATAAGAGTTGATCCACTACACGAATCTTACTAGCGAAAACAGAAGAAATCTGCACGGTGAGTGTAAAATTCGTACGATCATTGCAATCTGTGTTTACATACATCTACACTTAGATTTGGCGCCCCATTGTCCTCTTCTTTTTTACTTTCCTATATTCTGTTAAATGAGATTTTGTGTTATTTATGTGCATAACACCAAAATAACCCCATTGTAAAAAAAAACAATAATTTTGCCATATTGATTGTTTGACTGCTACTATAAGCCATAAAAACAACATTTATCTGCTGACAGACCTACAAAGAGGTGGATAAAGGTGACAGCGGGTGCATGGTCATATGCTGCATACACTGGCGGAAACAGGCAGAAAAGTCCTTGTCCAAGAACAGTGCATGGGTGCATTTCAGTCCAATAACTCACGAACATGCACAAATCCACCTAGTTTGGAGGTTGAAATGGGCCCCATTACCTCTTGGGCCCCTGTGTGACTGCACAGGTGTCACCAATGATATGTCTGCCCTTGCCTCTATAATATAAACTGTTTGCTCTCCAACATTATATGGTACCTACTTCATCCCTCTAGACAAAATCCATCACATATAATCCAATTTCAATCTCTCAGTAAAGATCTATAAAATTAATTACCTCTGTCTTTTAACTTTAATTAAATAGACAGGAGAATGGACTATTTTTCAGAGGTGTTACCTTTTGCACCAAACAGTGTGCCCATATGTTTTCCTATCCCAGAGCTATCTAAATGATTGAAAAATCGTAAAAGATTTTTCACTTATATAGATAACCTGCAGTCAAGAGGACCAATCCAACACCATTTTTAAGGAAACATTTAGAAAATGTTTACACACTAAGGGGCACTTTGCACACTGCGACATCGCAGGTGCGATGTCGGTGGGGTCAAATTGAAAATGACGCACTTCCGGCATCGCATGCGACATCGCAGTGTGTAAAGGCTGGATGATACGATTAACGAGCGCAAAAGCGTCGTAATCGTATCATCGGTACAGCGTCGGCGTTATCCATAATTACGCTGACGCAATGGTCCGATGTTGTTCCTCGCTCCTGCGGCAGCACACATCGCTGTGTGTGAAGTCGCAGGAGCGAGGAACGTCTCCTACCGGCCTCACTGCGGCTTCCGTAGGATATGCGGAAGGAAGGAGGTGGGCAGGATGTTTACATCCTGCTCATCTCCGCCCCTCCGCTCTGATTGGCCGCCTGCCGTGTGACGTCGCAGTGACACCGCACGACCCGCCCCCTTAACAAGGAGGCGGGTCGCCGGCCACAGGGACGTCGCACGGCAGGTGAGTGTGTGTGTGAAGCTGGCGTAGCGATAACTTTCGCTACGCCAGCTATCACCACATATCGCTGCTGCGACGGGGGCGGGCACTATCGCACTCGGCATCGCAGCATCGGCCTGCGATGTCGTAGTGTGCAAAGCCCGCCTAAGGGTAGCTTTACACACTACAATATCGCTAAAGCGATCTCGTTGGGGTCACGGAATTTGTGACGCACATCCGGCCACGTTAGCGATGTCGTTGCGTGTGACACCTATTAGCGATTTTGAATCGTCGCAACAACGTTCAAAATCGCTCATCAGTGACATGCCCCCCTATTCCCAATTATCGTTGCTGCAGTAACGATGTTGTTCGTCGTTCCTGCGGCAGCACACATCGCTACATGTGACACTGCAGAAATGAGGAACCTCTCCTTAACTGCATCACGCCAGCAATGAGGAAGGAAAGAGGTGGGCGGGATGTTCGTCTGGCTCATCTCCGCCCCTCCGCTTGATTGGGCGGCCGCTTAGTGACGTTGCTGTGACGCCGGTCACAGCGACGTCGCTAGGCAGGTATGTGCGTGTGACGCTGCCGTAGCGATAATGGTCGCTACGGCAGCGATCACCACATATCGGCCGTACGATGGGAGTGGGTGCTATCACGCTCGATATCGCTAGCATCGGCTAGCGATGTCGCAGCATGTAAAGCCTGCTTAAGGCCTGTTTCACACATCAGTGAAAAACACAGACGTTTTTCACTGATGTGTTAAAAACACCTATGTCACTCCATGTGCCGTAAGTCACGGCACATGTGGGTTGTCCATGTATAATCCGTGATACGTGATCTGTACTCCATGATTGCACATGGGATAAACTCACCTGCCCCCGTTCCTGCTGTCTGTGGTGCTGAAGTCTCTGACTCTGCTGCATCCTGCCGCCGCTGTGTCACCTCTGCAGCTACTTCCAGGTTGCAGGTTCTGGCTGACATACATGAATATGCAGGCAGTAATGAGCATGCCAAGAAGAAGCAGAGAGCAGCTGGTGAACACAGCGTCGCTGGAGACAAGTGAGTTGAAAATGCTTTTTATTTTCAATGCACGTTTTTTTTCTGGTACGTGTTTCACAGACCACACCATAGTGGGACATTAGTGATGCCAGAAAAAAATGGACATGTCTCTGTGCAGCAATCACGGAAACGCGTATGTGCTGCTTGGAAACATGGTCAGTGAAAAATCACTGATGCGTGTGCAGACCCATTCATTATAATGGGTCTGCATATGTCAGTGATTCTGGAACGTATAGAAACTAGCACATACATACCAGAATCACTGATGTCTGAAAGAGGCCTAAGGCTATGTTCACACGTGGCATTTTTTTAAAGTTTTTGCAGCGTTTTTCAGCTGCAGATTTGCCTTGGTTTTATGCAAATCCATGCTAATAAAATGCTGCTTTTTACAGTGCCAGCAAAGTCTATGAGATTTCTGAAATCTAATGCACACACAAACAAACCCATGCAGATTTTTTCCTCACTGTTTTGTCAAATTCAATCCAAGAATGGGAGGGAGGAGAGGAAAAAAATCCAGCACCAAAGTAAAAAAAAAATCCTCTTTATTCCAACAAATTAAAACATGGATACATGTGCAATGATGTCTTACACGTTTCGGAGAGACAAAAAAAGCTCCTTATTCAAAGGCAACATAGTAACAAATGAAAGCAAGGATGGCTATAAAGGTTAATCCATCTTGTTACTGAGCCGGATCCGGCTACCCATTTTGTAGAAAAAAACGCACCAAAAACACAGATGACTCAAAGATTTCCTGTCACAAGATCAGGTTTTGGTGAGGAAAAAAACTTAACAAAAAAAGTCTGGTTTGAACATAGCCTAAAGGGGGCTTTACACGCAGTGATATCGCTAGCGAGCGTACCCGCCCCCGTCGGTTGTGCGTCACGAGCAAATCACTACCCGTGGTGCACAATATCGTTAGGAGCCGTCACACGGACTTACCTGCCTAGTGACGTCGCTGTGGCCAGTGAACCGCCTCCTTTCTAAGGGAGTGGTTCGTGTGGCGTCACAGTGGCGCCACTAAGCGGCCGCCCAATAGATGCGGAGGGGCGGAGATGAGCGGCCGTAACATCCCGCCCACCTCCTTCCTTCCTCATTGCCGGCGGTCGCAGGTAAGCTGTAGTTCGCCGTTCCCGAGTTGTCACACATAGCGATGTGTGCTGTCGCAGGAACGACGAACAACCTGCGTCCTCAACAATCAACGATTTTTTGAAAATGAATGACGTGTCAACGATGGACGATTTGGTGAGTATTTTCCATCGTTAACGGCCACTCGTTGGTGTCACATGCAACGACGTCGCTAACGATGCCGGATGTGCGTCATGGAATCCGTTACCCCGGCGATATATCGTTAGATACATTGTTGTGTGTAACGGGGCCTTAAGACTTATATCAGGATTTAGGAACATGTACTATATCTAAATTCTTTTAGAATTGATAACATTCAGATGATGAGAATATATGGAAAAAACTTTTTTTTTCTACACCACAGGCCTCATTTATGAAACCAATCAAGGAGAAAAAGTCTCTGTCGCCCATAGCAAGCTATCAAAGTTTAGCTTCTTTTTTTACTTTAACTGCTTTGGTAAAATGAAGACCGGGCTGTTATGGGTTGCTATGGTCAATAAAGGTCATTTTTCTTTTAGATCTTTTTCATATGACAAACCGGTCCATAGACATTAGTTCAATAGCTACCTTAGTTCTTCCTCTACCTTCATATATGAAGATTTTGTTTGATTTCTTGACATTGGAAAACTTACCCTGTCCAGGCCAAGTGATTTAGAGTGGAACTTGTATCTGATTTAAACCGGCTTCACACATGAGTTTTTTACAATCTATTGTATATTATAGACCAAAATGTCTGGTCTGGTGGCACATCTTCCGACCTACACTTGCAGCTTCATTTCTGTCTATACACTATAAAATATACCCAGACACTTGAACATATATATGGCTCTTGTCTCTCTGTAAGTTAAACATAACTAGCAGTGGAAAGATTTTGGTCACACCAAGATATGAATCCTTAAGGAACTTAGTGTGTTCTTTTTTTGTCCCAGGAGCGGACAAATCATTGGTGCAACCTGTGCACTAAGGCCCAAAAGGTAAGTGAGCCCATTTCCACCTCTAAATCAGGTGGAATTGTGCATTTTCATGAGCTATTGGGCAGAAAAGGTCCATATACTGTTTTTATGCAGGGGTTCTTCTCTGTCTGTGTCCACTAGTGTTTTGTCCTATATGAGATCAGTATACAATGGAATGTGATACTTGGGACCTATATAAACATTTTGTGTTTGGAACCCCATAGACTCCAGATATGTCACTGGCACCAAAGGAGGCATCCTACAACTTGCCTCCATATCTTTGAGCATCTCCATGTAAATGAGAGAAAAGATAGATCAACAAGGGAGAAGATGAAATCGTGGCACATGCCACAATTTCATCTTCTCCCTCGTTGATCTACTTTGGACTGGTTCCGTCTCGGTGAGCACCGCTATACAGAGCCTTGGTGGATTTTTGTCGCTCCTCCTTGCCTTCCAGCACTGAACTAGGTAACACGGTGGTGCGGTATCACATCTGTTTGCTTCTAAATGAGAGAAAATATAGCTATAATAACTATGGCTCATTTAGGCAGGCCAATAAACAGTGAACCAGGGCTTGTAGGAAAGCTTGCTCCCAACTATCAGTTTCTCTAAACAGACCATCAATCACCAATGAACAAGCAAAATGCTCATCTGCTGTCTGCCATAATTTTTAAGCTGGCCTAAAAATAATATTTATCGGCAGCACTTCACCCTGTGTAAACAGATGATGTGCTATGAATATACTGATCATGATACACTCAGGACACAGAATATTCATATTCATGTTTATTGTGTGAATATAAAAATTTGTCATCCAGTCCAAATAGACCCCTGATCGTCTAAAATACATCTGTTTAGTGGCCTGAGGAAGCGACGCAACGAAACGCGCGTCAGTGCACAAGGTGGTCAGGCTTAAGTGACAGTCCCTCAATTATTTGGTATGTATATTTAATCCTGTGTTTGATTTACATTAGGGTATTCTTCTCAATATGATAAGGTAGAATTGGCTGTATAACCACTGGTCCTTTGTGTGTGCAGGCTGGACAATATTTCACATAAGTTATCTAGATATTATAGCACCTTATATTGGCTACTTGGTTATGCTCTTTTAGGTATATGGGACATTGCTTTCAGATACTTATAGGCACTTTATATGGGCACGCAGTTTTAGATTCCACATAGATTGCACTAGCACTTTATATTTTGTGTGTGATCATATTAACCTAAAACTAGCCCTATTATAGGGCATGAATTTGTATGTAAAGGTTGCCAATCTAGAATTATTACATTGATTGAATATATTGTATGTGTATTTTTGTTGCTGGACTCTCCTTATGATATTTAGATTATGAAAACTATTTATTTTTTGTTTATATCTATATAAAAAGATGTGTGGGAGTCTTGCACTTGATGCATGTTCAAAGAGGGACTGTAGAATATTGTATCAGTCTGTTTTTCTTAGTTTTTCATTTGTAGCACCCAAATTAGTTCTTGTAAACCTAATTTTGACTGATGTCATATATGTTGAAATAAAGAAAAAGAAAAATAATATTGTAAGATTGTCACCTTACTCCTCTGATTAATCAGTGGGATTTTTTTTTATCTATGTAATGACATTAGAGTATTGTGAGATTTTTGATGTCTAGTGGCCTAAATTGACCTGTTTAAAAGGGTTGTTAATTTTAAAGTTATTTCAAATGGAAGATTTATCCCAAAACTGATCATTTGTCAAATGAAATCATATTAGATCACTGATGTCCGACTATCATCATCTGGACTAAACTTTGAAAACATTAGGATTTTTGTCCCATAGAGTCCATATTTGTATTTGTTGCAGTCGGACAACGTTCTCCGTTAAAGATAGTCTTTAATAAATTTTAAGTCACATAAACGTCCAACGTGTACTAAGCTTGTCATAGTCCTGACCTGCGGTGTGGTTTCTGCATTGCGGTTTTCGGTTGCATTCTCCTGTGGTCTCAGTGTCTGTCTGTGCACCGTAGGAAACTCTACACCAGCATTTTCAGTACCCTTTTAGTGTCGGACAGGCTGTTACCAGTCTCCGGGTCACTCTCTGGTTGGTGGGAGGGGTCTGCGCGCCTGCCCCGTATTCTGAATAATTGCTAGGCTTTTTTAGGGATCGGCGTTGGCCGGAATGACGGCAGTCGTATTTTCTGGTTTACTACAGTAGGTGCCTGGTTCCTGGTTAGTGTGGTAGATTGATCTTGGTGCTCGACCCCTGACTTTTTTCTGCCAGTTCCCATGGCTCTGGGGTACTGTCTGGCTCCTGACCTCCTGTTTCCTCCTGACTACAGCCTTGTCTGCCCCCTTGTGTCCTTTACATGATCTCCTTCTTACCTAACCCCATGGCTTGTATACCGACTCCGTTCTTGTCTGCTCCTTGTGTATAGTTGCGTCCAGTGTCGGACTTGCTACCGGAGAAACCTCCAGGCCTGGCTTTGGTTACCTGCATTGAACTCCGGAGCTCTCACCTGAACTCCGGAGATCAGCCCGGCCTGTCCGTAGTTGTCATGAACTGAACCCCAATCACCGGGGAATCAGTCAGCACTCTCAGCACTCACGGTTCAGTCCTGCAAACCTGAGTTCAGTCCAAACTGCACTCCGGAGCTCAGGTGAGAGCTCCGGAGTTTAATGCAGGTAACTGCAGCCAGACCTGGTATTACTGGAGGTTTCTCCGGTAGCCAGTCTGACACTTGTTGTATCCTCCCGGTACTGACCTCAACTTCTCTGACTTCCCCGCTGCTCTTGCAGCACACACGTGCTCACAGCGCCACCTAGTTGCAACTCCATCCTGCACACTAAGTGTCTAGCATCATATCCTTACCTGTGAGCGTCATGTCAAAAATATATTCGAACGAATCATTGTAGTAATCGTTTACCAGACAATAGTTTATTCAACGATTGCTCTATTATCCGTTAATGTTCATGGCCGCCTAAATTCTCTTCTTGCAGTCACCTTCAGTTGCCTAAATGTTGTCACATTCATCTGTTTGGTAAGTTATTAAATGTGCAATGTCCCAGCCAACTGTGTAAAGGAATTATACAAACCAGTCTTATCTGTATTCAGATCTAAGGAAACATTATGCAGATTACTCTAAGCAAACATATTTAGAAATGGAAATAAACCGTGATAAGGAAAACTTACCAATCCCAATGAATATTGCTGCAAATCCCTCTTCCTTCAGAGATCTTATATTCATTCCATGCATTCCCAGGCCCTTGCCCTCAATTACCTTATAAAAGAAAATGCATTGCCAATTAAGAAAACTAATGTAATGTAACCTAATAAGGGAGAAGAGTGTTTGGAAACAGAGTAAAAACTTTGAAAGCCTGGAGGAGAATAAGACAGGATAGATAAGACAAAGAGGATACATAATATGATTTGCAAACTGCTCATTAAAATGTGATTAGAAAGAAGGTTCTTTTTCTATTTCTAACAATGCCCGGTGCATGCAGGGAACAGACATTCAATATCTCTAACCACATTTTAAGGCACAGAAATGAAAATGTTACAAAGGTTTCTAATATACAAAGGGTTGTTTAAGGCAAAAGTATGCAATATATAGTTTGGTAAGCATAAATACAGCAGATACCCACAGATCATAGCAATTTATAAGTCATGGTAAATGGTGCAAGAATTAGATGTTAATGACTTGAAGGGGACAATCATAAAGAGGATGGATCAAAAGAACCACAAAAGTCATACATTTGTCAACAAAAAGCCAAAGGGTCACAATGGATGGGAAATCATTTTGGAAATGATGTTCCTATGGTCACCAAGCCTGAAAGCTCTTAAATGGATTTTCTAATAAAATGTAACTAAAGCTTAAAGGAACCTTCCAGACTGCAGATCAGTGGAGGCCCAGCGCCTGACACCCCCAATGGTCACACGATATCAGTTCAACCAGAAGTTAAACACTGAACACAGACGAAATTGCATGACTCCCTTCACCATGTAGTGGTCGTTGCAAGGTACTGCAGCTCAGCTTTTATTGAAGAAATTAGGAATAACACTGTAGAACATGGAAAGAACCACTATACAGGTTTTCCTCTCATATCCTGTCCACCGCCATTAACTTGAGAACAGCGGCAGCTATAGGCATAGAAGTGATGTCTAGGTATAGTAAAGTAGCCATGTGCTACGCAATGAAACCACCTATAGTGCCACCTGGTGGAAAACAACAGAGTTAGCATTTTTATTTCGAAAACGGAACGAGATAGAGAAAAAAAAGTGAATTACAATGTTGTAGGGCATCATCAATTCAATACGAATCGACACCTTGCATACAGAAATTCTATGATTAGAACGTGTAAAACTCACAAGGCTGCAGGCGTGATGCGATACCTCATGGAGACCTTCCTATAAGTCAATGGGTATGATGGCTGCATGGAGTGGCCTCCACACTCACCTCACCTGACCCCATTGGACTTCTTTCTGTGAGGTCATATCAAACAGCAGGTGTATGCGACCCCTCCACCAAAATTGCAGGACCTACGACGATGTATCACAGATGCTTGTGCAAACGTGTCACCTACCATATTGCACAACATGCAGCAAGATACAGTATGCTGTCCAGAGTCCAGATGTGCATTGCAGCTGACGGTGGCCATTTTGAGCATCAAAGTTAAATGAGCGCCATATGCGTGACCAGCATTCAATGTTTTGGGGGGTCATGGGTTTCATATCATAGCATTTCTGTATGCAAGGTGTCGATTCGTATTGAATTGATGATGCAATACAACTTTGTAATTCACTTTTTTTCTCTATCTCATTCTGTTTTCAAAATAAAAATGCTAGCTCCGTTGTTTTCCACCAGGTGGTGCTATAGGTGGTTTCATTGCATAGCGCATGGCTACTTTACTATACCTAGACACCACTTTTATGCCTATAGCTACCGCCGTTCTCAAGTTAATGGCGGTGGACAGGATATGGGTGGACACACTGTATATTGAATGGAGCTATGCTCTTCCAGCTCTACTCACTGATTACATCTGGTCTCTACTAGAGCTAGACATAGCTGATCGATGAAAGTGCCATAATGTACATCCATCAATCTGATATTGTTGACCTATCTTAAAGATAGATCAATAGTTGCAAGGCTCGCTGTACAGAAGTGATTGGCCTTTGGAGGTTTAATCTTTGAGCACTGTGAAAGTCAAGCGAAAGGGGCATGGAGGGAGTTTATGGTGTTTTATATTTGGTTTTTAATATAGCTGTGGCCAACCCTGTTTACCCCACAACAGTGTCAGTGTGATTTGTTAAAGGTTGGATATAAGGCGAAACTATGCTTAGAAGGTGCTTGGTGTATCCCACTCCTTACACTCTAGAATGCCCATTATATGCATTCACCTTCAAAAATATATCCTTCACCACTAAATAATAAAAATGTGAAGGGGGCTTTTATTCAGATGCATAGCTCTTGAATTATATCAGAGCTTTATTTTTTAATGCGCTGTCGATCTACAGTACACGATTAGTACACAATCAATAGTTTTTGTTTGTTTTTTGTTACCTAAGAATTACAGATGAGTCTCCTGTTGTACAGATTTAATATTTACTGTAGGAACTCATCTAAATGAGAGAGTGTAGGAGTGTAAGATTTTTTTTAACCTCAATTTACATTAAATTTCACTGATGCTAATTGAATTACCCTTCCCCCATCCAATCTCCCTAATTGAGCAAATCTGTCCAGATTGAATTATCAGACTTTTTTCACCTCTAGTTTGCATATATCTTAGCATCAAGGCGGAAATACAATATCAATGAACCTTCAACCTGGGTCCCTTTACCACTTGGGCCCAGAATAAGGGCCCAAGTGGATAGGGGGCTCATTTCCACATCTAAATCAAGTGTAATTGTGTATTATGATGGGCTTTTTGGCTATAAAGAGCCCATTTATTGTTCTTGTACAGGGCAATGTTTCAGTTTGTGTCCGCTAGAGGAGAGTAAACCTGAGGTTCGTGTTCGAAAACGGACTTCCAAAAAACAAAATTTGGGTTTGAAGTTTGAGTGAGTTACGAGTGCTAACTACTAAAGCGAGCAGCGCTGTGCTTGGGTATGAGTAATGCTCAGCCCTATGTGAGGCACGTGAAATGTTTGATTGCTCGCACTGGGGGTAACATCAATGTGATCAGATATAGTGTGCACACAAAAAAAAATGAAAAACCCTGTCGACCCTTCCCAGGAAGTGTTCTCCTTATGCCTGGCTGCATGTGGGCGGAGACACAAACTGCCCAATTACTGACTTCCATTCACTTTCGGATCAAGCCGGGGTCACAAACCGTACTTTTTTAAGGTTCGAATGTCCCATGAACCTAACCTCCAAAGATTAGATCATCTCTAGTGTCCGCCACTCTTTAGCATACATGTGCTAAATTCATTTTTATGGTTATACCGAATCAAATAAAATGTATACAGTTTGTGCACCAAACAGCAACACAGGTGTCTAATTTTGTCAATAATTGTCTTCATATTTCATTCTTTCTCTAGTTGAATTTATTACTACAGTTGCCTATAGGAATCATACATATTTATTCATTAATATAAATTACATTGAAAACTAACAGAAAATATATGTGTGGGCAGAGTAATAAGAGGACTAACATATAATCTCAAGCCCTAATTAAAATATACATTTTTATTGATATTCATTAAAATTCCCAAAATATCCACAAAACAGACACAAACACACAAAATGTTACAAGATACAAACTGAATCAGGTTAACCTAAGTATAGAGGATGTAACTGCCTTTCTATCATATGTGCAGTGGTCTCATAAATAGGACCTTCCCTATCTACTCCTATATTAGGGTCAGGGAGACGGAAAGCCGACGTGGAACGGCGGCGTCCGGTAACTTATGGTTTCATACCCTCCGTTGGCAGGTAGGGATATATCCCTCCATCTAGGGCTATGTTAACTTAGTACCCCTCAGTCCCCTATATTCCTTGTTGATTCTACAAGGTTAACCTGATCCAGTTTGTATCTTGTAACATTTTTAGTGTTTTTGTGTTTGTTTTTTGGATATTTTGGGAATTTTAATGAATATCAATAAAAATGTATATTTTAATTAGGGCTTGAGATTATATATTAGTCCCCTTGGATTATAACATTGCCACCATTGTCCTCTATACATTATTTGCACTCAGTCCATCTTTCTCTATGCATCGTATAAGTTATCCCCCAGTAAGTTCCCAAAGCCGAATGAAAAAAAAAAAAGAAAACAAGAGAAGCAACATTATCTCGGTAATGTACCCCGGCATGATTTGCTTTGAATATGAGCATTTCAGTTTTGTGCATTTTTTTTGTAAGCCATATCTACAATCTTCCTCTTGTTATTGTCTATCTTCAGTAGTTACGTCAAATATTTGTGCAGCGGTAAAATCCTGGAGAGAGCAGGGAGTTGAGGTCATGGCACAATAATGGAAATATGTGGAAATTTACTGCAAAAAGCAAACATCTCATTACTATGTGCCTGCATTGCAATATGCTTGTAGGCTACTAAAAGCATACCATATTTTCTATTTTGATGATATAAAAGTGCACAACGCTGTAAGTAGATTTCGTATATAGCACTCAACCAGTGAGATGGATTGTATCAATGCGCTCATTCCTAATGCAAAAGGCTGCATACATTTACATTGTAAATATTTGCATGCCAACAACTGAAATGTAGGTAGCCCACAGGTCTACTAGACTAAGCAACAGTAATAACAATTAAATTGAAATATCATAGAAGCTATTGTTCATCATGATATGTAGCATTCATTTTAAGGACATTTTGGGAGTCAAAAATTAGAAAATGAAAAGTTATTTGAGACAGGGTGCTCTATGAAATTATCCTCTGAATTGATTATTTGAATGAACTATAATATTAGTGCGGAATAATTGCTAAACTGAGACTTTGACCTTTACAGTGGAGGTCAAAAGTTTTGAGATTGATTCAAATTTTGGTTTTCAAAAAATGATGATAATATGCATTAAGCCTACAATAGTATACAGAGTGATCAGATGAATTGCAAAAAAATTGCAGGCATTCCTTGCCATGACAATATTGTTAAAGTAGCACTCACATTAAAGTTTTTAACCTCCTAATACATTATAATCAGCAAATTTTATAGCACTGTGTACTTGCCCAGTTTGCCCTTCTACAAAAATAATTCTTCTGTTTTTCATTGTGATTAAGAACAGACTAACTGAATCCTTCTAAGATCCAAGTAGAAACAAGAAGTTGCTATTCAATGCAAGAGTCATCATTAATAGAGATGAGCGAACCGGCCGTGGTTCGGCTCGAGTTCGGTTCGCCGAACAGAGGTCTCGTTCGAGTTCGGTTTGGCGAACCACTCGAACTCATAGGAAACAATGGGAGGCAATCACAAACACATAAAAACACCTAGAAAATACCCTCAAAGGTGTCCAAAAGGTGACAAACAACCCACAACAAAACACAAACACATGGGAAAGTGACAAGAACAAATTCTCATGCGAAAACAAAACAGCGTAACGAGGAAAAAGAGGACGAGACACAGATATAGGCATGGCATGCCCTTCTAAAATCATGTAAAACACCGCAAGGTGACTCCAAGCGGAGTCTCCCTTTTTTTCCAAAAATTGGGCCACACAGACACCCACCCCTTCAGTGGCAGCACTTGTGCCCCAGTTGTACACTTCACAGGTAGATTTGCATCAAGCACATTCAAAAATACGCCATGCTTAACCGTCCCCAGGATGACACCGGGGTAGGTAGCAAAGTATTTGCTGAACCATGAATTGTTCATCTTGGCTCCTTTTAAAAAACACAGCAAGGGTTACTCCAAGCGGAGTCTCCCTTTTTTCAAAAAATTGGGCCACACACACACCCACCCCTTCAGTGGCAGCAATTGTGCCCCAGTTGTACACTTCACAGCTAGATTTGCATCAAGCACATTAAAAAATACGCCATACTTAACCGTCTCCAGGATGACACCGGGGTAGGTAGCAAAGTCTTTGCTGAACCATGAATTGTTCATCTTGGCTCCTTTTAAAAAACACAGCAAGGGTTACTCCAAGCGAAGTGTCCCTTTTTTTCCAAAAATTGGGCCACACAGACACCCATCAGTGGCAGCACTTGTGCCCTAGTTGTACACTTCACAGCTAGATTTGCATCAAGCACATTAAAAAATACGCCATCCTTAACGGTCCCCAGGATGACACCAAGGTAGGTAGCAAAGTCTTTGCTGAACCATGAATTGTTCATCTTGGCTCCTTTTAAAAAACACAGCAAGGGTTACTCCAAGCGGAGTCTCCCTTTTTTCCAAAACTTGGGCCACACAGACACCCACCCCTTCAGTGGCAGCACTTGTGCCCCTGTTGCTAACAGGATGTTTTGATTTGCATCAAGCACATTCCAAATCCACAAGCATTTTCTCTCCCCAGGATGACACAGGGGTAGTAAATTCCTTGTGGATCCATGACTTGTTCATTTTGATGAACGTTAGTCTGTCCACATTGTCACTGGACAGACGCGTGCGCTTATCTGTCAGCACACACCCAGTAGCACTAAAGACACGTTCAGAGACAACGCTGGCAGCTGGACACAACAAAATCTCCAAGGCGTAAGTGGAGAGCTCTGGCCATTTTTCAAGATTTGAAGCCCAAAATGAGCAAGGCTCCATTTGCAAAGTCATGGCATCGATGTTCATTTGGAGATACTCCTGTATCATCCTCTCCGGCCGTTGACTATGTGTCAGACTTGTTGTCTCTGGTGGCCTTGCAAAGGAGGGTCTACAAAAAATTATGAAAAGATTCAATAAAATTGCTGTTACCAGCCCCAGATATGGTGCTGCTGGTACGGGTAGACTGTTGAAGATGACAAAATCGTCCCATGTTTGTCAAGTTATAACTGGGAGATTCACTCCCTGCACCACGGTTGTTTGGTGGAAAATCCGAGCTAAGATCGAGTAACAGCTTTTGCTGATACGCCTGCATATGTGCGTCCCTTTCTATGGCTGGAATTATGTCACAAAATTTGGACTTGTACCGGGGATCTAAAAGTGTGGCAAGCCAGTAGTCATCATCACTTCTAATTTTGACAATACGAGGGTCATGTTGGAGGTAGTGCAGCAAGAAGGCGCTCATATGTCTTGCGCAGGGATGCGGACCAAGTCCACGCTGTGTTTGTGGCATAGAGGTGCTAACCGTTTTTTCTTCCTCTGACATCTCCCCCCAACCTCTTTCAACTGAAATTTGACCAAGGTCTCCCTCATCCGCTGAGTCTTCCATGTCCATGGACAGTTCGTCCTCCATTTCTTCATGCTCTCCTGCACCTTACTCAGCATTTCGCCTGCTACCATGCGCCTTTGTTGATCCCTGTCCCCCATGGTCCCATGCCTGCCGCGTTGGTGATGATGAACGTCTGGACCTTGGAGATGTTGCTGTGTCTTGCGCATATGAATCCTCCTGTAGTTCCTCCCCTTCCTGTTGTCCCACCCCCTGACTCCGAATAGTGTTTAGCGTGTGCTCCAGCATGTAAATGACTGGAATTATCATGCTGATAATGGCATTGTCAGAGCTAAACATATTCGTCGCCATGTCGAAACTGTGCAGAAGGGTGCATAGGTCCTTTATCTGAGACCACTCCATCAGGGTGATCTTCCCCACCTCTGCATCTCGTTGGCCCAGGCTATACGTCATGACGTATTGCACCAGGGCTCGGCGGTGCTGCCACAGTCGCTGTAACATGTGGAGAGTCTAATTCCAGCGTGTCGGCACATCGCATTTCAGGCGATGAACCGGCAGGCCGAAAGACTTCTGGAGCGATGCAAGTCGCTCAGCTGCGGCGGTTGAACGGCGGAAGTGAGCAGACAGTTTTCGTGCCCTGGTCAGAAGGCCATCTAGGCCGGGATAGTGTGATAAAAATTGCTGGACAACAAGGTTCAACGCGTGAGCCATACAAGGCATGTGTGTCACCTTGCCCAGGCGAAGGGCCGCACCCAGGTTTGCAGCATTGTCGCACACGGCCTTACCAGGCTGCAGGTTGAGTGGAGACAACCATTTACCAAACTCAGTCTCCAGAGCTGTCCACAACTCAGCCACTGTGTGACTCTTATTTCCAAGACATTTCAAGCTAAACACCGCCTGATGCCGTTGCGCTCTGCTGCCAGCATAGTAATGAGGGATGCGTGATTCCTTCTGCGCAGTTAGAACGCTGGTGGCCTGACCAGGCAGGCTTGGGACGGAGGTGGAGGACCCAGACGAGGTGGAGGAGGCAGAAGCAGTGGCGGAACTTGGACAGACAGAGGATTGACACACAAGTCGTGGGGACGGCAAGACTTGTGCAGCAGACCCTTCACCATCTATCACCATAGTTATCCAGTGACCAGTCAGCGACATGTAACGTCCCTGTCCATGCTTACTGGTCCAAGTATCGGTGGTGAAATGCACCCGTTCACACACAGAGTTTCTCAAGGAAGTGGTGATGTTGTGTGCAACATGCTGGTGTAGCGCATGCACACCTTTCTTAGAGAAGTAGTGGCGACTGGGCATCTGGTACTGGGGCACAGCGACAGACATAACGTCTCTAAAATCCTGTGTGTCCACCAGGCGGAAAGGCAGCATTTCGGCAGCCAAGAACTTACAGAGGGATAAAGTCAACCTCTTAGCTTTGTCATGGGTCGCAGGAAATGGCCTTTTAATTGTCCACATCTGAGGGACAGAGATCTGACTGCTGTGTGTAGACGGTGTTGAGTAGGGTGTCCCTGGTAAAAATGCAGGTTTGTGAGGAAAGTGCAGGCATAGACATGATGTTGCCTTCATCCAACGTTGGTGCTATCAATGTTTGAGAGAGCTGTACACAGACACTTGTTTCCTAGTGATGAGCGAGTACTAAAAAGCTCGGGTGCTCGAGGCTCGGGCCGAGCATCCCAAGATACTCGTGTACTCGGCCCGAGCACCGAGCCCAATGTTATCCTATGGGAGACCCGAGTATTTTTATGAAATGACCCCCGGCAGCATGTAGAAACCCTAAAAATGTCACAAAAGTCTCAGAAGAGTGCTCAAATGACATGGCAACAGCATGGGGAAGACCCCTTGAAGCATTTATCACTCAAAAGTCACAGCTGTGAACAATTTTGTCCACGTTTTACGCCATTTTTACGGACTCACCAGAAAACCTTCAAAAATGACACCAAAATGAATTTTCATGGCAGAAATGTTAAGGGCACATACCCAATAGTGAGATAGAGCTGGTGTATGTTACTTTTTGAGATTAATACATGAAAGATTTTACGTAAAACATTGTGTGGCACTCCGATGTCCCTGAGAAGAGACGTACATGAAGGCCTCTTGAGTTTAATGTGCCCATTTTGAGGAAGTGAGTCTTTGTAGTATTTTCCTTTGCCAGGGCAGTCCAAAATTGTGAGGTTCACCAATGCCCCTGCATACAGACGTGCATGAGGGCCTGTAAACCTGAAGTGCCTATTGTAAGGAAGTGGGTCTATTGTAGTATAGCCCTTTGGCAGGACAGCCAAAAATTGGGAGGCTCCACGTTGTCCCTGGATAGAGACGTGCATGAGGGCCTGTAAACCTGAAGTGCCCATTGTAAGGAAGTGGGTCTATTGTAGTATAGCCCTTTGGCAGGGCAGCCAAAAATTGGGAGGCTCCACGTTGTCCCTGGATAGAGACGTGCATGAGGGCCTGTAAACCTGAAGTGCCCATTGTAAGGAAGTGGGTCTATTGTAGTATAGCCCTTTGGCAGGGCAGCCAAAAATTGGGAGGCTCCACGTTGTCCCTGGATAGAGACGTGCATGAGGGTCTGTAAACCTGAAGTGTCCATTGTCAGGAAGTGGGTGTATTGTAGTATAGCCCTTTGGCAGGGCAGCCAAAAATTGGGAGGCTCCACGTTGTCCCTGGATAGAGACGTGCATGAGGGCCTGTAAACCTGAAGTGTCCATTGTCAGGAAGTGGGTGTATTGTAGTATAGCCCTTTGGCAGGGCAGCCAAAAATTGGGAGGCTCCACGTTGTCCCTGGATAGAGACGTGCATGAGGGCCTGTAAACCTGAAGTGTCCATTGTCAGGAAGTGGGTGTATTGTAGTATAGCCCTTTGGCAGGGCAGCCAAAAATTGGGAGGCTCCACTTTGTCCCTGGATAGAGACGTGCATGAGGGCCTGTAAACCTGAAGTGCCCATTGTAAGGAAGTGGGTCTATTGTAGTATAGCCCTTTGGCAGGGCAGCCAACAATTGGGAGGCTCCACGTTGTCCCTGGATAGAGACGTGCATGAGGGCCTGTAAACCTGAAGTGCCCATTGTAAGGAAGTGGGTGTATTGTAGTATAGCCCTTTGGCAGGGCAGCCAAAAATTGATAGACTCCATGTTGTCCCTGGATAGAGACGTGCATGAGGGCCTGTAAACCTGAAGTGTCCATTGTCAGGAAGTGGGTGTATTGTAGTATAGCCCTTAGGCAGGGCAGCCAAAAATTGGGAGGCTCCACGTTGTCCCTGGATAGAGACCTGTTAGGTTCTTAGTGCCTCCGTGCTTGCATTTAAAAACCGCACGTGTGTGCCTGTTGGTGGCAGCGTTAAGGTGCACTTGTGTGCGTTTTGTAAAAACTTGGATATAATACACAAGTCTAGTCAATACACATCAGCACAGCATTGCAAAATGCGCAAGGGCGTTGGCAACGAACAAGGAAGTGGACGTGATGGTGGTGCAGGCAGAGACCGAGGTCGTGTGCAAGCTCTAATTTCGCCACAACAAAGAGCCACATCTACTCGCTCGCACGTCCTGTCCCAAATTCTTGGGGACCGCAGCAGTACACCGCTCTTGAACCAAGACCAGTGTCAACAGGTTGTTAGTTGGATAGCGGATAATGCTTCCAGTCAGATTGGCACCACCACACACACTCTGTCTTCCACACGGTCAAGTGTCAGTAGCCGTGATACTGCACCGCACATTTCAGAACCTGATCCTCCTTCCTACCACCAGGCTGAGTACACGTCCATGGACATTACTGATCCCACACTTGGACACTCGGAAGAGCTGTTCACGTTTCCATTCACACATTCTGGCCTCTTGCCAGCTCCTGTTGAAGTGGGCCATGACGAGATTGTATGTACAGATGTCAAATATTTGAGAAGCCACATTCTCACGAAGTTGGCAACGTGTCTCAACAAGGGGTGGACGATGATGAGACACAATTGTCAGGAAGTCAGGAGGAGGAGCAGGGTGCGGAAGAGGAAGACGACGTGGTGGATGATCCAGTAACTGACCCAACCTGGCAGGAGGATATGCAGAGCGAGGACAGCAGTGCACAGGGGGAGGGAGGCGTAGCATCCCAACAGGCAGTAAGAAGCAGGGTGGTGGCCCCAGGCAGACGTCAGGCAACCGTTCCCCGGAACAACAACACGACACAAGGTGCCTGTACAAATGTTAGGTCTTCCCGAGTCTGGCAGTTTTTTAAGTTGGCTCCAGATGATTCTAAAAAGGCCATTTGCAACACCTGCCATGCCAGCATCAGCAGGGGTACCAAAACTAGCAGCCTGACCACCACCAGCATGATCAGGCACATGTCAGCCAAGCACCCGACTTTGTGGGATGTACAACAGAGTCGAGGAGCAGTGCTTGCTGATGTCACTGCTACGTCTTCGCTTGTTGTGAATGCGAGCCAATCCCCTGTCCATGCTGCCCGCGAACAAGCCTCCTCCGGCCCTGCACCTGCAGTTGCACACGCAGAAATAACACCATCATCAAGCACGTCCTTGTCCCAGCGCAGCGTTCAGTTATCCATTCAGCAAACCTTTGAACGCAGGCGCAAATACACTGCCAACGCCCCACATGCCACACTTCTAAATGCTAACATTTCGCGACTTCTTGCGCTGGAAATGTTGCCTTTTAGGCTGGTGGAGACAGAAGCATTCCGCGACCTGATGGTGGCAGCTGTCCCACATTACTCGGTCCCCAGCCGCCACTATTTCTCCCGGTGTGCCATCCCCGCATTGCATAACCACGTGTCACAAAACATCACACGTGCTCTGAACAACGCTGTTTCACCCAAAGTCCACCTAACCACAGACACGTGGACAAGTGCTTGTGGCCAAGGCCGCTACATCTCGTTGACGGCACACTGGGTTAATATTGTGGAAGCTGGGACCCAGTCTGAGCGAGGGACGGAACACGTCCTTCCCACACCAAGTTTTGCAGGCCCTACCTCAGTCAGGGTTTCACCCACACTCTACAGCTCCGGAATGTCATGCTCCTCAGCCTCCTCCTTCTCCTGCGCATCCTCATCCACTTTACCCTCCACACCAGTCCCAAGCTGGAAGTGTCGCGGGCGGAGGAGGGGACGCTGCGCTCTCCCACTGCTCGGGTCCGGCTGCCGCTGCTCTACGGCTGCTGCTGCTTGGTGGCTCGAGCGATGGCCGGATCCCGGGGACTCGAGCGGCGCTCCTCGCCCGTGAGTGAAAAGGGGTGATTTGGGTTTTGGGGATATTGTCCGTGACGCCACCCACGGTTGTGGTGATTGTGTGGACACCACCGCTGCTCTGGACGGGGATCCCGGGAGCCTGTGACAGGGAGCAGCTTTGTTGTTATTTCTCCCCTCCGTGGGTAGGGGGGTTGGTTGTCCCGGGGCCCGGTGATGGGGTAGAGATGGATGACAGGTGGGTTGCGGGGCCTGATGAGGTGCAGGGTCGCAGGGGCAGCGCTGTGCCGCACGGCACGGAGGTACTCACTCAGCCCAATGATGATGACACAGTTCACGGTAAAACAAGTGGCTGGATGGACGGGTCCCTCGGACGGCTGCGGTTGTTCCTCCCTGCAGGTTAGTGATGACTGTCTCTCCCTGCACCTAAGTTCAGTGTTGGTAGTGATGGTTTTCCACCGGTAACCCGCTCCCCGACCTGGATATGGGCCGGAGGAGCCCCTTTTGCCCACAGGCGCTGGCCCTGGGAGATGGTTGTGGGTGGAGACCAACCGCCTGGCTCCACCCCCTGGTGTGAACAACAGCCCCTGGGGAAGGCAACAAGGATTTTGTGTTTTGACTATGATGTGCCTGCAGGGAGTGTGGGGTGTGTAAGTGTTGTGCTCTGTGGCCCCTGGCTTGTCCAGGGTGACACAGAAGCACTGCAGCACTGCCTCGGCGAAGCGGCAACAGGCTGTGCTGAAGCTAATCTGCATAGGTGACAAACCCCACAATGCAGAAGAGGTGTGGACAGCTCTGAAACAGCATGCAGATCACTGGCTCACACCTCTGAACCTAAAGCCAGGAAAGGTTTTGTGTGACAATGGCCGGAACCTGGTGGCGGCTTTGAGGCGAGGCCAGCTGACACATGGTCCATGCATGGCCCATGTGCTCAACCTCGTGGTTCAGCGGTTTCTAAAGTCATACCCAGAGCTGTCTGATCTGCTGGTAAAAGTTCGCCGCCTGTCTGCACATTTTCGAAAGTCACCTACTGCTTCAGCCGGCCCTACCGGCTTTCAGCGCCATTTGCATCTTCCGGCTCACAGACTGGTGTGTGATGTCCCCACGCGTTGGAATTCAACTCTGCACATGTTGGTCAGGATATGTGAGCAGAAGAGGGCAGTTGTTGAGTACCTGCATCACCTAAGCCGTCGGGAAATGGGTCAAACTCCACACATAACACCTGAGGAGTGGAGATGGATGTCCGACCTATGTACCATCCGCCAAAACTTTGAGGACTCCACCAAGATGGTGAGCGTCGATGACGACATTATTAGCGTCACCATACCGCTTCTCTGTCTTCTAAAATGGTCACTGCTCAAAAAACAACCATGATGCATTGCAGGCGGAGCGCGATGAGTTTGACCAAGAAACAGTAGTAGGTGTGGGTGATAACACACAGCCCAGCCTCGTCTCATCACAACGTGCAGTGGAGGACTATGACGAGGAGGAGGATGAAGACATGGAGCAACTCTCCGGCCAAATTGAGGATATGACATGCAGTCATATCCTCGGTTCAGCGTGGCTGGCCAGAGGACAGGGTAGATGATGATGAGGAGGAGGAGGAGGAGGAGGACAGCATGTTCAGTCATCGTGTTGGTCAAGATACCGAAGTGATGGCTGTTAAGAGTCTGGCACACATGGCTGACTTTATGGTAAGCTGCCTGTCTCGTGACCCTCGCGTTAAGAACATCTTGGCCGACAATCATTACTGGTTGGTAACACTGTTAGACCCACGCTAAAAGGAGAACTTTATGTCTCTTATTCCCGAGGCGGAGAGGTCAGGCAAAATGCAGCAGTTCCAGAAGGCCATAGTCACGGAAGTAGGCAAAGCATTCCCCTCACAAAACGCTAGCGGCATAGGTCAGGAATCAGTGGACAACCAAGGCGTACAGCCGAGAGGGGCACAAGTCCAATCCACCAGAGGTAGGGGAACAGTCTTCAAGATGTGGGACAGTTTTCTCAGCCCCTCACATACCACAGCCCCTGAGGAGCGGGGTAGTGCCACAAGAAATCCTAAGTTTGCCCAGATGCTCAAGGAGTACCTTGCAGATCAAACAACTGTACTGCGACATTCCTCTGTGCCTTACAATTAATGGGTATCCAAGCTGGACACGTGGCATGAATTGGCTCTCTACGCCTTTGAAGTCCTGGCCTGCCCTGCCGCTAGCGTTTTGTCACAGCGTGTTTTTAGTGCCGCAGGTGGAATCATTACAGATAAACGCACCCGCCTGTCAACTGAAAATGCTGACAGGCTGACTCTGATCAAGATGAACAAGGGTTGGATTGGGCCAGACTTCACCACACCACCAGAAAATGAAAGCAGAATTTAAAGTTTGTAACGGGAATTTGCCATGTACCTCCACTCACCCATGGTAACACACTTCTGGACTTTGGCTAATCGCTGGACTGCTCCTCCTTCTCCTCATGCGCCATCATGATGACCGTTACAATAGTTAGGCCGTTGTTTCAGGTATACCCCCAGTGGTAAATTTTTTCGCCCATTCTTTCAGAATGGGCATTACAACGACAGGAGACCCGCTCCTTTGCAATGGGAACAATGTTTTGAAGCCCTCATGCACATCTCTATCCAGGGACAATGTGGAGCCTCCAAATTTTTGGCTGCCCTGCCTAAGGGCTATACTACAATAGACCCACTTCCTTACAATGGGCACTTCAGGTTTACAGGCCATCATGCACGTCTCTATCCAGGGACAATATGGAGCCTGACACTGCCACCGACTGCCACACACGTGCGGTTTTTAAATGCAAGCACGGACGCACTAAGAACCTAACAGGTTTTTAGGAGCGACAATTACTGAGAAGTCTGACACTATCTGGACTGTTTTAGACTGTGTACACCAGCCCCAGATATGATGATGAAGGCTGGTATACGGTCACCACTAGAAATGGCTATATACCCTGCCTGCCTGCCTGCCTGCCTGTATACTGCTACAATAGTCCTGACAAGGACTCTTCTGGTCACTAGCCTGTATTCTGACCTGGCTATACCCTGCCTGTATACAGCAACAATAGTCCTGAGAAGGACTCTGCTACTGTACTCCGACCTGGCTATACCCTGCCTGCCTGTATACAACTATAATAGTCCTAAGAAGGACTTCTGGTCACACTGTTTGCAGCCCTGCTACGGAAATAGCTATAAAGGGCCGCAAACCTTTCCCTAAAGCAGCAACACTCTCCCTGCATTGACTGTCTGGATGGCTGTGTGCAGAGCACAGCGCGCCCGCCGGTATAAAGGCTCGGTCACGCTGTGCATGCCGGCCAATCACTGCAATTCCACAACTAACAGGGCTGTGGCATTGCAGTGGTCTGCCAGCCAATCCCTGCATGAGGGCTGGCGCTCAAAAGAGCGCCAACATGCAGGGATGAAGACCACGAGTACAGCACGAGTATCGCGAGATTACTCGGTCCCCGCCGAGTAGCCCGAGTACAGTGATACTCGTGCGAGTACCGAGTAGTAACAAGCATACTCGCTCATCACTATTGTTTCCCCTTCCAAACCAACTGACGACCTACCAAGCAAACTGCCTGTTGCGGTTACAGTGGTGGAAGTTGTGCGTGGAAAACCAGGTGTGACAGCTGTCCCCACAGTCCTAGAAGATGAAGAGCGCGTGGATGCACTTAATGGGGCAGGTGGTGGATGGTCCACTCCGCTAGGCCGCATTGCAGCACGGTGAGCTTCCCACTGGGACATATGATATTTATTCATGTGACGATTCATGGAAGAAGTTGTCAAACTGCTGAGGTTTTGCCCTCTACTAACAGAATCACGACAAATTTTACATATCACATAATTTGGGCGATCTTTTGCTATGTCAAAAAAGGTCCAGGCTAGGCACGGCTTAGAGGGCATGCGACCTGCTGAGCCCCCCCGACTAGTGCTCAGAGGCAGAGTGGTGGCTGAGGATGCAGTTGTAGACGTGCTACCAGTACTACTCCTCTGTCCAGGAAGGCGCAAGGTAACTTCGTCGCCAGTAGCATCCTCCTCCACCGCCTCTGTTGACCTCCTCGAGTGCCTGACTGTGGGTTGACAGTAGGTGGGATCCAGAACTTCCTCATCAAGCGTTATGTTTGCACTCCCCTCACCCTCAGACCGAGCCTCTTCCTGACGTGAACCAATATTTAAGTTGTCATCCCAATCTGGTATCTGCGTCTCATCGTCATCAGTATGTTCCTCATTGTCTATAACAACAGGTGTTACAGTTTGTGAATAAGGGTCAACATTATGCTCAGAAACTTGGTCCACACAGCCTGAATCAGAGTCACAAAGGTTCTGGGCATCACTGCAGACCATTTCCTGGTCTGTACTCACTGTAGCTTGGGAGCAGACCTCTGATTCCCAGGCTATAGTGTGACTGAACAGCTCTGCAGACTCAGCCATCTCAGTTCCACCATACTGTGCAGGGCGGATGGAGACTTCAGAGCTGGGAGAAAGCAAGTGTGATTGGGATGACAACTCCGAGGACTGGTGTTTTTTGGATGCGGTAGTTAAGGTGGCGGAGAGGGCACTTGTTGGACCACTTGAGATCCATTCAAGTATTTTCTTTTTTTGGCCATCATCTACCTTTGTTCCAGTTGTTCATGTCCGTAAAAAACGGAGCACATCGGATTGTCCACAGTAAGTAGTAGACATCTTGCTTTTGCTGGAAGATGGTCTATCTTCAGCAGATGTTAATGGAGCTTTGCCACCTTCCCCACGGACAAACCCTTTTTTTCCTTTTCCAACACACCTCTTCCCCTTTCCACCAGCATCTGTCATTTTGCCACTCATTTTGATTGCGACAAGATTGTGCACTTAAAATGTGGTAGTAAAAATTGAGAGGTGGTGAAGATTGCAGCGGTGGTCTAGCTTTATTGACAGCAGAATAAACAACAATAACTATCCCTGACAATGCAACTACGGCCCTTAAACTGGCAGCACAGTTTGCTATTAGAATGGCTTAGTAACAATGAGTTTCAGTGTGCAATGCAGAGGTGCTGCAAATATCTTTGCACCAGTGGGACAATAATGAAGTCCAACAGCCACTTTTAGGATGCCACTAAGTTTCCTCAGTGTTTGCTAGTATAATAGCTTAGTAAAAATGAGTTTGAGTGTGCAATGCAAAGGTGCTGCAAATATGTTTGCACCAGTGGGACAATAATGAAGTCCAACAGCCACTTTTAGGATGCCACTAAGTTTCCTCAGTGTTTGCTAGTATAATGGCTTAGTAACAATGAGCTTGAGTGTGCAAAGGGCAGGAGGGTACAATGGCAGGGTTGTGGGTCTGTGTAGAGGAAAGGAAGCTTCACTTTATATCCCTCCTAATGGAGAAATGCAGCGAGGAAGTCCCTGACCTTAGCTACACAGACGCTCTTATCTGTAGCTGTTAAAATCTGTTTCCACGGACCTGACTATCACCTATGGCTCTGAGCCTGCTGTTATTAGCCCTTACAAGGGCTAAAAGAAACTTCTATCCCTATTCTGTATAGCGCTGTGTGTAGAGCGTACACAGCAGTATCGGAGACAGGAGCTGCGCCAGCGGTGACTGACACCCAGACTCAGAAGGCAGATAATGGCGTCCTGACGGGCAGATACCCGTTTTTATAATGCAGGGACATGTGACATGGACATCCTATCACACATGCCGTTGCTTCTCTGGCTAAAAGTCCACTTAGCTGTGTGTGTGTCTGGGATTGGCTGACATGCTGGCCCGCCCCACTACACACGCGCGCTTAGGGAAGGAAGACAAGGAAAAAAAAAAATGGCGATTGCCATTATCCCAGCAGCAGTGATCTGAATGCGCAGTCCACGCACACTATACGCTGAAATTTCATAACAGTGTGAGTCACAGAGTGACTTACACTATTACAGCGAAAAGCCAGCTAGTAATTAGCTTGGCTTTTTGCTGCTAGAACCGTTCTCAAACGTAACTAGAACTATCGAGCTTTATCAAAAAAGCTCGAGTTCTAGTTCGATCTAGAACATCCCCCAAAATCACTCGAACCGTGAACTGGAGAACCACGAACCACGAACCGCGCTCAACTCTAATCATTATAATTACAAAGTAATATAGTGACTTACAGTAGATTTGTAGTTCTAATAGTGACTTCTTGTTTCTACATAGAGCCTAGAAGGATTCAGCTAGTCTATTTTTAATTATGTGATGACTTAGACCTAATGGAAAATAGAAAAATTAACTGGGTAGAAGGGTAAAAATGAGCAACATTAAGTATACAGCACTATACAATGTGTTAACTGCAATATATTAAGAGGATAAAATCTTTGATGTGATTGCTGCTATAATCAGAACATCACCATTTACACGGAATTGTAGCCCTACCACAAAATGTACCAGTTTACAGAATTTTAGTGTTCTTTTCATCTCAGAAGAAAGTGTTAGTGAGGACAAGGAAGCTGATATAACTTGTTCATGCTAATTGAATTATAGGAGCAGACTGATTGCTTTAAAAGGGAACTGGTGCTAGAAAACATTGTCTACTTCTGTTAACTATGGGTACCTCCAATGAAGCATGTGCCATCATCATCATCATCATCATCAAAGGGAGAGAAGGAGCTCATCAGCTAAATCTTTGAAAAGAGAAAAGGTATGGTGGGAAGCTGTGAAGGAGGAAGGCAGCTGGAAGCAGGTAATTTTGTATTGCAGATTGGATGTTGCCAATCTGCAATACAAAATTACCTCTTTCCACCTGCCTTCCTCCTTCACAGCTTCCTATCATACCTTTCCTCTTTCCAAATACTCTGTCCTTAGCAGTGCTCCCAGCTGTCTCTTTCTCCAGAGCCTCTGACCATAACTGCCCCCTCTCCAAAATTCACAAACTGTTGTGGAGGTTATGCAGGAAGTCAATGGAGAAAAAAGAAGCTAGGAGAAGCAGTGGGAGGACAGATGGTGGAAGGAAACTGTGGAGGAGACGCAAGGTGGCAGGGAGAAGTGCTGATGGAGGGAGGAGGAAAGGTGCAGACAATGTCACCTGGAACAGGTATGTCAGAGCAGTCCATGATTTGTTTTCTGCTATGAGACTGTGTAGCAGTCTGAATATAACTATCTATGAGTGTGGTGGACTATCCAGAGATCAGAAGCCAACTACATGCAGTAGGCAAGCATTATGTGTAGTGTTAAGAATATGTGTGGCACAATGAGAAATGGTAAGTGTAGTTTGGCTGGAAGCACTAAACAAACACAGTAACAAACTGTACTGATGGCTGAAGGGGGTGAAGGAGAGCTAAAACTGACAAATAAATGTCAGAGTGGGTTATAGACTCCACTATAGGGATAGCAGATATTATTCTTGTGCTCATAAACCCCTTATTGGTACAACCCAGCTGGGAACAAAAATCTTATTTAAAATCTTATTTGCCGATCTCTCACTACCCTCTTGAGTAGTAAAGACAGACTCTGAAATAGCTAGTGCATAGGAAGAGAGAATGGTGATACTGCGCATGCACCATCAAACTGCGCAGTGACAAAAAATGTCTGCTTTTGATGCCTATTGGGTAACTATTAAGCATGCTTGACCAGAACTACTGGAAGACAGATCCATGGTTAAACAGGAGTAAGGGGAAAATGTTTCTCCTTGCGGAGACTGACATACCAATCTGGAGGCCAGTGAGGAGACTTTAAGCCGCAATGCTCCTCTGGAAAATATGCAAATTGTCTCTTCAGAGAGGAAGGAGATGAACTCTAGTGTTACTTATTGGAACTAGCAATCCAAAAAGTGAAAACCGGCCCTTAAACGAGCCTTCTCATATGAGTAAGGATTTATGCCAGATCAGAACCTCAATTTGCAGACGCAGTGTTTAGTGGTGTCCTAAGTCATATGTCAGGACTTGTTAAAGGTTCACTATTGACTTTTAGGATTGCTACTTCCAATAATAAGTGTAAGCACACTTGAACCATGAGAATTTGAGGACTCTAGGTCTGTGCTCCTCAAAGCCATAGGAGAGAGAAATAAATTTGGCAATACACACCGGAAAAATTCACCTTTTTTAATGGAAATTTGATTAGCAGATAACTTATTTGCCACAAATTTAATTCTTATTATGCTCTTGGGTCTCACCAGATCTCTGAGCATAATAAATGTAAATTCCCTTCTGCTGTTAGCTATCTGGTCCTTAAGGCCCCGTCACACACAGAGATAAATCTTTGGCAGATCTGTAGTTGCAGTGAAATCATGGACATATTGTTTCATTTGTACACAGCCACAAACCTGGCACTGATTGTCCACAATTTCACTGCAACCACAGATCTGCCGCAGATTTATTTCTGTGTGTGACAGGGCCTTTAGTTTATTTCCTTATCAATGCCTTGGGTGCTAAATAATTGGACACCCTCACACTAAGCCAGAGCTTCTCACTTTGATGAGGTCTTGGATGGTTTTGCGCAAAAGCTCAATTTCCTGACGTCACAACGTACACCGTCACCTTGTATGCACATGTGTAAGAACCATCCCCGGCCTCATGAAAGACAAAAGTCCCAGCCTAGTATGAGAGGCCTGAGGATATCAGCACTAACAGCTACAGTAAAAAATGCAATAAGGACCAGATGGGTGACAGTCAGGAGTGGAAGGACTGAAGATGTGAGCGGTAAAGTGAGTATGAGTATTTTTTTTTCTTTTTTTCACCTTTTGATGATCCTTTAGGGTTCAGAAAAATAGCAGCCATTGACCAAAACGGAAACCACGTGGAAGCCAGTTACAAATAATCTCTAAATAATTTGGGCTAATGGGGATTTTTGAATTTTGGAAAATTCAATTCCACTTGAATATATTCACTCAGCTCTACTCTACACCAAGCTGAAGTTGTAAATCTTTGCCGTCGTTTTGCAGACTACAATGATATTTTATTTTGCAGGACTGATCTCTTCAATATTTCAGCATGATTTCTATAAACATCTAGACTGCAGAAATAATTGATCCATATCTTTCTCTGATCATAACTAACAAGATCACAACAGGCTACATTCTGACTCTGATTTACGACCTGGTAAGTCAGGCTTAATCAATACTAGAAATTCAACACTGCTGGATATTTAGCTGGCAAACTTAGGCAAGTGAGGAACGTGTTTAATATCCCTTCCATGAACTATTAGACATAAACAAGATATTAGAATGTTGTCCATGAAATGTGTCACTCTTAAACTAGTATTTAACCTGTAGTTGTAGTAGTTGACCTGTAGGTCTCTCTTGAAAAGCTTTGAGATTTCTACAAAAAGAACCAAACTTTTTAGACCTTAACAGTCTCTCTCGAAGCTAACCAATACTCTACTTTGTAATGAGGAAGAGCAAGAACCTCAAAACAGCTGTCTGCAGATGAGGGTAGTTTGCTTTTTGAGAAGTTTCTCATTTGGCTAATCTTCATGTTACAAGTGTCAAACATTGACATATTGAATTTGCAACCTCAAATAGGAGTCACTAAAGAGAAAGCTTTCTACTGTTGGAAGAGAGCCAATTCACATATATATTTTTGAAAAGATGCATTGCTTGAACCAAAAATCTCCCATATATTAGCTTGGCAGTCTCCACCACAATACCATGAATTGGTCAAAGTTTACTTTTCTGTCCCATGTTTTATTTGCCTTAGAAATTTCTAACCACTAGCTTAACCTGTATTCCAGAGATGAGTAAATATGTTGGAGTGTCATTGAATTCTACTTGAATTTTATAACAATCCACTGTGCAAAAAATACAGATTTCTTTTTTATTCACTTCTATTCAGCTAAATTTTTCTGAATCATTAATGGCAATAAAAAAATAAATAAATTCTGTATACTGACCTCACCAATCACATCGATGGCCAGATAGGTGTATGATGAACAGAGTATAAGGATTTTATTTACGTATTATTTTTTTATGCTCTAGGGACTGGAGCGATTGAAGAGCATAATAATAATAATAATAATAATAATAATAATAATATTATCATCATTTAATGGCCTTTGCTTGATCTCAAGCCATGGTGACTCGATGGATGAATGCTTTGTAGGAAGATTGATCTTGTGCATGCCTAGAAAGGTCCACCATGGTCTTCTCCACCATTTTCTGGATACTATCAAGCCATTGAGTTGCTGGATTTCCTCTGCACCTTGTTCCTTCTATTCTTCCAACCATGATATATTTTTCCAGTGATTATTCTCTTCGTTCGATGAGTCCAAAGTAGGCAAGTCATAGCTTGTTGATCCTTGCTTCACGTGACATGTCTGGCTTGAATTGTTTTAAAATTGATTTGTTTGTTCTTCTTGGCATCCATAGTATTGATAACATCGATTTCTAGAACCACATTTTGAAGCTGTTGATGATTCTTCTGTTTTGTTCCTTTATTATTCAGGTTTGCCATCAATATGTTATCACAGAAAAGACCAGACTACAAATTGTGTCTTAGTCACTAGTGAAATGTTCCTTGATTTGGAGACCTTGTCCGGTGACTTCATTGTTGATTTGCCCATAGCTATTCTCCAAAGCTATAGGACCCTGTGATTATTTTCTTAATCATCCATATTTATTAGAGTTGAGCAAAATGATTTACCGGACTTTGGTATGTAGTCAATGGATGCTGAACCAGAGCCTTGAAAAACTTCCCCAGCCTGTTTGCATCCCAAGTGCCACTTGATAATATTAGTCAGGGCACAAATGTACTGGATAAGTCATGCTACAATGATGATGTTGTGCCGTGCCTTCTAATTACAAGTGGTGATCTCCTGCCAGTAGGTAGGAGGAGGATTGCAAGGCTATCATACAGCAGCCACCGAGTACCGATATGGCTGTTGGACAACAGTTTTGCTCAGGGCTAATATTCATCTATTCTAATGTATCTGCATTGCTTCTTCAAGTTGTTAACCTTGAAATAAAATGTTGTAGATCCTGGTAGATTAGTAATATAACCTAAGTATGGTATAAACACTGATTAACAAGAAGTATACAACATTATTGGCATTCTCATACATAAGACTGTTCTTAAGCTCATCTGCTGAGATGATGCTGCTCCTTCTAGCTACGAACTGGAACCCCTAAAGCAACTTAACTTTGTTTTGCTTCTTTATTTTAACGGACAATTAATCACATGTAGGCATGCCAAATGAGAACTATCGATTGCCCTTTTCCAGACTACTGGCATTCAGACAGCAGACAGACAAATGCCCTGAGCAAGAGGAAGCATCTTTCTGCTACTGCCTACTGTAGCTTTTAATTGTTTGCTACTAATGGACATGGTATTTAGCAGTTTACATCTGGCAGATCAGTTTATGCTATCATTATCATTACCTTAACTCCGAGGTCCTTCATCAGCTCGATTTCAAAACTGACAACATCATATGGCAAACGGAACTGCGGGATTTCTGATGCACTGTTAAAACATATTATTCAGATATGAAACACCTTTTATTAACTCCTATAGGTGTCACAGTATAGTTAAGCAGGTAATCAACCCCAAAAAAAAATCAAACACTAGATCAGCTGGTAAGGGTCACAATCTTATGCCAAACTACATGTTTTACATTTTCCAAATTTCTAAATTAAGTAAGCAAAAGTAATAAATTTTTTATGCTTAGAATTATCAGTTAATTAAAAGAAAACAAAAAGACATAGATGAGGTTAAAGAGTTAAGCCCCCGTCACATTTAGCGACTTACCAGCGAACCCGAAAACAATGCAACCTGATAAGAATCGCTAGTAAGTCGCTGGGAGGTCGCTGGTGAGATATCACACAGTCAGACCTTTCCAATGACTCAATAACGATACAGGTCGCAGTAGCGACCTGTATAACGATCTCTACTGTCATTGGGACCCTGTCACACAGTGTCAAACATAGTGATGCGTCCTGCCCAGCAGGACATCGCCTTTGAAGAAAATGGTCCAGGACATTCAGCAACGACCGGTGACCTCACAGCAGGGGCCAGGTCGTTGCTGGATGTCACACACAGCGACATCGTTAGCAAGATCGCTGTTGCGTCACAAAAAACGTGACTCAGCAGCGATGTCGCTAGCGATGTTGCTTAGTGAGACGTGGCCTTAACTCCAAAGCAGTAGATGAAGAGGGCTGGCTTGCTGCTCATTTCACTAGCTAAGGTAGCCCCTTTTTTAGCCATTGTAAAAGGATAGATAGAGAAAAGGGGTAGGTTAGCTATTATAATAAGTAGTCAACTGGTCCTTTGACACACTGCTCTGGTCTTGTGCCAACAGACGAAACGCATGTTTTGATTACAGAACTGTGAGTAAAGTGGTCAGGACTGGAGTTACTAAGGAGATGTGAACATGTAAAATTATTTCTAGAAGAGACAAAGGCACACATGGCGTCTTAACCTGGTAGGACCAGAATAAAATAGCACAGAAGACACTCACCTGGGGGAGTTGTAAGGGTCACAGTTACCATGAAAGCATGACAGATCATCACATTCCTTCTTCAGGAATAAAAATCACTGATGTACAATATATCAGTACATCAGTGATTTTGATTCCTGAAGGAGTTGTATAGAGTCTGAAATGCGTTGAATAATAAAATCACGAAGATCATTACTATGGAGTGATTTCTTCTATCCACACGGCAGCACAGGTTAACCCTTTCCTCTACCTTACGAATACTGAGAAGTGAACACGTGGCAGAATTTAGAGTGGTTATCCGGGACATTGCTTTGTTTTTTGCTGTGGAGCTAAGATCTTACAAGTAAGTAGTTACTAACGCCCTGCCTGTTGTTCCCACCAACTATCTCTACGGGCACAGAGCAGTCAAAGAACACGTCTGCTGGTAATTCTGCGGCTTCCAGTGATGTCAAGTCAATAGAGTTGCTTCTTCTCTTCCACTCTCCTCTTCCGAGAAGGCATCTCTGTCGAAGTCATGCTTATTGAGAGCTGGCTCCTTGCTGCCTATCTGCAAACAGCCAGCTGTCAATCAGCATGATGTCGGCAGTGACGCCCTGTTAACTGAGCAACCTGGAATAAAAAAAGCTGTTTTGTTGACGTAAGGGTAAATGAAGCAGTAGAACCGCGGAAAGGAGGGGTCCTTGATCGCTCTGAGCTGGAAGAGATTGTGCCGAGTAGAACAGGCTTGTAGTTAGTAACTAAATACCTCACTGTAAGATTATAGCACCTTATTAAAACATAAGTAAAGTCCCAGATAAACCCTTTAAATATATTCCGCCTTAAGAACCAAGCCACTTTGTTGAATAATGACCAAATCTCCTTTTACAAACCTGACCAACGTCACTTTGTGAGTTAACTCTTGATCTCTTTAACATATCCTAGAGATTATGAGACTGTTTTTTGTGACATGTTGTACTTTACAATAGTGGTAAATTTTGGTCTTTATTCTTTGCATTTATTTTTGAAAATATAAAAAAAATGGCAAAAAATATTTGAAAATGATACAATTTTCAAACTTTAAAATTATATGCCCTTAAACTTGATAGTTTTACCACACAAAATACTTAACAAAAAGTGACACAAATCTACCTCACCTTAGCATAATTTTTAAAATATAACTTTTTTTGTTAAGAAGTTAAAAGTGTTAACACTTTATTAGCAATTTCGCATTTTTCCAACGTTTAGAAAACCAATTTTTTTAGGGACTACATCATATTTGAAGTGACTTTGAGAGGCCTATGTGACAGTAAATACCCAAAAGTTACACAATGTTAATAGCTAACCCCATGAATATGCTCAAAATCACATTTAAGAAGTTTATTAACCCTTTAGGTGCATCATAGGAATAAAAACACCGTGGAAGAAGACGACAAATATTTTACTTTTTTCCAACAAAAAATGTTGCTTTAGCCCCAAATTTTGCATATTTACAAGGGTAACAGGAGAAAATGGACCATACAATTTCTTGTCCAATTTATCCTGAGTATGCATATGTGATGTAAAACTACTGTTTGGGCACACGGAAAAGTCTGAGAAGGGAAAGGACAGTATTTGACTTCTGTAAAGCAAAATTGACTGGAATAGATAGTAGATGCCATGTTAAATTTGCTTAGCAACTGATGTACTTAAACATTTCAAACCCCCCACAACTGTTCCTTTAGCCCAAAATTAGTCATTTTTGCAAGGATAAAAGAAAAATTGGAAAATAAAATGTGTTGTGCGATTGCTTCTGAGTATACTGATACCTCATATATAGTGGAAAAACTACTGTTTGGGCACATGGCAGTGCTTGGAAAGGAAGGGGCATCTTTTGACTTTTTGAGTGCAAAATTGCCTGGAATAGATAGCGGATGACATGTCGCATTTGGAGAGTCTCTCATGAGACTAAAAATTGCAAAACTCCCATAAGTGACCCATTTTGTAAACCTTACCCCTCACAAATTTATATAGAGGTGTGGAGAGCATCTTGAACCCGCAAGTGCTTCACAGAATTTTATAACGTTGAATTATGAAACTGGAGAAATACACTTTTCCCACAAGTTTTTTTTATTTTCACAAGGTAATAGGAGAAAATGGACTATAAACTTTGATGTAAAATTTTTACTAAGTACACTGATACCCCATATGTGATGAAAACCTAAAGTCTGGATACATGGCAGGGCTCAGAAGAGAAGGAGCACCATTTAACTTTTGAAACACAAACTTGTTTGAAATAGATGGTCAACGCCATTTCACTTTTGCAGAGCCCTTATTGTGCCTAAATAGTGGAAATCCCCCACATGTGACCCAATTTTGGAAACTACACCCCTAAAGGAATTTATATAGAGGTGTGCTGAGCATTCTGACCCCACAGGTGCTTCAAAGAATTTTAATACATTGGAATGTGAAAATTAAAAAACAATTTATTCTCCAAAAATGTTGTTTTAGCCCCAGATTTTTCACAAGGGTAACATAGCAAAATGGACCAGAAAATGTTTTATGCAATTTCTCCTGAGTAATCAATATACCCCATATGTGGTAAGAAACTCTTGTTTGGGCACACAGCATGGCTCAGAAGGGAAGGAGCGCTATTTGATTTTTGGAGTCTAGAATAGATTGTGGATGCTGTCTCATTTAGAGAGCCACCGATGTACCAAAAAAGTAGAAAATCTCAAAAGTGATACCATTTTGGAAACTATATCCCTTAAAGAATAGAGGTGTGTTGAGTATCTTGATCCTATTGGTGATTCACTGAATTTTATAGTATTGGGCTGGGAAAAGATATATTATGGTTTTTTTTTAATAATGCTGAGAGCAGAGCCAAAATTTTTAATTTTTACCAGGTTAACAGGAGAAATTGGACAACAAAAGTACAGCAATGCCCCATATTTGGTCGGAAATTACTTTTTAGGCACAGTGAAAAGTTCATAAAGAGAAGGATGCTATATTGGAGCGCAGATATGGCAGCAATGGTTTTCAGGTACCATGCCACATTCGCAGAGCACCATAAGTGCCAGAAAAGCCAAACCCTCATAAGTGACCCCAGTTTACAAACTATCTTTCCTAAAAAATCATCTAGCAATGCAGTGAGCATATTCATACCACATATGTTTCAAAAAATGTTATACCATTGAAGAAAAAATAATAAAATTTTTATCACCAAAATGTTGTTTTTGCCAAAGATTTTACATGTTCACAAGGGAAAATAGGTAAAAATCACGACATACCGTAATTATTACAGAATTTCTCGTGAATGTGACCATACCCTATGTATGACTGTACAGTACCATTTGGTCATATGGTGAAATTCAGGAAGGAAGAAACACTATTTGAATTTTGGAGCACAGAGTTTCCTAGAACAGTTTGCATACTCCATATACAGAGCCCCTAAGTACCAGAAAATAAGAATCCCACTCAACTGACCCCAATTTGGTAAGTACACTCCTCTGGGAATTCATCTACAGGTTTATTGATTCGTTTGACTTCATGCGTGTTTAATAGAAACAAGCAGCAATGGATGTTGCAGAGTGAAAATGGAAATCTGATGTTGTAGTGCCTGTACATTGGTCCCAGCTTGAGCTTCTGGAGACCTGCACCCCGTAAATTAAATGGAGTCTCCTCCTCACTACAGAAATGCCAAATATGGAGGTAAAACTTATATTTCTGTTAACAGATGACAAACCTGAGTGGGGATTTGTTTTTTTTATGGGTTGAATAAAGCTTATAATGGTGGCCTTTTGAGGTAAGGAAGATTTTGGATTAGTTCGCATTTATCCTATGCTCTATGCTGAGCACTTACATCAGGGTTTCTATCTAAATCTACAAAATACATGATTCAGTTAAACTCTTCTATGGATTCATTCACTATAATGAGGCAGCTACTAAAAACTCTGTTTCTTTGTTCAGCGGTATCTGGTTTTTAGGATGTGTACAAAGGAGGTGGTCTACCGCACTTTATGCATGCTTAAAAAGACAGGCACAGCCAGGTCGTTGGCCAGAGAGAATCCATAGTCTTTCAATCTGCCTCATTATAGGGGATCTTCTGTCTGGGGCTCCGTCTGAATCAGGTATTTTGTAGATTTACACGGAAATCCTAATATAAGTGCTCAGCATAGAGCGCAGGATAAATGTGATCCAAGCCTTGCTGCAATCTTTGGGAGCTAGAATAAACAATCATTTTTATGACATTCATTGTGCGTTATAAGGGATTAGACAGCATTATTCTTTCTGTCTGTGCTATTACCTCGATAACAAATAGATTTAGGAGAAGAAA
Organism: Anomaloglossus baeobatrachus; assembly: GCF_048569485.1. NCBI lineage: Eukaryota > Metazoa > Chordata > Amphibia > Anura > Aromobatidae > Anomaloglossus > Anomaloglossus baeobatrachus. The sequence continues at coordinate 199,948,797 of NC_134360.1, read as the reverse complement.
ACAGGTGTGTTGCCATGCTATCACCAAACGAATCGATGTGAATAAATTATTCCATGTCTTTATTCAATTGCACAGGTCAACATGTTTCGGAGATCGCAGTCTCCTTCCTCAGGACATCAAGCAAATGAGATTATTTTATGTTTTCTTCTCCTGAATCTATTTGACTCTGCATGGGACTGCAGCTGTTTGCCTATACACTACGTGATTACAGGAGATGGGAGTTTCACAACCCCTGTAGGTGAGTTCTCTAAGGTTCACTGGCCTATTGTCTGCCTGGTAAGACCACATTTGCACTATTTTCCACAGTTTTATATCTTGGGTTACCTTGATACCAGATCTATATGTGTATATTATATATATATATATATATATATATATATATAGTTTTCTTATGTTTGGCTACAATCGCGCACTAAAACATAGCTTTTTTTAACAAAAAAAGGTTTTTGCCTTGTGATATTTTGAGGAGAAACATGTAATTCCCTTAAAGGTCTTATTTTATTAGATATATTTTTAAAAAACACTAAAAACACAAAAAGCCCTGTGAAAACAATATTAATATTGATAAGAAATTTATGAGGATTTTCTTTGGAAATCAAAAACCCATAAGTGGAGTTCCAAGTTTATGTGACCATGAAAATCCTATGGAAAATAAAAGTATCAGGCATAATATGATTGGCCTAAGCAGTTATCTTATGAACTGATCCTGCCAGGTCGTAGAGGTTAGTACCCTAGATTCAGGCAAGTTGTGGCAACCCCGCTCACCATAATAGCAATATTAGCCATGGAAGATGCCATGATATATTTTATGAGCCTTTAAATTAGTCTTATTTCTCTTGTAGCATGGATGTAGATAACTACAATGATCAGGGATAGCCACCTTGTTATAAAGAGAGCAGTTTTCAGGTGATGTCACCATATTTTTAGCGCTATTATTTTTCTATATTTCTGCCGACAGAGCCATGTGAAGGCTTGTTTTTTTCAGGATGAGTTGACTTTTTTATTGTATCATTTTTGGGCATATAATATTTTTTGATTGCTTTTTATTCAGATTTTTGGGATTTCGAATGAAGAAAATTCAGTAATTACCAAATTGTTTTTTCTTTATATGCCATTTACCGTGATGTAAAAGTGTTATGCGGGCTTTGCACGTTGCGACATCGCAAGCCGATGCTGCGATGTCGCACGCGATAGTCCCCGCCCCGTCGCAGGCACGATATCTTGTGATAGCTGTCGTAGCGAAAATTATCGCTACGCCAGCTTCACATGCACTCACCTGCCCTGCGACCGTCGCTCTGGCCGGCGACCCGCCTCCTTCCTAAGGGGGGCGGGTCATGCGGCATCATAGCGACGTCACACGGCAGGCGGCCAATAGCGGCGTAGGGCCGTAGATGAGCAGGATGTAAACATCCCGCCCACCTCCTTCCTTCTCATTGTACCCGGGTGGCAGGTAGGAGATGTTCCTCGCTCCTGCGGCTTTACACACAGCGATGTGTGCTGCCGCAGGAACGAGGAACAACATCGTACCTGTCGCTGCACCGGCATTATGGAAAAGTCGGAGAATACACCGATGATACGATAATGACGCTTTTGCGCTCATTCATCGTATCAAAAAGGATTAACACACTACGACATCGCAAGTGACGCCGGATGTGCGTCACTTTTAGTTTGACCCCACCGACATCGCACCTGCGATGTCATAGTGTGCAAAGCCGCCCTTAGAATAGCTTTATTCTTCCAGTTAGTATGAGTACAGTGATACCACATTTATATATTTTTTTATGTTTTGTCACTTTTACACAACAAAAACAATTTTATAGTATTGTTTTTGCATAGCTGTATTCTGAAAGATAAAACTTTTATTTTTTTTCCACTGATAACTTTGTATGGTGACTTGTTTGTTCAGGACAAGTTGATGTTTTCACCAATTTTATTTACATTTGTTTTTTTTTATTGCAGTTTATTCTACTTCAATTTTGGAGATATCATATCGATGAATAAGCTTTTTTTTGCCACCTTTTTTCTTTTTTATGTCGATTGTAGAGGTTAAATAGTATGACAATTTTATACATTGTGTCTTTCTAGAAGTGACAATACAAAATCTGTGTACTTTATGTTTTATGTTATGTTTATTTTTGTTTTTACTTAAACACTCATTTATTGTTGTAATATTTTTGTTCTTTAATTGTGCTTGTTTTTTAAATAATTATTGCAATTTTTTTCTTTACTTTTTTACTTCAACTTTTATTCTTCTGATACAGATAAGTATTGGATAAGTATTGCAATACATGAGACCTGTCAGAATATACTGACTGTTAGACCCTGTCTATAGCTGGGTCTAAAGGGCCACCATACCTGACATACCATATGGTCATTGTTTGACCTGTGGTTGCCATGACAACCATTGACGTCATGTGATTTTGTCATGGAGGTGATGATGGAGGTGAGAAAAGGAGCCCCTTTTCTCCCAAAATCTTCTAAATTCCTCAGCATCTGGAGTGTTAGTCAATCAGGGCGATGCTGACACCGGCCCTGGCTGTTACTGCAGGAGACCGGTTGTATGCTCTGGTGTTGTTTGTGTGGGAAGTCCTGATATTTCAGCAGCTCCCACCGATCACATGCTGGGATTGGTCAGTCAGATTGACTGAGCTATAACAGCATCAGAGAATGTGGACCGCTGTAATTGGTCACTGCATCTCTGGCCGTATCGGTCAGCTGTCAGACTGCTGTCGGCAAAGACCTGCCACTGTGCGTTTTCACACAATCACAGGTTAAAACCATGATGGACAAATCATGTCATAGTGCTTGAACAAACACCTGCTCATGACATGCTATGTACGCCAAGGGGTTAATAAAGCATCCCCACTAACTTTTGTATTGCTTAATTGTGTGTATGTACATGTAGGGTGAGTGTGTTAATATACCCTCATACTGACGCTCTCTCCAATGTTAGCTCCTCTTCTCAGTGACGTCCTCCTGTGTAGACTCTCCAGGTCACACTGCGCTCTGAGTCACCTAGGACTGACTTTTACAATGTAGGTCTATGGAGCGTCAGAACGAGAATCTATATTCTTTCATAGTAAAATAGACTTCTGGCTCACACATAGAGTGTAGAACGAACTGGAGAGTTGCAATTGTGGGGACATCACTAAGAAGAGCAGAAGACCAGCGCTGGAGATCAGAAAGCGCGGCAGTAGGTAAAGATAATAACACACACACTACATTACATCTACATGCACACATTTAATCAATTATAAAGACAATAGGAACACTTCTTTAATAAGTTATATAACTTATATTCAGGTGCGGAATGATCATGGTTGCAGATATCGCAACCGCCACTGGGCTCGGCGGTGCAGGGGGCCCGCGGGCCCTAGCTCCTGTTTCAGCTGGATGTGCATCCAAGGCTTCACATCCAGCTGAAACATATCGTGATGCAGAGACCCGTCAGGTCCCTGTACTGCGATACACGTTTCGGGACAAACAGAAGCTGGCAGCTTTCATCTGTGTCCCAGTGACTGAGTGGGTGGGGCATAGCAATGATGTCATGCATTGCAATAGTACTGACACCGAAGAAAGCTGCCAGCCACTGTGCGCGGGCTACACAGGGGGACGCTGCACGACGTTGAGAGCCAGAGACGATGAGTACAATGTTGTTGTTTTTTCCATTAGACAGAATAGAGACGAATTTACCAGGATACGGACAAATGTACCAGGAGGGGGACAGTAGATACCAGGAAGGGGGCATTATATACCAGGAAGTGCCCAGTAGGGGTACAGTATTCACCAGTAGGGGGACAGTATATACCAGGAGGAGAACAGATTAAACCAGGAGAACTTCAGGAGGAGGACTGTAGCTATAAGGAGGGGGACAGTATATACCAGGAGGGGCCCAGTATGGGGATATATATACCAGAATGGGGACATTTTTACCAGGATGGGGTTATTTATACACCAGGATGTGGGCTAGAAGGGGGAACATATAAACTAGGATAGCGAACATGTATGCCAGGATGGGGGACATACTTATCAGGATGGGGGGCATATATACCAGAATGGGGGACATATTTTAGAGGATGGAGCCCAGGAAGGGGACATTAGAACAGGGTGGGGTACATTACTACATAATGTGGGAGCAACCCATATATCTTTATAGGTGCAAAATGCTAAATGTGTACATACATATACCTACATCTGACCAACATAAGGGGGGGCAGGTCCAAATTTTGCACCAGAGCCCATCGAACTCTAGTTACATCACTGCTTATTTCTTTAATATCATTTCTATACAACATGTAATTAATGTTTTCTGCATTATTGTATCTCTTGTCCTTCTAAAAATAAAAAAAGAATGAATTGGAGTGCATGCCTTTTTGTTTTTAGCACTATGGATAGTAAACTGTTGCCTTCTAATTTTAACATGTTTGCTTGCAGTTGGATATACAAGTACTATGACTGTTTACTTATTTACTTACTATAGGGTAATATGCTCAATTTGTTTATTTGTTTGTTTTTTCTTGGGTTTTGTATAGTATTCTACATCCAAACTTAGATTATTGTATTTTTGGCTTTGCATACCTTAATCCTCCTGAAAAATTCTGTTTCTCAAACACTGTGATATCTGAATACCCGAGTCGTGCCAGGAAGGTTGCGCAGCTGATGCTTGCTGGTCCGGCACCAATAAGAGCGATCTTAGCTTTGAATGATGTCGGCATTTTCTCCACTGGAGGGAGCTTTGGGTTCCTCACTTGAGGGATATTCATAGCTTTATAAATCTGCAGATAATTGAAAAACAAATATATAACCAGTTACAAATTACATGTCATATAGTTAACACTGTCCACCCAGCCTATGCTGCCATGTTGTTAAGGTAAACTTAAACTTTTTATTAAAGAAACATTGCAGATATTGAAGTGACTATTTCCTTATGCCGTAGAATTAGATACCCTTAACATGACAGCGCGGGGTCAGCTTATGAGTCCTTCAAGAAATAAGGTCTGGAACACCATTCTGAGTCTGAACTGGGTGCAAAAACCTAAAAAATCTACACTATATGGAGAGAAGGTATGCACACCAGTGACTATGTAAAGGAAATATATGAAAAGCAGAAACTGCTGTGTGAATACTGACATGAAAAATCCAATAGCTATATGTAAGAATGAAAATATGACAATGGAACCTGCATTACTGCCATGAACATATGAATAAAGAGAAATTTAGCTATTGAATTGATCAATGCAACAGAGCCCCAACACTTCTAATATTTCTTAATTGATTTGTAGTCTTTCGTTTGTGAACCCGGCCCCACCACACCTATTACCAGACCAGATTATACGCATATATAGCCTGGGTCTCAGATTTCCAACATGGTAAGTTTTTTAACTGCATGAGAGGACACACACAAGCTAGGGACCCCAACGTGGAGAAATACTTTTGCATAGTGTTGGGCCTCTGTTGCATTGATCAATTCAATAGCTAAATTTCTCTTTATTCATATGTTCATGGCAGTAATGCAGATTCCATTTTTCATATTTTCATTCTTACATATAGCTATTGGATTTTTCATGTCATTATTCACACAGCAGTTTCTGCTTTTCCTATATTCCCCTTACATAGTCACTGGTGTGCATACCTTCTCTCCATATAGCTTATGAGTCCTGACGCTGTCATGAAGAAGAAATAATGCAGTGGTATTTTTCAGGCGCCAAAGAGTGGAAGCAGGGGAACCAACCACGGTTACATTTAAAGCGCTGTGGAATCAATAGCGCTGTATAAATGAATAAATATGTATTATATATATATATATATATATATATATTTACTTCTTTATTCAGAGATCAGGAACATCACTTCACTGAATACAGAAGTAAATGTAACCGTGGTTGGTTCCCCTGCTTCCATGCTTTGGCGTCTCTTTCTGACTCCTGTGTGCATGACGCTAGTGATGAGCGAGTACTAAAAAGCTCGGGTGCTCGAAGCTCGGGCCGAGCCTCCCAAGATACTCGTGTACTCGGCCCGAGCAACGAGCCCAATGTTATCCTATGGGAGACCCGAGTATTTTTGTGAAATGACCCCCCGGCAGCATGGAGAAACCCTAAAAATGTCACAAAAGTCTCAGAAGAGTGCTCAAATGACATGGCAACAGCATGGGGAAGACCCCTTGAAGCATTTATTACTGAAAAGTCACAGCTGTGAACAATTTTGTCCGCGTTTTACGTCATTTTTACGGACTCACCAGAAAAGCTTCCAAAATGACCCCAAAATGATTTTTCATGGCGGAAATGTTAAGGGCACATACCCAATAGGGAGATAGAGCTGGTGTATGTTACTTTTTGAGATTAATACATGAAAGATTTTACGTGAAAACATTGTGTGGCACTCCGATGTCCCTGAGAAGAGACGTACATGAAGGCCTCTTGAGTCTAATGTGCCCATTTTGAGGAAGTGAGTCTTTGTAGTATTTTCCTTTGCCAGGGCAGTCCAAAATTGTGAGGTTCACCAATGCCCCTGCATACAGACGTGCATGATGGCCTGTAAACCTGAAGTGCCCATTGTAAGGAAGTGGGTCTATTGTAGTATAGCCCTTAGGCAGGGCAGCCAAAAATTGGGAGGCTCCACGTTGTCCCTGGGTAGAGACGTGCATGAGGGCCTGTAAACCTGAAGTGCCCATTGGAAGGAAGTGGGTCTATTGTAGTATAGCCCTTAGGCAGGGCAGCCAAAAATTGGGAGGCTCCACGTTGTCCCTGGGTAGAGACGTGCATGAGGGCCTCAAAACATTAAGTGTCCATTGTCAGGAAGTGGGTGTATTATAGTATAGCCCTTAGGCAGGGCAGCCAAAAATTGGGAGGCTCCACGTTGTCCCTGGGTAGAGACGTGCATGAGGGCCTCAAAACATTAAGTGTCCATTGTCAGGAAGTGGGTGTATTATAGTATAGCCCTTAGGCAGGGCAGCCAAAAATTGGGAGGCTCCACGTTGTCCCTGGGTAGAGACGTGCATGAGGGCCTGTAAACCTGAAGTGCCCATTGGAAGGAAGTGGGTCTATTGTAGTATAGCCCTTAGGCAGGGCAGCCAAAAATTGGGAGGCTCCACGTTGTCCCTGGGTAGAGACGTGCATGAGGGCCTCAAAACATTAAGTGTCCATTGTCAGGAAGTGGGTGTATTATAGTATAGCCCTTAGGCAGGGCAGCCAAAAATTGGGAGGCTCCACGTTGTCCCTGGGTAGAGACGTGCATGAGGGCCTCAAAACATTAAGTGTCCATTGTCAGGAAGTGGGTGTATTATAGTATAGCCCTTAGGCAGGGCAGCCAAAAATTGGGAGGCTCCACGTTGTCCCTGGGTAGAGACGTGCATGAGGGCCTCAAAACATTAAGTGTCCATTGTCAGGAAGTGGGTGTATTATAGTATAGCCCTTAGGCAGGGCAGCCAAAAATTGGGAGGCTCCACGTTGTCCCTGGGTAGAGACGTGCATGAGGGCCTCAAAACATTAAGTGTCCATTGTCAGGAAGTGGGTGTATTATAGTATAGCCCTTAGGCAGGGCAACCAAAAATTGGGAGGCTCCACGTTGTCCCTGGGTAGAGACGTGCATGAGGGCCTCAAAACATTAAGTGTCCATTGTCAGGAAGTGGGTGTATTATAGTATAGCCCTTAGGCAGGGCAGCCAAAAATTGGGAGGCTCCACGTTGTCCCTGGGTAGAGACGTGCATGAGGGCCTCAAAACATTAAGTGTCCATTGTCAGGAAGTGGGTGTATTATAGTATAGCCCTTAGGCAGGGCAGCCAAAAATTGGGAGGCTCCACGTTGTCCCTGGGTAGAGACGTGCATGAGGGCCTCAAAACATTGTTCCCATTGCAAAGGAGCGGGTCTCCTGTCGTTGTAATGTCCATTCTGCAAAGAATGGGCGAAAAAATTTACCACTGGGGGTATACCTGAAACAAAGGCCTAAGTATTGCAATTTGTAACGGTCATCATCATGGTGGCGCATGAGGAGAAGGAGGAGCAGTCCAGCGATTATCCAAAGTCCAGAAGTGTGTACCCATGGGTGAGTGGAGGTACATGGCAAACTTTAAATTCCGCTCTCATTTGCTGGTGGTGTGGTGAAGTCTGGCCCAATCCAACCCTTGTTCATCTTGATCAGAGTCAGCCTGTCAGCATTTTCAGTTGACAGGCGGGTGCGTTTATCTTTAATGATTCCACCTGCGGCACTAAAAACACGCTCTGACAAAACGCTAGCAGCAGGGCAGGCCAGGACTTCCAAGGCGTAGAGAGCCAATTCATGCCACGTGTCCAGCTTGGATACCCAATAATTGTAAGGCACAGAGGAATGTCGGAGTACAGTTGTTCGATCTGCAAGGTACTCCTTCAGCATCTGGGCAAACTTAGGATTTCTTGTGGCACTACCCCGCACCTCAGGGGCTGTGGTACGTGAGGGGCTGAGAAAACTGTCCCACATCTTAAAGACTGTTCCCCTACCTCTGGCGGATTGGACTTGTGCCTCTCTCGGCTGTACGCCTCGGTTGTCCACTGATTCATGACCTATGCCGCTAGCGTTTTGTGAGGGGAATGCTTTGCCTACTTCCGTGACTATGGCCTTCCGGAACTGCTGCATTTTGGTTGACCTCTCCTCCACGGGAATAAGAGACAAAAAGTTCTCCTTGTAGCGTGGGTCTAACAGTGTTACCAACCAGTAATGATTGTCGGCCAAGATGTTCTTAACGCGAGGGTCACGAGACAGGCAGCTTACCATAAAGTCAGCCATGTGCGCCAGACTCTTAACAGCCAGGACTTCAGTAGCCTGACCAACAAGATGACTGAACATGCTGTCCTCCTCCTCCTCCTCCTCCTCCTCATCTACCCTGTCCTCTGGCCAGCCACGCTGAACCGAGGATATGACTGGTGTGCATGTCATATCCTCAATTTGGCCAGAGAGTTGCTCCATGTCTTCATCCTCCTCCTCGTCATAGTCCTCCACTGCACGTTGTGATGAGACGAGGCTGGGCTGTGTGTTATCATCACCCACACCCACTACTGTTTCTTGCTGCAACTCATCGCGCTCCACCTGCAATGCATCATGTTTGTTTTTCAGCAGAGACCGTTTTAGAAGGCAGAGTAGCGGTATGGTGACGCTAATAATGGCGTCATCACCACTCACCATCTTGGTGGAGTCCTCAAAGTTTTGGAGGATGGTACATAGGTCTGACATCCATCTCCACTCCTCAGGTGTTATGTGTGGAGTTTGACCCATTTCCCGACGGCTTAGGTGATGCAGGTACTCAACAACTGCCCTCTTCTGCTCACATATCCTGACCAACATGTGCAGAGTTGAATTCCAACGCGTGGGGACATCACACACCAGTCTGTGAGCCGGAAGATGTAAACTGCGCTGAAAGCCGGCAAGGCCGGCTGAAGCAGTAGGTGACTTTCGAAAATGTGCAGACAGGCGGCGAACTTTTACCAGCAGATCAGAGAGCTCTGGGTATGACTTTAGAAACCGCTGAACCACGAGGTTGAGCACATGGGCCACGCATGGAACATGTGTCAGCTGGCCTCGCCTCAAAGCCGCCACCAGGTTCCGGCCACTGTCACACACGACCTTTCCTGGATTTAGGTTCAGAGGTGTGAGCCAGTGATCTGCCTGCTGTTTCAGAGCTGTCCACAGCTCTTCTGCATTGTGGGGTTTGTCACCTATGCAGATTAGCTTCAGCACAGCCTGTTGCCGCTTCGCCGAGGCAGTGCTGCAGTGCTTCCAGCTTGTGACTGGTGTGGAGGGTACAGTGGATGAGGATGCGCAGGAGGAGGAGGAGGCTGAAGAGCATGACATTCCGGAGCTGTAGAGTGTGGGTGAAACACTGACTGAGGTAGGGCCTGCAAACCTTGGTGTGGGAAGGACGTGTTCCGTCCCTCGCTCAGACTGGGTCCCAGCTTCCACAATATTAACCCAGTGTGCCGTCAACGAGATGTAGCGGCCTTGCCCACAAGCACTTGTCCACGTGTCTGTGGTTAGGTGGACCTTGGGTGAAACAGCGTTGTTCAGGGCACGTGTGATGTTTTGTGACACGTGGTTATGCAACGCGGGGACGGCACACCGGGAGAAATAGTGGCGGCTGGGGACCGAGTAACGTGGGACAGCTGCCGCCATCAGGTCACGGAATGCTTCTGTCTCCACCAGCCTAAAAGGCAACATTTCCAGCGCAAGCAGTCGCGAAATGTTAGCATTTAGAACTGTGGCATGTGGGGTGTTGGCAGTGTATTTGCGCCTGCGTTCAAAGGTTTGCTGAATGGATAACTGAACGCTGCGCTGGGACAAGGACGTGCTTGATGATGGTGTTCTTTCTGCGTAGGCAACTGCAGGTGCAGGAGTGGAGGAGGCTTGTTCGCAGGCAGCATGGACAGGGGATTGGCTCGCATGCACAACCAGCGAAGACGTAGCAGTGACATCAGCAAGCACTGCTCCTCGACTCTGTTGTACTTCCCACAAAGTCGGGTGCTTGGCTGACATGTGCCTGATCATGCTGGTGGTGGTCAGGCTGCTAGTTTTGGTACCCCTGCTGATGCTGGCACGGCAGGTGTTGCAAATGGCCTTTTTTGAATCATCTGGATCCAACTTAAAAAACTGCCAGACTCGGGAAGACCTAACATTTGTACAGGCACCTTGTGTCGTCGTGTTGTTCCGGGGAACGGTTGCCTGACTTCTGCCTGGGGCCACCACCCTGCTTCTTACTGCCTGTTGTGATGCTACGCCTCCCTCCCCCTGTGCACTGCTGTCCTTGCTCTGCATATCCTCCTGCCAGGTTGGGTCAGTTACTGGATCATCCACCACGTCGTCTTCCTCTTCCGCACCCTGCTCCTCCTCCTGACTTCCTGACAATTGTGTCTCATCATCGTCCACCACTTGTTGAGACACGTTGCCAACTTCGTGAGAACGTGGCTGCTCAAATATTTGGCCATCTGTACAGACGATCTCCTTATGACCCACTTCAATATGAGCTGGCGAGAGGCCAGAATGTGTGAATGGAAACGTGAACAGCTCTTCCGAGTGTCCAAGTGTGGGATCATTAATGTCCGAGGAGGACGTGTACTCAGCCTGGTGGTAGGAAGGAGGATCAGGTTCAGAAATGTGCGGTGCAGTATCACGGCTACTGACACTTGACCGTGTGGAAGACAGAGTGTTTGTGGTGGTGCCAATCTGACTGGAAGCATTATCTGCTATCCAACTAACAACCTGTTGACACTGGTCTTGGTTCAAGAGCGGTGTACTGCTGCGGTCCCCAAGAATTTGGGACAGGACGTGCGAGCGACTAGATGTGGCCCTTTGTTGTGGCGAAATTAGAGCTTGCCCACGACCTCGGCCTCTGCCTGCACCACCATCACGTCCACTTCCTTGTTCCTTGCCAATGCCCTTGCGCATTTTGCAATGCTGTGCACTGCTGACGTGTATATTCACTACTTGTGCGTTATATCAAAGTTTGTGGAAATTGCACACAAGTGCACCTGTACGCTGCCACCAACAGGCACACACGTGCGGTTTTAAAAACCAAGCACGGACGCAATAAGAACCTAACAGGTTTTTTTGGGGAGCGACAATTACAGACAAGTCAGACAGTATCTGGACTGTTTTACACTGTGTACACCAGCCCCAGATATGATAATAATAATAATAATAATTTTATTCATTTATATAGCGCTATTAATTCCATAGCACTTTACATACATTGGCAACACTGTCCCCATTGGGGCTCACAATCTAGAGTCCCTATCTGTATGTCTTTGGAATGTGGGAGGAAACCGGAGTACCCGGAGGAAACCCACGCAAACACGGGGAGAACATACAAACTCCTTGCAGATGGTGTCCTTGGTGGGATTTGAACCCAGGACCCCAGCGCTGCAAGACTGCAGTGCTAGCCACTGAGCCACCGTGCCGCCTGATGAAGGCTGGTATACGGTCACCACTACCCTGCCTGCCTGCCTGCCTGTATACTGGTACAATAGTCCTGACAAGGACTCTTCTGGTCACTAGCCTGTATTCAGACCTGGCTATACCCTGCCTGTATATAGCAACAATAGTCCTGAGAAGGACTCTGCTACTGTACTCCGACCTGGCTATACCCTGCCTGCCTGTATACAACTAGAATAGTCCTGAGAAGGACTTTTGGTCACACTGTTTGCAGCCCTGCAACTGAAAAAGCTATAAAGGGCCGCAAAGCTTTCCCTGAATCAGCGACACTCTCCCTGCACTCACTGTCTGGATAGCTGTGAGCAGAGCACAGCGCGCCGGCCGGTATAAAGGCTCGGTCACGCTGTGCAGGCCGGCCAATCACTGCAATTCCACAACTAACAGGGCTGTGGAATTGCAGTGGTCTGCCAGCCAATCCCTGCATGAGGGCTGGCTCTCAAAAGAGCGCCAACATGCAGAAATGAAGACCACGAGTACAGCACAAGTATCGCGAGATTACTCGGTCCCCGCCGAGCAGCCCGAGTACAGCGATACTCGTGCGAGTACCGAGTAGTTACAAGCATGCTCGCTCATCACTACATGACGCGGCTACATCATACACACTCGCCGGTCCTGCGCAGGCGCACTACAATACTTTGATCTGTTCAGGATCTGAATGCCGGCGAGTGTGTAAGACGTAGCCACGTCATGCACTGCAGCTAGACAAGGAGAACAAAGATGGCCAAAAGAGGCGGCGCCGGGACCAGACAACGGAGACGCCCATAAGGCCAACTGCGCAACCGTTAGGTAAGTATTATAAAGTGTTTTTCATGTTATACCCCCGGCCAATACTAGAACTGTATACTATGAATAGATCATTAATATCAGATCAATAATAGTCCAGCTCTTGGGACCCCCACCATTCATCTGTTTCCTGCCCCCGAGATGGTCATATGTAAGCAGTGTATGGAACCAAAAGATCAACCAGGTAGTTGCCATTTTCAGGTGTCGCAGCTAAACTCAAATAAAAGCTAAGCTATATCATCCTTTAATGTCCACTACATGCTATATAAAGCTATATTTCTCTAGCTCTATTTGAGTTCATTAAAGGTAATACAGTCATGTTGTAAGAAAATGCTACATTGTTACATAGGTTGGAAAAAGACCTAGGACCATCTAGTTCAAACTTCCTCCACCAATTCTACATTTTGTCACTAAATCATTGATAACAACAATATTGTGTGCACTGAGGAAATCATCCAGTCTTTTTTTAAAAGCTGTTATAGTGTCTGCCATTACTACCTCTTGTGGTCGGCATTCCACAGTCTGACTGCTCTAACTGTAAAGAACCCTTTCCTATTTAGCTGCCAGGATTGCCTTTCTTACACTCACAGTGAGTGCTCCCTCTTCCTTAGTATTATCTTTGGAAGGAATAAGTCATATAGCAGTCTTTTGTATTGACCACACATGTATTTATACATATAAATGAGATCTCCTCTGAGACATCTGATCTCTAAGCTAAACGAAACCAACTTTTTCAACCTGTCATCATATGGGAGGCCTTCCATTCCTTGTAGTACTCTAGTTGCCCGCCTTTGAACTGACTCTAACTTCTGAATGTCTTTTTTAAAATGTGGAGCCCCAAACTGGATCCCATATTCCAGATGAGGCCTTAGAAGTGATTTATAGAGGGGTAACAATACGTTGGGATCACAGGATCTAATCTCTCTTTTTATACACCCTAAAATCTTGTTTTCTTTAGCAGTTGCTGCTTGACATTGAGTGCTGCTGCTCAGCTTATTTGTAATGAGAATACCCAAGTCCTTCTCCTGTTCTGTAGTCCCGAGTTTACTTCCACTTAATGTATACGCAGTTATAGGATTACTCCGTCCTAGGTGCATTACTTTATTATATCTATATACTAGCTGTAGTACCTGGGCGTTGCCCGGGATAATAATTGTCTCTCTGTCTCTCTCCCAGTCTCTGTCTGTCTCTGTCTGTTTGTCTCTGTCTGTTTGTCTCTGTCTGTTTGTCTCTGTCTGTTTGTCTGTCTGTCTCTGTCTGTCTGTCTGTCTCTGTCTGTCTGTCTGTCTCTGTCTGTCTCTGTATTTGTTTGTGTGTCTGTCTCTGTGTGTCTGTCTTTGTGTGTGTCTCTCTGTGTCTGTCTCTGTGAGTTTGTCTCTGTCTGTCTGTGTCTGTCTGTGTGTCTGTCTCTATGCATGTGTGTCTCTGTCTCTATCCATGTCTGTCTGTCTGTGTCTATGTCTCTGTCTGTCTTTGTATCAGTCTCTCTGTCTGTCTCTTATTATCTCTGTGTCTGTCTGTCTCTCTCTATCTCTGTGTCTGTCTGTCAGTCTCTTTCCCTGCCTGTCTCATCCAGATCTGTATATTTCCCCATCTGTCTCTTTCCCCGTCTGTCTCTTTCCCCGTCTGTCTCTTTCCCCGTCTGTCTCTTTCCCCGTCTGTCTCTTTCCCCGTCTGTCTCTTTCCCCGTCTGTCTCTTTCCAGGTCTGTCTCTTTCCAGGTCTGTCTCTTTCCAGGTCTGTCTCTTTCCAGGTCTGTCACATTCCAGGTCTGTCTCGTTCCCCGTCTGACTCTTTCTAGGTCTGTCTCATTTCAGGTCTCTCTTTTCCTGTCTGTCTCTTTCCCCATCTGTCTCTGTCTCTTTCCCTGTCTCTTTCCTTGTCTCTGTCTCTTTTCATGTTTTTGTCTCATTACCTGTTTTTGTCTCTTTCCCTGTCTGTCTCTTTCCCTGTCTGTCTCTTTCCCTGTCTGTCTCTTTCCCTGTCTGTCTCTTTCACTGTCTGTCTCTTTCACTGTCTCTTTTCCTTTCCCTGTCTCTGTCCCTGTCTGCCTCTTTGACTGTCTGTCTCTCTCGCTCTGTCTCTTTCCATGTCTGTCTGTCTCTGTCTGTCTCTTTCCCTGTCTGCCTCTTACTCTGTCTGTGCCTGTCTGTCTGTCTCTTTCTGTCTCTCTATCCGTCTCCCCACCGACATCTTATTACCTCACACGTAAGCTTCTTATACTAACAATTTCCTTTGTTCCTATAGCAACCAATCACAGCTCCAATTAATAACCTGTAGGTCGCAGCTCCATTGACTTTAATGGAGGCAGGTTTTTTGGAGAGTAACTGTAAAGCGCAGGGTTAAATTTTCCTGCAAAACATAGTCTATGATGTTCCTTGAATCACATAGGGTGTCTGTGCAAAATTTTGTGATTGTAAATGCGACGGTGTAAATTCATTTCGCGGACATACACACACACACACACACACACACACATACACTCAGCTTTATATATAGATATATTATAGTTATAATAATCTCAATGTGAAGAATCTACATATGATCAGACAATGGATTTTAATAGTTAAACATTCTTCATTGTCTCCTGTTTACTAATTTATGATCCGGGCAGTTCCGATAGCGTTCAGTATAGAGGTGGCTGCACTTGCAAAGACTCTTTCCATTGAGTAAATGGGAGTTCTGGGAAAGACTAAGCACCTAATAGTTGTATCAAGCATGAAATATGTGAGATAATCTAATGTACCTGAATGCATCAATTTGACTAAATCAATATAAAAACATTATTGTTAATAATAGTAACAATATATCAAACGGGTATAAATACAATTTTAAGAAAGATCAGAGCATATATGTGAGTCTGACTGTGTCTTTCTGCCTCCGCTGGTTATGTAATTATCATGATAGCAGTCTAGTTTACTATTTCACACTCAGATGCTGTGAGTGCGCTATCACAGTCGTTTAAAGGCATGTAACCTCAGCGCCTCGCCTTCTAGGAATACGTCCAATATAATTTGTTTCCAGTCATTTGCTTAGAATGGCAGTGTTTAAAAGGAAGAAAGAAAAAACACTAGAATGGAAAATAACACTAGAATAAAGCGGTGCAACCAATGAGAATTTCAATTCTTGAACAATCAAAGTACAAAACCTACCAAAGTCCTCAAAAACGAATATACCCTGAAGAAAATCAAATATATAGACCTACATAGAAATAATCAGGGGCTAAATAGTATGATGCAATATAATGTTTTATTTTATGTTATAAATACAAGAAATTCTCCATACAATATATATAGAAAATAAAGAAAAACGGGGGACTGTACATAATAGACAGTACAAAAAAAGAATGGGGTAATTAACACACACAGCAATCAAATATTGCACTCTGCCCTCTTGTTGCACTGAAAAACATACTGTATATATAGTGATATCAACATCACTTGCATTAAGATATATGTGGGCCTGTGTAAATTACTGACACATAGCTACATAACATGTGTTGAGCAACCAGCTCTCAAATCTAGATCTCCTGCATGATAACTAACAATATAGCATTAGGAGACACATATAACCGAGAGATACATCAATTTCCTGTAGCAATATTAATGGACAAATATGATAGAGACTCCAGCCTCCCATCCCGATGCGCGTTTCACCCTGAATTGATTTAGTCAGGAGGTCTGACAAAAGTTTTACATAGTCCTTAGAAAGGTACAGAGGAAAAAAATAACAAAAGAGAAAAGGAGGGATGAAGGAAGAAAAGAAGGAACTAACAGCAGGAAGGAGGGAAGGAGGGTGAGAGGGAAGGAGGGTGAGAGGAAAAGAGGGAGGGAGGGAAGGAGGGGAAGAGGAAAGGAGGGAGAGAGGAAAGGAGGGAGAGAGGAAAGAAGGGAAGGAAGTAAAGGAGGGAAGGAAGGAAAGGAGGGAAGGAAGGAAGGATGGAAGGAAGGAAGGAAGGAAGGAAGGATGGAAAGAAGGAAGGATGGAAAGAAGGAAGGAAGGAAGAAAAAGAGATGGAAGATACCCTTCTTTTTACAGATCACTTTTAGCAATTCTTATACAGACCTCCTTCCCAAAAAGACATTATTTATTTTATTTTATGTTAGTTTATTTATAGTGAACGTGGAACTTGAAGAATATTGAGAATCACTGCAGTATGGAGGCGAGCTACTAAAGCCCCTGACTGAGGCTGATTTCACACAAAGGAGATTTTTCATTTAAGTTCTTTGTTTTGCACATTTTTCACAAGGACTTTGGAAACTTTGATTAACCTCCATTAGCTATGGCTGTGCGCGAAATTCATAACTTCTCACATGCGTCTTACAAATGTCTGGATCCACTCTCAACCATACAATACATCTTTACTTGTAATACAAAATAACGAAATTGTGAATTATTAGAGATGAGCGAAACAATGCAAATTAAATTAGTGTCTAGTTTTAGGAATTTGCTGAACCGTGTGAATTGGATCAAATTGTGTTTTACTTTGCATGAATTGCCTTAAAGGACAGCTGGCATTTATCACATTGCAGAAGATTGCATCAGCCAAAGAAAGATCATATAACCTTGCATATGGTAGGGTGGGCTTTTGCACAATGCCTTTCAGCTATTACATCACATGGTATAGCGCAGCCAATCAAGGTGTACTAAGATAGCCTGTATAAAAGAAGAAGCAAAGAATGCAGCAGCCATTGTTTGGTGAATCTGAGTAGTTTGAGGACATCTCAGCTCACAAATTCATTATTTAATTAAGCATTATAATACCCGCATTGTAAAGGGTAAAGTCAGTGGTAGATTTAAATAGTCTGCAAAATAATCCAAATCCATACAATTAGGTGGTAAAGTGTCTGCAATGGATCAGTACCTTGTTGATGTACCCTAACCCTGCAAAATTCCAGTGCAATTGGCAATGAAAGATTGATATTATTGTTTTTTAGGAAAACAGTGCAAATCAAAATTCCATATAAATCTAAAAAGTTTTCTAGAGCAAATAAATGAAAAAGAAAAAAAAAATATGGTTCAATAATTTATGGAGAAAAGAGAGCGAACATTTTGGAATGCAATTTTCCAACTTCAAATACCGTATTTCCCCAAAATTTGATTTGCAGGGATTCAAGTGAAAGTCCTGGGACTTTCTAGAACTATATCTAACTTTCCAACTCTTACACAAACACAGCTTAAGTATTGTCAAAGTGACCTCATCATATGTTTATGGGTAAATGGACAGTAACCGTTTATCACTACCGTACTGTCACACACAATCTGGACAGTTTCTGTATTGCATCTTTTCACAATTAGTATGATGAGCAGAGCATTACGGTTCACGTATGGTTATGTCCACTCATATAGTGGCAGTTAGTTGTTAGTGGTCGTAACCATAGAATATGTGATGGTGTGATATTGTGGGTCATGTATCATTTTGTGTAGGTTCATATTTTAGGTGTGTTGCTCTGTCCATTCTCTGTATTCCTTGTGTGTACATTGTCCTTTTTGCAGGTTAATCACCCCCTGCCGGGCTTTTGTCCCTAAAGGTCCAGTCACACTAAGCAACTTACCAGCGATCCCAACAACGATAGGGATCGCTGGTAAGTTGCTAGGAGGTTTCTGGTGAGATGTCACACTGCGACGCTCCAGCGATCCCACCAGCAACCTGACCTGGCAGGGATCGCTGGAGCGTTGCTACACAAGTTGCTGGTGAGCTCACCAGCAACCTGTGACAAGCCCCCAGCGCCGCGTGTAAGATGCTGCGCTTGGTAACTAAGGTAAATATCGGGTAACCAACCCGATATTTACCTTGGTTACCACCGCACGGAGCTACACGTGCAGAGAGCAGGGAGCAGAGCACACCGCTTAGTGCTGGCTCCCTGCTCTCCTAGTTACAGCACACATCGGGTTAATTACCCGATGTGTGCTGCAGCTAAATGTGCACAGAGCAGGGAGCAGCGCACAATGCTTAGCGCTGGCTCCTTTCTCTCCTAGTTACAGCACACATCGGGTTAATTAACCCGATGTGTGCTGCAGCTACATGTGCACAGAGCAGGGAGCAGCGCACAATGCTTAGCGCTGGCTCCTTGCTCTCCTAGTTACAGCACACATCGGGTTAATTAACCCGATGTGTGCTGCAGCTACATGTGCACAGAGCAGGAGCCGGCACTGACAGTGAGAGCGCTGGAGGCTGGTAACAAAGGTAAATATCAGGTAACCAAGGACAGGGCTTCTTGGTTACCCGATGTTTACATTGGTTACCAGCGTCCGCAGAAGCTGGCTCCCTGCTGCCTGCACATTTAGTTGTTGCTGTCTCGCTGTCACACACAGCGATCTGTGCTTCACAGCAGGACAGCAACAACTAAAAAATGGCCCAGGACATTCAGCAACAACCAACGACCTCACAGCAGGGGCCAGGTTGTTGCTGGATGTCACACACAGCAACATCGCTAGCAACGTCACAAAAGTTGTTCGTTAGCAGCGATGTTGCTAGCGATGTTGCTTAGTGTGACGGGGCCTTAAGTCTGGGGGAGAGGGCCTGGAATCCACCCAAACTCTCTGCTTACCTTAAGAATTATTCATTCACAGAAGGACAAAAGATAAGCAGGAAGATTCATCCTTTTGGGTAGAAGCTGTGGCAGCACCACAAAGAGCCATTGAAAAACCTTGATTTCCCTGAAAAAGGACTGCTGGAGGATTGTGACTGATCCCAGAGACATTTATCCCATTATTGGACTACTTACTCTCTATGTGGTGGATTATTTGATGGACCTTCTGACTTGTTTGGAATAAATGCTTTTTCATTGTTCAATCACTCTCGCTCTGTTGATTGTGTGATATGGGATAAGGACCCTGTGACAGATACCTAAGCTGCAATGCCCTGCACATGAGGTAAGAGACATGGCTGTATCAGGAGAACTATGCTACATTTCTAATTCAAAGTATTTGCTAATAGTATTATTATTATTACACCTACTACATATTGGAATAGGATCTTGGAGAATGGAACATCCCTTTAAGCCTAAAACAGCTGGTCTTGGACTGCAGTTTAAGGGCTGGGATAGGCAACTATCCCAACTCTCACCAACCAGATTTCGGTGATATAATAATCTGTCATGTCTGATTTTCGACTGCTGATGCCTTTTCTTAGTGTGATAAGTTGCCACCGCAGATGTCTGGCAACAACTTTCTCATAGAGAACATAGCAAAGCCAACGCACGTGTTTAAGGAAGAGTCGGGAGTAATAGCTGCTGACCAAATGTTCAGCCACAATATTGTTCGCCTAAGATCCATCTATATGGAGCATTCGCCTTCTCCGACTACTTTTGATATATCCTGGTTTTAGCAGGATCATTACTAGAGATGATCGAATACCTCAAATATTCGGCTTCGCAAATATTTGCCGAATAAATCGCAGCTATTCGACTATTCGTGAATATTCGATGCACAATGTAAGTCTATGGGAAACCCCCGAATAACAACTATTTGGAACTATTCGGGCTTCCCATAGACTTTCATTGCGCATCGAATATTCGCATAGCGGCGACCTATTCGGAAAAAATTCGTGAAGCCAAATATTTGAGGTCTTCGATCATCGCTAATCATAACCTACAAATACACATTGTTTTGTACACGTCCACCGCACATATAAATGACGCATACCAACAAAGGTGTGTACATGTAGGCTTAATTTCATCAAGGAAAGAATGATCACATGCCGGCAGATAGATCTTTACATTTTAATCTAAACGTACGTTTCAAATATCACGGTGTCATGGTTTTGCAATATTTATCCCGTGTCGCACATTCAGTATTAATCATAGTGTCAGCACAAAGCTTTGTAATAGATTTCTAATGATTTTAAAGAAAAATGGCAGATATTTAGCACAATATATCAAGGTATAATTTATGTCTATTAATCATCATGACAAGACTAAAAGGAAACACAGATCACGCTTTAATGGGTATTGCTTGCATTTAGTTTCTAAAATGTAACATTGAGCCTAGGTATCTATCATTGTATCCAAGGAAGTAAAGAAAAAAGGAAAAGCTTGTCACGTCTGGTGGTGATCCATCTTCAGATGCTTAAAATATACACGCTACACGGGGAGCTTCTACTGCAAAAAAAAAAAAAAATGACTGTCCAGACTAGGCACAATTCATTCCCAAGATCAGAAATAGCTCAGAAATACAGAAATAAATATAAAAACAATAAAGTAAAAACTAACAGAGGCAATAACTTGTGTGGGTCATTGTCTGACAAATGTCTCATTGCAACCACTTTATCAAAAAGGCAGAAATGGGGAATCTATACCATAGCACCTATTTATACTATACCATCTAGAAAAGCCTTACAAAACAAATGACTGACCAACAAGCTATAAATAACTGCATCCATAGCAAATAAAACCTTTCATGATGTTTAATGTGATTGATAATCATTCACACTTTGATTAAATACAGTGAATGTTTTTTGGGGTGTCCACTGCCAGCAGCAGACATAAGAAAGCAATTGAGAAAGCAATGGTTAATGGATGCAACCTATGTAATTCAATGACATTTTAAACAGAGAACAGGTTTTATCACGATCTTTCCTTTGTGGCAGAGTTTTGTGACAAATTCTGGGTCAGAGTCTCACTTTACTTTGTGAGACTCTGCTGATTAAATTGATTCCTGTCATGCTACCACTAGGGGGAGCTGGAGCCCTGCAGGAAAAGACACTACACAGAGCTGAGTCAGCATGGAGGTGGACACACAGTGTGTGTTGGAGCATGGCCCTACAGAGTCAGCCAGAATACAGAGACCAGGGGGCATGCGAGGGATGGTCAGGCAGGCCAGGTCATACACAGTACGGTGAGAAAGAAGACATAAGGAACGAGCAAAAGCGGGGTCGAGGTCAGGCCGAGGTCAGTACCAGAGGAAGTAACAGAGTGGGGAGGTAGGAGAAGGGGGAACGACTGGGGCTATTGTGGGAAGGAAGGAGGTGGGACGGAACACAGACAGAGCACAGGGGAAGGACAGATCAGGAAACGCTTACAGGGACCAGCAGTCACAGGCAAAGCAGTGGTAAGCTTATAGACAGCACTGGTTCACCAGAGATGACAGAATTTAAAGCATCCAAGCTCCAGAAGTGAGGCCCGAGAGAAGTCTCCGCCCCCTAGCCATGTGGACGAGGAGGTGGAACCATGACAATTCCCTTTCCTTTGGGGAAGAGAGGGTTAATGTCAGTTTACCTTTCAGAAGCTCCTGACTCCTAGTCAGGTGTTTATTGTTTAAACCACTCCCAGGTCCTGTATATACTTCCTCTGCTTCCAGCAGGGGGTGCCGATTATTTTCATTCATTTGGTAGCTTGGCTAGGAGGATGAAGGCGCTGGATTAATCTTCTCTGAGATTTGCGTTGTGGACTGCAGCATTTCTAGGTGTGCTTGTTGTATGGCATGGATGTTACCCAGTAGTCTGTTTTCTTTCCCCCCTTTTATGGTGTTTCCTCTTGTGCACTTTTAGTGGCTAACACAGGAGAAGTTGTCCTGCACCCCCTGGGGTTACCTTGACAGTAGGTGTGTAAGAGACTTCCTGCTCAGATCCTCCCAAGTTCCAGACACTAATGCGGGGTGCACGCTCCAGCCAGATAGAACATCATATGCATGCTTCAAGTAGAGTAAGAAGGCAGCACTCTCCATGGTTGTTGTGTGAAGATACAGTTTATTCAAAGAGGTGCTTTTAAACATGTGGTGTAGAAGCCAAGTGCGGGATCTCAGAGGACTATGGCTGTTTTGCGCTAAATTACGCTTATACAGGTCCTTGACCTGTATAATGGTCAGTCATTTAATATACCTATCTGGGATCAGTTAGGGATGGTTTATGTCCTGTTGGAGGATTAAATGGTGCACGCATCTCCCCTGACGAGCCAGATGCAGCGAAACACGTTGTGAGGCACCAGGACCAACTGGAGGACGCCACAGTGTAGGGTCAGCTGTGGACTGCCCTTGTCAGGGAGTGAGCTAAATTGTTGAGGGCCAGTGCATTACTGTGAAGCAAGGCCCTGCTCCTGACCCATTTTTCTTCTGACCAGAGTGGACAGTACGCTGGTAGGATGGACATTGACGACTGAACTGGGTGAGATCAATCCTTTGTTTGAATTGTGGGGTTGATGTGATCTTTGTCCCAGGTCTATCCTGCGCTCAATTAATTTTTGGTACTGGTCCCTATTTATGTGATTTCCATTCCCCGCTGGGTAGGAAAATAGGTGTTACCCGAGAATACATTGTTTTGTCTATGGGTCACCTAAGATACACTGCAAATTGACAGTGTTTTTATTTCACAAGCACATTTTGGTTTGTGTTTTATCTAGACTCATTAACCCCTTCACGACCTTGGACGGATCTCTCCGTCAAGGATCATGTCCCGTTAAGCCCCGCCCCATGCCGCGGGCAGGCGGCGGCGGTCGGCACACATATCAGCTGTTTCCAACAGCTGACATGTGTGCCTGCATGTTGCGAGTGGAATCGCTTCCACTCGCAACATTTAACCCCTTAAATCTCGCTGCCAAGGTCTGGCAGCGAGAGCTATATGCGCGCGGCAATGTTTTTTACTTACTGCCGCCCCCACCGGAAGTCACATGAGTGATCATGTGACGTTCGGTGGTTGCCATCGTAGCACAGGGTCATGTGATGACGCCTGCAGCTACGAAGTTTCACTTTCGTTTTTCCTCGGCACGGAGCAGAGGGAAACCGGAAGTGACTGAAACTGATGTTTACAGCTGTATAGCTGTGATCAGCAGATAGATAAGAGCAATCGGATTGCTGATCGCTATAGCCCCTAGGGGGACTAGTAATATAAAAAAAAAGTTAAATAAAAAGTTTAAAAAAAAAAAAAAACCTAAAAAAGTTCAAATCACCCCCCTTTCATCCCATTGAAAATTAAAGGGTTACAAAATAAATAAATATACACATATTTGGTATCGCCATATTCAGAAATGCCCGATCTATCAAAATATAAAATCAATTAATCTGATTGGGAAAATGGCGTAGTGGCAAAAAAATTCCAAACACCAAAATTACGTTTTTTGGTCGCCGCATGTTTTACGCAAAATGCAATAACAGGCGATCAAAACGTAGCATCTGCGCAAAAATGGTACCATTAAAATTGTTAGCTCGATACGCAAAAAATAAGCCATCACTGAGCCATAGATTCCGAAAAATGAGAATGCTACGTGTTTCGGAAAATGGCGCAAAACATGCGCCACTTTTATTGGACAAACATGTGAATTTTTTTAACCCCTTAGATACAAGTAAACCTATACATGTTTGGTGTCTACAAACTCGCACCGACCTAAGGCATCACATAGATACATCAGTTTTACCATATAGTGAACACGGTGAATAAAACATCCCAAAAACTATTGTGCGATCACACTTTTTTTGCAGTTTTTCCATACTTGGAATTTTTTTGCTGTTTTCCAGTACAATATATGGTAAAACCTATGGTTTAATTTAAAAGTACAACTCGTCCCGCAAAAAACAAGACCTCATATGGCAAGATTGACGGAATAATAAAAAAGTTACAGCTCTCGGAAGAAAAGGAGCAAAAAAGAAAAACGCAAAAACGGAAAGTGCCCGGGGGAAAGTGAAGCTGCCAAACCTGGTACCAGAGTGTCAACCTGACGATCGGGGCCCCTGGTTCTGATAATACTAGTAAGTTATTTTGTAAAATTATTCTTTAAAACTCGTTTGTGTTTTCTTTTTTCAGCTGTAAAACCCCATTCAGTTATATTAATTAGGCTCATACTTAGTAAATTATTTACATTTTGTTATTTTAAATTGAAAATATTGAACAATATGTGTTCAAGCTTGTACAAAACTCCTCCACTATACCTCCCAATAATTATAGCTTATGCTAAACACTATATTATTAATGAAAGATGAAGAAAGGAAAACAAAAAGGACATACAAATGCAAAAAAATAAAAAAAAAAAATAAAACAATGGACTGAAATGTTTGTTGGTGTTAATCATATTTTTATTGCTAACATTAAAGGGATATTTCAATCTCTAAGGTCCTATCCCTTTTAATATTGAGAATAATGTTTACAGTAAGCTACAATAGCGGAGCTACCAAGGGGGGAGAGGCGGTGGTTGCCCCTGGCCCTTGGTCTGGAGGGGCCCACCGGAAGCTACCACTATCCAGGTCCGAATAGGTCACTAGAAGGAATAGATATATGAGCATAATCTCCCTGCTGAGTCGGAAGAAAATACTAGCTAGCGGTACAGGAACTGCAGTGACATCATGCCCATGTGACTCATGTGGGAGGAGCCACATAGTTTTGCCAACTGGAAGCAACAGGAGATAAAGGATAAACTTATGGAGATAGAGGCACATGTGACAGGTAATGAGGGAATAGTGGGGCATGATGAATACAGGGATTGTGACATATAGGGGATGCAGACTATGACAGAGTGGTGCAGACTGCATGGGATAGAGTGGGGCAGACTGTGACAGAGGGGTACGTGGGTGTGCAGGGTGTATAAAAAAGGTTAAGGGGGTACAGGCTGTGTGTTATATGGAGGTGCAGGGTGAAGGAAAAAGGGGTGCATGGGGTACAGGCTGGCGGTGATATGGGGGTGCAGACTGTGTTGGATATGTGGGTTCAGGGTATGAGATAGAAGGCTGCAGGGTGTGTCCGATAAAGGGGTACAAACTCTATGGAAAATGGAGGTGCATGGTGTGAGATAGAGGGGTGCAGGGTGTGTAAGATAGAGTAACAAGTTCTGTGGGATATGGGGTTGCAGAGTGTGTGAAATTGGGGGGTGCAAGCTGTATGAGATAGAGTGCCCCAAAGAGGTGACGATGAGAGAAAGTATGTGTTCCACCATGGAGCTTAACATATTTTATTGAAGAGTGTGGGAGGGATAATAGGGGTGTTCACTCAGTATACAAAAATAAGGACAGTGTGGGGGATCAGTTTATGAGGGATAGTGTGAGGGTACATTATTAAGTCTGTACAGTGTGAAAAGGTGGCATAGTATGGAGGGGGGCAATGTGGGGATGGGCATACTGTACATCATGTGGACAGTGTTCATACTGCAGGTACATTATGTAGTTTGGACAGTGTATAGGCCATGGTTCATAAGAGGAGATAGTTGGACAATTGCTTTTCATAAAGAAAGACAGTGTGGAGGCCAAAATTCATGGGCAAGGAATGGTGTTTTGATTATAGTATATTGTGCGACAGTGGGGAGGCTATGTATCATAAGATGGATTGTATGGGGGGGGGGGGGGCACTTTTTGAGCAGGTAGCATAGTGAGTCAAATATTTATTTAGGTATAAGTATAAGGCTTATTTAGTGCACAGTATGTGCGGATATTTTGTATCTCTGTGTAATTATAGTGAAACTGTTATTTTTACCTCTTCACCCCCAGTCTGCATTCTAACATTGTTAGTTTGTGAAACATTATACTTTATGACAGTAATAAAATTAGAATATTTTATTTGTGAAAGAAGTGGAAAATTTGTGAAAACTTTGCAATTTTCAAACTTTTTATTATTAATGCTTTTAGTCAGAGAGTTACAGTGAGGAAAATAAGTATTTGATACGCTGCTGCTTTTGCAAGTTATCCCACCTACAAAGAAAGTAGAGGTCTGTGAATTTTATTATAGGTACACTTCAACTGTGACAGACAGGATACCCCAAAAATCCAGAAAATCCACATTGTATGAATTTTAAACAATTATTTTGCATTTTATTGCATAAACAAAGTTTTTGATCACCGACCAACCAGCAAGAAGTCTCTCACAGACCTGGTATTTTGTCTTTGAGAAGCTCCTACTCTGCATTCATTATCTATATTAATTGTGCCTGTTTGAACTTGTTACCTGTATAAAAGACACCTATCTACACAATCAATCACATTCCAACTTCTCCACCATGGCTGAGACCAAAGAACTGTTTAAGAACACTAGGGACAAAATTGTAGATCTGCACAAGGCTGGGATGGGCTACAGAACAATAGGCAAGCAGCTTGGTGGGAAAGCAACAACTGTTAGCGCAATTATTAGAAAATGGAAGAAACACAAGATGACTGTCAATCTTACTTGGTCTGGGGTTTCAGGTAAAGTATCGCCTTGTGGGGTAAGGATGATGCCCTATATGTAATGGAAAATTACTGATCAAACATTTGTCAGGGAAGCATAATTGATGTGCACTCGTCAAAAACTGGTGCAGGTGGACGGCATATGAAATCCAATATATAAAAAAGGTAGGAAAATTCACTGCACACTTTGGTTCATGCTTTGCAATTAACAATGGTTTATTTGTACAGAGTTTGTGATGGACAAGGGAGGTGCAGGAAAAATTCAATTGAATTAGAAAACACATTGTATGGTCCATTTTCTCCTTATTACCCTTGTGAAAATAAAAAAATGTGGACAAAATTTTTGTGGGAAAAACTAAAATTTTCATTTTCTCTTTCCACATTGCTTTAATTGCAAACAGGACATGGCTCTGCAAACAGGATATGGCGTTCGCTATTGATTCCAGCAGATTTTGCATTCCAAAAGTGAAATGGTGCTCCTTCCTTTCCAATTGCAATTGCAATCAAAGTGTGCGGTGAATTTTCCTACCTAAACACACAACAGGGCTTGAAAAGGAAGGAGCACCATTTGACTTTTGGAATGCAAAATAGGTTGCAATCAATAGCGGACGCCATGTCCTGTTTGCAGAGCCCCTGATTTACCTAACAGTAACAGGACTTTGAAACATGACATACCAAAACTCGACAAAACTGGTGAAAAAAAACACATGATAGAAATGTATGTAAGAAAATGCACTAAAGAATGCAATAACCTAATTTAGCTAATTGGTGCAGAAAAGTTGTATAAAATATGCAGTATCAAAATTCACAAAATCCTCATCATGGTATCTCAGCCTTGGGCTGCATTCACACATCTATGTGACACATCTGAATAATGTTTACTCTTAAAGGGAACCTGTCAAAAGATTTGGGGCCTATAAGCTGTGGCCACCACCAGTGGGCTCTTATATACAGCATTCTAACATATTGTATATAAGAGCCCAGGCCGCTGTGTAGAATGTAAAAATCACTTTATAATACTCACCTAAATGGTCGGTATGGCTTCTTACAGTTCAGAAAAATGGCAGCCATTTTACCAAATATGCAGGAAAGCAAATTCCCAAAAAATCCACATTTTGCCAAATGCGACATATTGTAAAGGTTGAGTATAATTTAAGTCCACCTAAATTTATTCAATCAACTCTGATCTTGATGATTGTGGATAGGTTTGAAAATTCATGGCCATATAACAACTGATGAGTTGGCTACTTGAAGTCTATGTCAGTTGATAAATAAAAACGTCTAAAAATCTAATGTCAGAAATTTGGCTAAAGCAATGGAAATAAGGTCCAGATCTGGTAAATGGAGATGGAAAATATCACTTAATTGGATCAGAATACAAACATTATATAGGTAAATGCAGTATATAAAAAAATAGGTATTTGAGGCAATCTATTTTAAATAACAGGGACTAACACATGTGTAATGGAATAATCAAATTTTTACTTTTTGTGTGCAATGTGAATCCTGGCTGAATACAATGCAATATGGTTTTATAGCTTGATGCTCCATGAACAGCTGACGAAAAAATCAATGTTCATGAAATACCTTCATGACACTGGTTAAAAATGAAAAGTGAGACGAATTTTGTACAAGCATGAGCACAGCTCTCGTGATATTTTCAATCTAAAGTAATAGTTGTAAATATATTACCAATCATGGACTTAATTAAAATGAACTCAAGGGGATTTTTCAGCTAAAAAATACACTTTATAGAGTTTTAAGGAATGTTGCACAGTGTATATGCATGTGTGTATATATACAGTCATATGAAAAAGTTTGGGCACCCCTATTAATGTTAACCTTTTTTCTTTATAACAATTTGGGTTTTTGCAACAGCTATTTCAGTTTCATATATCTAATAACTGATGGACTGAGTAATATTTTTGGATTGAAATGAGGTTTATTGTACTAACAGAAAATGTGCAATCCGCATTTAAACAAAATTTGACCGGTGCAAAAGTATGGGCACCTCAACAAAAAAGTGACATTAATGTTTTGTAGATCCTCCTTTTGCAAAAATCACAGCCTCTAGTCGCTTCCTGTAGCTTTTAATGAGTTCCTGGATCCTGGATGAAGGTATATTTGACCATTCAGGTTTACAAAACAATTCCAGTTCAGTTAAGTTTGATGGTCGCCGAGCATGGACAGCACGCTTCAAATCATCCCACAGATTTTCAATGATATTCAGGTCTGGGGACTTGGATGGCCATTCCAGAACATTGTAATTGTTCCTCTGCATGAATGCCTGAGTAGATTTGGAGCGGTGTTTTGGTTCATTGTCTTACTGAAATATCCATCGCCTGCGTAACTTCAACTTCGTCACCGATTCTTGCACATTATTGTCAAGAATCTGCTGATACTGAGTTGAATCCATGCGACCCTCAACTTTAACAAGATTCCCGGTGCCGGCATTGGCCACACAGCCCCAAAGCATGATGGAACCTCCACCAAATTTTACTGTGGGTAGCAAGTGCTTTTCTTGGAATGCCGTGTTTTTTTGCCTCCATGCGTAATGCCTTTTTGTATGACCAAACAACTCAATCTTTGTTTCATCAGTTCACAGGATCTTCTTCCAAAATGTAACTGGCTTGTCCAAATGTGCTTTTGCATACCTCAGGCGACTGTTTGTGGCGTGCTTGCAGAAACTGCTTCTTTCGCATCACTCTCCCATACAGCTTCTCCTTGTGCAAAGTGCGCTGTATTGTTGACCGATGCACAGTGACACCATCTGCAGCAAGATGAAGCTGCAGGTCTTTGGAGGTGGTCTGTGGATTGTCCTTGACTGTTCTCACCATTCTTCTTCTCTACCTTTCTGATATTTTTCTTGGCCTGCCACTTCTGGGCTTAACAAGATCTGTACCTGTGTTCTTCCATTTTCTTACTATGTTCCTCACAGTGGAAACTGACAGTTTAAATCTCTGAGACAACTTTTTGTATCCTTCCCCTGAACAACTATGTTGAATAATCTTTGTTTTCAGATCCTTTGAGAGTTGTTTTGAGGAGCCCATGATGCCACTCTTCATAGGAGATTCAAATAGGAGAACTACTTGCAAGTGGCCACCTTAAATACCTTTTCTCATGATTGGATACACCTGCCTATGAAGTTCAAAGCTCAATGAGGTTACAAAACCAATTTAGTGCTTTAGTAAGCCAGTAAAAAGTAGTTAGGAGTGTTCAAATCAAGAAATTGATAAGGGTGCCCATACTTTTGCACTGGTCAAATTTTGTTTAAATGCGGATTGCAAATTTTCTGTTAGTACAATAAACCTCATTTCAATCCAGAAATATTACTCAGTCCATCAGTTATTAGATATATGAAACTGAAAAAGCTGTTGCAAAAACCCAATTTGTTATAAAGAATTTGTGTATGTGTGTGTGCATGTGTGTATGTCCGGGACTGACATCTGCACCGTCGCAGCTACAGCCAGAAAATTTTGCACACTCACACTTCTGGACCCTGAGAGCGTCATAGGCTGTGTTTTGAGGGGAAATTTTAACCCCGCGCTTTACAATTATTCACCAAAAACCTGCCTCCATTAAAGCGAATGGAGCTGGGAGCCACAGTGCAGCCAGAACTTCAGAAGAATGTGCAGCCACGCCCTTATATGGAATGTTGGTGTGTCACAATGCAGCCAGGGAAAGAGACAGACAGACAGGGAAAGAAGCAGACACAGACAGGGTAAGAAACAGACAGACAGGGTAAGAGACAGACACAAAGAGACAGACACAGACAAAGAGATAGACTGACAGGGAAAGAGAGTGACAGGTTAAGAGACAGACACAGACAGGTAAAGATACAGACACAGACAAAGAGACAGAGACAGACACAGGGACACAGACAGACAGGGAAAGAGAGGGAAAGAGACAGACAGGGTAAGAGACAGACAAAGACAGGAAAAGAGAGAGACTAACACAGGGAAAGAGACAGAGGGGAAGAGGGAAAGAGACAGACAGGAAAAGAGAGGGAAAGAGACAGACAGGGAAAGTGACAGAGATAGACAGACAGGGAAAGAGATTGAGACAGACGGAGAAAGAGACAGAGACAGTCAGAGACAGACAGGGAAAGAGACAGACAGACAAAGAGATAGAGAGACAGAGAGATATATACAGAGGGGGAGACAGAAAGAGAATGGGAAAGAAACAGAGAGACAGTTACTATCCCGGGCGTAATACATTCTATTTTGTTAACAACAGTTATTAACCCGGGCGTGTGTATGTATGTATGTGTGTGTATATGTATGTCCGATTGGCATCTGCACCGTCGCAGCTACAGCCACAAAATTTTGCATACTCACACGTCTGGACCCCGAGAGCGTCATAGGCTATGTTGTGAGGCGAAATTTTAACCCTGTGCGTTCCAATTTACCAATCAATTTTGTTCCTATCTACATAATGGGGAAAAAGTGAAACAAAAAGTGTTGGCAAATTGACAGCTGCCAGATGTGAACAAGGGGGACCATTTTTGTTAATACAATCTATTTTGTTAACAGCAGTTATTAACCCGGGCGAAGCCGGGTAGTACAGCTAGTATATATATATATACACACCATGTTTTTCCAAATATAAGACACTGACTTATTTTCTTTGGCCCCAAAAAAGCAGTAGGTCTTATTCTTAGATAAACATGGTTGGGGGTAAATTTACCCCCCCCAAAAAAGCAGGAGACTCATACTTACCAGACCCCGGATGTCTGCGTGCCTCCCAGGTCCTCCTGTGATCTCTGTCGGGAGCTCCCAGCAGGTATGCTGCACGCTGTCCTCCTCTGCTTCTGGCCGACACACTCATATTCATCAGATTGCGCACATTCATATACTCATACACATACACACATAACCACCGATCAGACCGCACACACACACACTCACTAGTCAGTCACCACATCCGGCGGTACAGTACAGAATGCCTCCAGTCGCAGGGAAAGATGGGAGGAAGTTACGCATCGCAGGTCCTGTATGCATTCCATCCGCAGCCGCAGTTCCTTGCATTCCACTGCACTGTCTCAGGATTCTGCGAGCCAGAAGAAATTGGTATCGCTGGATGTAGTAAGTGTGTGATCTGATGTGTGCGGGTGGACGTTCCACTGCATGTCCTCCCGTTCGGTGTCTGGTTAGTATGATTGCGGGGTCTTTTGTCTTCTCTCTTTTGGGGTGTCTGTTTTATATAATTAAGTGTCCTGCAGTATTCTTTATTTTTTTTAGCTGCATGGACACTTCAATATTGAACCGCGACTAAAGCTTATTTCCGGGTTAGGGCTTATATTTAAGCTTTGCTCCTAAAATGCTGAAAATCCCTGTAGGGCTTACTTTTAGGAGAGGTGTTATTTTTGGAAAAAAAACGATATATAGGTATATATACATTACCGACCAAACGTTTGGACACACCTTCTCATTCAAAGAGTTTTCTTTATTTTCAGGAGTCTGAAAATTGTAGATTCACATTGAAGGCATCAAAACTATGAATTAAGACATGTGGAATGAAATACTTAAAAAAATGTGAAACAATTGAAAATATGTCTTATATTCTAGGTTCTTCAAAGTAGCCACCTTTTGCTTTCATTACTACTTTGCACACTCTTGGCATTCTCTTGATGAGCTTCAAGAGGTAGTCACCGGAAATGGTTTTCCAACAGTCTTGAAGGAGTTCCCAGAGATGCTTAGCACTTGTTGGCCCTTTTGCCTTTACTCTGCGGTCCAGCTCACCCCAAATCCTCTCTATTGGGTTCAGCAGGTCTGGTGACTGTGAAGACCAGGTCATCTAGCGTAGCACCCCATCACTCTCCATCTTAGTCAAATAGCCCTTACACAGCCTGGAGGTGTGTTGCAGTTATTGTCCTGTTGAAAAATAAATGATGGTCCAACTAAACGCAAACTGGATAGAATAGCATGCCGCTGCAAGATGCTGTGGTAGGCATGCTGGTTCTGTATGCCTTCAATTTTGAATAAATCACCAACAGTGTCACCAGCAAAGCACCCCCACACCATCACACTTCTTCCTCCATGCTTCATGGTGGGAACCAGCCATGTAGCGCCCATCCGTTCACCTTTTCTACAAAGAC
This sequence comes from Anomaloglossus baeobatrachus, assembly GCF_048569485.1. Lineage (NCBI taxonomy): Eukaryota > Metazoa > Chordata > Amphibia > Anura > Aromobatidae > Anomaloglossus > Anomaloglossus baeobatrachus. Next base: position 199,915,890 of record NC_134360.1, on the reverse strand, counting down.
ACGGTGCTTGGATCCAAAGATCTCAAATTTGGACTCATCAGACCAAAGCACAGATTTCCACTGGTCTAATGTCCATTCCTTGTGTTCTTTAGCCCAAACAAGTCTCTTCTGCTTGTTGCCTGTCCTTGGCAGTGGTTTCCTAGCAGCTATTTTATCAAGAAGGCTGCTGTACAAAGTCTCCTCTTAACAGTTGTTCTAGAGATGAGAAGGTGTGTCAAAACTTTTGGTCTGTACTGTGTGTGTGTATATATATATATATATATATATATATATTATACTGAATTAAAGTATAAACACAACAGTTTTGCTTTTGCTTCCATTTTTCATAAGCTGAGCTCAAAGATCGAAGATTATTTTTCTATGTACTCTATTTACCAATTTTGACTTTAAAGGAACCTGTCACCAGTGTTTCGGCCTATAAGTGGCGGCCACCACGAGTGGGCTCTTATATACAGCATTCTAACATGCTGTATATAAGAGCCCAGGCAGCTGTGTAGAACATAAAAAACCCCTTTATAATACTTACCTAATCGGTTGCTGCAGTGGATTCTAGTCATATGGGATTCTCTGTTCTCCGGTGTCGGCGCCTCCTCTTTTGGCCATTATCGTGCTCCTTCTGAAGCCTGTGTGCATGATGCATCCTATGTCATACACACTCGCCGGTCCTGGGCAGGAACTCAATGCCGGCGAGTTGGATAACGTAGGACGCGTCATGCTACAGAAGGACGACGATGATGGCCGAAAGAGGCGACGCTGGCACCGGACAATGGAGACGCCCATCTGACTAAAATCCACCACAGCGCAACCGTTAGGTGAGTATTATAAAGTGTTTTTTATGTTTTATACAGCGGCCTGGACTCTTATATACAGCATGTTAGAATGCTGTATATAGGAGCCCATTGGTGGTGGCCGCCGCTTATAGGCCGAAAAACTGGTGACAGGTTCCCTTTAATGGAGAGGGTCCAGCATTTAGTATGAGCCAATCAATTATTTTATTTTAAAAAAAGTGTCTCTAGAGTAACCTATGAATCTAAGCATTACATAGACAAAACTTAGATCTGCATGAGTCCATTTTAATGTATGTTTTTCCTTGAGATGGTCTTGTGGTGTAACTGAACATTTGCTGCCAAATTTAGCCAGTTAACAATTTATTATTTTGGGAAAGAGCAGCTGGAAAGTCAGTGATCAGCTTATCACCAGTGGGACGCCTTAACTAAAAGTGATTTATAAAATGGAAAACATCTTTTAATACCCAGAGTAATACAGTGAAGTTGTGTAAAACTAGGTGGTGCAGGAGGTCAAATTCCCATAGTCAATGATATGTCAACCAGTTTACTATGCCCCATTAGCTCGGTGAAAACAAGAAGGTTTCGATATCATTGTAACATTTAGAAAAGTACTAAATGAGGCTTGGAGAAAATATTGGACATCAATAGGTTCAGTGGAGAATGGAATTCTTTATAGCACTTTACTTCATGTTGCCAGGAGGCTATGCAGTCTGGGACTTTATTCTACATAATTCATATTACCTGAATGCACAGATTCATGTAAAAGTGGAGCTACAGTGCACCGATATTGTATTTCTGGGCACTGATAAATATAATATATTTTGGCACTATAGATTCTACCATCAGGAGTCACATATCTCTTTAAAGTCTTGTCATTCTCCCATTGTCAGCAACTCTTATACAGGGTCCCTATGATGATTACGACTGTCATAGAAAAATTTCAGATGACCTAATATATCATATGTAATGACTTGGATTCAGGTAATGACTGCATCAAATACACCGAGACCAATACCATCTTGCTTCTTGCTCAATATTATGTGTATATATACAGTATATGTGTATATGTATATATATATATACTAGAAGGTGGCCCGATTCTACGCATCGGGTATTCTAGAATTTACGTATTGTGTAGTTCATGTATGATTTTTGTTATATATATATATATATATATATATATACATGTTGTTGTGTGTAGTTACCAAGTGTTTGTGTAGGGCGCTGTACATGTTCTGGGTGTTGTCTGGGTGTGATGGGGGGTGAGAGCGGTGTTGTTTGTGTGTTGCGTTGTTTGTGGAGCGCTGTGTGTCTGTAGCGTTGTGTGTGGGTTGCGCAGTTTGTGTGTGTGTGGTGTGTTTTGGGGGGAGGTATGTTTTGTGCAATGTGCGTGTTGTGCGGTATGTGCGTATATTTGTGTGTGCAGCGTTGTCTGTGTGTGTGGGTGTCTGTGTAGGGCTGTTGTTTGTGGTTCCCAGTGTGTGTGTGTGGTGTGGTGTGTTGTGCAGTGCGCGCGCGCACGTATGTGTGTGTGTTGGGGGGAGGTGTGCACTTCCCATCGTGCTCCATCCCCCATGCAGCGCACTCCCCATCGTGCTCCATCCCGTATGCTGCGCACCCCCCATCGTGCTCCATCTCCCATCCTGCGCACTCCCAAACGTGCTCCATCCGCCATGCTGCGCACTCCCAAACGTGCTCCATCCGCCATGCAGCGCACTCCCCATCGTGCTCCATCCCCCATGCTGCGCACTCCCAAACGTGCTCCATCCGCCATGCTGCGCACTCCCCATCGTGCTCCATCTCCCATGCTGCGCACTCCCAAACGTGCTCCATCCGCCATGCTGCACACTCCCAAACGTGCTCCATCCCCTATGCTGCGCACTCCCAAACGTGCTCCATCCGCCATGCTGCGCACTCCCAAACGTGCTCCATCCCCTATGCTGCGCACCCCCCATCGTGCTCCATCTCCCATCCTGCGCACTCCCAAACGTGCTCCATTCGCCATGCTGCGCACTCCCAAACGTGCTCCATCCGCCATGCTGCGCACTCCCAAACGTGCTCCATCTGCCATGCTGCGCACTCCCCATCGTGCTCCATCCCCCATGCTGCGCACTCCCAAACGTGCTCCATCCGCCATGCTGCGCACTCCCCATCGTGCTCCATCTCCCATGCTGCGCACTCCCAAACGTGCGCCATCCGCCATGCTGCGCACTCCCAAACGTGGTCCATCCGCCATGCTGCGCACTCCCAAACGTGCTCCATCCGCCATACTCTGCACTCCCCATCGTGCTGCATCCTCCATGCTGCGCACTCCCAAACGTGCTCCATCCGCCATACTCCGCACTCCCCATCGTGCTGCATCCCCCATGCTGCGCACTCCCAAACGTGCTCCATTCGCCATGCTGCGCATTTCCAAACGTGCTCTATCCGCCATGCTGCGCACTCCCAAACGTGCTCCATCCGCCATGCTGCGCACTCCCAAACGTGCTCCATCCGCCATGCTGCACACTCCCAAACGTGCTCCATCCGCCATGCTGCGCACTCCCAAAGGTGCTCCATCCGCCATGCTGCGCCAGCATCAGCCTCTCCGTCTCCAGCATCAGCCTCCCCATCCCAGCCTTCCCCAGGTTCAGCCTCTCTCCTCTCAGCCTTCTCCAGCACGCCGTGCTCCTCTGCCGACATTCACAGATCCGATCGCATACACTCACACACACCCACACACACCCACCCGATCGCATACACTCACACACACCCGATCGCATACACTCACACACACCCGATCGCATACACTCACACACACCCGATCGCATACACTCACACCCACCCGATCGCATACACTCACACACACCCGATCGCATACACTCACACACACCCGATCGCATACACTCACACACAAAGACACACACACTGACGATATTGCACATACGCGCTGATACTCACAACATCCGGGGATATCACATGCTTCTGGCCATGTGATCTCCCGGCAGGTCCTGGAAGCTCACAACAGCACAGTATCGCCGCCGAGAAGCAAGCGATATCCCAGGATGTTGTGAGTATTTGGATGCGATGTGATGTGTGAGGTGTGTGTGAGTGTGATCTGATTTGTGTGTGTGTGTGTGTGTGTGCTGTTATGTGTGTGTATGTTCCGCAGCTGCAGGACCTTGATGTGTGGATGCGATGTGATGTGTGTGTGAGGTGTGTGTGAGAGTGAGTGTGAGCCGGTGTACACTGGTAACTATGATACACATCGGGTAACTAAGGGACCTTAGTTACCCGATGTGTATAATGGTTACCAGCTTTCACGGCCTCCGTCAAGATCCCAGCATCGCAAGGTTATGTCTGGCGCTGCCGGGATCCTGACGGAGCCGGTGTAGAAGCAAGCGATATCCCAGCATGTTGTGATGTGTGAGGTGTGTGTGAGAGTGAGTGTGAGAGTGAGTGTGATCTGATGTGTGTGTGTGTACTCACCTGGGAATCGGAGCTCCGTGTCAGTTGGGCCAGAGCGAGCGTGCATTGCGTGAGGGGGGCGGGGCCTGCAGAGAGCCGGGGCGAGAGGCCAATCCGTGTGGGGGGGCGGGGCCATGGCGAGCCCAGCGGCCAATCAGCTTTGTGTCACCGTAAGGACACAATTTCGGAGCATGACAGACAGACAGAGAGACAGACAGACAGACAGACAGACAGACAGACAGACAGAATAAGGCAATTATATATATAGATATATATATATATATATATATATATATATATATATACATATATTGACAGGCTCCATATCTCGCTACCCACTACAGCTTTGAGCTTGAGACTATCCTCATTTTATAGAATACTAGCTGTAGTACCCAGGCATTGCCTGGGATAGTAACTGTCTCTCTGTCTCTCTCCCAGTCTATGTGTCGCTGTCTGTCTCTTTCCTTGTCTGTCTGTGTCTATGTCTCTCTCTGTCTGTCTCTTTCTATCTCTGTCTGTCTTTGTGTCAGTTTATCTGTCTCTATTTCTGTGTCTGTGTCTGTCTGTCTGTCTCTATCTCTGTGTCTGTCTCTATGTCTGTGTCTGTCTGTCTCTCTCTTTCCCTGTCTGTATCTTTCCAGGTCTGTCTCTTGCTCCGTCTGTCTCTTTCCAGGTCTGTCTCTTTCCAGGTCTGTCTCTTTCCCGGTCTGTCTTTGTCTCTCTGTCTGTCTCTTTCCTCATCTGTCTCTTTTCAGGTATCTCTTCCCTCGTCTGTCTCTTTCCAGGTCTGCCTCTTTCCAGGTCTGCCTCTTTTCAGGTCTGCCTTTTTCCCCATCTGCCTCTTTCCCCATCTGTCTCTTTCCCTGTCTGTCTCTTTCCCCGTCTGTCTTTGTCTGTCTCTTTCCAGGTCTGTCTCTTTCCAGGTCTGTCTCTTTCCCCATCTGTGTCTTTTCCCATCTATCTCTTTCCCCGTCTGTCTCTTTTCAGGTATCTCTTTCCTCATCTGTCTCTTTCCCCATCTGTCTCTTTTCCAGTCTATCTCTTTCCCCATCAGTCTCTTTCCCCGTCTGTCTCTTTTCAGGTATCTCTTTCCTCATCTGTCTCTTTCCCCGTCTGTCTCTTTCCCAGTCTGTCTCATTCCCCATCTGTCTCTTTTCCCGTCTATCTCGTTCCCCATCAGTCTCTTTCCCCGTCTGTCTCTTTTCAGGTATCTCTTTCCTCATCTGTCACTTTCTCTGTCTGTCTCCTTCCCCATATGTGTCTTTCCACGTCTGCCTGTCTCTGTCTGTCTCTTTCATTGTCTGTCTCTATCTCTCTGTTTATTTCCCCATCTGTCTCTTTCCAGGTCTGTCTCTTTCCCAGGTCTGTCTCTTTCCCTGTTTGTCTCCCCGTCTCTTTGTCTGTGTCTTTTCCTGTCTGTCTCTTTCCCTGTCTGCCTGTCTCTGTCTGTCTCTTTCCTTGTCTGTCTCTGTTTGTCTGTCTCTTTGTCCGTCTGTCTCTATCAAGGTCTGTGTCTTTCCCCATCTATATTTGTCTGTCTCTCTGGCTGTCTCCTCCTTCACTGTCTGCCTGTCTCTGTTCCTGTCTGCATATCTGTCTTTTTCCCCATCTGTTTCTTTCGCCATCTGTCTCTTTCCAGGTCTGTCTCTGTTCTGTCTCTTTCCCCGTCTGTCTCTGTCTGTCTCTTTCCCCGTCTGTCTCTGTCTGCCTCTTTCCCCGTCTGTCTCTGTCTCTTTCCCTGTCTGTCTGTCTCTCTCTGTCTGTCTCTCTCTATCCGTCTTCCCACCAACATCTTATTACCTCACATATACAGTAAGCTTCTGATACTATGAATCTCTTTTGTTCCTATAGCAACCAATCACAGCTCTTACTGTAGTACTCCTACTCTTACCTGTAGTTCCAGGATCCATTTACTTTAATGGAGACATGTTTTTTGGAGAGTAACTGTAAAGTGTGGGGTTAAATTTTCCTGTCAAAACATAGTTTACGACGGTCCCTGGCTCACATGAGGTGTCTGTGCAAAATTTCGTGATTGTAAATGCAATGGTGCAGATTCCTTTAGCGGACATACACATACATACATACATACATACACTCATACATACTGAGCTTTACATATTAGATTATCATGGTTATCTTATACATGAATTTGACTTGCGACTATTTTGCATATGATTAGTTGTGCAGATTCTTGTCACGTCACTGCATTGTTACTGTTTTGCTTCTCAAAGTCTAAATTTAAATTTTTATTAGTTTGATAATATTTTGTAAATCTACCTTTGGCTTTCAACATTGCCTGAATCCTTATGGGCATTCTCTTATTCAGAATCAAGCATGTCTTGACCGTAATCTGATCCCAGGTCTCTTTCTCAAATGTAAGGTCTGTACGATCTGAAGGGTGCACGATAACATTCGCATGTGGATCTGGACAAAATCCTGCTTCTGTCCCAAGGCAGAATTAGTAACAATACACAGTCTCAATGCCACAGATCACTGAAGTTAGGAAGGGATCAACAAACTAACATCAAGAGTTAGCTTAATTTTCATTTTTATGTTGCCAATTTTCATTTCTTGATGCTTTTCTAAACTACTCAAGAACTTTTCCTAGATAATAAAAAATATTTTATTTTTTTGTTAAAGTCGGGAAAAGTCATCTGAAATACCATTATGACAGTAACTTGTGGTTGCATTTCTACTTGTCACTTTTTTTCTCATTGTAACTCAAGGGATTTAGCAAAGTGAACCAGGTCATATTTGTTATATCTCCACTATTTTTTGTTTGACTGAGGTCGGAGGACAATTTTATTATCGTTCAAGGGCAAGCGCATGAGCTTGACATGGGGATTACAACTTGTATTTCACAAAACTAATCATAAGTTACTACAGACTATATAGTTTGGAGCACAAATAGCTGTAACTTTAATTTTTCTTTCTTGTGTCAATCATTATAACTAGTAATAAGTGAGCACCAAAGTGGTTAGGTGCTCGGTATTCTAATCGACCATGTTGGAAGATGAAAAATGCTCAACTCGAGCATTGAACACAATAGGAGTCAAAGGGTGTCTAGAGCATATTTTTTATGAGTCCCCATTCTGTTTACTGCCTGGACACAACACCCGGTCACCACATCATCTTCGTGCAGCAGGCAGCAGACATCATCCGGCATCCTCCGTTTCATATTTTCGGCAACCACAGTCCCTATGATTTGGTTGTAGCTTCCGTTCCGTGTGTGCCATCCAAATGTTCTTTTCCCGGCCAAAGTAACTGTGTGGTAACTGCTGGAGTCTCCATTCCAGAAAAGTGAGAGAATTATTTTCCGGAATGGTAACTCGAGTGAAACTCGGAATGGTAACTCGAGTGGAACTAACTGCACAGTTACTTTAGGCAGAGAGGAATATTTGGACATCCTGCACGGAACGGAAGTTTTTGGACGATGCCAGCTGCACCTGGATGATAGGGACTGTGGTTGCTGGGAACATGGAACAGAGATTGCTGAGTGATGTCTGCTGCTTGCTGCACGCAGATGATGGGGTCTATGGTGGCCAGGGACTGTGTCAGGACAGGCAACAAACCGAGGAGTTGAGCATTTTGCTCAAGCACCTGCAGTACTCAACTGAGCACCAAGCGTTCCGAGCACCCCGATGTTTGATCAAGTACCAAGCAGTGCCGAGCTTGCTCTCGCATCACTAATTATAAATAGTTCAACTGTATCTTAATCTGAAGTAAGTTCTAAGGAATTACTAGTATGGAGCCCATACACTTGACACCAACATAGCATTATCATTCTGAAGGAATTTGCAGACAGCATAGTTTCTCTAATGCTACATTCCCCAGATTGGCGTCTGCTACACACACTGGGACCTGGGCTGACCTTTTATCCGCAGTAGCCTCTTGCTGCGACATGGAAGCGGTTATATATAGGTTACAGGTATGTGCTTCAGTATATGGTTCTGCTATTACATTTTTTTTATCTAGGAGGTTGCAATGCACATGAAATACATAATATAGAGTAGAGAGATTTGCCGTGAAATGGCAGGGGTGGCTCAAAAAATTGATCAATTATTTGCTAAAAATCTCATTTTGTATTATAGTACAGTTGGAATAAATCCGTGAATTTGCACTTTTATATAATGCATGCCACTCTCAGATCGTGCTGGCTCTTCTTTCTTTTTTTTTATTCCGCAGATTGGTATTTCGTGAGGTTTTTGGTGCAAATTTTCTGCAGCGTTTCTGCACCTATTAGGTAAATTGGATTAGATTTTTTCACAACGTTTTTGAGTGCATTATGTACATGAGTTTTATCATGTTTTTGACAGTGTAATTTTTGTCCCTTTTAAGCATGTAATCATTATTTAAATTTGCTTTGTTTTTGATACTTCCTGGTATTTGACCTGGCATTACATGGCTTCTTAAGGCCACTTTACACGCTGCGATATCGGTACCGATATCGCTAGCGTGGGTACCCGCCCCCATCGGTTGTGCGACATGGGCAAATCGCTGCCCGTGGCGCACAACATCGCCCAGACCCGTCACACTACTTACCTGCCATGCGACGTCGCTGTGACTGGCGAAATGCCTCCTTTCTAAGGGGGCGGTTCGTTCAGCGTCACAGCGACGTCACAGCTGCGTAACTGAACCGCCCAATAGAAGCGGAGGGGCGGAGATGAGCGGGACGAACATCCCGCCCACATACTTCCTTCCGCATTGCAGGTGGGAGGCAGGTAAGGAGAGGTTCCTCGTTCCTGCGGTGTCACACAGAGCGATGTGTGCTGCCGCAGGAACGAGGAACAACTTCGTTACTGCTGCAGCAACGATATTAGAGAATGGACCCCCATGCCACCGATGAACGTTTTTGCACGTTTTTGCAACGATGCAAAATCGCTCATAGGTGTCACACGAAACGGCATCGCTAAAGCGACCGGATGTGCGTCACAAATTCCGTGACCCTAACCAGATGGCTTGAGCGATGTCGCAGCATGTAAAGAGGCCTTTAGTATATTTATGCAGCACAAATGCACTAAAGAGGTATTCATAGCTGTAAACAAAAGGAATATTACATTAAAAATATTCTGCAAAATAATGAACACTGACGGAATGCTGGTAAAAAACTGATACAGCACACAAATACCAATCAGTTCATCTTTTAACGTATGAGGAAAAAAACAGACATCTAAATGAGGCCTTAGGTGCAGTGTGCATATGCATTCAATGCTGAGTGGGGGGTACATCGCTGCTAGACAATTGCGGAGGTGGCTTATATTCCCAGACAAGAAACAAATAGACATAAAAACTCATCATGTACAATACTTATTTCCTTTAGCCTCACTTGTGAAGGAAGAATTAGGAGATCCTTTACATATAAAACCAGACGTTTACATACACTATCTAAAAAGACACATCTGCATGTTTTTCTTACGATCTGACATAAAATAAAAAATTTAGTTTTAGGTCAATTAGGAACCAAAATTATTTATATTTGCCAAATACCAGAATAATGAGAGAGAATGTTTTAAGGCATTTTTATTACTTTCTGCAAAGTCAAAAGTTTACACAGAGTGAAGGAAATAATTATTTGATCCCTTGCTGATTTTGCAAGTTTGCCCACTGAAAAAGGACATGAATAGTTTATAATTTTAAGGGTAGGTTAATTTTAATAGTGAGAAATAGAATATCCAAAATAAAATCCAAAAAAATCACATTGTATAAATTATATAAATGTATTTGCATTTTGGAGAGAGAAATAAGTATTTGATCCCCTACTAACCATTAGGAATTCTGGCTCCTACAGACCAGTTAGACACTCCTAATAAACTTGTTAACTGCCTTAAAGACAACTGTCTTATGTTGTCACTTGTACAAAAGACTCCTGTCCACAGACTCAATCAGTCAAACTCTAACCTCTACAACATGGGCAAGACCTAAGAGCGTTCAATGGATGTTAGAGACAAGATCATAAACCTGCAAAAGGCTACAAAACCATAAGTAAGACGCTGGGTGAGAAGGAGACAACTATTGGTGCAATAGTAAGAAATTGGAGGAAATACAAAAGGAGTGTCAATCAACATTGATCTTGGGCACGTGGGGTATCCAGGATCATGAGGAAGGTGAGAGATCAGCCTACAAATACACGGTGGGAACTTGTTAATGAGCTCAAGGCAGCTGGGACCACTGTCACCAAGAAAACTATTAAAATAAATCAACAAGTGTGTCTCTAAGTGGTACTTCTCACATAGCGAGATCGCTGCTGAGTCACAGTTTTTGTGATGCACCAGTGACCTCATTAGCGATCTCACTGTGTGACACTGAGCAGCGATCTGGCCCCTGCTGTGAAATCGCTGCTCGTTACACACAGTGCTGGTTCATTTTTTTGGACGTTGCTCTCCCGCTGTGAAGCACACATTGCTGTGTTTGACAGCGAGAGAGCAACGATCTGAATGTGCAGAAAGCAGTGATCCGCCTTCTGGCAGCCTGCGGTAAGCTGTAACCAAGGTAAATATCGGGTAACCAAGCAAAGGGCTTTGCTTGGTTACCCGATATTTACCTTGGTTACTAGCGTACGCCGCTCTCAGGCTGCCAGTGCTGGCTCCCTGCACACAATGGATATATGTTGTTGTTTTTTGATTTTTTTGATCTGCTCATTTATTTGCACTAACTTAGTTCACGATTTGTGAGACTCCCATACTTTCACACGTTGCTGGAATTATTCACACACCCTGTTTACTTTATTCTTTATTTATACATGTTATTTACCCTATGCATCACACTACCATCCATTATATTCTATGTGTCTATTCCTTTTGATCTTATATTTACATCCATTCTGGAGCTTTGGTTCAGACAACAATGTTTTCATATTGTGTCCTGGGTTTGTTCTTTTGTATCCTACAGATTCCCGTATTTGTAATATTTATATCTCTTTGAATTGATGTACCAATAATGTCTTTTTACATTAATCACTGGAGGAGAGGGACTCTATTTTCTATTGTTTCTATAGTGATAGCTAATAAATAGAAATAGATAGACAGTACAACAAAGAGTGACAGGGCGGCAAATAGAGAGGTTGACATATAATAAAATTGCAATGGTTTTAATATGTTAAATAAATGAATGAAAAAACTTTATGGATTCCTCCCCAATTTTTGTAACCAGCAAAGGTAAAGCAAACAGCTGTCATCTGATATTATCAGGCTGGGAATATCCATGGTTATTGGGCTTTAACCAACCTAAAATTACCAGCCCGCAGCCGCCCCAGAAAGGCACATCACATTAGATTTGACAATTCTGGCTCTTGCCGATTGCCCTGCTGCATTGGCAGTTGGAGTAATGTTAGTTGCGGTTGATGTTAGTTGTGTAATGTCAGATGGTATCAAGACCTGGGGTTAGTAATGGAGAGGTGCCAGACTCCACCATTACTAACCCAGTAATAAAAAGAAAAAAAAAAAACACACACAATATGCTTTATTTAAATAAAAACTGCTCCACACTTTCAAGGTTCACTATATTATGTTATGTTTTAAAAAGCCCATACGTAGTCCGACGTAGTCCAGGGATTCTGACATAAGTGGGCTTTACACGCTACGACATCGCTAGCATTTGCTGGCGATGTCGAGCGCGATAGCATCCGCCCCCGTTGTACGGCCGATATGTGGTGATCACACGCACATACCTGCTGTGCGACGTCACTCTGGCTGGCGAACCGCCTCCTTTCTAAGGAGGAGGGTCGTGCGGCGTCACAGCGACGTCACACTGCAGCCGACCAACAGAAGTGAAGGGGCAGAGATGAGCAGGACGTAAACATCCCGCCCACCTCCTTCCTTCCGCATTGCCGGTGGACGCAGGTAAGGAGATGTTTGTCGCTCCTGCGGTGTCACACACAGCGATTTTTGCTGCTGCAGGAACGACAAACAACATCGCTAATAAACAGAAAGCAATTTTTTATTTCAGGATGACCTCTCCACGGCAAA